>NC_086450.1:215699056-216899056 GCF_028390025.1 Pseudophryne corroboree
GGTTCTGTGTTGTGCTGCATCAGTCCAGTGGTGGTGTCTTGTGCTGCATCAGTCCAGTCACAGTGGTGGTGTCCTCTGCTGCCATATGTCCAGTGCTGCTGTATAACTCCAGTCCAGTAGTGCTGTATTTTGCTGCATCAGTCCAGTGGTGATGTGTTGTGCTGTATCAGTCCAGTCACAGTGGTGGTGTCCTCTGCTGCCATATGTCCAGTGCTGGTGTATAAATCCAGTCCATTGCAGTGGTGCTGTGTTGTCCTGCATTAGTCCAGTGGTGGTGTCCATGTGCTGCCGTATATGTCCAGTAGTACTGCCGTATATGTCCAGTAGTACTGCCGTATATGTCCAGTAGTACTGCCGTATATGTCCAGTAGTACTGCCGTATATGTCCAGTGATACTGCCGTATATGTCCAGTGATACTGCCGTATATGTCCAGTGATACTGCCGTATATGTCCAGTGATACTGCCGTATATGTCCAGTGATACTGCCGTATATGTCCATTGATACTGCCGTATATGTCCAGCGGTACTGCCGTATAAATCCAGTGATACTGCCATATAATTCCAGTGGTACTGGCCTATAAATCCAGTGATCCTGCCGTATAATTCCAGTGGTACTGGCGTATAAATCCATAAATCCAGTCCAGTGATACTGCCGTATATGTTCAGTGATACTGCTGTATATGTCCATTGATAATGCCGTATATGTCCAGCAATACTGCCGAATATGTCCAGTGGTACTGTCGTATAAATCCAGTTTTCCTGCTGTATAATTCCAGTGGTACTGGCGTATAAGTCCAGTGATCCTGCCGTACAATTACAGTGGTACTGGCGTATAAATCCAGTCCAGTGATACTGTCGTATATGTCCAGTGATACTGCCGTATATGTCTAGCGGTACTGCTGTATATTTTGAGCGTGAGTGCCGTATAAATCCAGTGGTCCTGCCGTATAATTGCAGTGATCCTGCTGTATAAGTCCAGTGATCCTGCTGTATAATTCCAGTGATCCTGCCGTATAATTTTAGTGGTACTGACTTATAAGTTCAGTGATCCTGCCATATAATTACAGTGATACTGGCGTATAAATCCAGTCCAGTGATACTGCCGTATATATGCAGTGATACTGCAGTATATGTCCATTGATACTGACGTATATGTCCAGCGGTACTGCCGTATATGTCCAGCAGTATTGCCATATAAATCCAGTGATCCTGCCGTATAATTCCAGAGGTACTGGCATATAAATCCAGTGATCCTGCTGCATAATTCCAGTGATCCTGCGTATAATTTCAATAATCCTGCCATATAATTCCAGTAATCCTGACGTATAATTCCAGTGATCCTGCCGTATAATTCCAGTGGTACTGGCGTATAAGTCCAGTTATCCTGCCGTATAAGTCCAGTGATCCTGCTGAATATGTCCATTGATACTGCCGTATACTGTATGTCCAGCGGTATTGCCGTATAAATCCAGTGATACTGCCATATAAGTCCAGTGACCCTGCAGTATAATTCCAGTGGTACTGGCGTATAATTCCAGTGATCCTGCCATATAATTCCAGTGATCCTGCCGTATAATTGCAGTGATCCTGCCGTATAATTGCAGTGATCCTGCCATATAATTCCATTGGTACTGGCGTATAAATCCAGTGGTCCTGCCGTATATGTTCATTGATCCTGCCGTACATGTCCAGCGGTACTGCAGTATAAATCCAGTGATCCTTCCGTATAATTCCAGTGGTACTGGCGTATAAATCCAGGGATCCTGCCGTATAATTCCAATGATCCTGCTGTATAATTGCAGTGATCCTGCCGTACAAATCCAGTGATCCTGCCATATAATTTGAGTGATCCTGCCATATACGTCCAGTGGTATTGGCGTATAAGTCCAAGGGTACTGCCATAAAAGTCCAGTGGTACTGCCGTGTAAAGTCCAGGGGTACTGCCGTATAATTCCAGTGGTACTGCCGTATAATTCCAGTGGTACTGCCGTATAAATTCAGTTGTGCTGTCCTGTGCTGTATATTATTTACTCCAAATAAAGGGTTATTAATATTTAATCCAAATAATTTTCACAGGGATTGCCCTGTGTGGTATGCACTCCTGTACCTCATATTGTTATATAACTCCAGGAAAATAATGGAGAACAAAAATTTGGAGGATAAAATAGGGAAAGATCAAGATCTACTTCCTCCCAGTGCTGTAACTGCTGCCACTAGTCATGACATAGACAATTAAATTCCATCAACGTCATCTGCGAAGGCCGATGCCTAATGTCACAGTGCAGGGCATGTAAAATCCAAACAGCCAAAGTTCAGTAAAATGACCCAAAAAAAGAAATGTAAATCATCTGAGGAAAATTGTAAACTTGCCAATATTCCCTTTACAACATGTAGTGGCAAGGAACTGCTAAGGCCCTGTCCTATGTTCATGACTAGTGGTTTAGCTTCATATGATGATGGAAGCCCTCATCCTCCCACTAGAAAAATGATAAGAGTTAAGCTGGCAAAAGCACAGCAAAGAACTGTGCATTCTAAGATGGTATCTCAAATCGCAAAAGAGAGTCCAAGTGTATCAACAGTTGCGATGCCTGACCTTCCCAACACTGGACGGGAAGAGGTGGCTCCTTCCACCATTTGCACGCACTCTGCAAGTGCAGGAAGGAGCACCCACAGTCCAGTTTTTGATATTCAAATTGAAGATGTCACTGTTGAAGTACACCAGGGTGAGGATATGGTTGTTCTGGCGCTGTGGAGGAAGTTGAGGAGGATTTTGGTGGTGATGTGGTTTGTTTAAATCAGGCACCAGGGGAGACAGTTGTTGTCCATGGGATGAATACGCCCATTGTCATGCCTGGGCAAAATACCAAAAAAGCCACCTCTTCAGTGTGGAATTATTTCTCCACAAATCCGGACAACAGGTGTCAATCCGTGTGTTGCCTTTGTTAATCTGTAATAAGTAGGGGTAAGTATGTTGACCACCTAGGAATATCCTCCCTTATACGTCACCTGCAGCACATTCATCAGAAGTCCTTGTCAAGTTCAGAAACTTTGGGTAAGAGCAAAAGCAGTCCACTGACACCTAAATCCCTGCTTCCTCTTGTACCCAAGCTCCTGCAAGCCACACCACCAACACTCCCTCAACGTCAATTTCCTCCTCAGTCAGGAACATCAGTAGTCCTGCAGGCCATGTCACTGTTATGACTGACGAGTCCTCTCCTATCTGGGATTCCTCCGGAGGATCCTTGAGTGGTACGCTTACTGCTGCTGCTGCCACTGCTGTTGTTGCTGCTGGGAGTCGATCGTCATCCCACAGGGGAAGTTGTAAGAACCCTTGTACTACTTCAACTAAGCAACTGACTGTCCAACAGTCCTTTGCAAGGAAGATGAAATATGACAGCAGTCATCCTGTTGCAAAGCGGATAACTAAGGCCTTGACAGAGCTATGTTGGTGTTTGACGTGCGTCCCGTATCCGCCATTAGTGCAGTGTTATTTAGAGAATTGATGGAGGTAGTGTTTTCCCAGTACCAAATCCCATCTAGATTAAACTTCACTGGGAAAGCGATTCCCGGACTGTACAGGGACATTACGTAAAGTTTCCTTAGTGTCCTGAAAAATGCGGTTGTACCCAGTGTCCACTTAACCACGGACATGTGGACAAGTGGATCAGGGCAAACTAAGGACTACATGACTGTGACAGCCCACTGGGTAGATGTATTGCCTCCCGCAGCAACAACAGCAGCAGCAGCAGCACAAGTAGCAGCATCTCACAAATGCCAGCTCATTCCTAGGCAGGCTACGATGTGTATCACTGATTTCCATAAGCGGTACACGGCTGACAACCTCTTACAGAAACTGAGGGACATCATCACACAATAGCTTACCCCACTTAGACTCTCCTGGGGATTTGTGATATCAGACAATGCCACCAATATTGTACGTGCATTACATCTGGGCAAATTCCAGCATGTCCCATGTTTTGCACATACAATTAATTTGATGGTGCAGAATTTTTTTTAAATGACAGGGGCATGCAGGAGATGCTGTCGGTGGCCAGAAAAATTGCGGGCCACTTTCGACATTCAGCCACTGTGTGCCGAAGACTGGAGCAACAAGTTCTCCTGAACCTGTCCTGCCATCACCTGAAGCAAGAGGTGGAATTCAACACTCTATATGTTTCAGAGGATGGAGAAGCAGCAAAATGCAATTCTAGCCTATGCATCCACCTACAATATAGGCAAAGGAGGGGGAATGCACCTGACTCAAGTGCAGTGGAAAATAATTTCCATGTTGTGCAAGGTTCTCCAACCATTCGTACTTGCCACACATGATGTCAGTTCAGACAGTTTGAGTCAGGTTGTTCCCCTCATCAGGCTTTTGCAGAAGCAGCTGAAGAAATTGAAGTAGAAGCTAAGACGGAGCTATTCCGCTAAGTATGTGGGACTTGTGGATATAGCCCTTCATTCACTTTGCCAGGATTCAAGGGTGGTCAATCAGTTGATATCAGAGCACTACATTTTGGCCACCGTGTTCGATCCTAGGTTTAAAGCTTACTTTGTATCTCTCTTTCTGGCAGACACAAGTGTGCAGAGGTTCAAAGACCTGCTGGTGAGACAATTGTCAACTAAGTGAAACGTGACCCATCAACAGCTCCTCCTTCTTTTTCTCCTGCAACTGGGGTTGCGAGGAAAATTATACAATTTCTGAGCCCGCCCACTGGCGGTGATGCCGGGCAGTCAGGAGCAAGTGCTTACATCTGGTCCAGACTGAAGGACCTGCCAATGATTACTGACATGTCTACTGTCACTGCATATGATTCTGTCACCATTGAAAGAATGGTGGAGGATTATATGGGTGACAGCATCTAAGTAGGCATTTCAGACAGTCCGTGGAAGAGAGGAATTACCCAAGATTCTCTGGCGCTTAGATGTGGGGTGCTATGCCAAGCAGCAACCGTAAGAAATGGGAAGTCACTCCCACAATATATAGACAAAAAGAAAGATTGGTTGCGCTAAAATATTACATATAACAACAGTATTGTCAAATATTTCAATTTAATATTAAAAGTGAATATACTAAAATATATTGATATAAACCATTAATGGTTAGTTCCAGTAACGAACATTAAAAAGATATGCATAATACAATGGATGAAACCAGGATTACCCAATAAGCCAGGAATGGAAGCAGTGTTAAAATGAGGAAGTCCGTTCCAAATTTTGTTCCCCCAAAATAATTATTATGTCCAGCAATTGTTGATTTAAGGAGGTGTGTAAATAACCAAGGTGGTGGTTTTACCGCTAGGGGGTATGTTGCTCCAAGGTAGTAATTGGTGAGCTCCTCATGCAGTGCGGTAGGCAGGATTCAACAGTTCAGCCAAAGTGCAATCACCCTCCTATTCGATCTTGTACTGGAGTGTAGTGGGGATGGTCCGGACTTTCAGATGAAGATTCCTGGTATGGGTCCCTGTAGCCTGACGCGTTTCGCTGCACTAGGTGGCAGCTTTTTAAAAAAACTGTTGTTTTTACTATAGTAATAGTTTTTGACATGGATAGTAAATGCAGCAAAAGTTGTAAAAACATGAAAAAACATGTTGACCCTGTTGACCTTTGATCCTGTTAACCTTGTAACTGTCTATCAATTCCCCCACTCCCACACACACACACACACACACACACCCACACACACCTGCCAGGATAAAATCTAATCGAGATGTTTCAGATATGCCTGGGTTCATCGGAATATAAGATCTCTTTATACGCTGATGACATCTTATTGACTCTTACTAATTGTTTACTATCATTACCCAACCTCTTGAATGACTTGGAGGTTTATGGTACGCTCTCTCATTTTAAAGTTAGCCCAGCAAAAATTGAAATACTTGCTCTTACCCTTGCAAGGGAGCTTCGTGATTTTCTTCTGCTGATGATTTTGCACCATCTGAAGTACCGCAGAGTTTATTTCACTGGAAAATACTTTGATCTTTATACAGATAATTACCCTGACCTCTTGCATATCATTGCAGTCGATCTTTTGAAATGGACAACACAATTCATATCCTGGAACTGTTAATGAAAATCCTCTTTAGATTGTTGTAAAATCTTTCAGGCTCTCCCAGTAAGGATTCCTCCTATCCTCTATAGGTTTCAGTATGATTTCCTGATGGACGGGATGCCGGTGGTCAGAATACCGACAGTGGCATCTCGACCAGCAGATTCCCGGCAGCCCCCGTTAAAGTACCCTAACCCTCCCCTTCCCCCAACCCTAACCCTCCCTTGTGGATGCCTAAACCTAACCCTCCCTGGTGGTGCCTAACCCTTCCCCCCTTCTAAGTGCCTAAAACTAACTCTCCCGCCCCAGTTCCTAACTATACCCTTTCAATCCCTGCATCCTAACCTACCAGCCCCCACTGCAGGACACAAGCGTGTCCTGCTGGAAGAATGATCAGGATTCCGGCTGTCAGTATTCTGACATTAGTAGGATCCCGACCTCTGTCAGGATTTAGATGCCGGGCTTATGGCGTCCTTTGGGATTCCAGGGTCTGTATATCGACCGCCGAGATCACGTCCTTTGGGATCTTAACAGGTATATTGTTCCATATACCTGGTCACACATTTGCTCCAGTTTAGTTGAATTAGCTTCTTCAAATCAAAATTACAAAAATTCATTGAAAATTTATCTCAGATGGTATTTGTTTCCACAGCACTTACACAATATCTTTGTCATCCTCCTCTGAGATGTGTTGGCGGGCTCTGGATATGTTTGCATCCTATACCACTTGTTCTGGACTTGTCCCAAACTGACAAGTGTGGACTAGGATGCACACATTGATACTCGAGGATAGGAAAGTTGCAATGCCTTCCTCTATTAACTCTTTATTGCCACGAGTGACCCTTGGTGTCTCAAAACTCACTAAAAACTCAACTCAGCAAAATCCTGAATCGTGTTTCAGTGAAAATCTATAGCTTCCCCTCCCCTCTCCTTAATTAAGGAAGCAGTGTGGTTCACATATACAATGAAACATATCACCAGTCTTATTGATAACAAAGTCCATGGCTTTACCACCATTTGGTCTCCGTGGTTGGCACATCATAATTTTCCACCCTTCCATTTGGCCTAAGATGGTTACTCTTATTCCACTCTGTGTTTCTGTATATCATTCTCTTGTGTTGGTATCTGATTATCTACTGTGCTCATTTCTATGTTTCTGAACAGCTCAATATTGTGCTTCTTTTATAGTAAATGGTAGAGATGAGCGGGTTCGGTTCTCCGAGATCCGAAACCCCCCCGAACTTCACCTATTTTACACGGTTCCGAGGCAGCCTTGGATCTTCCCGCCTTGCTCGGTTAACCCGAACGTGCCCGAACGTCATCATCCCGCTGTCGGATTCTCACGAGATTCAAATTCTATATAAAGAGCCGCGCGTCGCCGCCATTTTTCACTCGTGCATTGGAGATTGAACGGAGAGGACGTGGCTGCGTTCTCTCCCTGAAAAGCTCCATATCTGTGCTCAGTGTGCTGCAAATATCTGTGCTCAGTGTGCTGCAAATATCAGTGCTCAGTGTGCTGCAAATATCTACGTTCTCTGCCTGAAAACGTTCCATATCTGTGCTCAGTGTGCTGCAAATATCTGTGCTCAGTGTGCTGCATCTTGGTGACCAGCAGTATACATATAGTACAGTACAGTGCCGTAACTAGGCATTTTAGCGCTGTGTGCAAGAAACGGCATTGGCGCCCCCAAATATATAGGGGCGTGGCTTAATGGGGAAGGGGCGTGGCCACAAAATAATAGCAATTCATACTACAGTGCACAGTAGTCTCCATTATTCAAATTACGCTGCACATTAGCGCCACTACACCAGGTAGAGCCCCTTTTATACATTACAGCAGACAGTCCCCCTTTTTACACATTACAGTAGACAGCCCCCCTTTTTACACATTACGGCAGACAGCGTCCCCTTTTTACACATTACGGCAGACAGCGTCCCCTTTTTTTTACACATTACGGCAGACAGCGTCCCCTTTTTTACACATTACGGCAGACAGCGTCCCCTTTTTTACACATTAAAGCAGACAGCGTCCCCTTTTTACACATTATGGCAGACAGTTTCCCCTGTTTTACACATTACGGCAGACAGCGTCTCCTTTTTTACACATTACGGTAGACGGTGTCCCCCTTTATACACATTGCAGCAGCCAGCGTCCCCCTTTTTACACATTGCGGCAGTCAGTCCCCCTTTTTATACATTACGGCAGACTGTGTCCCCCTTTATACACTTTGCAGCAGCCAGTGTCCCCCTTTTTACACATTGTGGCAGCCAGTAACCCTTTTTACACATTACGGCAGTTAATGTCCACCTTTTTACGCATTACGGCAGATGGTGTCCCCCTTTTTACACATTGCAGCAGCAAGTCCCCCTTTGTACACATTACGGCAGACGGTCTCACCCTGAGAGAGAGCGAGAGAGAGAGAAAAAGAGAGAGAGATATATACTTACCATCTCCCCGCTGACAGGCTCCTTATGCTGGCAGCTCCCTCGGTGTAGGCATCGGACAAGGAGAAGGAGGGAGGGGGACTGGAGCCTCAGCAGCGCTATGTCATTGGTAGTAAGCACCGCTGCAGCAGTCCCCTCTACTTCTGTATAGGCTGCCCGGCGCCGCTGTGAATGCTAGGATGGAGGAACCGCATCCCAGCATTCACAGCAGCGCCGGGCAGCCGATACGGAAGGAGAGGGGACTGCTGCAGCGGCGCTTACTACCAATTACATAGCACTGTTGCGGCTCCAGTCCCCCTCCCTCCTCCTCCTTCTCCGCTGCGCGGCGCAGCTGCTGCTCTCTCCTCTCAAGCGCGGCGCACGGCACACAACAGAGGCGGCATGTAATGAGTCAATTTGACTCATTACATGCCGCTGGCCTTTGCACCCTTAGGGCAACTGCGCTGTCTGCCAGGCCCACCTGGCACACACGTAGTTATGGCCCTGGTACAGTACAGTAAGCCATTGCTGTATCTTGCAGCTCTGTGTCAAGTATACTATCTTTGTGCTGCATTATTGTGAGCAGTATATGGTGGGACAGTGCAGCATTTTGGTGACCAGCAGTATAAATATAGTACAGTACAGTAGGCCATTGCTGTATCTTGCAGCTCTGTGTCAAGTATACTATCTCTGTGCTGCATTATTGTGAGCAGCATATAGTAGGACAGTGCAGAATTTTGGTGACCAGCAGTTTAACTATAGTACAGTACAGTAGGCCATTGCTGTATCTTGCAGCTCTGTGTCAAGTATACTATATCTGTGCTGCATTATTGTGAGGAGTATATAGTAGGACAGTGCAGCATTTTGGTGACCAGCAGTATAAAAATAGTACAGTACAGTAGGCCATTGCTGTATCTTGCAGCTCTCTGTCAAGTATACTATCTCTGTGCTGCATTATTGTGAGCAGTTTATAGTAGGACAGTGCAGCATTTTGGTGACCAGTAGTATAAATATAGTAAAGTACAATAGGCCATTGCTGTATCTTGCAGCTCTGTGTCAAGTTTACTATCTCTGTGCTGCATTATTGTGAGCAGTATATAGTGGGACAGTGCAGAATTTTGGTGACCAGCAGTATACATATATAGTACAGTACAGTAGGCCATTGCTGTATCTTGCAGCTCTGTGTCAAGTATACTATCTCTGTGCTGCATTATTGTGAGCAGCATATAGTAGGACAGTGCAGCATTTTGGTGACCAGCAGTTTAAATATAGTACAGTACAGTAGGCCATTGCTGTATCTTGCAGCTCTGTGTCAAGTATACTATCTCTGTGCTGCATTATTGTGAGCAGTATATAGTTGGACAGTGCAGCATTTTGGTAACCAGCAGTATACATATATAGTACAGTACAGTAGGCCATTGCTGTATCTTGCAGCTCTGTGTCAAGTATACTATCTCTGTGCTGCATTATTGTGAGGAGTATTTTGTAGGACAGTGCAGCATATTGGTGACCAGCAGTATAAAAATAGTACAGTACAGTAGGCCATTGCTGTATCTTGCAGCTCTCTGTCAAGTATACTATCTCTGTGCTGCATTATTGTGAGCAGTTTATAGTAGGACAGTGCAGCATTTTGGTGACCAGCAATATAAATATAGTAAAGTACAATAGGCCATTGCTGTATCTTGCAGCTCTGTGTCAAGTTTACTATCTCTGTGCTGCATTATTGTGAGAAGTATATAGTGGGACAGTGCAGAATTTTGGTGACCAGCAGTATACATATATAGTACAGTACAGTAGGCCATTGCTGTATCTTGCAGCTCTGTGTCAAGTATACTATCTCTGTGCTGCATTATTGTGAGCAGCATATAGTAGGATAGTGCAGAATTTTGGTGACCAGCAGTATTAATATAGTACAGTACAGTACAGTAGGCCATTGCTGTATCTTGCAGCTCTGTGTCAAATATACTATCACTATGCTGCATTATTGTGAGCAGTATATAGTGGGACAGTGCAGCATTTTGGTGACCAGCAGTATAAATTTATAGTACAGTACAGTAGGCCATTGCTGTATCTTGCAGCTCTGTGTCAAGTATACTATCTCTGTGCTGCATTATTGTGAGGAGTATATAGTAGGACAGTGCAGCATTTTGGTGACCAGCAGTATAAAAATAGTACAGTACAGTAGGCCATTGCTATATCTTGCAGCTCTGTGTCACGTATACTATCTCTGTGCTGCATTATTGTGAGCAGTATATAGTAGGACAATGCAGCATTTTGGTGACCAGCAGTATACATATAGTACAGTACAGTTGGCCATTGCTGTATCTTGCAGCTCTGTGTCAAGTATACTATCTCTGTGCTGCATTATTGTGAGCAGTATATGGTGGGACAGTGCAGCATTTTGGTGACCAGCAGTATAAATATAGTACAGTACAGTAGGCCATTGCTGTATCTTGCAGCTCTGTGTCAAGTATACTATCTCTGTGCTGCATTATTGTGAGCAGCATATAGTAGGGCAGTGCAGAATTTTGGTGACCAGCAGTTTAAATATAGTACAGTACAGTAGGCCATTGCTGTATCTTGCAGCTCTGTGTCAAGTATACTATATCTGTGCTGCATTATTGTGAGGAGTATATAGTAGGACAGTGCAGCATTTTGGTGACCAGCAGTATAAAAATAGTACAGTACAGTAGGCCATTGCTGTATCTTGCAGCTCTCTGTCAAGTATACTATCTCTATGCTGCATTATTGTGAGAAGTATATAGTGGGACAGTGCAGAATTTTGGTGACCAGCAGTATACATATATAGTACAGTACAGTAGGCCATTGCTGTATCTTGCAGCTCTGTGTCAAGTATAATATCTCTGTGCTGCATTATTGTGAGCAGCATATAGTAGGATAGTGCAGAATTTTGGTGACCAGCAGTATTAATATAGTACAGTACAGTACAGTAGGCCATTGCTGTATCTTGCAGCTCTGTGTCAAATATACTATCACTATGCTGCATTATTGTGAGCAGTATATAGTGGGACAGTGCAGCATTTTGGTGACCAGCAGTATAAATATATAGTACAGTACAGTAGGCCATTGCTGTATCTTGCAGCTCTGTGTCAAGTATACTATCTCTGTGCTGCATTATTGTGAGGAGTATATAGTAGGACAGTGCAGCATTTTGGTGACCAGCAGTATAAAAATAGTACAGTACAGTAGGCCATTGCTGTATCTTGCAGCTCTGTGTCATGTATACTATCTCTGTGCTGCATTATTGTGAGCAGTATATAGTAGGACAATGCAGCATTTTGGTGACCAGCAGTATACATATAGTACAGTACAGTTGGCCATTGCTGTATCTTGCAGCTCTGTGTCAAGTATACTATCTCTGTGCTGCATTATTGTGAGCAGTATATGGTGGGACAGTGCAGCATTTTGGTGACCAGCAGTATAAATATAGTACAGTACAGTAGGCCATTGCTGTATCTTGCAGCTCTGTGTCAAGTATACTATCTCTGTGCTGCATTATTGTGAGCAGCATATAGTAGGACAGTGCAGAATTTTGGTGACCAGCAGTTTAAATATAGTACAGTACAGTAGGCCATTGCTGTATCTTGCAGCTCTGTGTCAAGTATACTATATTTGTGCTGCATTATTGTGAGGAGTATATAGTAGGACAGTGCAGCATTTTGGTGACCAGCAGTATAAAAATAGTACAGTACAGTAGGCCATTGCTGTATCTTGCAGCTCTCTGTCAAGTATACTATCTCTGTGCTGCATTATTGTGAGCAGTTTATAGTAGGACAGTGCAGCATCTTGGTGACCAGTAGTATAAATATAGTAAAGTACAATAGGCCATTGCTGTATCTTGCAGCTCTGTGTCAAGTTTACTATCTCTGTGCTGCATTATTGTGAGCAGTATATAGTGGGACAGTGCAGAATTTTGGTGACCAGCAGTATACATATATAGTACAGTACAGTAGGCCATTGCTGTATCTTGCAGCTCTGTGTCAAGTATACTATCTCTGTGCTGCATTATTGTGAGCAGCATATAGTAGGACAGTGCAGCATTTTGGTGACCAGCAGTTTAAATATAGTACAGTACAGTAGGCCATTGCTGTATCTTGCAGCTCTGTGTCAAGTATACTATCTCTGTGCTGCATTATTGTGAGCAGTATATAGTGGGACAGTGCAGCATTTTGGTGACCAGCAGTATACATATATAGTACAGTACAGTAGGCCATTGCTGTATCTTGCAGCTCTGTGTCAAGTATACTACCTCTGTGCTGCATTATTGTGAGGAGTATTTTGTAGGACAGTGCAGCATTTTGGTGACCAGCAGTATAAAAATAGTACAGTACAGTAGGCCATTGCAGTATCTTGCAGCTCTCTGTTAAGTATACTATCTCTGTGCTGCATTATTGTGAGCAGTTTATAGTAGGACAGTGCAGCATTTTGGTGACCAGTAGTATAAATATAGTAAAGTACAATAGGCCATTGCTGTATCTTGCAGCTCTGTGTCAAGTTTACTATCTCTGTGCTGCATTATTGTGAGCAGTATATAGTGGGACAGTGCAGAATTTTGGTGACCAGCAGTATACATATATAGTACAGTACAGTAGGCCATTGCTGTATCTTGCAGCTCTGTGTCAAGTATACTATCTCTGTGCTGCATTATTGTGAGCAACATATAGTAGGACAGTGCAGAATTTTGGTGACCAGCAGTATTAATATAGTACAGTACAGTACAGTAGGCCATTGCTGTATCTTGCAGCTCTGTGTCAAATATACTATCACTATGCTGCATTATTGTGAGCAGTATATAGTGGGACAGTGCAGCATTTTGGTGACCAGCAGTATACATATATAGTACAGTACAGTAGGCCATTGCTGTATCTTGCAGCTCTGTGTCAAGTATACTATCTCTGTGCAGCATTATTGTGAGGAGTATATAGTAGGACAGTGCAGCATTTTGGTGACCAGCAGTATAAAAATAGTACAGTACAGTAGGCCATTGCTGTATCTTGCAGCTCTGTGTCACGTATACTATCTCTGTGCTGCATTATTGTGAGCAGTATATAGTAGGACAATGCAGCATTTTGGTGACCAGCAGTATACATATAGTACAGTACAGTAGGCCATTGCTGTATCTTGCAGCTCTGTGTCAAGTATACTATCTCTGTGCTGCATTATTGTGAGCAGTATATAGTAGGACAGTGCAGCATTTTGGTGACCAGCAGTATACATATATAGTACAGTACAGTAGGCCATTGCTATATCTTGCAGCTCTGTGTCAAGTATACTATCTTTGTGCTGCATTATTGTGAGCAGTATATAGTAGGACAGTGCAGCATTTTGGTGACCAGCAGTATACATATATAGTACAGTACAGTAGGCCATTGCTGTATCTTGCAGCTCTGTGTCAAGTATACTATCTCTGTGCTGCATTATTGTGAGCAGTATATAGTAGGACAGTGCAGCATTTTGGTGACCAGCAGTATACATATAGTACAGTACAATAGGCCATTGCTGTATCTTGCAGCTCTGTGTCACTTCTAGTATCCTGATCAGTGCTCAATATCTGCTTCATTGTTGTGACCAGTATGTATACTGTTCTGTGCAACGTGTGTTATACACCTGGTGATTTTATACATCCTGTAATCTGTACTGAGCAATGTGTGAGATACACCTGGTGATTATACACCCTGTATACTGTACTATGCGATGTGTGTGATACACCTGGTAATTAATTATACACCCTGTATACTGTACTGTGCGACCTGTGTTATACACCTGGGGATTGTACACCCTATATACTGTACTGTGTGATGTGTGAGATACACCTGGGGATTATACACTCTATATACTGTACTGTGCGATGTGTGTTATACACCTGGTGATTATACATCCTGTAATCTGTACTGAGCGATGTGTGAGATAAACCTGGGGATTATACACCCTATATACTGTACTGTGTGATGTGTGAGATACACCTGGGGATTATACACCCTATATTATTATTATTGTCCTTTATTTATATGGCGCCACAAGGGTTCCGCAGCGCCCAATTACAGAGTACATAAATAATCAAACAGGAAAACAGCAATTTACAGTTGATGACAGTATAGGACAAGTATAGGGTAAATAAACATAGTTACATCAGCAGATGACACTGGAATAAGTATCAGGTGGCAGAAGACTGCTGGATGTGGTACAGTTGAAGATTATTAAAGTAAGGCAAAGGATAAGCACATGAGGGAAGAGGGCCCTGCTCGTGAGAGCTTCCAATCTAAAGGGAAGGGGTAGACAGACATGGGTGACACAGATGGGATACATAGAGAACGTAGAACAGAGGGTTAGGATGAGATTTGGCTGGGTGTGGTGAAGAAGTGGACCCCCAGAAGGCACAAATCAATACTTAACATTGCAACATTTTACTGGGCTATGCAGGAGAAAATTAAAAATAGGGGAAAAAAATAGAATCAATAACTTCTACCGCTTTCAAAAAGGTCAATGGAAGCTGAATTAATGAACTACCTCATGGAAGCCAGATACAGTATACCAAACAGTACTTAGCAGAGTTAGGAATGAGTGCTTATGAAATACAGTAACATTTTGTAATAATATTTCAGAAGCTGCATGGCTAGTCTCTTGCACTCTTTTGCTCTAATATACCACCTGCTTTAGGATTTATATTCAAAAACATTATGTCTCCAAAAACGTCAGTCTTCTTGGAAAGTGCTTCTTTGTTCCTTTGTAAGGGAAAGAGAACAAGCATTTTCAAACAACGGTTTCTCAATTTCTTTTTCCTCTGGGAAGGGATTGTGGATTCGCAGGAATATCTGAGCAGTTCTGTAATCAGAAAGCAGCGACTTTCTACAAATGTTTACGAATAATTCCAGTGATTTTGTCATTTTCTTCCAGTGATTTGGACCAATAATACCATTGATTAGAACAAATAATTCCAGTGATTTTGTCATTTTCTTCCAGTGATTTGGACCAATAATACCATTGATTAGAACGAATAATTCCAATGATTTTGTCATTTTCTTCCAGTGATTTGGACCAATAATACCATTGATTAGAACAAATAATTTCTGTGATATTGAGGTGTTTGTGTCGCTTAGCTTAGCCGTCCAGCGACCACAGTGCACGTCTTTTTCTCTTTACTTTGCATCATGTGCTGTTTGGGGCCAATTTTTTTCAGTGCCATCCTGTCTGACACTGCAGTGCCACTCCTAGATGGGCTAGGTGTTTGTGCCGCCCTCTTGGGTCGCTTTGCTTAGTCATCCAGCGACCTAGGTGCAAATTTTAGGACTAAAAATAGTATTGTGAGGTGATCAGAATAAACTGGAAATGAGTGGAAATTGTGGTTATTGAGGTTAATAATACTATAGGATCAAAATTACCCCCAAATTCTATGATTTAAGCTGTTTTTGAGGGTTTTTTGAAAAAAAAGCACCCGAATCCGACAGAAAATTTTCAGGGAGGTTTTGCCAAAACGCATCCGAATCCAAAACACGGCGCGGAACCGAATCCAAAACCAAAACACAAAACCCGAAAAATTTCCGATGCACATCTCTAGTAAATGGCTTACTTGCCCACTCTGTATTTACTTGATTTAATATATATGCTTACTAATACCAATAAAAGTGAAGATTTTATAGTGCGCTGTAGCTGCCTATAGACTTTTCAGTGAAACCAGGTGTCACCGCACACCCCAACACAAATTGTAAGAAAAAATATCACCAAAAAATCTTCAGGCGCTGATGAAAGTCATATAGGGTACTTCTCAATGATCTATCTGACCATCAGTGTATCAACCCTCAAACAGAAAAGAATAGAAATACAATAGTGTAATATTGTTAACACCAAATAAGTACGACCCTTCTGTATGTAGGTAGAATCCGTACCGTATGATAATGTCTAACTAATAGACAATATGCGTATGTGGGGGAGAGGATACGATCCTATTGGGATTCCAAATGTATCATCAGTCCGTCACTCCATTTCCAGTGTATCTCACAAAAGAATAAAAGCAAACATAGTGCAGTACTGCTTTTTAATGATAAAAACCGAAAATTAAAAATTAAAAAAGCCAATCAGAATGGCTGGACTCTCACCGTATGGTAGAAAATACAAGGCAGATAAAATTAAGCACCAGGCGTCCCCAGCTCCTCGCACTTCTTCTTACGGGTTGATTCCAGACTCCAAAAGACCACTGGCCAACGCGTTTCAATACTCTTCAGTATCTTTTTCAAGGCATATGTCTTCTGTTCCTCAGGATATTATATTTATACCCCACTTCCTGATGACATCATTTCCTATGTGTAAAACCTATTTCCAGACATGGATCTACTATCTTCTATGTTCTATGTGTAACATTCACCAAAAATTCACATCCATTTATCCAGTCCTGTTCTTCTATGTGTCATCACAGGTGTCTAGTATTCACTACTTAACACACCTGAAGTTCTTAAGTACTTTTACATTAACATTCCTGCCGTCGGGCTTCCACGTTCTTTGGAACGCATATGCGTTCCACCGCTAGTCGCAGGAAGTGACGTTTCTCCATCCACATCACTTCCGGTTGTGGCGGAACGCACATGCGCTCCACCGCTACTTCCGGTCGCGGCGGTACTCTTGTACTATGTATGTTTTTTTCAAGGTGTAGGCAGACTTGGATCTGCACACAGTTCTTTGTTTTCTCAGTGAATTCTACTTTTTTTCAATGTTTATTCTCCAATGGGATATTTTAGCAGAGTCCATAACCTGAGACATAAATATACACGTCATTTCCGGTCGCGACGGTGTCTTGCGTTCCATATATTTATTCCAAGATATATCATGACTGTAGTCCCACAACAGTTTTCTATCCTCCCCATAAACGTTCATTTGGAATTTTATGTCCATAAAGTCCTTCTTTTTCTTAATTGTATGTTCTTCAAGGGGATATTTTACAGGGTCCATGACATGAAAAAATAAATATATATGATTATACACTGGAAATGAAAGGCATATATACTAAAACACCCTAAAAACATTATAAAAACCATTTCAATTCGAAATCTTTATTGATGCCGTTTGGGGCTAGTGTGTTGTAATTATAGATAGTGCTCATTTCACATTTAGCTAATTTAGCTGCAATATCACCCCCTCTGGCATCTGAAAAAACCTTTTTAATAACATAAACATTTTTCAAATATTTAATATCAGAATTATGGTTTTCTTTAAAATGTTTGGAAAGTGCATGTGTGTCTAAACCCTTCCGGATATTCCTTATGTGTTCCCCCATTCTAACCTTAAAAGCCCTACTAGTCCTGCCTACATAAAATTTCCCGTATGAGCATTCGATGGCATAAATAACGTTAAAAGAGTGACATGTTAAAAATTCATTAATTTTTAAATTTTTCTTATTTATCTCTAACCCTGTTAATTTATTGCCAAAGGTGTTGGGAATATTCTTACATCCCACACAACTCCCACAGCGAAAAAATCCTTTTGTTAAAACATTTCCCTTTTTTGGAGAAGGTGGACAAAGACTCTTAACTAATTTGGTTTTTAAGTTGGGGGCTCTTCTAAAAATGCAATTTGGGTTATTCGGTAGATCCTTTCCTATCACTGGATCCTTTTGTAATATTTTCCAGTGCTTTTTTAAAATTCTTTTCACATGATGGTGTTGAGAGGTGTAATTAGTAATAAATGACCATTTAAAGATATCGTTATTTGTGTCCTTTTTCCTATTGTCAGGCTTTCTTAACAATTCCTCCCTATCCATAGCATTCACTCTCTCCAGGGAATCTGATACAATATGGTCTTTGTACCCACTCCCCTTGAAACTGGAAAACATTTCTTTCGCCTGAGGCGAAAGAAATGTTTTCCAGTTTCAAGGGGAGTGGGTACAAAGACCATATTGTATCAGATTCCCTGGAGAGAGTGAATGCTATAGATAGGGAGGAATTGTTAAGAAAGCCTGACAATAGGAAAAAGGACACAAATAACGATATCTTTAAATGGTCATTTATTACTAATTACACCTCTCAACACCATCATGTGAAAAGAATTTTAAAAAAGCACTGGAAAATATTACAAAAGGATCCAGTGATAGGAAAGGATCTACCGAATAACCCAAATTGCATTTTTAGAAGAGCCCCCAACTTAAAAACCAAATTAGTTAAGAGTCTTTGTCCACCTTCTCCAAAAAAGGGAAATGTTTTAACAAAAGGATTTTTTCGCTGTGGGAGTTGTGTGGGATGTAAGAATATTCCCAACACCTTTGGCAATAAATTAACAGGGTTAGAGATAAATAAGAAAAATTTTAAAATTAATGAATTTTTAACATGTCACTCTTTTAACGTTATTTATGCCATCGAATGCTCATGCGGGAAATTTTATGTAGGCAGGACTAGTAGGGCTTTTAAGGTTAGAATGGGGGAACACATAAGGAATATCCGGAAGGGTTTAGACACACATGCACTTTCCAAACATTTTAAAGAAAACCATAATTCTGATATTAAATATTTGAAAAATGTTTATGTTATTAAAAAGGTTTTTTCAGATGCCAGAGGGGGTGATATTGCAGCTAAATTAGCTAAATGTGAAATGAGCACTATCTATAATTACAACACACTAGCCCCAAACGGCATCAATAAAGATTTCGAATTGAAATGGTTTTTATAATGTTTTTAGGGTGTTTTAGTATATATGCCTTTCATTTCCAGTGTATAATCATATATATTTATTTTTTCATGTCATGGACCCTGTAAAATATCCCCTTGAAGATCATACAATTAAGAAAAAGAAGGACTTTATGGACATAAAATTCCAAATGAACGTTTATGGGGAGGATAGAAAACTGTTGTGGGACTACAGTCATGATATATCTTGGAATAAATATATGGAACGCAAGACACCGTCGCGACCGGAAATGACGTGTATATTTATGTCTCAGGTTATGGACTCTGCTAAAATATCCCATTGGAGAATAAACATTGAAAAAAAGTAGAATTCACTGAGAAAACAAAGAACTGTGTGCAGATCCAAGTCTGCCTACACCTTGAAAAAAACATACATAGTACAAGAGTACCGCCGTGACCGGAAGTAGCGGTGGAGCGCATGTGCGTTCCGCCACAACCGGAAGTGATGTGGATGGAGAAACGTCACTTCCGGCGACTAGCGGTGGAACGCATATGCGTTCCAAAGAACGTGGAAGCACGACGGCGGGAATGTTAATGTAAAAGTACTTAAGAACTTCAGGTGTGTTAAGTAGTGAATACTAGACACCTGTGATGACACATAGAAGAACAGGACTGGATAAATGGATGTGAATTTTTGGTGAATGTTACACATAGAACATAGAAGATAGTAGATCCATGTCTGGAAATAGGTTTTACACATAGGAAATGATGTCATCAGGAAGTGGGGTATAAATATAATATCCTGAGGAACAGAAGACATATGCCTTGAAAAAGATACTGAAGAGTATTGAAACGCGTTGGCCAGTGGTCTTTTGGAGTCTGGAATCAACCCGTAAGAAGAAGTGCGAGGAGCTGGGGACGCCTGGTGCTTAATTTTATCTGCCTTGTATTTTCTACCATACGGTGAGAGTCCAGCCATTCTGATTGGCTTTTTTAATTTTTAATTTTCGGTTTTTATCATTAAAAAGCAGTACTGCACTATGTTTGCTTTTATTCTTTTGTGAGATACACTGGAAATGGAGTGACGGACTGATGATACATTTGGAATCCCAATAGGATCGTATCCTCTCCCCCACATACGCATATTGTCTATTAGTTAGACATTATCATACGGTACGGATTCTACCTACATTCAGAAGGGTCGTACTTATTTGGTGTTAACAATATTACACTATTGTATTTCTATTCTTTTCTGTTTGAGGGTTGATACACTGATGGTCAGATAGATCATTGAGAAGTACCCTATATGACTTTCATCAGCGCCTGAAGATTTTTTGGTGATATTTTTTCTTATAATATATATGCTTGTTGTCTCTCTTCCCTTCCCTATTTCTCCAACCTTTCTTTTGTTAAAAAATGGTGAATATTTTTTTTTTTAAATTGCCATTGATAACGCAAGTGAGTCCATGTACATTTATTTATTCATTATGTATTTATTTATTACCAGCTATTTATTTCGCGCATACATATTCCTCAGTACTTTACAGAGAATCTTTGCCCATTCACATCAGTCCCTGCTCCAGTGGAGGTAACAGTCTATGGGGGTAATTCTGAGTTGATCGCAGCAGGAACTTTGTTAGCAGTTGGGCAAAACCATGTGCACTGCAGGGGTGGCAGATATAACATGTGCTGAGAGAGTTAGATTTGGGTGGGTTATTTTGTTTCTGTGCAGGGTAAATACTGGCTGCTTTATTTTTACACTGCAATTTAGATTGCAAATTGAACACACCACACCCAAATCTAACTCTTTCTGCACATGTTATATCTGCCTCCCCTGCAGTGCACATGGTTTTGCCCAACTGCTAACAAAGTTCCTGCTGCGATCAACTCAGAATTACCCCCTATGAGCCTAATTCAAGATTGATTGCAAAACAACATTTTCCTCTAAAAGGAAAAATCATGTGCACTGCTGGTGGGGCAGATATAATGTGCAGAGAGAGTTAGATTTGGATTGGTTATTTTGATTCTGTGCAAGGGAAATACTGCCTGCTTTATTTTTATACAGGGTTCAGTATCCCTTATCCAAAATTCAAAATCCCACATTTTTGGATCCCCTACTGAGATATAAGTGTATATACAGATATATTATATAGATATATTATATAATATATACATATATGTGTCATTATCTCAGAAGGGGAACCAAAAATGTGTGATTTTGAATTTTGGATAAGGGATACTCAACCTGTACTGCAATTTAGATTTCGGTTTGAACACACCCCACTAAAATATAACTCTCTCGGCACATGTTATATCTGCCCCACCTGCAGTGCACATGGTTTTGCCCATTAGAGGAAAATGTAGTTTTTTTAAGCAACCTTGAATTAGGCCCTATATTCCCTATCACATGTACAGGCACACACGTTTACTCTAGGGTTAATTCTGTTGGGAGTCAATTAATCTACTATTATAATTTTGGATTGCGGGTGGAAACCAGAGTACCCGGAGGAAACCCACGCAACTACGGAGTACCCGGAGGAAACACATACAAGTACGGAGATAATATACAAACTCCACACAGTTAGGGCCATGGTGGGAATCCAACCCATGATCTCAGTGCTATGAGGTAACCCATCCTCTAGGGATCAGCTTCCAGAGAGTGCACTTGAATTATACATTATAGATAAGATACATTATACTGCATTGAACTATGGTGTATGTTCTGCAGTGCAGTGTTCTTATCAATCTGGTACATTATCATGTATGCACTGGCAGTATTAACTATATATATATTTATGAAGGGGCCCAGGCAATGCACTCTCTAATGCTTAGCCAATCCTTTATGATGGCTGGCCACATGGGCCCCTACCATTGCACTTCCCCGGTGGGCCCTTCATGCCCCAGTCCAACACTGCATTAGAAGATATAAGAAGAGATGCAGTACATATATTTGGGTTGCAGGGGGCAGCCAATTCAGTTGCAACTTGATGTCACTGTCATGTATGACTTCAGAATTTACCATGGTGCTACTTTGTAAGAAATTCTAATTAATTGCTGACAGTCTCGCAGGATAAGCAGAAAAGCAATTGGATAATTCTGTTACGAGTCAAAAAAGCAGCTTAGATGACACATCCTGGTATCTTGATAAACCACTGTATAAAAACTAGTGTAAATCCCAGGGCCCCTGAATATTTTGCAATGCCCACATACGTGTTAAACCAGCAGAGTGGTTTGGATAATGGCTTATGCCTAGTATTAAGTAATGCTGGGCACTCCTCTCAATCAATAATTCACAAGTATCTGAATAATACATAATTATAAAGCTGTCGACCACATACCACCACAGCACAAGAAATCCATCTCTCTTGTATAATAGATAATTATCTAAGTCTGATCCTATTTTTTTTTTAAACCTCTATTTTATAATATTTTAGTTTGAATAGGGTCTATTGACTTACACACAGAGATAATCATAGCCATTCACAAAGGCTTGATAATCCTTTTATTCCTGTGAATATCTGTTATCTATCTTATTTCTTTTTCTGAACATATGATTAAGAGCTTGGAATGTGGCCAGATTTTACTTAATTTTCCCCCCTCTCCTCTCCAGTAGCTGATGCGGCTGGTGTCATCAAAGACACAGAAAAAAAAAATCTCACTTTGAAATGAGAAAAGGAAAATGTGACCTTGTGTAGAGTATGTAATCAGTTCCAAGCGAGTTTCAGTACTATGGGGGTAATTCAGAGTTGATCGCAGCAGCAAATTTGTTAGCAGTTGGGCAAAACCATGGGGGTCATTCAGACCTGATCGCACGCTGCAGTTTTTTGCAGCCATGCGATTGGGTCTGAACAGCGCATGCGTGTGGGCCGCAATGCACAGGCGTGTCATTGGCCGGAGTGCATTATTAATAGGGGAGTGTATTTTCGCTTTGTAAGTGTGTGAACACATGTGTAGCAGAGCTGTACAAACAGATTTTGTGCAGTCTCTGAGTAGCCCAGGACTTACTCAGCCACTGCGAACACTTCAGCCTGCCAGGTACCAGAATTGACATCAGGAGCCCTCCCTGCAAACGCATGGACACGTCTGCGTTTTTCCAACCACTCCCAGAAAATGGTCAGTTGACACCCACAAATGGCTTCTTCCTGTTAATCTCCTTGCGAACGCCCGTGCGAACTGATTCTTCGCACAAACCCATCGCTGAGTGGCGATTCACTATGTACCCATATGACATGCCTGTGCATTGTGGTGCATACGCATGCACAGTTTAGACCTGATCGCCTACTATACGAAAATGCAGCCTAGCAATCAGGTCTCTCTGAATTAGGCACATGGTTTTCCCAACTGCTAACAAATTTGCTGCTGCAATCAATTTTGAATTAGGCCCAATATCGTTTGGAGCACGAACTGCTGTACAAGAAACATTGAACAATTATCTGTATTGGGCAAATATCAAGCAACAATTCATGGCAATGTTCAAAGGATAAACAGCCAGGAATATAATAAAATACTAATTTAAAGTATTAAAATATAGAGGGAGTGATGTATTAAACCTTGGATAGGTACCGATCAGCTTCTAACTGCCATTTCATAGGCTGTGTTTGGAAAATGACCGAAGCTGATTGATGATACTTTATCTTTCCACATTATCTATCTCCAAGATTTGATAAATCTCCCCTTGAAAGAGGTAAAAGGCAATCTTCCTCTTCAGTAATCAAGCAGAATTTCTAATCTGATATGTGGAATTGCAGTTAACTTGCATGTGCTCTAACTGCATCAGCTGCCATGTGTGATAATAGCTATTTTTTTGTGAATTAATCATGTCAGAAGGCATTTCATATGCCTGAAGAACAATGAAACCCCCGGCACGGTGTGGGCTTTGGTGGCCCTTGACAACTATAGATAGTTAGTGTACCTATTGGGAGGCTTAGGGCTGTAGGGGTAGAGTTGGTAACAGCTATAGGGTTACGGTATGTTGTCCAGGTGGTACTCACAGTTGGTGTCTTCTTGAGGACTTTCTTTTTATTTTCTTTCTTCAAATTTCTGTGCCTTTCAGGTCACTTTTTTGTCTGTTGGTTTTTTTTTTTTTTTGCTTGTTTTCTTCTTTTTTTGTCTGATGTTTCCTTTGCTCGTTTTGTTTGATTTTTTTTCTTGCATCCCTATTCTTCTTTACCTTTCATATTCCTTAACGTGTCTAGTTTAAAATATAACTGGTGTTGTATAGGCACCCCTACCCGTTTCACTAGGAGCCAAGAGCCTGCCAGCATGGGTGACACAGTATTTTCCATGTTTGCTCCCAGTCAGCTCAGTACTGCTGCTCGCCACTGCCCATCCATTCTGGGTTCAGAATCAGCAGACAGCAAGTAGCCCCAAAGCTTACCAGAGACTAGAGACTACTTGCACCATAATTCACAGTCCCACCAGGCACCTTTGATTGGCACCTGTGGCTTTCCTGCCTTACCCTGTAATGTCCGTCTCTGCACTTGGGAGCCCCTCAGTGTCCCATGATCTACCCACTGTGGTTGTGTGAGGTGGGGGTGACTTTGATATGGCCATTGTGGGTGGAGACCTTGGAGGCTTGTCGCGCCACCAGGTAAACCACTGCCTGCTCCAGCTAGATGTGGGAATCTATGGTCACATCACCTGGAGCACTGCTGGTGGCTTCCCCATTTTCCACTGTACTGTTCCCTTCTATGTATAATTGGTGCTCTTCACACAGATATCTACCTGTTATGGTTGCAAAAGATAGGAGTGGCTCTGATGTGCCTGCTGCTAAAATAGTACCTGAAAGTATTTCTAGCGACCAAACGCATCGCTGCTCACTTGGACATGGCCAATTTAACAAAGAAAGCGTGCCACAACTTAGGCATCTAAATTTATAAATATGCACAATTGCGCATGCATCTGTCGCAGATGGATCCATTAAATGAGGTTCTAATGAAAACCATAGCTTGAACTACCTTGGAAAGTGGCAATCATTGCCAGTAAATTGACAAATGGAAAATATGTGATAGAGCAAGAAAGGGAAATGGGAGTAGGGAACCCAATTAGCTCACAGATGGTTGAAAAACGGTAGCAGGATTTCATCATGTAGCTACAGTGTGCCCTTCTAATGATGATGACTATGCAACCAAACATACTGTAAAATGGTATGTATTTGTACTGAAAATATGTGTGTACACAGCAAATATACACATTTACAGTATTTCCCTGCTGGCAAAGCAGGAGCATCTATGGCTGAGTTGCATTCAACTGCTTCAGCCCCTCTGCATAGACAAATAGACCATAGAGGGCCTTGATTACAGACATGATGTACATGCATAAACACCTTGCACACTAACATTTGATTTTATTAAATCAGCTAAATCGATAGAAAATCACAGAAAACCCCTAATCAATTCATATTAAATTCACCCCCAATAATGTCAATACCAATATAAAAAGGTAATGTTGTCCTTAAAAGTCCATAATATACACACAGTACCGTAAACATTTACACAAACATTTGCGGAAGTAACTAAGTAGTGTAAAATTACCTTATGTGAAAGTCTTAATCATACCCTACACTTGAGGTCTATCCTTCAAGCAATAAATGTAACTTAATGTCTAAACAACTTCCAGCACAACATTTGTTGTTGCCGCACTGATACAGTATGTCAGATCTAATACATGGATGTTTCAGAAGATTCACAGTAAAAAGAAGACATTATGAGGGACCTTTCAACACAACTGAATGTCAAATGGGCAATCAGGGAGTGCACAGTCATGTTACCTTTCTCAGAAGGCATGGGGAGGAGAGGAGAGGAACAGAAATGATTTTGGTCTTTCAGGACAGCATAGAAACAGTTTTAAGTTTATTTTTGATAATCCACTTTCCAAGTTGCATACAGTAGCTGGCTTCTCTGTAATTGCAATTCTTATCTGTAAAAGCTTTCAAAACTTTTTTCTATGTACATTATGTTTCCTATTTTAGGAATATGATTATCTGTTGGCCTTCAGCATTGTCATTCTTTTATCAAAGGATATATTCTGTTGTGTTTTTTCTTTCCTGGATTAAGTCTTCCGAAGTCTGAACCCAGACACTGAAAAATCACAGTAAAGTTGAACTCTTAACAGTAAGTTAAATAGAAACACTTTATCCAAATGCTTATACTGTATATCCCCAAACCAGTTTTGGCCTTAAAACTAGTTGCTGCTTTAAATCTATTTTCTAAATCTGGAATAGCTTTGGTGCCCACAAATTGCGGGGTATTAGATTTGGGCTATAATGTAGTATGTTTATTTATAAAATTAGTAAACCTCTAATTATCTTATTAAAACTTTCATTAAAACTTCCTGAGTTCATCTATAGGCAGGGGCCCTGTTTGCTGCACTATTGCTGCCCAATAGCCCCTGCATTTTGGCAAGTATCTGGCTAGAAGGGTGCCTGGAGGTAGTATCTAGGGGTCCAAGCACTCCTGGCAAAGTAAGGGACAGTTGCGCCCTCTCCCCCCACACACACATACATTTTTGGAATATTTACAGATATCATTTGAGGACATTTATTAAAAATGTATCTATATTTTTGTTAGATTTATTGCACTGAATCACAGCTGTATTTTCAAGCCTCCGTAGCACTATAATAAAGTTGATCGGATTTACGAGTGTTTCATGCTGGATGCTGGACCGGTGGAGAGGTGATATAATAGGGCCACTCACAATGGCGAGAAGATCTATTGTTACTAATTACGGTGTCTGACATTTTCTGAAGGGAAAACTGCCCACAATGTAGATAAAGACAAGTTGACCTGCAGGAAGTACTCTTTAAATGATAGTACCAAATGGATTTACCATGCACATAAAATACAGTACATGGGGAATAGAGAGGCATCCTGCCGTACTCTGGGGGTCATTCCGAGTTGTTCGCTCGCAAGCTACTTTTAGCAGCTTTGCACACGCTAAGCCGCCGCCTACTGGGAGTGAATCTTAGCTTATCAAAATTGCGAACGAAAGATTCGCAATTTTGCGAAAAGACTTCTCTGTGCAGTTTCGGACTAGCTCAAGACTTACTCTGCCAGTGCGATCAGTTCAGTGCTTGTCGTTCCTGGTTTGACGTCACAAACACACCCAGCGTTCGCCCAGACACTCCTCCGTTTCTCCAGCCACTCCCGCGTTTTTCCCAGAAACGGTAGCGTTTTTTCACACACTCCCATAAAACGGCCTGTTTCCGCCCAGAAACACCCACTTCCTGTCAATCACATTACGATCACCAGAACGAAGAAAAAACCTCGTAATGCCGTGAGTAAAATTCCTAACTGCATAGCAAATTTACTTGGCGCAGTCGCACTGCGGACATTGCGCATGCGCATTAGCGACTAATCGCTCCGTTGCGACAAAAAAATAACGAGCGAACAACTCGGAATGACCCCCTCTGTGCCTGCACTAGAAGAGGAGCTGAGGGCAAACTGGGGATGGAATGATCAGGGAGCAGGGAGAGCTGAGCACTGCTGTTGCGAATTCTCCACTCTGCCGGCACGTGGTATGTGAGTAACAGCTGGCCTCCCAAAGAGTACCAGCCGCTGCTCATAGACACAGTCTTGGGTCCTCTCCCTCTGCAGGCACATAGCACAGCTGGATTCCCCTGTGGTCACCATACTCTCACCTATGATGCATCTGTGGAAGTGGAGGTCAGTGGGCAGTGGACTGTTAGATACTGTTTTAACCACTTGCTTCCTTGTTGCATGAAGTAACAGATTGAATTGAATCCAGCTAAATAAAACACATTTTTATTTATTTGAAAGACCTCACCCATGTACAGGCTGAGATCAGCCTCCTGTTATCCCGGGTTACATGACAATAAAAATTTTAACCTGGTGGTACACTTATTTTTACAATACTTGGTTACACCCAATATTTCTTTACACACCTATTGATCTCATACATTCTAGAAGAATCTCTCTAAACGTTTGTGTTCATATTAGGACTTGGTAATAAGCTGGAAGCTGGTTATCCCTATTTGGGGCTAATTCCAATTCTATTACACACACTCAGCCTGCTGATGTGTTGTACAAAATCTGTTAAAGGAACATTTATCTTATAAGTGAACTAATGTCTGTATAAAAGTCACATATCTAACTCTATGGTATATGCGCATTTTCCATGTATGGTATATCATATGATAGGTTTACCTGTATACCTAAAACATATCTGAGTATATAGAATTAGTAAAATAACTTATATTCCTTGTGTACTTAGAGATTTAACAGTTCTCCACTTTTGATTATGTACATTCTAAATGTGCTATATCACTTATCTGACTATATAAGAAATATAAAGTTCATTCAGCATCATCTCTGGTATTGTCTCTCTCTCTTTTTTGCGGTAACAATTTGAATATAGCATAGACCACATGTATTATATCATAGACCACATTGATAAAAGGCATATATGAACAGAATGAATATTATGATCACAAGAATACATATCATTAAAGAATACAATATTGAATACAATATGCTAAAAAAAAAATCTCAATCCTGAAAATGAAGTACTAGGATTTAACCATGAGCCATTTTCAGTCCTTATCATAATGTCTTTGTTGAAGTTCTTTTTTTATATCCTGGACCTCCTTCATATAATTGGTAATAATAGTATCCGGATCTGTAATGTTATTGGTATAACAGTGAACTCAAAGTTCTGTTTCAGAAATCAAGCAATATCCTCCAAATTTGTGGTGTTAAGAAGTACAGAACAATGTGGTATTGTAATAGTTCATGTCCAATATCCTGGAATGTCTTATCATAAAGTTCAGTCACGTTATCAATAAATTTATATGAAAAAAAATGTCAACTCCCTGTTGATTAATCATAAAACTCCAATAGCTATAGGAGAACTTATTAGCAAAATCTGTACCCATTCAATGTTTTATTGATGCACTGGTGACAGGAACATGTTTCCTGATTACTGGTTCAATTTCTCTTTTAGGTGAGTGTGTATCCTGTAATAAAACTTTTCTCAAGTTATTATGTGTTATTGTATAAATTGCAGAATGAATCTTCTTAAATAAAACATACATTGGTAACCAATTGTATATCATATCCTAAGGACATAGTGGCAACTATCATTCCCATGTGTCAGTTATGTATGATATCTCCTTCAGCCTCTGAATCTACTCCTGTTAAGTATAATCAAATACTGAATAATAAAACTTTAATGAACATCCTGTGTAACCATTTACTTACTATATACCTAACGCATAATATTCAGTACATCTAGAAACATAAGCTTTGTATATGGTAACAATCCTTTCACATTTCCTTAAATCAATCTTTCCTATCTGCATAAGGTAATATTTTCTGTATTATTAAACAATGGAATACACCCAATTATGCATGTAGCTAATGTTTTTACTAGTGGTTCTATCTTGCTTAAGCACCTGTAACTTTCTATACACATGTATCTGTTTCACCGTTATCACAACTCTCCAAAGTTTTGATCTTGGTAATCACATCAAATGTAACCTAAATAGAGAACATTGGCATATTACTGCACAATACTGATGTCTTTTAACCCAACATTTAGTAGTACCCAAAATCTTTCCCTACAATAAATGTACAGATGGAGCGCTACATCGCAGATGGGGGCGTGCGGTGGGCCTAGGCACGCCTGCACCTTGGCCGCCATCCAGCATACACAGATGCTCCCATTCACTTTGAATGTGGTACGTGCGCGTCTATGACGCATGTGCACCCCGTTTGCTCCCTGCGGTCCGCCTCACCAGATTTGACTAGGCACAGATGGATCCACAATTAGCCTGGCTCCATCTATAATTGTTGGATTGGATATTCATCAAAATAATATTCTAAATTATCCATACTCCACTATGTGCATCTTTCGTCAAGTTGAGTACAATACTCACATCCACATTTTTCAAAAGTCGATCTTTACAATGATCAGAAAGCTCTCTGGATTTCTTGCTTAGAAAAGAGGAAGGAAGGGTCTTATTAAAATAATTCCCATCCACATTAATGGATGAGTACTTATACATATTCCACGTCTCTGCTCGCTCTCTCTCCAAAAAAACAAACAAAACCCAATTAATTTATAACTTCGCTCCCAGTATACTGTACTTCCAAAAATGTTAAAAGTTCTTTGGGATATTAGTTTCTAAGCATGTAGTCTATTACAGACAACCATCTCCATCTTGATTGAAGAGTTCATTTAAATAAAACAAAGGGGCAGATGTATTAACCTGGAGAAAGCATAAGGAACCAGTGATAAGTGCAAGGTGAAAGACACCAGCCAATCAGCTCCAATATGTAAATTAACAGTTAAGATCTGATTGGCTGGTTCCTTTATCACCTTACACTTATCACTGGTTTATCACTTCCTTATGCCTTCTCCAGGTTAATACATCTGCCCCTCAGTCTCTGCATCTCCATACAATTTGGAGTCTTTAGGTTCCTTTAAGCTCTGGTCTCTAACCTTTCCAATGTGAGCTTATGTATCTGGGTGTTCTTTTTCAGCAACCTTTGCATCAACTGTATCAGTAATCAGTGGTACTTGCCAAGCACCATCCCATATACAATTTGTAATGGAACCAAAACATATGAAACTTCTCACCATAACACAGTCTCCACTTTCTCAGTGATTTTTCCTGTGCCAGACTGAGTGTTCCTGCTGGTTGAATATCCTTACAAGGTTCTTGCAGCTTTTGATATTCTTGTAGCTGTTTAAATAATTGTGTGACACATTGAACAGTCAAATTTTGTAGTGTTGAATCAGTCTCTTGGCTGGATTCCAAAAGGAACAACAAAAAAATAGTTTATAAAGAAAAGAAACCGAGGGAAGGTTTAAGTGTAATTCTACTACTATTGAAGAACCAACAATTGGACCATTCCATTATTCAGATCATGCCATTCCTGTCTCTTTTGTAGATTAATAATAATATTTATTCTTTTAACCTTCCATGGCAAATTATGACTTTGATTCTATTCTCAACATTACACACATTCTTTGAAAAACATTCCCTATACAAAAGTAGATAAATCATGTCTTCATACAAATTCCTGTAGAATCTTTTTAGCAGTAAACTATGCTGTCTTTAAAACAATGCATATATATATATATATATATATATATATATATATATATATAAAATAAAAAACAGTTTCCCAAGTGCGCTAAATAAGACTGTATCTACAATGATTCTTCCAGTGTTGTTTCCATAAGTCAGAATTGAATACTGGAGAAGATTTGTATCTGGGAACCTGTAACGGACACCCCTCACCAACATGGTCACCCAAACAAGAGGCCCAAGGCCAATTAGTAAAAAATTGTTTTAATAACACATGTTAAAACAAATATAGTTTTCACATAAAATTCCTCATATAGTGTTCACAAAGATGTGTTTAAAATGATGACAATAAAGGATAACCAGTATGTTCGTTGTGTGGTCTTTAACTCTAGATACTCCCTCACCTTTTTCAAGGTGCGAGCTTAAGAGGGAGTATCTTCACAAACTATGCTGGAAACTCCTGACTGACAAACCCAACGCGTTTCGTCTTATCGACTTCATCAGGGGAAACAAATATATAAAACAGGCTTAATTTGGCAGAGTCTCTGCCACTTCCATTCACAGCCAGAATCTCTCAGGATCCATTCTGTGAGTTTTACTGAGGAGGTTTTCATTGTGTTGTGATTGTCAAATCAGCTTTATACTTTTTATATTTTTTCCTAGAAGTATTCTATATACGGGCTAATACCTGAATCAGAAATAGTCCTGATTGTAAGATCTGGATATCTTATTCAGGCAGTGTGTCAAAATCTGACTGCCAGTATTTTTAAAGGGAACCTCAATCAATAGTCCCTATAAGGAGCTCCACAAAGGAGTCTCGAATAATTATCTTTAAGGCAGAATTTTATATCTAGGACCATTAGGATTCCTAAAAGGAACCACCAAGAAAGCTCCTATCAGGAGCGAACTTAAGAAAATCCTTTTTTATCACTATATCCAAGGTTGTGATTCTCCACACACAAATCTATTAATGGCAAATAAGCCTGTTTTATATATTTGTTACCCCTGATGAAGTCGATAAGACGAAACGCATTGGGTTTGTCAGTCAGGAGTTTCCAGCATAGTTTGTGAAGATACTCCCTCTTAAGCTCGCACCTTGAAAAAGGTGAGGGAGTATCTAGAGTTAAAGACCACACAACGAACATACTGGTTATCCTTTATTGTCATCATTTTAAACACATCTTTGTGAACACTGTATGAGGAATTTTATGTGAAAACTGTATTTGTTTTAACATGTGTTATTAAAACAATTTTTTACTATTTGGCCTTGGGCCTCTTGTTTGGGTGACCATCTTGGTGAGGGGTGTCCGTTACAGGTTCCCAGATACAAATATTCTCCAGTATTCAATTCTGACTTATGGAAACAACACTGGAAGAATCATTGTAGATACAGTCTTATTTATCGCACTTGGGAAACTGTTTTTTATTCTGTATGCTATTGAGGTCCTCCAACAGGGACCTCTCCCATTGTGCTGCTTTGAACTTGGCGCAAGATAAAGATACTGTTGTGTTTCATATATATATATATATATATATATATATGGCAACAACAATGAGCTGTGGCACTCGTGGAGACTTAGAAAAACAGGAGACACAGTTTAAGTTGACAACTTAAACTGTGTCTCCTGTTTTTCTAAGTCTCCACGAGTGCCAGCTCGTTGTTGTTGCCTTACATTTGTCTTTGGGAGCAGGGCACTGGAGCATTTATCACATTAACTAGTGGAGTGCCGGACCTTTTTGTTTATTCATATATATATATATATATATATATATATATATAATTATTATTTTAATCATCCCAAAAACATCCTTACTAACACGTACTATAGCTTTCTTATCTTTATCAAATAATTTGTAATCTTTGTACAGAATTTAAAGTTCTGTTGTTTTGGTCAAATGCTAATACACAATGTATATTTCTCCATTCAACTTCATACTACTGTTGTAAGCTTGTGCAATCTAGTTCATGTTATTTACCCTTAGATGTGCATAACCCATGGCAATTACCATGGCAAAACTTGGCAGTAACATTTTATGTGACACTGGCATTGTTTCAACTTCCACATACTAATTTCAGTTTGAAAAGTGTTCTCCAGGTACTGTCAGTGTTGAAATGCAATGTAATAATTATAATTGTTTTTTTCATCCGCATCATATTGCTTATATTCCCCACTTTTGAGCATGAGGAAGGCAAGTATGCAGCTGGATAAAAGTTGCCAGCCAGCCCCAGGACACTGGTGCATTAAAAGTTTTTAGAAGAATCTTTCCTGTTAGTCATTAAACACCATTGAAAGAAAATTGTCTTCTTATAATGCTCACACACTTAACAGCTTTTTCTCATTCCGCATTTCCAGAATATGACATAAATGAATTGCTTATCCCTGCTCATACTATCCACGGTATCCTCCCCCCGGATAGTCTCTTGTCTTGTATTCAGCAATGAATACACTCAGTTAAGTAGCAGGTATCACATTTTCCTAAAATGTAGGCTTGATACGATCAAAACACATGTAACAATATAGCTAAAAGTAAAACAGCTTCATGTTTTCATAATGACAGTATTTCGCAGTCATCGGATACATGGCAGGGATCTCAATGAAAAGCTCAGAGATCTAAGTGCCGTGACAGCGATTTCTTATTTCCTGGAGAGTTCAGGACAAGTTTGACATTGATTCAGTAAACATGAAAAGGACCCAATGCATTTAGTTTCTGAGCAAAGTAAATAAATAGTACAGCTGCAAAATCATATAAGCTCCATCAACTTCACAAATAACAAATGTTTAAAAAAAATGTAACACAATAATATAGCATAAATGGAGAGTGAGATTGATCTCTGCACAGGTGCAAATGGCGAGTTTCTGTATGCAATGCATGCACAGATGCAAGTTATGCATTTTTGCGTGTTTCTGTCCTACTTTAAGTCGGACGGAACTTGGGTGTTCTTGCTTTCTGTGTAATTAGAAAGTTTGCATGGAACAGCCCTGTCTTGTGGGAATGTCAAAGGAGAGTATTGAACGTGTATGTTATGTTGTGGGCATTCTGAGTCATGCGTACGGAGAAGGAAATCCTATTTCTGAAGGACCTTTTGCACCTAGCTCAGGGCCAGTGGAGGTGCCAATAATGATGATGATGATGATGATTGTGGCGGCTGGCATAAAATCAATGGGCGGCATAACTACTGCTTACACATGCACGAACCCCTGCATTAGCCTAAGGATTGATACATTAGCATAAGATAGTAAATAAGGCTTCCACAACTGCCAGATTGCATGTGACATGCGAAATGTACAATTTAAAGTGAACTGAAAATGTTGAATATGACTATATGGAAATCACAGTCCATGATAAACATAAAAATACTAAATATTTTTTGCATACAGAAACTTTAACAGCTACACCATTAATTTTCTCATTTTCTTTTCAAATATTTAAGATGTGCTTTTACAAGTGATTTACAATAGGTACCAAATTCATATAACAAATCTTCAAGAGGTTCACTTATGTTAATGAAGAAAAACAGTTATATTTGCCCTAAGACATTTACATCAGTATAATAGGCCTGATGTAGAGCTGGATGCATTTAACATAAAAATGAAGATACAAGATGAGTCCAACGAAAGACATAGGGGGCATTCCAACCTGATCGCACGCTAGGATTTTTCGCTGCACTTCAATCAGGTGAGAACTGCACATGCGTATGCACCGCAGTGCGCAGGTGTGTCGTACGGGTACAAAAACGGATTGTTGCTGAGCGATGGATTTTACTCAGAATCCATTCGCACTGCCGATCGCAAGGAGATTGACAGGAAGAAGGCGTTTGTAGGTGTCAACTGAACGTTTTCCGTTTTCTGGGAGTGGTCAAGTCGTCATTTCCGGTTCTGAACAGGCTGAAGTGATCGCAGCGGCTGAGTAAGTTCTGAGCTACTCAGAAACTGCACAAAACTTTTTTGTAGTGCTTGGCTGCACATGCGATCGCACACTTGCAAAGCAAACATACACTCCCCAATATCAACTATCTGTTCGCAGTGCTGCAAAAAACAGCTAGCAAGCGATCAACTCAGAATGACCCCCATAATTCTTTGTTCATTATTATTATTATTATTATTAACAGTTTCTTATATAGCGCAGCAAATTCTGTTACGATGTACAACTGGACACTCCAGTGGTAGAACAAAACTGGGTCATAACAGACAGTCATAGAGGTAGGAAGGCCCTACTCACAAACTTACAGTCTGTGGGGAAAATTATGAGTTTGATGCATCTCTGTAACAAAGTATATGCACTTGGTTTACGCTATTAGTAATAAAAGTATACATATGTGACTAGACAGTGGGCCTCATTCAGTAGGGAACGCTTGTGCGATCACCTGCGCAGTTTCATAATTATAGGAAAACGGAGCAGGCACAGGACCTGTTCTGTGCATGTGAATAATGGTTCCTACAGAATTGCAGACAGCTCTCCGTAAGCCTCTGTATGATTGACAGGCAGAGGCATTTGGGGGGTAGGGCGGGGGCAGAGACAGCCAACATTGCTGGAAATGGTAACAAGGACAAGGTCTGCTTCTAAAGACACAGATTTCTTGGCCTCACAAGGCCCCCTGTGGCGGCCAGCCTATGTAAGCTGAGGCCATTTGCAGGGCCATTACAAAAGTTGGCCATTTGCAAGGATCAGCATGACCATTGGTCACGATGTTGATCCCAGGCAGCGACGCCGGTCACAGCACTGGGATTGCAAATGCAGCAAGGAGGTGTTCAACACCTGCTACTGCATTTGCATGTTTAGTGATCGCATTTAGTGACCTGCATGCAGCTTTGCAAATGCGATCACTGCTGAATGACGGCCAGTGTTAGCCTTAAATGCTAAGTTCATATTTCCCAATTTGGTTACAACATAATGCTGGGGCAGTGGCAAATACATTCAAACACAGACATATCTACAAATTCATTTTCAAATTACACTTATTTATATAAGAAAATCACTTGACTTTGTTAACTCATCCCATTTGTAAATTAAAATTCAAAGAGAAACACTGTAAATGTGGTGTTACAATGGGAGTAGATACTAATTATTTCCTATTGCAAGTCAGTGGAAAGTATTTTTAGTTTTGATGGCTCTGAAAGTCCTATTAAATTGTTAAGATTAATTCAGGGACATACTGTATGTAGAAATAACTGAAAATGTTCTGCCTGTGACTTGGCAATAGACAATAGAGACAACTGACAATTGGCAATAGAGTCAGCTTTATCCACAAGGGTAATATGTACACTACAGATGAACACATGCTTTGAAAATAAAGATGTACAGATGGAGCCTCCCTCATCATTGCCGTTTCTCCACCTAAACTGAGGTTTAGTCGCACCCAGGTGATAGCTTAGGTTGCTTGAGTCTATGCACGGACAGGCGCGTTGAGGCACGACTACATAATCAGCATGCAATACACAACTCCACCACTGGGGGCTAATGCTCCACTAATCCAGTACTTTAGAGCAAATAGTGGCGAATTGATCTACAAGCTCTGGCAAATGATTAGTGATGACTGTAATGTTACTGTATACTCTACACACAGACCAATGGTCAGGTGGAGTCAATAAAAAAAAAAGTTTATACAGACGCAAACGAATGTGTTAAAACACTGGTCCATTGCACCGAACATTACACATACAGTACTGTAGTAGGCCATACTTGGTTGCAAAGCGGGTTCACAAAATAGGTGCCGCTTATGACCCAGCACCTCACAAAATCCCACAGCTATGGAGCGAGTGACGGCATCGGTTTTGCAAGAATCATGACTATCCTGAAGGAGTGCCTCAGTACACTAATTAAAATATACATAGCAGTAATGATGTCCCGTAGAATGAGCAATTAATAAAAATAGTGCATACATATGCAAAAGATCGTGTTAGAGCTACAGCTATGGAACATGTTAAAACTATGGTCCATTGATGTTAGGGATATACTGTATTTTAAGGTATGAGCGTCCAAGTCCTGTAGCCATTACGACATAAACAAACACCAATGGTAAGGGATTACTGCTTACATTTACACATGAACTTGTGTATCTATCATGTGGCGTTGTGGGCAAGTGGTGAAGTCTGCCACTTCACATGCTTAGAGCCCCAGGTTCGAAACCCCAAAGTGCAAATGCATGTTTATTTTTTCTGACACTTTATTATTATTTTTTTTATCTATTGTAATATATCTTCACATTCAATAGAAGTGTGCACACAGGTTTTACATAAATCAGGTCAATGCTGCAGGAGCGTTTAATTCCGCTATCAAAAATGACAGCGGCAATGAGGTCCCATAGACTGCAGTTCATTGACGTTAGAGAATTTGTGCTGCACTGTATGTGAGCATCCAAGGTAATGAGGCGAAGCAGGAAGTGTTATACAGTACATTGACCAATTAATGTACTAAGTTTCTGTTTTGGATTTTCTTCATGACACCCATGATGATGAATGCTTGCCTGTTGGTTAACCATGGTCCTTTTACCATTAAACAGAGTACATAAACTGTACAGAGTACTTAACTGTACATAAACATACTGTACCACTCAGCCACTCCGCTCAGAGTACAACTTTATCAACAACACAATGTCATAGTTACTGTACAATACTGTACTGCAAGCTCAGTGAGACAGTACAGTATTTCTATAGTACAGTACATGCACTTCTCCTGAGGTTGTTGTGTATAGTAAAGTACTGTATTATATCACACCTTTACAGTAAGACTGTACAGTACTGTATCCTGATAGGACTTATGTACAGTAGCTTTACTGTACATTATTTACTGAGCTGTATACTATATTTTGGAAAAAACACTAACAATAAATCGGCCATCCAGACAATGGGTAATTGCCTTATAGGGCCTGACTGTATGCAAATGCAGCTTTCCTTGCATCTTTGCTGCCGCTGTGTCTGGGGGCAGATTGGGAACTAAAAAGTGGCCCTGTACTATTGTCTAGAAGGGTCCCAACATGGGCAGCAAAAGAGGTACAGTATAACGTACCATGAAGCCATGAATCAGGACAATGCAATGTACTGAGTGTGGTGGGTGGGCCGCCTGTCATGTGTGGGCTGGGGCCACATGACAACACCTAAAACAGGCCACACAGACACATTGGCCTACCAGGATTCTTCCTGGTGATCCCTATGGCCTATCTACCCCTGACTGTACCAATGTGTCATGCATGATGTCACACTCACAGGGGCTATGCACCCTCAAGAATCTTGGACATTAGTTTCTCATACAGTACTGGTATACAGTACCTTTGCTGTTTTAGAGTAACATGAATACTAATAATCACCAATCTGGAAAAATGTGATTTGTCTAAGCATACTGTACTGTATTATTTTTATGTACTGTACATTACTGTATTAATGTTCAAGTCACAATTGTGCTTACATTTTTCAGTATAATACTGTATGTTACACAGTCATAAATGATGTGTGTAATTGTTTATAATTATTTTAAGCCACAAAAAAGAATTTGAGTCCTAACTTTATGCAGTGGAGGGTAATTTCTCTCCACACATATTCTGTTGGTTTACACAGTCCAGTAGTTGTCTACCCTCACGGATACTGCAGGAGACTCCAATTTGCAATTCTAATCTCCTAGTCACCTGCATCATACAGTACAGTAAATCAAATCTCACAGAATGTTAATGCAGCCTGGGTTACAACAAATATTTTTTAAGGACAGTGATTTGCTGAGGTCAATACAGGTACAGTATGACTGCTACTGTACAGTATTTGTGCAAAGCAGTCCTGACTCAACCCTCTCCTAGTCCCCCCTGTGGTAGAGAACACATCCTGTGCACCAGCAAGCTTCTTACTGTACTGTACAGTATCTCAATGTCTACTAATACTCTGAAGTGTGAGGTGCAAATGTTTAATTAGTAATACAGTAATTACTGTACTGTACAAAGAAACATAGCTTTTGATGGAAGATACTATAAGAACCACTTGGACCATCTACTGTAGTCTTCAATTAAATAGACAAAACATACTGTACAGTACAAAGTTTTAAAATCTTTTTCTTTTTTTTACTAAGGGACAATCAGAGAAGTACAGTATACAGTAGTACTGTAATATTTTGGACAAGGTTATTGTAAATTGCATTTGGATTTGAATGCATACAGTAGAGATCTGTCCACACACAGTACTGTACTGTGCATACAGTATTTCCGTTATCCTGCCATGTACAGTATGTCACGGCTTGAAATCACATAGACTATGAGATTTATAGTACAATAGCCATGCTTTGTGATTTTTCTTAAGTTGCTTCTATAATATGGTACTTTATACATACAGTATTCTATTATGGCAAACAAAATCTTTGGGTGTACAGTAGGTTGGTCTGTAAGTATACTGTACAGTAAGTAAGTTTCCAAAGAAACACTGTTCAATACTGTACATCAGGGATGGGGAACCTTTGGTCCTCCAGCTGTTGTTGAACTACACATCCCAGCATGCCCTGCAATAGTTTTAGCATGGCCAAATAGCAAAACTGTAGCAAGGCATGCTGGTATGTGTAGTTCAACAACAGCTGGAAGACCGAAGGTTCCCCATCCCTGCTGTACATTATGAAGTAAAAAAAAATGAAATAAAAGGATCTGTAAAGAAAATGCTCCCTGTACAGTACTGTACAGGTACTGTACCTGTACATGGAATGTTTACATTATTTTCACAGGAAATGTGTATTAGAGGTATATACAGTAAATGTACTATACTACAGTAAGTTGCACAAGCAGTTCCTGCTAAATCCTGTGATACAGTACAGTATGTGACATGCTTATATTCTGTGTATAATTTCAAAATACAGTATCGTACTACACTTACAGTACTACGGTATACTGTACAGATTTTTTTTTTTACAAACACACAATGTATCCCAGACACAAATGCATGTACTCGTACAATACAGCAGACAGCTTATGGTGACAGGATTCACTTATCCCCACCCATAGTCACTGTGTATTTTAGATATCGTAATGAGACGCTCTTGCTGCATTGCCCTGATTCATATAAAACTTGTGTTCATACAATATTTCTATTGAATGTAAAGATATACTATAGTATATTACAATAGAAAAAATAATAATAAAATGTCAGGAAAAAACATTTGCACGCCTCATGATAGATACACAAACTCATATGTAAATGTAAGCAGTGATCCCTTCCCATTGGTTTTTGATTATGCCCTAATGGCTATGGGACTTGGACACTCACATACTGTAAAAAACACTTTCTTATGCATCTGTATACACTCTATTTATTAATTACGCATTCTACAGGACCTCATTGCCGCTGTGTATTTTAACAAGTGTATTGAGACGCTCCTTCAGCATTGCCCTGTAACTTGCAAAAATGATGCTGTCACTCGCTCCATAGCTGTGGGCTACCATGAGGCACTGAGTGATGAGTCTGCCCTACTACAGTACTATATGTGTACTGTACGGTGCATAGAGCTCGCTTATCCCAATAGTCGACGTGTATTTAAGACGATCGAATAAGACGGAATAAGACGCTCCTACAGCATTGCCCTAATTCATGTAAAACTTGTGAGCATATTTCTATTGAATGTGAAGGTATATTAAAAAAATTAATAAAATGTCAGGAAAAAATAAACATGCATTCGCACTTTGGGAATCAAACCTGGGACTCTAAGCATGGGAATCGGCACACTTCACCACTCGGACACAACGCCTCGTGACAGATACTATACATAAGCTCATGTGTAAATGTGAGCAGTGATCCCATTGGTTTTCATTCTGCCATAATGGCTATGAGATTTGGATGCTTACATATCCCTAACATTAATGGACCATATCTGTAACATATCTGTTGGTTTGTCTGCGGAACTTGGATGCTCACATAATCCTAAAGTCAATGGACTATACTGTAGCTTTGTCACGTTCGTTTGTGTCTGTATACACTGTACTATGGGGGTCATTCCGAGATGATTGCTAGCTGCCGTTGTTCGCAGCGCAGCGATCAGGCTAAAAATCTGCATTTCTGCACATGCATATGCCCCGCAATGCACACGCGTGATGTACGGGTGCAAAGCCCGTTGTGGTTGTGCACAGGTTCTAGCAAAGTTTTCAGTTGCACTGACGGCCGCAAGAAGATTGACAGGAAGGGGGCATTTCTGGGTGTCAACTGACCGTTTTCAGGGAGTGTTTGCAAAAATGCAGGCGTGTCTGAAAAAAACACAGGCGTGGCTGGGCATTCGCTGGGCGGGTGTATGACGTCAAATACGGACATGAATTGGCTGAAGTGATCACAAGCACTGAGTAGGTCCAGAGCTACTCAGAAACTGCACAAACTCTTTTTGTAGAGCTCGGCTGCACATGCGTTCGCACTTCTGCTAAGCTAAAATACACTCCCCAGTGGGCGGCGGCATAGCATTTGCATGGCTGCTAAAACTAGCTAACGAGCGATCAACTCGGAATGACCCCCCTATATACAGTACTATATACTGTAGCATACTGTAGCGTAATGAGATGCTCCAGTAAAGTGGGTCTTGCGCTGTAGTTCAGTATTGTATTTTAATGGAGACCACACGCATGCGCAATGGTGATTTTAAAAAGTGACATCTGGTGGATGATTGAAAGTATTACACTCAAAGGTTACGCCAAACGCTCTGTGCATCTACCTATGACTAGGCAAGCCTCCTTGCGCCCAGGCACACTGCATACCCCTGATTGCGACTAACACCTCAGCCAGCATAGATGAGGGAGGCTCCACCTGTATTTTTGAGATTAAGAAGGTGGTCACAGTCAATCTCACTGTCAACCCTTAAATATAAAGATACATTTCAAAAAGTATACACCCTAGGAAGAAGACACTCAAATGGAATAACAAAGAACATGGAATAACAGAGAACCTAGGAGATTTTAAGGTGATAGCTGGTAGTCCTAGCTAAATACTGAGAAATTTGCAGTAACAGATATTCACCAAAATACCATTATTGGAAACATAACAGTCTTTCCAAAATGGAAACCCCCTTATTGCACCCAAACAATTTTTAAAGACATCAGAGCAAGGGCACATTAAGGGAGGAAGGAGCCCATGTCTAGTCCCCACCCAGGACCCCCTTCTTCCTAGCTGGCAATGTTCTGTTGAGCACAAGTAGACTCTGGCTCTGCGCATGCATGTGTCTCCAGAAAAATGTCACAGTTGCCATTTTCCTGGTGATTTTTCTAGTGCACATATGCAAAATGCATTAAAATGACCGCGGCAGGGCCATAGCTAGGTGTGTGCGGAGGGGGCACCGCACATAGCGCTGCAGGGTAGGGAGCGCTGTTGGCAGCACTTATCAATTATCTGTTTTAATTACTTTTACTTGCAGCTTCCCTCCATTTTGAAGCCCAGCATCTCTTGACTGCCCCTGTCTCCTATCCTGACCCTTTCTGTCGCTAATACCTAAACAACATTCATGAACTCAACATGAGATTTCTTTGTTATTCAGTCACACTGTCCTTTATTATATTTTAAGATGCTGACATACATGGGTTTCGAGCACATTGCCTGTGGCATTGCAGTCAGACAAACTATTCAAAGAACTATCTGCCCTTGCATAGAAAGGTAGATAATTCTAAGATAGGCAATTCTAACTATTTGAAGATTACCTTGTACTTTGTGAAATTCTCTCTCTGGCACAAGGCACCAATAAGTCTAATTATGACTCTGGGCTGCTGCATCATTTTTGCGGTGTTTTGTGCATGTCGACCTGGGATTCCGTAAAGGTAAGCATAGAGAAAATGGGTGACAAAGTATAGAAAAAAATGGGTGCAGGGCAGGTTATGCAGTGCATTGCACACCTTGCACCTATTATAGCTCTGCTCAGTGCCGTAACTAGGCATTTTAGCGCTGTGTGCAAGAAACAGCATTGGCGCCCCCCATCCCCTTATGCTAGATAGGGGCAGTGCGCGCCACAGGCGCGCAAACAAATAAGATTTTACTTACCGATAAATCTATTTCTCGTAGTCCGTAGTGGATGCTGGGGACTCCGTCAGGACCATGGGGAATAGCGGCTCCGCAGGAGACAGGGCACAAAAAGTAAGCTTTTAGGATCACATGGTGTGTACTGGCTCCTCCCCCTATGACCCTCCTCCAAGCCTCAGTTAGGTACTGTGCCCGGACGAGCGTACACAATAAGGAAGGATCTTGAATCCCGGGTAAGACTCATACCAGCCACACCAATCACACCGTACAACCTGTGATTTGAACCCAGTTAACAGTATGATAACAACGAAGGAGCCTCTGAAAAGATGGCCCACAACAATAACAACCCGATTTTTGTAACAATAATTATGTACAAGTAATGCAGACAATCCGCACTTGGGATGGGCGCCCAGCATCCACTACGGACTACGAGAAATAGATTTATCGGTAAGTAAAATCTTATTTTCTCTAACGTCCTAGTGGATGCTGGGGACTCCGTCAGGACCATAGGGATTATACCAAAGCTCCCAAACGGGCGGGAGAGTGCGGATTACTCTGCAGCACCGAATGAGAGAAACTCCAGGTCCTCCTCAGCCAGGGTATCAAATTTGTAGAATTTTACAAACGTGTTCCCCCCTGACCACGTAGCTGCTCGGCAAAGTTGTAAAGCCGAGACCCCTCGGGCAGCCGCCCAAGATGAGCCCACCTTCCTTGTGGAATGGGCATTTACAGATTTTGGCTGTGGCAGGCCTGCCACAGAATGTGCAAGCTGAATTGTACTACAAATCCAACGAGCAATAGTCTGCTTAGAAGCAGGAGCACCCAGCTTTTTGGGTGCATACAATATAAACAGCAAGTCAGACTTTCTGACTCCAGCCGTCCTGGAATTATATATATATATATATATATATATATATATATATATATATATTTCAGGGCCCTGACAACGTCTAGCAACTTGGAGTCCTCCAAGTCCCTAGTAGCCGCAGGCACCACAATAGGTTGTTTCAGGTGAAACGCTGACACCACCTTAGGAAGAAACTGGGGACAAGTCCGCAGTTCTGCCCTGTCCGAATGGAAAATTAAATATGGGCTTTTGTAAGACAAAGCCGCCAATTCCGACAATCGCCTGGCCGAGGCCAGGGACAACAGCATGGTCACTTTCCATGTGAGATATTTCAAATCCACAGATTTGAGCGGTTCAAACCAATATGATTTGAGGAATCCCAACACTACGTTGAGATCCCACGGTGCCACTGGAGGCACAAAAGGGGCTGTATATGCAATACTCCCTTGACAAACGTCTGGACTTCAGGAACCGAAGCCAATTCTTTCTGGAAGAAAATCTACAGGGCCGAAACTTGAACCTTAATGGACCCCAATTTGAGGCTCATAGACACTCCTGTTTGCAGGAAGTGCAGAAATCGACCTAGTTGAAATTTCTTCGTGGGGCCTTCCTGGCCTCACCCACGCAACATATTTTCACCACATGTGGTGATAACGTTGTGCGGTCACCTCCTTCCTGGCTTTGACCAGGGTAGGTATGACCTCTTCCGAAATGCCTTTTCCCTTAGGATCCGGCGTTCAACCGCCCTGCCGTCAAACGCAGCCGCGGTAAGTCTTGGAACAGACATGGTACTTGCTGAAGCAAGTCCCTTCTTAGCTCCCGAGGCCATTAGTCCTCTGTGAGCATCTCTTGAAGTTCCGGGTACCAAGTCCCTCTTGGCCAATCCGGAGCCACGAGTATAGTTCTTACTCCTCTACGTCTTATAATTCTCAATACCTTGGTTATGAGAAGCAGAGGAGGGAACACATACACCGACTGTTACACCCACGGTGTTACCAGGACGTCCACAGCTATCGCCTGAAGGTCTCGTGACCTGGCGCAATACCTGTCCCGTTTTTTGTTCGGGCGGGACGCCATCATGTCCACCTTTGGTCTTTCCCAACGGTTCACAATCATGCGGAAAACTTCCCGATGAAGTTCCCACTCTCCCGGGTGGAGGTCGTGCCTGCTGAGGAAGTCTGCTTCCCAGTCGTCCACTCCCGGAATGAACACTGCTGACAGTGCTATCACATGATTTTCCGCCTAGCGAAAAATCCTTGCAGTTTTGCCACTGCCCTCCTGCTTCTTGTGCCGCCCTTTCTGTTTACGTGGGCGACTGCCGTGATGTTATCCCACTGGATCAATACCGGCTGACCTTGAAGCAGAGGTCTTGCTAAGCTTAGAGCATTATAAATTTGCTCTTAGCTCCAGTATATTTATGTGGAGAGAATTCTCCAGACTTGATCACACTCCCTGGAAATTTTTTCCCTGTGTGACTGCTCCCCAACCTCTCAGGCTGGCCTCCGTGGTCACCAGCATCCAATCCTGAATGCCGAATCTGCGGCCCTCTAGAAGATGAGCACTCTGTAATCACCACAGGAGAGACACCCTTGTCCTTGGATATAGGGTTATCCGCTGATGCATCTGAAGATGCGATCCGGACCATTTGTCCAGCAGATCCCACTGAAGAGTTCTTGCGTGAAATCTGCCGAATGGAATCGCTTCGTAATAAGCCACCATTTTTACCAGGACTCTTGTGCAATGATGCACTGACACTTTTCCTGGTGTTAGGAGGATCCCGATTAGCTCGGATAACTCCCTGGCTTTCTCCTCTGGGAGAAACACCTTTTTCTGGACTGTGTCCAGAATCATCCCTAGGACCAGCAGACGTGTCGTCGGAACAACTGCGGTTTTGGAATATTTAGAATCCACCCGTGCTGTCGTAGAACTACTTGAGATAGTGCTACTCCGACCTCCAACTGTTCTCTGGACCTTGTTCTTATCAGGAGGTCGTCCATTTTCTTTGAAGACGAATCCTCATTTCGGTCATTACCTTGGTAAGGATCCGGGGTGCCTTGGACAATCCAACGGCATCGTCTGAAACTGATAGTGACAGTTCTGTACCACGAACCTGAGGTACCCTTGGTGAGAAAGGCAAATTTTGGGACATGGAGGTAAGCATCCCTGATGTCCCGGGACACCATATAGTCCCCTTCTTCCCGGTTCGCTATCACTGCTCTGAGTGACTGCATCTGGATTTGAACCTTTGTAAGTGTTCAAATATTTCAGATTTAGAATAGGTCTCACCTAGCCTTCTGGCTTCAGTACCACCATATAGTGTGGAATAATACCCCTTTCCTTGTTGTAGGAGGGGTAATTTTATTATCACCTGCTGGGAATACAGCTTGTGAATTGTTTTCAATACTGCCTCCCTGTCGGAGGGAGACATTGGTACAGCAGACTACAGGAACCTGCGAGGGGGAAACGTCTCGACATTCCAATCTGTACCCCTTGGATACTACTTGTAGGATCCAGGGGTCCAGTACGGTCCCAGCGTCATGCTGAGAACTTGGTAGAAGCGGTGGAGGGCTTCTGTTCCTGGGAATGGGCTGCCTGCTGCAGTCTTCTTCCCTTTCCTCTATCCCTGGGCAGATATGACTCTTATAGGGACGAAAGGACTGAGGCTGAAAAGACGGTGTCTTTTTCTGCAGAGATGTGACTTAGGGTAAAAAACGGTGGATTTTCCAGCAGTTGCCGTGGCCACCAGGTCCCATGGACCGACCCCAAATAATTCCTCCCCTTTATACGGCAATACATCTTTGTGCCGTTTGGAATCTGCATCACCTGACCACTGTCGTGTCCATAAACATCTTCTTGCAGATATGGACATCGCATTTACTCTTGATGCCAGAGTGCAAATATCCCTCTGCGCATCTCGCATATATAGAAATGCATCCTTTAAATGCTCTATAGTCAATAAAATACTGTCCCTGTCAAGGGTATCAATATTTTTAGTCAGGGAATCCGACCAAGCCACCTCAGCTCTGCACATCCAGGCTGAGGCAATCGCTGGTCGCAGTATAACACCAGCATGTGTGTGTATACTTTTTAGGATATTTTCCAGCCTCCTATCAGCTGGCTCCTTAAGTACGGCCCTATCTGTAGATGGTACCGCCACTTGTTCTGATAAGCATGTGAGCGCCTTATCCACCCTAAGGGGTGTTTCCCAACGCGCCCTAACTTCTGGCGGGAAAGGGTATACCGCCAATAATTTTCTATCGGGGGAAACCCACGCATCATCACACACTTCATTTAATTTATCTGATTCAGGAAAAACTACAGGTAGTTTTTTCACATCCCACATAATACCCTTTTTTGTGGTACTTGTAGTATCAGAAATATGTAACACCTCCTTCATTGCCCTTAACGTGTGGCCCTAAAGGAAAATACGTTTGTTTCTTCACCGTCGACACTGAAATCAGTGTCCGTGTCTGGGTCTGTGTCGACCGACTGAGGTAAATGGGCGTTTTACAGCCCCTGACGGTGTTTGAGACGCCTGGACAGGTACTAATTTGTTCGCCGGCCGTCTCATGTCGTCAACCGGCTTGCAGCGTGTTGACATTATCACGTAATTCCATAAATAAGCCATCCATTCCGGTGTCGACTCCCTAGAGAGTGACATCACCATTACAGGCAATTTGCTCCGCCTCCTCACCAACATTTTCCTCATACATGTCGACACACACGTACCGACATACAGCACACACATAGGGAATGCTCTGATAGAGGACAGGACCCACTAGCCCTTTGGGGAGACAGAGGGAGAGTTTGCCAGCACACACCAAAACGCTATAATTATACAGGGACAACCTTTATATAAGTGTTCCTCCCTTATAGCATTTTAATATATATTCATATCGCCAAATCAGTGCCCCCCCTCTCTGTTTTAACCCTGTTTCTGTAGTGCAGTGCAGGGGAGAGCATGGGAGCCTTCCCACCAGCATTTCTGTGAGGGAAAATTGCGCTGTGTGCTGAGGAGAATAGGCCCCGCCCCCTTTTCGGCGGGCTTCTTCTCCGGAGTCTGTGATATCTGGCAGGGGTTAAATACATCCATATAGCCTCAAGGGCTATATGTGATGTATTTTTCGCCATACAGGTATTATACATTGCTGCCCAGGGCGCCCCCCCCCCCGCGCCCTGCACCCTCCGTGACCGCTGTGTGAAGTGTGCTGACAACAATGGCGCACAGCTGCAGTGCTGTGCGCTACCTGATGAAGACTGAAAGTCTTCTGCCGCCTGGTTCCGGACCTCTTCAATCTTCAGCATCTGCAAGGGGGGTCGGCGGCGCGGCTCCGGGACGAACCCCAGGGCGAGACCTGTGTTCCGACTCCCTCTGGAGCTAATGGTGTCCAGTAGCCTAAGAAGCCAATCCATCCTGCACGCAGGTGAGTTCACTTCTCTCCCCTAAGTCCCTCGATGCAGTGAGCCTGTTGCCAGCAGGACTCACTGAAAATAAAGAACCTAAAAACTTTTTCTAAGCAACTCTTTAAGAGAGCCACCTAGATTGCACCCTGCTCGGACGGGCACAAAAACCTAACTGAGGCTTGGAGGAGGGTCATAGGGGGAGGAGCCAGTACACACCATGTGATCCTAAAAGCTTACTTTTTGTGCCCTGTCTCCTGCGGAGCCGCTATTCCCCATGGTCCTGACGGAGTCCCCAGCATCCACTAGAACGTTAGAGAAATATATAGGGTGTGGCTTCATGGGGAAGGGGCATGGTCACAAAATAATACCAATTCATACTATGGTGCACAGTAGTCTCCATTATTCAAATTATGCTGCACAGTAGCGCCTTTACACCAGGTAGAGCCCCTTTTACACATTATGGCAGACAGTCCCCCTTTTTACACATTACAGCAGACAGCGTCCCCTTTTTACACATTACGGCAGACAGCGTCCCCCTTTTTACACATTACGGCAGACAGCATCCCCTTTTTACACATTATACCAGAGTCCCCTTTTTACACATTACGGCAGCCAGTCCCCCTTTTTATACATTGCAGCAGACAGAATAGATAGAGAGAGAGAGAAAGAGAGACAGACAGATAGATAAATACTTACCATCTCTCCCCGCTGGCATTCAGGCTCCTTGGTGCTGGCAGATCCTGGGCAGGGGAGAAGGAGGCGGAGGGAGGGGGACTGGAGCTGCAGCAGCGCTATGTAATTGGTAGAGGCGCCGCTGCAGCAGTCCCCTCTCCTACTGCATTGGCTGTCCGAAGCCGCTGTGAATGCTGGGATGACAGAAGCGCATCGTAGCATTCACAGCAGTGCCGGGCAGCCAATGCGGAAGGAGAGGGGACTGCTGCAGCAGCGCCTCTACCAATTACATAGCGCTGTTGCGGCTCTAGTCCCCATCCCTCCTCCTCCTTCTCACCTACCTCTGGCGCTGCTTCTCTCCTCTCCTGCCTCCGGCGCTGCTGTTCTCCTCCCCTGCCTTCGGCACTGCTGCTCTCCTCCCCTGCAAACGGCTTCTCCAGTGCGGCGCACACAGCAGCGGCGACTGGCCGTTGCACCCTCAGGGCAACTGCGCTGTGTGCCAGGCACACCTGGCACACACGTACTTATGGCGCTGGCTATGCTACTGCATCCAAGGGAGGTGAACCCAGAACTGTATTCGCCTTTATACATGCGGAATATGATGGACATACAGTGTGAAACATTTTACTCTTTTGAAGCAGACCATTTGTGTGCCATTTTCAAAGTACCCCCTATTATTGTGCACTTATATCCATTATATAGTATTTACTTTATAGGCTCAATTAGCCGTTATCAGTCATCATGCAAAGTGTGCAGCCCTTTTTATTAAATTCTAGAGAATGGACCAAGATTATCTGGTCAAATAACACATTCTGGACATCAAATTCCATATACAGAAATGCAGCCTGAAATTACAGCTTGTTATTCGTTTATCTAGGTGATTTATAAATAGGAGTAATGCGCTCTGCTTACCTACTTTTTACATAATGCATTACTATTGTAACTCCATTTCTTTGGCCATTTTCTGTCTTTTATTCCAGTAAATGTGTAGCTCTGCCATTAGCAGTGTGTATAAGGAGATACAATGGGAGGCTAACATTATGCCATTCATTTTTGTTCTTAAATTTAGGATTCTAAACACAAGCACTGCTTTGTAAACATGGAATTTTCCAATAATTTATCTTTATTTACTCTAAGATTTATTCTAACTTATTTTCTCATAATGCTAAGTAAAACACACACAGATTAAAAAAAAATTGATGCATTTTTGCATTTATTAATATAAGTGGGAGGTATCATACTTTTTGCTACATAGACTTTAATAAAACTGTGACACATTTATTGTGTTGCATTGTTCATTGTTTTCTTTACATTTTCATACAATACCTTTTTAAGAATACGACTTATAAAAAAACATTGTCTCAGAATAATTAAAGAGAAAAGATTTATATATGTTTCAATATTTTGTAGGGTTAAAAGTGAATAAAGCATTAGACCTGCACAGCTGTGTTCAAAACATGTCTGTCCATTATAATATTGTTGACTGGTAAGCATATCTCATAAAAATTTTATTAGTGTCTCTGGATCCTCTTGATCCTTCCCCTCTGAATAGACAAATGAGTTTGTTTTGTCAATAGCTTCAGACCCAGCTAGGTTGAGCAAGATATACTGTATGCAGGGCCGAAAATAGGATTTTCATCATCGGGGCAAGGCAGTAGTTTGCACCTCCCCCCATAAAAAACAAACAAACACCAAGACAAACTCTGTCAGACTAAAATATCAGATTATCAAAAAATTTAAAAAAGGGGATACTATTGGACAATATTCCCCTATGTGCCTCAAATGTCCTATGCGTCACATGCCCCACCAGCGTGTTCAACTACATGCTCCTCTGTGTGTCCCCATACATTGCACTATATCATAACACTTCATCACTGCACTACATTACCCTATTCACTGCACTACATTACTATACTACATCCCCTACACACTGAACTACATCCCTACACTACATGCTCCTATGCACTGCACTACATACCCTATATGATACACTACATCACTACACTACATCCCCTTATATGCTACACCACATCAGTGGACTACATGCCCATATATACTGCAATACATTAAACACTACATACCCTATATGGCACACTACATCACTACAGTACATAAGTAGGGTACACTACATACCCTATAAGCTACACCAAATCCCCCCATTTGGGAAGCAAAGCAGAGGTTGATACTGCTAACTGAGAGCACTGTGCGCTTTTATAGCTTGTACGGTGCACCACACGCTAGTCGCAGCACTGCGTGGCAAAGAAGAGAGTTTAAGACAGTAGCCGGCATAGGAGAGATCCCAGGTACTGGAGCTCTCCCATACAGCATTGGAGCCAGCTGCAGGCAGACAGGTGGGTCAGAGACATTGCCAAGGGTGCTGCCTGCTGTCTCACTGGAGCAGCACAGCACTGCCGGTAAAAAACAAATAAAAAAAACTGCTCTGTAACTCCTTGGTGCCCCCACAAATCCGGCACCCAAGGCACATTCCCCCTTAGGGATCTCCCCTAGTTATGGCCATGCCGTATGTCTGTATTTGCCTGAAAGCCCACCACAGCAGTTTACATGCCATTGCTATCCCTACTTGAGTCATGCATCTGCGATAGTGTCATCCAGTGCTGTAACTAGACATTTCAGAGCTGTGTGCAAGAAACAGCATTGGCGCCCCGCCCCCACCCCTCCACACACACACACACACACACACACACACACACACACAAAAGATATAGGGCCGTGGCTTCATGGGGAAGGAGCATGGCCACAGAGCTCCCTTTTCTTTTACACATTACAGCAGGCAGAGTCCCAGTATTACACATTACGGCAGCAGAGTCCCTGTTTTACACATTACAGCAGGCAGTCCCCCTTACTTACACATTAGGCAGGCAGAGTCCCCTTTTTTACACAATAACCTAACCTATTTTGACAGCCCAACTGCCCCCCCCCCCCAGCCTCCCTGTAATCGATCAATGCACTTACAGTATTGCAGGGTGTGGGACAGACCGGATGTATAGCCATGTTGTGAAGTTGGTGTCTGCGCTGAACACACTGGGGACTGGACTGCCCACTTCCCTGCCCAAATGCAGCGGCAGAGTACTGTGGGAATGGAATAGACTGGGAGAGACATCACACGTCTTTCCCAAGAGAAACTGCAGACCTGTGGTCAGAAACAGGGTAAGCCGTGAGGAGGTGGAGCATACAGGGGGAAGCTGCACTGCTGTGGCGCTGCCAGCTGTCTTGTACAGATGGGTCCACGGTTATCTTGGCTAGTTTGCTGCGCCTAGGCACAACATGGTTTATTAACATAAACCCTTCATCTAGTGTTCTCAGCTGCAATACAATACAGAGAACAATACAGCAAGGGATTAAGTCATTACAGCAGGGGATTAAGTCCGACTGCCCAGTCTCAGTTAATCCTATTAAAGGTCAAGATAAACATGGACCCATATGTACAGTATGTAGTGGTATGTAGAAGGAGCCGAGCACACCACTACATACATGACAGCGGGCAGTGCTGCAGGTAGCAGCGGTGGTGAGCATCCCTGAGGGTGTGCTGCCTAACGGTGAGCCCACAGAGCATATGCACTGTGGGCAAGGCACCTCAGGCACACACCTAGCTATGGCTCTGGTGTCATAAAAAAACAGCAGTGCTATACATCAGAAACCTCATGCCATAACAACTTCTCACATCATGTACTGTAATGTAGTCTGTGTATAAATCACCGCAGGAACCTGGAGAGCTGCACAAGTGTGACTTTACTACATGATGTCATACTGAACAATGGCTGCAGCCACTGGTGTATTTATAATGGGTGCAGTGTGTGCGGTGCACATGGGCACCCCAGCGTCCAGGGGGGGCCACACCGCACACCCCTGCACCCATTATTTTTAATACTTAACCTCCCGAGTCCTGCAGAGCAGCAGCGGTGCTGCAGAAATCACTGGGAAATTGGCACGGAGCCATTTTCTCAGTGTTTTGCGCATGAGCAGTAGAAAAATCACTAGGAAAATGGCGGTTGTGCTATTTTCCCAAAGATCTGTGCATGCATTGTATACTCTGGGACAGCACTATGTTCCCGTAGGGACCCTGGTGCCCAGAACTAAGTGCTGGCACTGGCTAGAGAGGAGGGGACCCAGATGGATCCTGCACACGGGCATCCTCCTCTGTAGATACACCCCTGGCTGCAGCATCACTTCCTGTTTTAACAAAAACTTCCCATGTAACAAAACACTTCCTGTATAACAAATGGATAGCAGTGAAGCTATACACATACAGTATACACCTAGAAAGATAATTATATTTGGAAGGAACATGTTTCAGTGTTCACTCAGCAATATATTCATGTACAGTATGTGAGAAAAATACAAAACTCTTTAAATATCTTCAAAGTTCATTATGCTCCATCAAGATGATTAGCTTACTTTCCACAGACTTATGCAAATATGAAGGACAGAATTCCAAAGGATAAATAAGATATATCCAAGTTTATATATTACAAAGTTGTAGAAAAGGTATACAGGGAACATTCTGGGACTGTTGCAGTTGAACATTTTGAAAATTTAAGGGTTAAATAGCAGTACTGGACACTATAATAAGAACTATGATTAAAGATCACTGTATCCATGACTAAGCACCCGCTGTGGCATGAAATGCGCAGGACAAACCAAGGCGACTGGGAGAGACTGCTAGCTCGGCAATTCAACAATGCCCGCCATAATCCGTACAGCCGGTGACTTCATCGCTGAGTGCCGCGGCAGATGCACGCCTGCCTCACACAGCGCCCGGCTGAAGGGAGAGGACCATCGCTGGTTAGGGTAAGGACAGGGACAGTGCACAGTTTACACTGTGCCACCAACTGCACTGTTTCCTACCACAAGGTCTATGAAGAGCTGCAAATATTTGCTTTAAGCAAAGTGTTTTATTGTAATATGTGTTTATTTGCTAATTTTCTGAATACATATAAACATCACCATAACTAGAGCTTGCTATTTAACCCTTAAAACTTTCAAAATTATATTTGAAAGCAAGCTGCTTAAAATATAATCAGCGCTAAATGTTAATACACCCATTTTATTGAACATTTTTAAGTTTACAAATCTTGCATGAATTTGTTCTATGCATGCTCCGAAAATGAAGGACACAAATTTCAAAATGAATATTTACAACCGAAAAGGAAGAAAGGGGTGTACTCCATAGACAAAGTTCACTAAGGACATATTCACAAAATGTTGACCTATGCAGATCAGTATGCAAGCATATGTATTCCGGTTAGCTTACCTATCTTTTGCACCTATAGTAGAGGTGCAAGTATGATGATGATGATGATGATGATGATGATGATGACTAGTAATAAACTAGTCAACTGGTGAAGCATAGGAGCATATATTAGCTATATGTCTGTGCACATTGCTTTTCAATTATGTACGCCTATTTTACTTCGACTATGCTTGCCTTGATTATATCACTTGCAACTTTTAACTTTTGCTTTCCCTTGCTGGGACTCAGCTCATCTGCATTTCATGTATTGGCATATGGATCTGCCCACTGTCGTTATCTTTGCCGTTCTGGTGATGGGTCTTTGGGGAGATTGTTTGCTGCTGCCATGGATTGTACCTGCATCCTCACATTTGTTTATTGGGTGTGCTTTCCTGTCTATATCTGCAGTTATCTGCTTCCTGTCGCTGTACTGTGTTGCCCTTTGCAGCTATTCGGAATATTTAGAATATTGCAGCACTCTGAGGTGTGCTGTTTGCCTGCAGTTCTTCGGCAATCTCCTAGGGGTTATGGCAGTTTCCCCTTGGGAGAATTGCCACAACTCTGCATGAATTTCAGGCCCTAGACCTATACATGTCATGTCTCCTCTTTCCTACTATACCCGTGGCAACCCCACATGTAGGAACCTGAGGCTGCTGCCACACATCACCACTTAGCATGAGCTTCCAACTGGGTATGCTGGATTGTTTTACCTGTTTTTTGCCCTATGTGGAAGAAAAATAATCCTTCATGGTAGCCTGTTTTTAGGCAGTTTTTCACCTCAGATCAGGTCCCTGTCCCCTTCTTCTTTTACTGTACTTGTTTTTTTACCCTCTGCCTTATACCATTTCTTTTTGGATTTTTCTTTTATATGCCGGATTTTGTCTTGCTTCAAGTCTGTTTTGTTATATATGCTGGGCTTTGTATTGCTTTGTGGGGGTCATTAAGACCTGAACGCACGCTAGGTTTTTTCGCTGCGATCAGGTCAGAACTGCACATGCGTATGCACCGCAATGCGTATGCACTGCAATGCGTAGGCGCATCGCACGGGTACGAAGCGGATCATTGCTGTGCGATGGGTTTAACGAAGAATCCATTTGCACAGCCGATCGCAAGGAGATTGACAGGAAGAAGGTGTTTGTGGGTGTCAATTAACCATTTTCTGGGTGTGTTTGGAAAATCGCAGGCGTGTCCAAGCGTTTGCAGGGCGGGTGTCTGACATCAATTCTGGGACCAGACAGACTGAAGTGATCGTAAGGGCTGAGTAAGTTCTGGGAAACTCAGAAACTGCACAAATATTTTTTGTACCGCCCGGCTGCACATGCGATCGCACACTCGCAAAGCAAAAATACACTCCCCTATGGGTGGCGACTATCTGCTCGCAGCAGTGCACAAAAGTCCTAGCGAGCGATCAGGTCTGTATTAGGCCCTGAGTCCATTTGGTTGCTTACGCACTTTTTTATGTTTTCGGCAGTTGGGTTCCTTATTGCCTCAACCGCTGCCCTGTTTCCGGTTGCTGCTATGGTCTGCTGGTTGGGTTACAGTGGGTTGGGTTTTTCTTTTTTTTTCTAGTGAGCTACTTCAGGAGCTTGAGCTATCTGGAGTTCTACATGTACATCTGGGGTGGGTATTATACAGCATGGTGCATTTTGTTGTTCCGTGGTGATTTTGTCAGTACTGATTTATAACTTTTGTATATTTTTAATGTTGGTGGCACTGTGGGACATTTTTTGACTTGTAATGTTGAGCACCTTGCTGCCAAATAGAAAAACATTGCCTACCCTGACCTAAATCTTTTAAACGAAATTGGTAAAATACAAGCTCCAAACAGCAGGGGAGCAGAAAAAAAATTGACGATTTGATAGGGAGAGCTGGGCGCAAAATAGGCATTCATTTTTTAGAGTATGAGTATTAAAATACAGTAAGACACAGTAACTCCCTAAGCAAAAGAGACTAAAAATTTACACCAGCTTAGAGTTGGCAGAAATTCGGTCTCTCGCTGAGAAAGCACATTTCTAGATGCACTTAATGTTAAACTGTTTCAAAAACACATTTACCATATGTAATAAATGGAATCGCAATATTCTTTCCCTTTCATGACGCATTTAAAGTATAAATAAGCAAAACTGAGCAGTATAGTATTTGAAAAGAAATTTTTTAGAATGTATCTACTTTCTACTAATAGGGTGGTATTATAAAGGGGTCAAAAGTTGTACTTTGTGGTGACACTTTGGCACTGTGTGACTCCTCAGATTTATTCTCCTCCCTTATAAGCCCAGGCACACTTCTAGTTGGGGGTAATTCAGACTGGATCGCTATAGGGGCAGCGATCGCAGTCTGAATTACTATGCGCAGTGCGCATGTGCAGCGTGCAAACTGCGCACGTGCAGCCAGTGAGATGCTATCAGCATCTCACTGGTGCGATCGCCTCTGCCTGACTGGAAGAGACAGTCGCGGGGCAGGAGGGGGCATGCCAGTGGCGTTAGAATGCCGTTGGCGGGGCACGGTCAAGACAATGGAGGTGTGTCCAGACCATGCATGATGTCACATGCAGCCGCAGTGACCCGGGATGTGACAAGTAGCTCCCTGCCAGAGCACAGGAGCTGCACAGGTAGGGAGCTACTTGTCAAGTACAAAAGCATCGCCGGCGTGCAATGCTTTTGTACTTTTCCGGGGGGTAGGGCCCCGTGCTGGGTTTCCCCTTGCATGTCAGAGTAACTGATCGTAGATGTGCTAAATTTAGCACATCTACGATCAATTCTGAATTACCCCCGTTATCCCTTGAAGCAGTAACAGACTGGGGCATGAAGGGGAATGCAGCTGTAGGGGCCTGTGTTTATTAGTGTGGCCTGCCTCCAGAGGGGGTGTGACCAATCACTACAAAGGCATGGCTGGTCAATAGAAAGTGCATGGTCTGGCCTTTTACACCGATAACTATACAATATAGGAATACCTACTAACACATACTAAAACCAGTTTAATTTTGGAAATGATTATACTTATCTAAGTGACTGCTACCTTACTAACAATTTGTTGCATTTGAAGCCCTCATTAATCACATACAAGTCTGTGACTGTAACTAACACCTGTTCAGCTCAGAAAACATACACCAACCACTTGGATCAAAATCTATACTAATAATTTTAGGGTTGGATCATATGTCTCTCCAATATATATATATATATATATATATATATATTAGAGATGTACACCGGAAATTTTTCGGGTTTTGTGTTTTGGTTTTGGAGATTCCGTTCCGAGGCTGTGTTTTGGATTCGGACGCGTTTTGACAAAACCTCCCTGAAAAATTTTTGTCGGATTCGGGCGTGTTTTGGATTCGGGTGTTTTTTAAAAAAAAAAAACCCTCAAAAACAGCTTAAATCACAGAATTTGGGGTAATTTTGATCCTATAGTATTATTAACCTCAATAACCACAATTTCCACTCATTTCCATTCTATTTTGAACACCTCACAATATTATTTTTAGTCCTAAAATTTGCACCGAGGTCGCTGGATGACTAAGCAAAGCAACCCAAGAGGTCGGCACAAACACCTGGCCCATCTAGGAGTGGCACTGCAGTGTCAGACTGGATGGCACTTAAAAAAATTTGCCCCAAACAGCACATGATGCAAAGAAAAGAGAAAAAGAGGTGCACTGTGGTCGCTGGACGGCTAAGCTAAGCGACACAAACACCTCAATATCACAGGAATTATTCGTTCTAATCAATGGTATTATTGGTCCAAATCACTGGAAGAAAATGACAAAATCGCTGGAATTATTCGTTCTAATCAATGGTATTATTGGTCCAAATCACTGGAAGAAAATGACAAAATCACAGGAATTATTCGTTCTAATCAATGGTATTATTGGTCCAAATCACTGGAAGAAAATGACAAAATCACAGGAATTATTCGTTCTAATCAATGGTATTATTGGTCCAAATCACTGGAAGAAAATGACAAAATCACAGGAATTATTTGTTCTAATCAATGGTATTATTGGTCCAAATCACTGGAAGAAAATGACAAAATCACTGGAATTATTCGTTCTAATCAATGGTATTATTGGTCCAAATCACTGGAAGAAAATGGAATGGATGGATACTTGCAGTGACACAGAGCTGCAAGACACAGCAATGGCCTACTGTAAACAACTATATACTGTTGGGTCACCAAAATGCTGCACTGCAATACTATATATACTGCTCACAAAAATGCTGCACAGATATGGAATGGATACTTGCAGTGACACAGAGCTGCAAGATACAGCAATGGCCTACTGTACACAACTATATACTGTTGGGTCACCAAAATGCTGCTCTGTAATATATACTGCTCACAAAAATGCTGCACAGATATGGAATGGATACTTGCAGTGACACAGAGCTGCAAGATACAGCAATGGCCTACTGTACACAACTATATACTGTTGGGTCACCAAAATGCTGCACTGTAATACTATATATACTGCTCACAAAAATGCTACACAGATATGGAATGGATACTTGCAGTGACACAGAGCTGCAAGATACAGCAATGGCCTACTGTACACAACTATATACTGTTGGGTCACCAAAATGCTGCACTGTAATACTATATACTGCTGCACTGTAATACTATATATACTGCTCACAAAATGCAGCACAGATATGGAATGGATACTTGCAGTGACACAGAGCTGCAAGATACAGCAATGGCCTACTGGTTGTCCCCAGTCCCCATAATAAAGCACACTGAGCACAGATATTTGCAGCACACTGAGCACAGATATGGAGCGTTTTCAGGCAGAGAACTTAGATATTTTAAGCACACTGAGCACAGATATTTGCAGCACACTGAGCACAGATTACGGAGCTTTTCAGGGAGAGAACGCAGCCACATCCTCTCCTTTCAATCTCCAATGCACGAGTGAAAATGGCGGCAATGCGCGGCTCTTTATATAGAATACGAATCTCGCGAGAATCCGACAGCGGGATGATGACGTTTGGCCTCGTTCGGGTTAACCGAGCAAGGCGGGAAGATCCGAGGCTGCCTCGGAACCGTTTAAAATGGGTGAAGTTCGGGGGGGTTCGGATCTCGATTAACCAAACCCGCTCATCTTTAATATATATATATATATATATATATATATAGTTTGCTCCGGGGTCTGGCACTCCATAGTGATAAGAACAAAATGCGCCGGTGCCCTCGCTGGTAATAGATAGACAAGCATGGAGGCGCGGCACTCAGCTTCTCAGCAAGTAAAGAGACTGACACGTTTTGCCGATGTCAACGTTTCAATGTGTATTCACTGACGAAAATGTGAATACACATTGAAATGTTGACATCGGCAAAACGTGTCCGTCTCTTTACTTGCTGAGAAGCTGAGTGCCGCGCCTCCATGCTTGTCTATATATATATATATATATATATATATTTATATATATATATATATATATAAAATAACAGTGTAAAAAGCGCTGCTACCTACAAGTCAATTAATTTAAGTGAAAATCATAAAAACCATGATATGTTTATATTAATAACAATAAAACCATAGCACACCCAAATACATAGAAGGAGGGCTCCTAGAAAGTCCTCAAGTATGGCTCAATCTCCAAATGAGTCAAAAAGTCAATGTGTAAAAATGGTAGGACCCAGCACCTTCCATGCACACGGTGCAAAGACTCTTAGTAAATAGTTATATGCGTACCAGATAGATGAGTCATAGAAGTGTTAATGGTGGTCTTTCTTTCTTATGGTAACCTTCTCAGCTTCTCAGGCTCATCCAATATATGGAATAGATCAAAAAACAAAATACCAATGATAGTGCAATATTGCCAAATGTGTTTTTTCACCACGTGCTCCAATAGTGAAAGAATAATATTAGTCTTCAACAGTTGTGATTATTTATAACCTTGTGAGACCAAGCCTCACCACATTAGTTGTGAATCGTAGAGACTATGTCACCTGCATCCTGAGAGGTATAAGAGTAATATATAATAATACCCTCAACAAACTTGTTCTTCTCATATAGCGGGGACCTTTTATACTTGCATCTCAGGTTACACAAGGTGATTCCATACCTTAAAATCAAAAGATACTCCCATCACGAAATTTCCCCATGAAGAAGTCCTAGAGAACAAACAAAGAATTCAGATAAGCTCATGATCTTTGTTTTTAATGTACGAGTCCAATTTTTATGTGTTGTTTGTAAAAAATAAAAAAAATTCTTTTGAAAAACATACTACACTATTGGCTCTTTCCCGTGCTGGGAGTATATTTTGATTTTAAGGTATGTAATCACCTTGTGTAACCTGAGATGCAAGTATAAAGCACCCCAAGATTGGCAGATGAACCCGAACCCCTTATGTATAGTACAACAAAGCACAAACCACCTGCAGTGTCACAATATGTGTATGACTGACTACACTGCGATCTGACCGGCAGTGCCACAGAAAAATAATAGTATAGTACACTGGGGTTTAGCACCAAAAATGAAAAAAAAAAAAAAAAAAAATACATATATATATATATATATATATATTTTTTATTTATTTTTTTTAAATGGTATATTATTTAACTGGTACAGAGATTACTAGATTGGCAGAGGACCCCTTTATGTACTAGATTTACAGAGGACCCCTTTATGTACAACAAAGCAGGGACCACCTACAGTGTCACTCACGATACATGTATTATGTACACTGTCTGTCTGTACACTGATTATACAGCAGAACCGGAGAGATTACCCCTGAACACAGCAGCACCAGTCCCTTGATGAAACACAGCACCCCTGGAGGCAGCCCCAGCCCAAACAAAGCACCCCTGGACGGACAACGAGGTGACATGTCCATTCACTCCAACCTCCGCAGCCGCAGTGAAATGACGCCAATCACTGGGTCCTTTATAGAATCCAAAACCTGTGAGAATCCGACAGCGGGGGGATGATGTTTTGCCTCATTTTGGGATCTGAGCCTGGCGGGAAATCCCGAGCTGTACTCGGATCCGGCTCGGATTGCTAAGTTCAGGTGGGTCTGGTTCTCGGAGATCTGGAACCGCTCACCTCTGGGTTTTATAGGTGATTTGATGTTCACCTTTGAAATGAACATAGTAAACTAAATACAAAATCACTAGTCAAAAGCAAACAACATAGAATTCAATTTTAATAAATCGATTTTAAAATTGAATCTTAGTAAATGTGTGATTTGATGAGTGAAAAAGAAAAAATTAAATCGCTGTTTAATATAACTCAATTTTACTGGGGTTGTAACCTAAACTTAGCGAATTGAATGACCTCATACTGTAATATCCAGTATTGTTCCACAGACAGTAAAACATTCATAGTAACTGAAGGGCATTATAAAGATAGATCATTCCATCAAGTCCACTTATAAAAACAATAGAAATAGAGAAAATGTACACGGTCAAGTCACATAATTATGACCATGACCTAAAATAGTAACTACTGTGTGCTAGGCTGAACTGTCTTTTAGACAGACATCTGGTTGCTCCCAGGTTCATTTTGATGGTGAGCTGCTCCACTGTAGCATGTCGGTCGGACCTCATGCACCTTCGTATACAACGTTCACCTCTTACATCAATGGCACGTGGCACTGCAGTTTCCAAGTCAGTTGTTTGCAATGGTGTTATTTGTCCAGTCACGATACACCTTCACCACAGGTGCATGTGAACAGTTCACAAACTGCAGTGTTTCAGAAATAGTGCCACCCTTTGCCCAAAACCTGATAATCATCCTTTTTGTAAAATCAGATAAATCGTCCCTGTTACCCATGACAGCAAAAATAGATATGTGTGCAGATGGCCTATCGCATAAAATAGATTCTTTTGAGAAAAAGACTTATTCAGATATTCATCAAAATAAGTCACATTCATGATTGATCTGGTTTGAATCTGTTTAATATTCCTCAGCTAAATGGTTATATATAAAACTATTTTTGCTTTGGAATAAAAAAATAAAGAGGTGGCAATCTTCACCATCTTCCTTTTGTATCTGGTATGAATTCAGGGGTTAAAGTGGGTGAGAACAGGGTGGAACAGAGATCCACCATCTGTAATGGTAGGTGGAACTAGTTCCACCTCCTCCACAGCCCTGTACAGTAATACCAAAAGAAAAACCTGCATCACCACCCACATCAATGATGCATGTAGCGCTAATGTCACTGAAGAGCTGCAGTCACCTTCCCTTCCTCAGAGCCTGGAACCTCCATGGCCCTTCTCCACCTGTGTTTTTCCCCTCCTGGTACTCCCACATACCATGTCTGTCAGATGGCTTTCATCCCCTCCTCTGGTCCCAGCGGCTTCCTTTTCTGGTACAGAGTATGGGAAGTAATTCTAATACTGCCGCAAAGAGCCACAAAGAGGAGTAGGCTCTGTGCATGCTAAAGACAAGATGAGAGGGGGCTGGAGGTACAAAGAGAGGTGGGAAGCTGCTGGAGAGTCACAGAGCATGGAGCTGCTGAAGGAACACAGGTTGCGAGCTGCTGGAGTAACAGAGGCAGAGATGTGTATAAGGGGCACTACTGTGGGCATTAGGTATATAAGTGGCACTACTGTGTGATGTAACTTTAATAATGGGCATTACTTTGTGGTGTAATATGAATCAGGGGCACTATGTGCAGTGTACTGTGAATAAGATTGTGCTACTGTGTGGCATAATTTCAATTGGGTGCACTATTGTGTGACCACGCCTCTTCCTTGTGAGACCATTGCCAGCATCTAAAGCATGGGATTTAGGGCACAAATGTATAGTTTGCAGGGGAGCACTGGCCCTGGCTTCTCCTAATGGGAGGTGGTGGTGGGGATGGGGGGCAAAGGAAATGAGTTTCATCACCTCTCCAGGAATACTTTAAGCCCTGGGTATAATAATATTACTAAATGCTGTTTTATACAAATAATAAGTATAAACATCAAGCGCAATAGACCTGTTACCTGGCTCGGTAAAGATGCTGAATAGGTTAATCTGATGTCTTCACTCACTCCAATTTTCACAAAATATTGCCATACAAGTACAGTATATACTTATATGAAATGACAAGTGTGCTGCTGTTTTAAAGGTCATGACCAACGATTGACTTGACACGAAAGAACAGAACAGAAAAAGCTAAATTAACAGCTTCATACCCTGACCGTGAAACTGAAGTATTCTTTGGTTTCTTGGGATTTGTTTTAGTTATACATGGTCCTACTCTACCCCCTGCCATCCAGCATTTCCACAAACTAAAAATCAGATATCAACATAGTTTCAGTGTCATTTTCTTAATTTTTGCTGTGGTTCAGGTCATTTCATAGAGCTGTTACATTGTTAATTATGCTTTCCATTCTGTGGAATACCATTGTGCACTGTGGGGATGATGGTATGTTGGACATTATGCATAGCATAGAATTAGCAAATTGGTTTTGCCAAATATATACTGTACTTCTGCAAATTGACACATATCTGCACTTCCCTTGCTTATGGAGAGGCAGAGAAGGACTAGGGTATAGGCTAAGAGCAGAAAGGATATGGTCCCAAAATTGCTAACAGATGCATATCAGCTCAGAGACTCAGATATCCCTGTTAAAGTCATATCAATTTAATATGACTGATACAAACTGATGTTGAGGATGATGATGGAATTTGCTTCTGATTGGCTGATTGCAAACTTACATTGAAAGCTGGTGTATGCTTTCTTCATTAATCATGCATACAGATGGAGCAGCACTCATCTAGTGCGTCTCCATCTCAGACGGCCACTGCCGGCGGGACTAGGCGATCCAGCACCTAGCCCCGCTATGGGAGTGCACAGAGACTCTCCCATTGTAGTGAATGGGGTGCGTGCACATTACATTAGATCACTGGGGGGACTCAGGGACAATAGACCACTGGGGGGGTCATGGACATTATAGACCACTGGGGGGAGTCAGGGACATTAGACCACTGGGGGGGAGTCAGGGATATTATAGACCACTGGAGAGGGGGAGTCAAGGACATTATAGACCACCAGTACCAGATTAAGGTCCACATGGGCCTGGAGCTGAAATTTATGAAGGGCCTATTTTGTGCCTTGGCAGAAGGTGTGACAAGCGCTGTGGTGGGGGTGGTCTAAATAGGGGGTGTGGCCCATGCCATGGGTGTGGCTTTCTCCATGGAGGTCATAACTAGTGCCTACCTTCAACCACTTAATAGAGGAACAGAGCAACCGACCCATACACACACATACATACACACATACATACAGTGGTCATTAAAGTGTGAAGTGCGTGTATGGGAAATTAAACACGAGTACTGTTGCATGCGCCAAAAAAGGGGGCATGGCCACTGAAAAGGAGTGTGTCCTTAAAGGTATATGCATTAGTATGCCCCCTCCTGGTCTGTATGAGCATAATTGTGTCCTCTCCTCTCCTTGCCTGTATATACACTAGTGTGGGTAGAGTCAACATCCCCATCGCCTTAAGGACCCGGATGTGACATCAGGTGAGGGCAGAAGTTGTATTATGCCATTAAAGCATTTTTATTTTTTCTCCAATCTAGATTTGTTATAAGTTATTTTCTGTTCTTGATTGGTTTAACTGTACCCTCGCGGCCTTGCTTTGCTTGCCATACAACAGGCCTGAAGTCTCACTTTGCTCGCCACAGGTTACTATTCCCAATAGATGGTGACATTGACCCAGTGCATTATAGGAAAGGTCCTCTCGGCAAAGGGGATCTAGGCGCTACCCATTAGTGTGTGCCCCCCTCCCCTCCTAGTCTGTATGTGTGTCAGTGTGCCTCCCTCCCCTCCTAGTCTGTATGTTTGTCAGTGTGCCCCTCTCACCTCCTAGTCTCTATGTGTATTAGTGTGCCCCTCTCCCCTCTTAGCCTGTATGTGTGTCAGTGTGCCCCTCTCCCCTCTTAGCGTGTATGTGTGTCAGTGTGCCCCTCTCCCCTCTTAGCCTGTATGTGTGTCAGTGTGCCCCTCTCCCCTCCTAGTCTCTATGTGTATTAGTGTGCCCCTCTCCCCTCTTAGTCTGTATGTGTGTCAGTGTGCCCCTCTCCCCTCTTAGCCTGTATGTGTGTCAGTGTGCCCCTCTTAGCCTGTATGTGTGTCAGTGTGCCCCTCTCCCCTCTTAGGTCTGTATGTGTGTCAGTGTGCCCCTCTTCCCTCTTAGCCTGTATGTGTGTCAGTGTGCCCCTCTCCCCTCTTAGCCTGTATGTGTGTCAGTTGCCCCTCTCCCCTCTTAGCCTTTATGTGTGTCAGTTGCCCCTCTCCCCTCTTAGCGTGTATGTGTGTCAGTTGCCCCTCTCCCCTCTTAGGTCTGTATGTGTGTCAGTTGCCCCTCTCCCCTCTTAGCCTTTATGTGTGTCAGTTGCCCCTCTCCCCTCTTAGGTCTGTATGTGTGTCAGTTGCCCCTCTCCCCTCTTAGGTCTGTATGTGTGTCAGCTGCCCCTCTCCCCTCTTAGGTCTGTATGTGTGTCAGTTGCCCCTCTCCCCTCTTAGGTCTGTATGTGTGTCAGCTGCCCCTCTCCCCTCTTAGCCTTTATGTGTGTCAGTTGCCCCTCTCCCCTCTTAGCCTGTATGTGTGTCAGTTGCCCCTCTCCCCTCTTAGCCTTTATGTGTGTCAGTTGCCCCTCTCCCCTCTTAGCCTTTATGTGTGTCAGTTGCCCCTCTCCCCTCTTAGGTCTGTATGTGTGTCAGTTGCCCCTCTCCCCTCTTAGGTCTGTATGTGTGTCAGCTGCCCCTCTCCCCTCTTAGGTCTGTATGTGTGTCAGTTGCCCCTCTCCCCTCTTAGGTCTGTATGTGTGTCAGCTGCCCCTCTCCCCTCTTAGCCTTTATGTGTGTCAGTTGCCCCTCTCCCCTCTTAGCCTGTATGTGTGTCAGTTGCCCCTCTCCCCTCTTAGCCTTTATGTGTGTCAGTTGCCCCTCTCCCCTCTTAGCCTTTATGTGTGTCAGTTGCCCCCCTCCCCTCTTAGCCTGTATGTGTGTCAGTTGCCTCTCTCCCCTCTTAGCCTGTATGTGTGTCAGTTGCCCCTCTCCCCTCTTAGGTCTGTATGTGTGTCAGTTGCCCCTCTTCCCTCTTAGCCTGTATGTGTGTCAGTGTGCCCCTCTCCCCTCTTAGCCTGTATGTGTGTCAGTGTGCCCCTCTCCCCTCCTAGTCTCTATGTGTGTCAGTGTGCCCCTCTCCCCTCTTAGCCTGTATGTGTGTCAGTGTGCCCCTCTTAGCCTGTATGTGTGTCAGTGTGCCCCTCTCCCCTCTTAGCCTGTATGCGTGTCAGTTGCCCCTCTCCCCTCTTAGCCTTTATGTGTGTCAGTTGCCCCTCTCCCCTCTTAGCGTGTATGTGTGTCAGTTGCCCCTCTCAGGTCTGTATGTGTGTCAGTTGCCCCCCTCCCCTCTTAGCCTTTATGTGTCATTTGCCCCTCTCCCCTCTTAGGTCTGTATGTGTGTCAGTTGCCCCTCTCCCCTCTTAGGTCTGTATGTGTGTCAGTTGCCCCTCTCCCCTCTTAGCCTTTATGTGTGTCAGTTGCCCCTCTCCCCTCTTAGCGTGTATGTGTGTCAGTTGCCCCTCTCCCCTCTTAGCCTTTATGTGTGTCAGTTGCCCCTCTCCCCTCTTAGCCTTTATGTGTGTCAGTTGCCCCTCTCCCCTCTTAGGTCTGTATGTGTGTCAGTTGCCCCTCTCCCCTCTTAGGTCTGTATGTGTGTCAGCTGCCCCTCTCCCCTCTTAGGTCTGTATGTGTTTCAGTTGCCCCTCTCCCCTCTTAGGTCTGTATGTGTGTCAGCTGCCCCTCTCCCCTCTTAGCCTTTATGTGTGTCAGTTGCCCCTCTCCCCTCTTAGCCTGTATGTGTGTCAGTTGCCCCTCTCCCCTCTTAGCCTTTATGTGTGTCAGTTGCCCCTCTCCCCTCTTAGCCTTTATGTGTGTCAGTTGCCCCCCTCCCCTCTTAGCCTGTATGTGTGTCAGTTGCCTCTCTCCCCTCTTAGCCTGTATGTGTGTCAGTTGCCCCTCTCCCCTCTTAGGTCTGTATGTGTGTCAGTTGCCCCTCTTCCCTCTTAGCCTGTATGTGTGTCAGTGTGCCCCTCTCCCCTCTTAGCCTGTATGTGTGTCAGTGTGCCCCTCTCCCCTCCTAGTCTCTATGTGTGTCAGTGTGCCCCTCTCCCCTCTTAGCCTGTATGTGTGTCAGTGTGCCCCTCTTAGCCTGTATGTGTGTCAGTGTGCCCCTCTCCCCTCTTAGCCTGTATGCGTGTCAGTTGCCCCTCTCCCCTCTTAGCCTTTATGTGTGTCAGTTGCCCCTCTCCCCTCTTAGCGTGTATGTGTGTCAGTTGCCCCTCTCAGGTCTGTATGTGTGTCAGTTGCCCCCCTCCCCTCTTAGCCTTTATGTGTCATTTGCCCCTCTCCCCTCTTAGGTCTGTATGTGTGTCAGTTGCCCCTCTCCCCTCTTAGCCTTTATGTGTGTCAGTTGCCCCTCTCCCCTCTTAGCGTGTATGTGTGTCAGTTGCCCCTCTCCCCTCTTAGGTCTGTATGTGTGTCAGTTGCCCCTCTCCCCTCTTAGGTCTGTATATGCGTCAGTTGCCCCTCTCCCCTCTTAGGTCTGTATATGCGTCAGTGTGCCCTCCTCCTCGCCTACTACTGTGTATATGTATTAGTGTGCCCTCCATCCCTTCTTACTGTGTATATGTATTAGTGTGCCCCCCCCCCCTAGTCTGTATTTTGTATTAGTGTGTCCCCTCCATCCCCTACTTGTCTGTATATACGTCAGTGTGCCCCCTCCCTCCCCTCCTAGTCTGTTTATGGGGAGGCAGTCAATTGACTGCCAGTTGGGATCCCAGCATTCAAGATACCGACGCTCAAATACCGGCGGCCAGAGTTCCGACCTTCGAGTGGATTCTCCACTTGGGTGGTGGTCCATTCCACCACCTGAGAAGGGAATAGAATCCTGTGGCGACCAAAGGTTGCCACCAGGCTCAAAGCGTGGCTAGCGCAGCGAGCCCGAGAGGGGACACACTGTGCTCGCCACCGGGATCCCGGCTGTTGGGATCCTGGCATCGGTCTCCTGTCCGCTGGGATCTCATAGTGATCCCTGTATATGCTGTAGTGTTCTCCACTCTCCTCCTAGTCTGTACTGTATGTGCATTATTGTAGCTCCTCATTTTGTACATTAAGTGTCTTGACTTTCCCTAAAATTTGTAGTCTGGTCCTTAGGTGTTAACCTGCTCTCATCGCTTGGACCTTTCAGCAGCTCAGCTCAGGGGCGGATTGGGATGGAAAAGCAGCCCTGATAGGGGTGGGGTCTTTTGAGGTGGTGGGGTCTTTCGAGGGGAGGGAGAGGGGCAGGATATTCACTCCTCATGGGCCTTATTCTGAGTTGGACACTGTTGCAGCCTTCCTTGCCACTTTTGCATCTGTGACTTAGGGGTCTATCCATGAAGCAGTGAAAAGTGTGGAGAAGTGAGCCAGTGGAGAAGTTGCCCATGGCAACCAATCAGTGTTAAGGTAACATTTAGAAAATGCATTCTATAAAATTATACGTAGCAGCTGATTGGTTGCCATGGGCAGCTTCTCCACTGGCTCACTTCTCCACACTTTTCACTGCTTCATGAATAGACCCCTTAATGCTAATGCAGTTACACAGCCCTTCTCTGGTGTACATCTGTGCACGTGACTATGAAAGGGCTGACACGCCCACTGTCAGTGTCTACAGATGCCGCAATCATGCTTAGTGCATCGTTAGTCACCAATGCCACTTTCACCAGCCATATGCGATGTGCTGATCATCCGTCTCAGTATTGGCTCCAATGTGAGCAATTTGGTGTCTCTGTACGCAGTCACTTTCACCAACACAACCATGTTACTGCAATAACATGCCCATATTGCATCTTGAGGCTGGGGACACAGAATGGTGCTTAGTGACACAGGAAAGGATGAGGCTGAAGTGATATAGGTGAGTGAAGGATGACAGTGACGCAGTGAGCCAATAGCCGACCGACCTCTAACTACTGGGGAGGGATGGCGGCCCCACAAACACGTGTTACTGGGCCCAAAGATTTCTGTTGCCGGCCCCTGAGGATATTACTAAAAATAATCTTTTACTGCCAATGTATAAGCATGAGTTAATTTGTTGATGGCTCCAAATGAAGCTGAATTGTTCATGCAGAAAGATACAGTCATTTAGTTGCATGTTTAACATACCTTGTCACAGAGTGTTTTATGTGTCCTGCCAGGGAAGGAGGGGTGGGGGGGACGGGGACGGAAGGGACTTCACTTATCTCTTATATTATTGAAAAAGAGAAGCCCGTATCTACACTGCCACTGTGCTGTCTGTACAGACAGTGCAGAAGTCACTCACCCCGCACTTATGGCATACTTGCCTACTTTTGAAAAGTAGTTTCAAGGAGATTATATATCGCACTCTAATGCGCTGTGTGGAACACCGCTGAGGGTGTGTCATATTCCACCCAAGAGACATGTTTATATCCACCTATGGGCGTGTCTATTGTCACACAGGGGTGTGTCCTGCAGTGGCAGGTGAAAACTAAAAGTACAAAGCGCAGAACTGGCTACACTCCGACATCACACCTACGTTACACAGCATGTCTATATACATATACTATGTACACATGTACATTACACATCAGGGCTACACACCGACATCACAACTACGTTACACAGCAGGGCACCACGCCGACATCACACCTACGTTACACAGCAGGGCATCACACCGACATCACACCTACGTTACACAGCAGGGCACCACACCGACATCACACCTACGTTACACAGCAGGGCACCACACCGACATCACACCTACGTTACACAGCAGGGCACCACACCGACATCACACCTACGTTACACAGCAGGGCACCAAACCGACATCACACCTACGTTACACAGCAGGGTACCACGGCGACATCACACCTACGTTACACAACAGGGCACCACGGCGACATCACACCTACGTTACACAGCAGGGCACCACACCGACATCACACCTTCGTTACACAGCAGGGCACCACACCGACATCACACCTACGTTACACAGCAGGGCACCACACCGACATCACACCTACGTTACACAGCAGGGCACCACACCGACATCACACCTACGTTACACAGCAGGGCACCACACCGACATCACACCTAAGTTACAAAGTAGGGCACCACACCGACATCACACCTACGTTACACAGCAGGGCACCATGGCGACACCACACCTACGTTACACAGCAGGGCCCCACGGCGACATCACACCTACGTTACACAGCAGGGCACCACGGCGACATCACACCTACATTACACAGCAGGGCACCATGGCGACATCACACCTACGTTACACAGCAGGGCACCACACCGACATCACACCTACGTTACACAGCAGGGCACCACACCGACATCACACCTACGTTACACAGCAGGGCACCACACCGACACCACACCTACGTTACACAGCAGGGCACCACACCGACATCACACCTACGTTACACAGCAGGGCACCACACCGACACCACACCTACGTTACACAGCAGGGCACCACGGCGACATCACACCTACGTTACACAGCAGGGCACCACGGCGACATCACACCTACATTACACAGCAGAGCACCACGGCGACATCACACCTACGTTACACAGCAGGGCACCACGGCGACATCACACCTACGTTACACAGCAGGGCACCACGGCGACATCACACCTACGTTACACAGCAGGGTACCACGCCGACATCACACCTACGTTACACAGCAGGGCTACACGCCGACATCACACCTATGTTACACAGCAGGGCTACACGCCGACATCACACCTACATAATTATACACATACAGTATATGTTGCATACATACACGTGTGACAAACATTAATCCAGCTTTGGTGGTAACTACTACTTTAAAGTTTAATGCTCTCACATTGTTTTGAAGTGGATGGTGAAGGGGAGGTGGGGGGGGGGGGGGGGTTGGAGCTGTGAGGGGAGAGTGTGAGCTGGAGAGGGGAATCTGTGTGGGATACTGGGGGTGCTGCAGATGGGGGGGTTGGAGCTGTGAGGGGACAAAGAGTAGGCTTAAGGAAAAAAGCTACTCACTGACATGGGAGCAGCCTGTAATAGGGGCAGTAATACAGATTCTCTCATGGGTACCCCAGTGGCAAATACAGTATTTTTATTCGAGGAAGGGGGGGGGGGGGGTCCATATATATATATATATATATATATATAGTTCATGCATGCACACACATACATATAAAACACCCACCTCCCCACTCACCAAGCACGGGTGATCAGCTGTGTCCAGGACAAGGCACCATTCTATTAGGCTCCGCCCCCAAAATGCCGCGATTCGCGGGTCTTACAACTGGTTGGATGATTGGACCGCAGTGGTTCTGGTTCTTGTCAATGACTGTGGCCCTGGGCTAGCAGCTGAGTGGATGCAGGGGACTGGTGACTGGAGGAGATCGCACAGAAACTCCTCCAAACTGCAGTGCAGGAATCTGACAGGTGCCGGAGGGCTGTCTAAAAGCATGCTGTAATTCTGGTAAGGAAGGAGGGGGGGCTGGAGGGCACGTGCAGTGGGAATCCGGGAGAAACACTTCAGTTTGCTGGGTAGCGGGGGACTCTGGCAAAATACGGGAGCCTCCAGGCAAGTCTGATTGGGCTTCCTATTGGTCAGAAGTCCGCTTTGTTGCTATGCTGTACTGTCGTGTGGGATACCAGATACAGCTGGTTAGCCTGCCCTCCACCAACCCCCGCAGAAGCCACGCGGTGCACTGTGCTGCCTCCTCCTCCAGCCGGGAAGTCCTCATCATTAGCACTGGGGGGGGAGGAGCTGAGAGTAGAGGGGAGAATTGCTCCTCCCCCCGCATGTCACTCAGCACATCACACCACCACTAGTAGTCCGGGGGGAGGAGGTGCCTGAGAGAAGAGTGGAGAGCGGACCCTCCTACTCCGGCAGCCGGGACTTGAATGCACGGACTGGCCTGGGGCAGGGGCACTATGTCGCTGTGGTTGTAGTGCTGGTGACGATATACAATGAGTCAGTGTGACTCATTGTAATGCCAGCGTTTATCGGCCCCTTCACTGTGGCAGGCTGTGGGCCTATTTTCAATGGAGGGCCTGGAGCTGCAGCTCCATCCGCCCCATTGTTAATCCGGCCCTGTAGACCACTGGGGGGAGTCAGGGACATTATAGATCACCGGGGGGGGGAGTCAGGGACATTATAGACCACTGGGGGGGAGTCAGGGACATTATAGACTACTGGGGGGAGTCAGGGACATTAGATTACTGGGGGGGACTCAGGGATATTAAACCACTGGGGGGAGTCAGTGACATTATAGACCACTGGGGGGGAGTCAGAGACATTATAGACCACTGGGGGTAGGAAGGGACATTATAGACCACTGAGGGGTAGTCAGGGGCATTATAGACTACTGGGGGGAGTCAGGGACATTAGATTACTGGGGGGAGTCAGGGACATAACAGACCACTGGGGGGGGTGTCATGGACAATAGACCACTGGGGGGAGTCGGTGATATTATAGACCACTAGGGGTTCATGGACATTATAGACCACTGGGGGGAGTCAGGGACAAGAGCCCACTGAGGGGGGGGGGGGGGGGGGGCTCAGGGACATTAGACCACTGGGGGGGGACTCAGGCACATTATGTCATGCTTGGCTTGAGTTGGGAATCTGACGAGTGATAATTGACTGAGGGAGCAGCTATCGTCAAAGGAAAGAAACAAGGTGGCTGAATGTAGTTCTTATTCTTAACCCAGTGGATGTTAAGGACATTTGCTCTGATTTTACGTCCCACCACATGTGATCTGGACCCTGCCTCAACCAAGCTTCTAATAGGTTGTATGGATATAATTGGTCCTGTCTTTGCAAAAATTGTTCAATGCACTTTGCAGACAGGCATTTTTCCTGGACCCCTAAAGGAAGTAATTGTTAGACCTCTTCATAAAAATCAATTTTAGATCTAGGAAAGGTTATTGAGAAAGTGGTTGCAAATCAACTGGAAACCCGCCTGACAACCCATGATATTTTTGATCCATTCCAATCAGGATTCAGGAGAAGACATAGCACTGAAACAGCCCTGGTGTGTGTTAAATGATCTTCTGATGGCAAGAGATAGAGGTGACTGTTAAATATTAATCCTTGGATCTCTCTGCAGCATTTGATACCGTGGACCATGGGCTTCTGATTGAGCGACTGATACATTTTTGTGGACTGGATGGCACAGTCCTAAGCTGGTTCAAATCATTTCTCACAGGCAGGTCACAGAGAGTATCATCTGGAGTATACTCATCACCATCAGTACCATTGCCATGTGGTGTCCCACAAGGTTCTATACTATCCCCCATGCTTTTTGCAGTATACATGCTCAGACTGGGTGAAATAATCAGGCACCATGGGCTGGTCTACCACTGCTATGCAGATGATAAACAACTGTACTTGTCCTTTGCTCCGGGCACTGATAACCCAATAGCAACCCTAAATGGCTGTCTAGCTAAACTCCAAAAGTGGATGAATGCCAGTTGGCTGCGACTGAACCCGGATAAAAAAGAGGTCCTTATGATAGGTCCGCAACATCAAAGGACAAGACTGCAGCATAGCCAACCAACTGGACTTACACTCGGGGATTCAGAATTACAAACCACTGATCATGTACGGAATCTTGGCGTCCTGGATGGTGGCTTGACACTTAAACATCAGATATCAGCCACAATCAAATACTCATTCCTTTCACCTGAGGAACATAGCCAGAGTCAAGCACTTAATTCCCTCAGATGATCTGCCAAAAGTCATCCATGCATTTGTATCATCTTGATTAGACTACTGTAATGCCCTCTACCTTGGCATCCCAGCAAAAGAATTGCACCGCTTACAGCTGGTGCAAAACACAGCTGCCAGGCTGTTAACCGACCAGCCCTGTTCTAGCCACATAACACCCATACTCTACTCCCTTCACTGGCTGCCAGTAAGATAGCAAATCATCTTCAAGATTGGGTTACTAAGTTTCAAAGCACTACATGACCAGGGCCCAAGATACGTGAAGCAGCTTCTGACCCCATACTGCCCCACTCAATTACTGCGATCTGTAGATGAAGTACTTTTAGCAGTACCTAGAATCTACCGTAATTCTTCTGGGGTTCGAGCTTTTAGTCATGCAGCTCCGACTCTATGTAACTCGCTTCCCCGCACAGTGCGAGAGGCCCCAACTATAGAATCCTTCAAAAGTAGACTCAAGACTTTCCTGTTTACTCAAGCATTTCCATAATGTCCCTTTACATGCTTCTGTATTTTAGAAAAGCTTTTCTGTACTTCATTATTTTCTGTACTATATTATGCTATGTATCTTTTAAGCGCCTTGAGTCCTATTGGAAAAAGAGCGCTATATAAATCAAATTATTATTATTATTATTATTATTATTATTATTATTATCATTATTATTATTATTATTCATGGGCTGAAGACTTAGGCCCAAAGATGTAGAGGGGTAGGCAATGAGAACAATGAACGAGAACGATACACAAGAAAGATGAATTCAGCTTTACTGAAACCTCAATCATACACAATGACTAGGAGATAAGTCTGAATGAATTCTGAAAGACGAAATATTTGTGACTTGTACACAATGCTGAAGAATACTGAATGAAGAAATGACTTGTGATTTGTAAACGATGCTGAAGAACACTAAATGAAGAGATGACTTGTGATTTGTAAATGATGCTGAAGAACACTGAATAAAGAGATAACTTGTGATTTGTAAACAATGCTGTAGAACACCGAATGAAGACATGACTTGAAGAACGATGTTGAAGAGAGGATCGCTGTGAGCACCATCAACAAACAGAGCACCCTCTACCAGATAGAGGACCCAGCGGTTAAACCGCAAAAGCAGGTGGACTGGGAGCAAAGGATTGCAATAACAGAACTGACCACCGGGTGGCCACAACAGAACCAGGATACCAGGGGTTAACCTGGGAGCACAGAGCTTGAGCACCTTACAGCAACAAGTAACTTGTAGCACTGGCACCATGACTAAGCATCAACCCCTTTTTATAAGGGAAGACTGCACTGGATTGGCTGGATGCAAACTGGGATACCAATTGGCTTGGCTTGGTCTCCAACATGGCAGCTCCCTGCACAGAGGACACATGTGGAACCAGCACATAGCCACTACCTCAGGCCTCAGCCTAACAGACCCAACAGAACACTTGGAAACAGACAACTTTGGCTGCCATGCTCAGCTCCCCAGGACCCTGACCCCGGCCTCCAGACACCCGGTAGCCACACCGGAGGACCTCGCTGCCACAGCTCCAATCCTCCGCCGCCAAACCAGCCAGCTATCAGGAAGGCCACAGGAACCAGAACCGGAGGTGACTCTGGATGCTGATACATTAGACCACTGGGGGAGGATAGGGACATTATAGACCACTGAAGGGGAGTCAGGGACATTAGATTACTGGGGGGAGTCATGGACATAATAGACCACTGGGGGGTGTCATGGACAATAGACCACTGGGGGGAGTCGGTGATATTATAGACCACTAGGGGTTCATGGACATTATAGACCACTGGGGGGAGTCAGGGATATTAGACCACTGAGGGGGTGCCTCGTGGACATTAGACCACGGGGGGGGGACTCAGGAACATTATGTCATGATTGGCTTGAGTTGGAAATCTGACGACTGATAATTGACTGAGGGAGCAGCTATCGTCAAAGGAAAGAAACATGGTGTCTGAATGTAGTTCTTATTCTTAACCCAGTGGATGTTAAGGACATTTGCTCTGATTTTGCGTCCCACCACATGTGACCTGGACCCTGCCTCAACCAAGCATCTAATAGGTTGTATGGATATAATTGGTCCTGTCTTGGCAAAAATTGTTCAATGCACTTTGCAGACAGGCATTTTTCCTGGACCCCTAAAGGAAGCAATTATTAGACCTCTTCATAAAAAAATAAATTTTAGATCTAGGAAAGGTTATTGAGAAAGTGGTTGCAAATCAACTGGAAACCCGCCTGACAACCCATGGTATTTATGATCCATTCCAATCAGGATTCAGGAGAAGACATAGCACTGAAACAGCCCTGGTGTGTGTTAAATGATCTTCTGATGGCAAGAGATAGAGGTGACTGTTCAATATTAATCCTTGGATCTCTCTGCAGCATTTGATACCGTGGACCATGGGCTTCTGATTGAGCGACTGATACATTTTTGTGGACTGGATGGCACAGTCCTAAGCTGGTTCAAATCATTTCTCACAGGCAGGTCACAGAGAGTATCATATGGAGTATACTCATCACCATCAGTACCATTGCCATGTGGTGTCCCACAAGGTTCTATACTATCCCCCATGCTCCCGCTGGGCGAAATAATCAGGCACCATGGGCTGGTCTACCACTGCTATGCAGATGATACACAACTGTACTTGTCCTTTGCTCCGGGCACTGATAACCCAATAGCAACCCTAAATGGCTGTCTAGCTGAACTCCAGAAGTGGATGAATGCCAGTTGGCTGCGACTGAACCCGGATAAAAAAAAGGTCCTTATGATAGGTCCGCAACATCAAAGGACAAGACTGCAGCATAGCCAACCAACTGGACTTACACTCGGGGATTCAGAATTACAAACCACTGATCATGTACGGAATCTTGGCGTCCTGGATGCTGGCTTGACACTTAAACATCAGATATCAGCCACAATCAAATCCTCATTCTTTCACCTGAGGAACATAGCCAGAATCAAGCACTCAATTCCCTCAGATGATCTGCCAAAAGTCATCCATGCATTTGTATCATCTTGATTAGACTACTGTAATGCCCTCTTCCTTGGTCTCCCAGCAAAAGAATTACACCGCGTACAGCTGGTGCAAAACACAGCTGCCGGGCTGTTAACCGACCAGCCCCGTTCTAGCCACATAACACCCATACTCTACTCCCTTCACTGGCTGCCTGTAAGATAGCAAATCATCTTCAAGATTGGCTTACTAAGTTTCAAAGCACTACATGACCAGGGCCCAAGATACGTGAAGCAGCTTCTGACCCCATACTGCCCCACTCGATTACTGTGATCTGTAGATGAAGGACTTTTAGCAGTACCTAGAATCTACCGTAATTCATCTGGGGTTTGAGCTTTTAGTCATGCAGCTCCGACTCTATGGAACTCACTTCCCCGCACAGTGCGAGAGGCCCCAACTATAGAATCCTTCAAAAGTAGACTCAAGACTTTCCTGTTTACTCAAGCATTTCCATAATGTCCCTTTAGTATATACATGCTTCTGTATTTTAGAAAAACCTTTTTTGTACTTCATTATTTTCTGTACTATATTATGCTATGTATCTGTTAAGCGCCTTGAGTCCTATTGGAGAAAGAGCGCTATATAAATCAAATTATTATTATTATTATTATTATTATTATTATTATTATTCATGGGTTGAAGACTTAGGCCCGAAGATGTACAGGGGTAGGCAATGAGGACAATGAATGAGAACGATACACAAGAAAGATTAATTCAGCTTTACTGAAACTCAATCATACACAATGACTAGGAGATAAGTCTGAGTGAATTCTGAAAGACGAAATGTTTGTGACTTGTACACGATGCTGAAGAATACTGAATGAAGAAATGACTTGTGATTTGTAAATGATGCTGAAGAACTCTGAATGAAGAGATGACTTGTGATTTGTAAACGATGCTGAAGAACACTAAATGAAGAGATGATTTGTGATTTGTAAACAATGCTGAAGAACACTGAATGAAGAGATCACTTGTGATTTGTAAACGATGCTGAAGAACACCGAATGAAGAGATGACTTGAAGAACGATGTTGAAGAGAGGATCGCTGTGAGCACTGTCAGCAAACAGAGCACCCTCTACCAGATAGAGGACCCAGCGGTTAAACCGCAAAAGCAGGTGGACTGGGAGCAAAGGATTGCAATAACAGAACTGACCACCGGGTGGCCACAACAGAACCAGGATACCAGGGGTTAACCTGGGAGCACAGAGCTTGAGCACCTTACAGCAACAAGTAAATTGCAGCACTGGCACCATGACTAAGCATTAACCCCTTTTTATAAGGGAAGACTGCACCGGATTGGCTGGATGCAAACTGGGATACCTATTGGCTTGGCTTGGTCTCCAACATGGCAGCTCCCTGCACAGAGGACACATGTGGAACCAGCACATAGCCACTACCTCAGGCCTCAGCCTAACAGACCCAACAGAACACTTGGAAACAGACAACTTTGGCTGCCATGCTCAGCTCCCCAGGACCCTGACCCCGGCCTCCAGACACCCGGTAGCCACACCGGAGGACCTCGCTGCCACAGCTCCTATCTACCGCAGCCACACCAGCCAGCTATCAGGAAGGCCACAGGGACCAGAACCGGTGGTGACTCTGGATGCTGATACATCAGACCACTGGGGGAGTATAGGGGCATTATAGACCACTGAAGGGGAGTCAGGGACATTATACCACTAAGGGGGAGTCAAGGACATTATAGACCACTGGGGAGGGGAGTCAGGGACATTATAAATCACTGGGTGGAGTCGGGGACATTAGACTACTGGGGGGGAGTCAGACATATTAGACCATTGGGGAGGGGGCACCAAGGACACTATAGACCACTGGGGGGGCAGGGACATTATAGATCACTTGGGGGATTCAGGTACATTATAGACCACTAGGGGTTAGTTAGGGACATTAGACCAGGGGGGGAGTCAAGGACATAAGACCACTGGGGAGAGGGAGTCAAGGACATTATAGACCACTGGGGGGGAGTCAGGGACTTTAGACCACTGGGGGAGGGGGGAAGTCAGGGACATTAGGCCTACTTGATCGGTGCATGGTAGGGATCTAGCAGAAGCAGGGAGGAGAGCCGGGTGCACCCCACGTGGATGCCCGGTGGACAACCAGCGGCGGAAGGGATGAGAGCCAGGCGCACCACACGTGGAAGGCTGGTGGAGAACCAGTGGTGGAAGGGATAAGAGCTGGGCACACCACACATAGATGCCCGGCGGTGAACTGCAGGGGGACAATAAAAATATCTCTTGGTCAGTGGAAACAAAATGCCGGTATGCCATACTGCTGCATACTGGCCCACTTCGACCACTGTATATATATATATATATATATACAGTATATATATTTATTAGAGATGAGTGGGTTTGGTTCACAGAGAACCGAACCCCCCTGTCAGACTCAGAAACCAGAATGAGGCAAAACGTCATCATACCGCTGTTGGATTCTTGCGGGTTTTTGGATTCCATATAAACAGCCGCACATCGCCACCATTTTCACTCTTGACTTGGAGAGTGAGGGAGACAGATCTCTGTCTCTCTGTGAGTGGTGGCGTCGGGTGGGGTTAGTGTTTGCTCTGTAGGGGTGCAGCTGCAGTCACTGTGGTGTACCTGTGCTGTGTTAGGGGTGCTGTCCTGGCTGTAACTGGTGTTTCATGTGCTGTTATGGGTGCTGCAGCTGTACATGGTTATAGCTGTCCTCCTGTATGCTGTAAAATATAGGGGTGCTGCTGTTAAAGTAACATTACACTGGCCCTGTATGCTGTAAAAAATCAGGGGTGCAGTTGTTAGAAAATAAAAGCACAATGCTCCTGTATTCTGTAAAAATATAGGGGTGCTGCTGATAAAATAACATTACACTGGCCCTGTATGCTGTAAAAATTCAGGGGTGCAGTAAAATCAATGTACACTGGCCCTGTCTTGTATGCTGTAAAGATTCTGGTGTGCAGTGCAAATAAATGTACACTGGTCCTGTATGCTGTAAAAATAAAGGAGTGCAGTGAAAATAAATGTACACTGGCCCTGCCTTGTATGCTGTAATAATTATAGGGTGCAGTGAAAATCAACATATACTGGCTCTTTCTTGTATGCTGTAATAATTCTATGGTGCAGTGAAAAACAATTTACACTGGCCCTGTCTTGTATGCTGTAATAATTCTATGGTGCAGTGAAAATCAATGTACACTGTCCCTGTATGCTGTAAAAATTTAGGGGTGCTGTTGTTAAAATGAAAGTACACTGGTCCTGTATGCTATAAAAATACAGGAAAGCAGTGAAGATAAACGTACACAGGCCTTGTCTTTTATGCTGTAAAATTACTGGGGTGTTGTGAAAATACAGGGGTGCTGGCACTGTCCGTGGTTGCGATGTCTAGGCTTGACCTTAACAACACCGTATAGGAAGAGGAGGTTCTTACGACCATTTGCACGCTCCATGCAAGTGCTGGGAGGAGCACCGCCAGTCCAGTTGCTGATATTGAAATTGTGGATGTCACTGTAGAAGTACACCAGGATGAGGAGGATATGGGTGTAGCTGTCGCTCTGGAATAAGTTGATGATGAGGATTCTGATGGTGATATGGTTTGTTGGAATAAGGCACCAGTGGAGATAGTTGTTGATAGTTGTTGTCTTCAGGGTGGAATTATTTCTCTGCAAATGCGGACAACAGGTGTCAAGCCATCTGTTGCCTTTGTCAATCCATAATAAGTAGGGGTAAGGATGTTAACCACCAAGGAACACCCTCCCCTATACGTCACCTGCAGCCCATTCATCATAAGTCATTGTCAACTTCAGAAACTTTGGTAATAGCATAAGCAGTCCACTGACACCTAAATGATGTGGTTTGTTTGTTTGAATAGTATTTCTCTGTAAGGATGAGAATGTAAACACTGAAGGGGGATCTGAGGATGAGGACAACATCTTGCCACTGTAGAGCCAGTTTGTGCAAAGAAAGAGTAATTGCTTCTTTTTTTGGTGGGGGCCCAAACAAACCAATCATTTCATCCACAGTCGTGTGGCAGATCCTGTCGCTAAAGTGATTGGTTTGTTAAAGTGTGCATGTCCTGTTTATAAAACATAATGGTGGGTTGGAGGGCCCAAGGATAATTCCATATTGCATATCTTTTCTATGCCATATCATTCATGGGGTGCTGCCCCACTGCCCTATCAGTCTAGGGGTGCTGCCCCACTGCCGTTTAAGTCCAGGCGTGTTGTTGCCTGTCTGTTGTGCTGTGTAATTTTCCAGGGGTGCTGCCTATGCTGTTTAAGTCCAGAGGTGCTGCTGTATAATTCCAGTGGTGCTGCTGTACTTGATCCTAGGTTTAAATGAAAGCCTAGAGCAGATATGAAACAAGCTTCAACATCACAAACAGTTTGTGAAAACTAGCCGCAAAGGTGGAAATGGAAATTTCCAAAGTGTTTTTAAATAGTGTGGGGAGAGAACACATTTGTGGCCAAAGTCAGTGTGACTCAGAAGAGACTGAATCATAATCCAGCGCCACTGCCGGAGAGGTAAAAGTGAGATTTTCTGCTGGAACATTAGAGAGGTTCTTCTCAATTATTTCATGTTAGTGACTCACTCAAATGAATGCCTCCAATTAGTCAACCTTAATTTTGATTTATTATTCATGTAACACATTTTGGGGTTATTTTCCTATGGGCTGCGTAGGGTTATTGCAAGACCTCGCAGTGTTAGAAGAAGAGTTTCCGTGATCTTGCATTGCATCAGCTTTTCATTGCACTGCAGCACTAGATGGGCCAGGAGCTCCTGTGAGGCACAAACAGTTACTGAATAAGGCCCAGTATGGAGTCTCATGATGATTTACAGCCAGGAAGATGTCTGGCTTGCCAGGCTGAGGCATGCTGTGGACACAGAGGTTAGAATTGCTTCCTCCCACAGTCCTACATGTAGTATGAAATGATTTTTGACTGTAGGGCAGGGGCTCAATAACAAAAAATTCACTGCACAGTCGTGCTTAGTAATGTACCGATGACACAATAAAACCAGCGACACAATAAAAAATCCTTATACAGGGATGATATTTAAGATCAGGCATAGATTGTCTTGTATTTCCAAATTTGTCATATATACTCTTGTCTGCCCATGCGGCAAGTATTATATCAGTAAGACAGAGTGTCCATTCAAAGTGAGAATGGGCCAGCACAGATATGCCATACATGAAGCAGTTTTATTTGGCAATAGTGATCAACCAGTGGCGAGACACTTCGCTTCAGCTGGCCATTCTCCAACCTCTCTTAAACACAAGATCATTGATCATATTACCCCACCAATTAGGGGTGGCAATAGGTCTAAAATGCTGCTACAATGTGAGTCAAGGTGGATCTATTTATTAGATACATTAAATCCCCGTGGTTTAAATGAACAGACGGGTTTCAATAGTTTTCTTTAAAGTATATAATCGAGCTTTCTAGCATTCTGCTGTTTATTTAAGGTTGCATAGTTGCACTAATAGATCATATCTTTTGTATGTTATTGTTTTACTATGCTATGAAACGTACTTTGTATGTCATCAGTGTACCATACGTTTCCGTGGTGATGGGCGCACTGGGTGACGTCATTAGGAAGCGCCTGCCTACCGGAAGTGGAGCCGGTGGCGCGGTCTTTGGCGGTGAGGGTAGCACATTTAACGGTGAGTGATTTTAATGTTTGTTACTGCCCTGACGAAAATGCTCCTGCATTGAAATGTTGGTTTGCATAAGTGGCTGCGTTTGTGTCTTTCTTCTCCTGAGTGCCGCCGAATTCACCTCTATATCTGGCAGTGTGACTGCTTTTGCGGAAGGCAACGGGGACAGCTATATAAGTAACAGTGAGTGCCGGACCTTATGGCAAACTATATATATATATATATATATATATATATAATATATATATAGGGATTTCCTGTATGACCCTTAATTTTAAGTTAAGCAATTTTTTTTACCTAATTACTATTTCCATTTTTTATCCTTTTTATGTCTTAAGAAAGTATTTTTATATATAGTATTCGATACATATTTAACCCCCTTTTTATTACTCACATATACCATTTTACCATTTTTATGATATATGTGGTTATTAACCCCTGAGGAAGTCCAAGAGATGAACTAAGGGACGAAACGCGTTGGTCACCTACCGGCACTCCGCTCCTATCTGAGGAAATAACAGATAAGCTTATATGCATTTTTAAATTGTACGAGTCCATCTATATGTTTTTCTGTCGCTTTATGTATTATTAAAATGTTTTTTTAAATGATACTACACTATCAAGAGGCTTTTCCTTCCCGCATGGGACTTTTTTAAGGTACATAAGTCTGATGACGGAATGACGGCAGCATCATTTAATTTAGTGCAACTTTGTATGTAAGTGCTTCATGTAAATATACCCCTTCTCTAGATCTCCACTGAATTACTGAGCTATACGGTGTTGCACCCTTAATAAATGGTATCTAAGCACATTACCTAAGAAAAAAGGGAGTTAGCACACTGTCAGCAACATATTCGCATTTACTTTATTTTTATCCATATTTTTGAACAAGCACTTATAAGCACTTTTTCTGCACATATTCACTTTATTGCAAAGTTCACTTTATTGCAAATTTTGCACAAAGCAGCACTTTGTCACTTTCAAAGAGCAGTGTACTGATACATTGTCTTGCATATACGTACAAACTCCACACCAACACCTGGACGGATGGAAACGGAGAGTCAGTACGAGTAAGGAACATCCCGATGCAAAGACACTTTATATAAGGCGACTGTTCTACGTATGTCTGGTACGCATATTTTCACTATCATCTAAGGATTTGTAATGTATTATTCACGAACACTGAAGGCGCAACTGATTTACCACTAGAACAATTTTGAAAACTAAGTTCCCCTGGGAATTGGACCTTTTTGAAATCTGGTTGCGACACCATTTGTCTTGGGAGTGTTTTCCAATCTTTGCACTGTTTCACTTGTAATTTAAGATCTCCCATTTTGGGGATATCTGGTTATAGAATATTCAGGTTGTAGCGCTGTTTGCACTTTTTTGTACACAATATATATATATATATATATATATATATATATATATATAGGGATTTCCTGTATGACCCTTAATTTTAAGTTAAGCGATTTTTTTACCTAATTACTATTTCCATTTTTTATCCTTTTTATGTCTTAAGAAAGTATTTTTATATATATTCTTCGATACATATTTAACCCCCTTTTTATTACTCACATATACCATTTTACCATTTTTATGATATATGTGGTTATGTTTTGAGAAATATTTTCTTTTTAAAAGTAGTGTTCTTATGTATTTTGACAAATAAATTGTTCATATTTTTTACAAAAAATATTTTTACCATGTCCTATATAAATCGCATTTTAGTCCTCTAAATATTTTTTATATTAACACCATTTGGTCGCAAGAACCCCTACCTATCCATACTCATCCTAACACTATACAGCATCTTACCAATGCTGAAATTTTAGGGGATGCCCGACGCCCTATTATTCATAAGGGAGTGTTTTTTTACATACATGTGTTTTTATAAAATCCTCTAGGTGATATTCCCCTCACAAGTGGCGCTATACTCCTATTTCATATATATATATATATATATATATCTATATATATATATCTATATATATATATATATATATAACGGACCGATCAGCAGCACTCCTTATTTGGAACAAAGTATATTTTACAAATAGCCGGTGCCCTCCAATTGAAGGAGAAGTCCTCAATAATATAGCAATGCACAGCGGGCGGCACTCACGGCTTTAGAAAGGAACACAGGAATCCACCTGAGCGTGTGAACGTTTCAAAGTTTATAATCAAACTTTTTCGTCAGGACAAATAACAATTAGAAAGTGACTCACCTATATACCCCCGCAGGACCGTCCGTGGCAGGCCGCGGCCAGCGTCCTGGCTCAGTAAAAATGACGTCATCGCTGGGCGTCCGCCTGCAGCGCGTCCCGGAGATTCCAGCTGAGGGCAATCATATGTAATCATTATATTACGTGATAAAAACATACAAAACAAAATACACTACATGTACACCATACACCAATAGAAATATATACAACAATACTGTACAATTATAGCATCATAGAAAAAAATACATTTAACCCAAACCCTGCCAACTATGACAGAGCTAGTTAGAGACAAAGTATGCATACAAGTGCTTGTCTCATATATTAGATAGCAATCTAATTTATAATGCTAGTATTACATCATCTGGAGCCATAATAGATATAATGCACCAGCCCTTAATGAAATAGATACTACAAGGTTGCTAGACAGATACATAATATCTCTTACATCACATAGTCAAATAGTGTCAATATTCCAACTAGCTATTTCTAAATATTTACAGAAAACATGAAAGGCCTGAGTGTTCATTAAGCCCCCTGGGAGACAAAGTGTCCAGGTGAAAAATCCACCTAGCTTCAGCTTTTAGCAACAAAAGACCCCGGTTCCCTCCCCGTATCAGTGGGGGAATATGGTCAATAATACGATGTTTTAGCGCTGCTAACGGATGTTTTGCATTAAGGAAATGGCGTGCGACCGGCTGGTCGCTACGCCCAGTGGCCAATGCTGCTCTAATGGAGGTACGATGACCCGCCATTCTTTCTTTAAATGCACATTCCGTTTTCCAAACATAATGGAGACCGCAGGGGCAACTTAGTAAATAGACATCAAATTTTGTAGAACATGTTACCCGGTGTTTGATTTTAAACCGCTTGCCAGTATATGGGTGACAAAAACTGTCACCAGGTTTCATATGACTACAAGTAGTACATCCTAGGCAGCGGAAACATCCTGGTTTAGATGACTTTAAAAAGTTCCCTCCTATCCGGCTCTGTTTTACTGGGAATTGTATATTAGTTTTAACCAAGTGGTCCCGGAGATTTTCCCCCCATTTGTAAGCGGGCATAAGTCGAGTATTTGAGAGTGAGGTTAAATGTTTATCTGATTGAATAATCGGCCAAAATTTCTTACTGATGTTGTTAATGGTCTTACTTTGGGTATTAAACTTATTAACCCAAATAAGTCTATCAGTGACCGACTTTTTGTTAGATGAACCCAACGTTACTTTACGTGACATTCCAAGCACTTTGTTTTTAGTTGCCTCTAATTCATGTGCTGAATAGCCCCTAGCAACAAATTTGGTGACTAACTGGTCCAAAGTGGATTCAATTTTGGTCTCATCGCTAACGATCCGTCTGGCTCGTAGCATTTGAGAATAAGGGAGACCTTTACGCAAGGGTATTGGATGGTGGCTAGAAGCTAATAATATGTTATTCCGATCCGTCGGTTTAACAAATAAATCCGTAACAATTTTATGATCCACTATCTCAATATGGACATCTAAGTAATCCACCATTTTCTGATGAATGTTATATGTGAATTTAACAGGCGAAGAGGATGAATTATGGTCATTTAATAACTTCTCCAAGGATTCTTGTGATCCTAACCTAAAAAGCAATAAATCATCTAAATACCGGAAGTAAACCAACATTTTTTAACTAATTGCTGTTGTTGAAAAAAATAAATTATCCTCCACCTGAAACATAAAAGCATTCACAAAAGATGGCGACACATTGCTGCCCATAGAGCAGCCCTGGAGCTGTAAATAATAATTATCATTAAACAAAAAATAATTACGTTGTAAAGTTAGTTGCAATAGTTGTAAAAATAATTCAACATCAGGTCCCTCATAATGCTTATTACCATCGATGAGTGATCTCACAGCATGCAATCCCTCCAAATGGGGGATGCAGGTGTAAAGATTACACACATCGATCGTAGCCAGCAAACATCCTTCAGGTATATTTTCTATATTATTAAGATTATTCAAGAATGCAGTAGTATCCTTAAGGCATGTTTTTCTTGCCTGAATACATGGCTGTAAAAAAAAGTCCAAATATATGGAAATATTTTGTTATAACGACCCCCGTGCTGATATGATGGGGCGTGCAGGAGGGGCAGAACTACTTTTGTGCAACTTAGGTAGTGAATACAAAATCGGTGTAATTGGGAATGGAGTGATTAATGCTTCATATGCTGTTTTATGAAGCCTATTCTCCTCAAGGGCTGCCTTCAAGATAGTGTCCAGTTCATCTTTAAACTGAAGCGTGGGATCCATTGGGAGCTTTTAATAGGCGTTCAAGTCCGCAAGTAACCGGTAGAGCTCTTTCACATAATCAGAGGTGTTTTGGACCACTATGGCCCCGCCCTTGTCTGCTGGACGAATCACCACATCCTCATACTTGGACATCTGTGTAAGGGCCTCCCATTCCGTTTTTGAAAGATTAGAATGTTTTTCTTCATAGCTTTTGGCGTTTTTGACAACTTGATGGTCTACTTTCGTGCAAAATGTTTTGATCGCCTGGTTTTGCGAAGGCGGATCAAATTTAGACTTGCTCCTAAGTGTCGGTGAAATAATCGTAGTGGCTTTTTCAGAGGTAGATTGTACATTAAAATGTTCTTTTAGTCTTAGCTGCCATTCCAGCTTAAATCGTTCTACTCGCCATTCGAACGGGTTTAGCTTAGTAGTAGGTACAAAATTAAGACCTAAGGAAAGGATCTTATGTTCCACAGGAGAAAAGACACCGTCAGAGAGGTTGAACACTATTTCCGTTTGGCATAAGGATGCCATTTTGCGTTTTTGCCTTTGCCCTTGGCCGTCCCACCTCGTAATGCGCCGTTTGGATCGGCTATTTGTGCTCTGGTACGAACCCCTAAAGGGGGACGTCCAGAATTAGATTCTTGGTGCTCCTGTTCACTAGCTGAAGTAGCGCCATCTGTAGATGACTACGTATCCAGAAACCGTTTATACGGTCGGCGACGTGGTGGTCTTCTTGTGGTGGACATCCCGGAGATCCATGGATAAACCAGATGCTTAGCATAATCATTGTTCACTTTGTCTAATTTATTCCTTTTATACTGGATTAACTCCTTCTTATATTTGTCCACCTGCTCTGTCAGCTTCTCTAACCAAAGATTGGAAGTATCTGCCTCTAGTGTGGCTTTATGGGCACTTTCAAATACCTCTATCTGTGAGCGTATATTCTGCAGCTCACGAGTTACTTCTTCTATAACTAGAAGAATGAAATCATAAGAACATTTGTTCAGTATTAGTATCCATTTTTTACAAAAGGAAGCATTAAAGCGCCCTATGGTAGGAATGTTCTTAATTCTAAAACCACGGGGGATTTTCCCTTCACGGTGGTAATCCGAAAGTGTAACCCTGTGATAAAAATAATCCTGTTCCTTGCGCTTTAATTTAAGAAGCTCCCTAAATAGGTGCAGATTATCCAAATTTCCTCCTGTGGATATTAGGTTTTCCTTGAAACGAATATTCACGGCATCAGAGTCTGAATAGCTAAAAGTTTCACCCTGTGATAATTCAATTGCTGCTAGCAATGCTTCCAAATCATTATCAGCATTATCAGCATGTGCGCATGAACTTGGCTCCATGCTTGACATAGTGTGCACAGTATTCCGATTACACACCAATCACCCAAAGTGAGGATATGCAGAAAGAGTCCTTAGAAAATAGTGAAAGCAAAGTCCATAGGGTGCACACAATTATGAAAATCAGAGCTCCATGTCAGAGATGATTTGTCAAATATACAACGGACCGGTTAGCACCACTCCTTATTTGGAACAAAGTATATTTTACAAATAGCCGGTGCCCTCCAATTGAAGGAGAAGTACTCAATATTATAGCAATGCACAGCGGGCGGCACTCACAGCTTTAGAAAGGAACACAGGAATCCACCTGAGCGTGTCAACGTTTCAAAGTATATAATCAAACTTTTTCGTCAGGACAAATAACAATTAGAAAGTGACTCCCCTATATACCCCCGCAGGACCGTCCATGGCAGGCCGCGGCCAGCGTCCCGGCTCAGTAAAAATGATGTCATCGCTGGGCGTCCGCCCTCAGCGCGTCCCGGATATTCCAGCTGAGGGCATTTTTTTGGTGCGAGGAGGAGAGTTGTTCACTACGGTATACTCCAAACCAACAGACCGTAACACACTCCTTCGATATGATAGCTTTCACCCTCCAGCTTTAATACATGGCCTTCCGTATTCCCAGTACCTCAGGGTGTGCAGAATTACCAGTGCCCCTGAGGATCTGGAGGTCCAATTAGAAGAGATGACCAAGAGATTTGTACAAAGGGGTTACCCTCCGGGGTTATTGAAGCAGGCATGTGCTAAGGCTAAATCTAAAAATAGACAGGAGTTACTTCAGGTGAAGGAGCCTGTGACCTCATCCAACAATATTGCTTGGGTAAATCAATTTAATACCACCAGTAGAAGGACAAACAAAAAAGTCAAGCAGATGTGGCCCATGTTAACCACTGACCCTAATTTACAAAGTCTAAAAAACAGTAGAGTGATGCCATGCTACACCCGTAGTGCAAACATCAAAGATATGGTGTTTAAAAACGACATCACGGGGTTTCAAGTGGCTCAGCCTATGACACATTTCTTGACACGTAGAGCAGGTTGTTACAAGTGCTTAGGCTGCACTACGTGTAGTTATATGCTGACAGGTGATTCCATCCCACATCCACACACTGGAAGGAAAATAAGGATTGCAAAACCCTTAACATGTAGTTCCACTTTTGTCATATATGTATTAATCTGCCCGTGTAGTTTGTATTACGTGGGCAAGACCCAGTGTTTGTTTAAAGAAAGGATGGCCCAACATAGGTCGGCGATCAGGTCGGCCTTGGCATCTGGCAACAGTGAGCAACCGGTGGCGCGACACTTTGCGCATGCATGCCACAGTCTTGCCTCTGTTCGTTATAAAATTGTGGACCAAGTGCCAATTTCACCACGGGGGGGCAATCGAGCAAAAAAACTGCTGCAATTGGAGGCGAGATGGATCCACAAGCTAGATACGATCCACCCTCTGGGCTTAAATTAATATTTGAGCCTAAGCAGCTTTTTGTGAGCCAGTAGCTAGTCGCGCCAAGGGTGAATTAGTATAACAGGCATTACACAGTGTATTCAGTTTTAAGGTTATCTTTGCCCTATAGTCTCTATAATAGAGTCCTCATGAGAGTCATTTTTTGGTATGTGTGCCTGATAGTCTGTATATCAGCCTAATAGGTGGTCACCCTAAAATGGGTTTATTACAGAGGCTCAACATAACAGACAGTGGTGTGTGACACAATATTTTTATCATGAGCATTCGTTTTTTATTATGCACTAAACATGTTCAATATTGCACTGATATTGTAGAGATAGTGCACGTCCGGTGCACTATGGGTTTTAATTACTGAATAAGTTGTTGCCACTTTTTCCACGTTAGTGGTCGTATTTTACACATCACGTATAGATGTTTGCTTTGTTTTGTTTCGTTTCCATAGCACTGTATCCCCATAGCAACAAGTGCAGACGCGCTGCGTGCACCCTCCCTGCGGCCGCGTCGCCCGGCCACGGAATGACGTCACTCCGGAGGGGCGGAAGTGGTCGAATCCGGAAGTGTGGGCGCCGTGGAACGGGATGCCGCTGGTCGCGACGGAGGTTGGCGGGCTAGGGGATGGTAAGTTATTTAAATGTTGTGTTTGCACTGTATTTTCACTTGTTTGCTGTGTCCTGAGGAAGGGAGTACGTCTCCCGAAACGTTGACGCACATTAAAAGCACGTTATGGAATTTGTGAAAGTCTCTGAGTGCCGCCTTTCACAGACTATACATTGAGCGATTGCCGCTTAAGGAGGGCACTGGAGCAAATACCCTGTGGGATTGAGGAGTGCCAGACCCAGAAACGGTGTTTTATATATATATATATATATATATATATATATAGTAGTGATGTGCACCAGACATTTTTTCGGGTTTTGTGTTTTGGTTTTGGATTCGGTTCCGCGGCCGTGTTTTGGATTCGGACGAGTTTTGGCAAAACCTTCCTGAAATTTTTTTGTCGGATTCGTGTGTGTTTCGGATTCGGGTGTTTTTTTACAAAAACCCCTCAAAAACAGCTTAAATCATAGAATTTGGGGGTCATTTTGATCCCATAGTATTATTAACCTCAATAACCATAATTTCCACTCATTTCCAGTCTATTCTGAACACCTCACACCTCACAATATTATTTTTAGTCTTAAAATTTGCACCGAGGTCGCTGGATGACTAAGCTAAGCAACCCAAGTGGCCGACACAAACACCTGGCCCATCTAGAAGTGGCACTGCCGTGTCAGACAGGATGGCACTTCAAAAAAATAGTCACCAAACAGCACATGATGCAAAGAAAAAAAGAGGCGCAATGAGGTAGCTGTGTGACTAAGGTAAGCGACCCAAGTGGCCGACACAAACACCTGGCCCATCTAGGAGTGGCACTGCCGTGTCAGACAGGATGGCACTTCAAAAAAATAGTCCCCAAACAGCACATGATGCAAAGAAAAAAAGAGGCGCAATGAGGTAGCTGTGTGACTAAGCTAAGCGACCCAAGTGGCCGACACAAACACCTGGCCCATTTAGGAGTGGCACTGCAGTGTCAGACAGGATGGCACTTCAAAAAAATAGTCCCCAAACAGCACATGATGCAAAGAAAAAAAAGAGGCGCAATGAGGTAGCTGTGTGACTAAGGTAAGCGACCCAAGTGGCCGACACAAACACCTGGCCCATCTAGGAGTGGCACTGCAGTGTCAGACAGGATGGCAGATTTAAAAAATAGTCCCCAAACACAGTGCTTAAAGTGGTCCTAGAGAGGTGGTGGAACTCACCCCCCTTCCCACGGTGGCAATTCAACAAAGGTATTGCGCGCGCCGTAGGCGCGCGCCGCAAAAAGGGGCGTGGTCTCAAAAAAGGGGCGTGTTACACAATAGTAATAACGCCCACAGTAGTAGCACCCCATAATACACATAATGCCTACAGCAGTAGCACCTCTTATACAATGCCCACAGTGGTAGCGCCCCTTATATAGAGCCCATAGTAGTGGTGCCCCTTATGCAATGCTCGCAATAGCAGTGCCCCTTATGACCCCAGGATTGATGCCCCTTATGAAGTGCCCCCTTTACAATGCCCTCATTAGTAGTGCCCCCAATAGTAATGCCCTTAATGGTAATGCCCCCAGTCGTTTAGCCCCTGTAGTTATGCCCCTTTGTAGTTTAGCCCCCAGTAGTAATGCCTCCAAGTAGTAATGCCCCCAGTAGTTTAACCCCTGTAGTTACGCCCCCAGTAGTAATGCCACTGTAGTTAAGCCCCAAGTAGTAATGCCCTCCTGTAGTTTGCCCCCTGTAGTTTGCACCCAGTAGTAATGTCTCCCAGTAGTAATGCCACCAGTAGTAATGCCCCCAGTAGATGCCCCTCTGTAGTTTGCCCCCCAGTAGTAATACCCTCCTGTAGTTTGCCCCCCAGTAGTAATACCCTCCTGTAGTAATGCCCCCCAGTAGTAATGCCCCCCAGTAGTAATGTCCCCCAGTAAATGCCCCCCAGTAGATGCCCCTCAGTAGTAATGCCCTCCTGTAGTTTGCCCCCTTGTAGTAATGTCCCCCAGTAGTACTGCCCCTCAGTAGTCTGTCCCCCAGTAGTAATGCCCTTCTGTAGTAATGTCCCCCAGTAGTAATGCCCCCTAGTAAATGCCCCCCAGTAGATGCCCCTCAGTAGCTTGCCCCCCAGTAGTAATGCCCTCCTGTAGTTTGCCCCCTTGTAGTAATGTCCCCCAGTAGTACTGCCCCTCAGTAGTCTGTCCCCCAGTAGTAATGCCCTTCTGTAGTAATGTCCCCCAGTAGTAATGCCCCCTAGTAAATGCCCCCCAGTAGATGCCCCTCAGTAGCTTGCCCCCCAGTAGTAATGCCCTCCTGTAGTTTGCCCCCTTGTAGTAATGTCCCCCAGTAGTACTGCCCCTCAGTAGTCTGTCCCCCAGTAGTAATGCCCTTCTGTAGTTTGCCCCCTGTAGTTTGCTCCCAGTAGTAATGTCCCCCAGTAAATGCCCCCCAGTAGTAATGACCCCAGTAGATGCCCCTCTGTAGTTTGCCCACCAGTAGTAATGCCCCCCCAGTAGTAATACCCTCCTGTAGTAATGTCCCCCAGTAGTAATGCCCCCCAGTAGTAATGTCCCCCAGTAAATGCCCCCCAGTAGATGCCCCTCAGTAGTAATGCCCTCCTGTAGTACTGTCCCCCAGTAGTACTGCCCCTCAGTAGTCTGTTTCCCAGTAGCAGTGCCGTAACTAGCCATTTTAGCGCTGTGTGCAAGAAACGACAGTGGCGCCCCCCCCATGTAAGAAAGGGGCAGTGCGCGCCGCAGGCGCGCGAAAAATTTATAGGGGTGTGGCTTCACGGGGAAGGGGCGTGGCCACAAAATAACAGCAATTCATACTACGGTGCACAGTAGTCTACATTATTCAAATTACGCTGCACAGTAGCGCCACTACACCAGGTAGAGCCCCTTTTATACATTACAGCAGACAGCGTCCCCCTTTTTACACATTACGGCAGCCAGTCCCCCTCTTTACACATTGCGGCAGCCAGGCCCCCTCTTTACACATTGCGGCAGCCAGGCCCCCTCTTTACACATTGCGGCAGCCAGGCACCCTTTTTACACATTGCGGCAGCCAGACCCCCTTTTTATACATTGTGGCAGCCAGTCCCCCTTTTTACACATTGCGGCAGCCAGGACCCCATTTTACACATTGCGGCAGCCAGGACCCCATTTTACACATTGCGGCAGCCAGGACCCCCCCTTTTTTCACATTACGGCAGCCAGTCCCCCTTTTTACACATTGCGGCAGCCAGGACCCCTTTTTACACATTGCGGCAGCCAGTCCCCCTTTTTACACATTGCAGCAGCCAGGACCCCATTTTACACATTGCGGCAGCCAGCCCCCTTTTTACACATTGCGGCAGCCAGACCCCCTTTTTATACATTGCGGCAGCCAGGACCCCTTTTTACACATTGCGGCAGCCGGTGTCCCCCTGAGAGAGAGAAAGAGAGAGAGAGACATACTTACCTTCTCCCCGCTGACAGGCTCCTCGTGCAGCTCCCTCTCGGTGCAGGCTGTGTGAGGTGAGAAGGAGGAGGAGGGAGGGGGAGCAGGGAGCCGCAGCAGCGCTATTTGATTGGTAGTAAGCGCCGCTGCAGCATCCCCCTCTCCTTCTGTATTGGTTGCCTGGCGCTGCTGTGGATGCTGGGATGAAGGAACCGCATCCCAGCATCCATAGCAGCGCCGGGCAGCCAATACAGAAGGAGAGGGGGATGCTGCAGCGGCGCTTACTACCAATCAAATAGCGCTGCTGCGGCTCCCTGCTCCCCCTCCCTCCTCCTCCTTGAACCCGGCGCTGGTCTCTCTCCTCCAGCGCGGCGCACGGCGCACACAGAGGCGGCATGTAATGAGTCAATTTGACTCATTACATGCCGCTGGCCGTTGCGCCCCCAGGGCAACTGCGCTGTGTGCCAAGCCCCCTTGGCACACACGTAGTTACGGCCCTGCCCAGTAGTAATGCCCTTCTGTAGTAATGTCCCCCAGTAGTAATGCCCCCCAGTAAATGCCCCCCAGTAGATGCCCCTCAGTAGCTTGCCCCTCAGTAGTAATGCCCTCCTGTAGTTTGCCCCCTTGTAGTAATGTCCCCCAGTAGTTCTGCCCCTCAGTAGTCTGTCCCCCAGTAGTAATGCCCTTCTGTAGTTTGCCCCCTGTAGTTTGCTCCCAGTAGTAATGTCCCCCAGTAAATGCCCCCCAGTAGTAATGACCCCAGTAGATGCCCCTCAGTAGTTTGCCCCCCCCAGTAATAATGCCCCCGTAATGACCTCTCAGTAGTTTGCCCCCCAGCTGCTACACAAATAAAAAAAAATAAAAAAACACAGCACACACCATACTTACCAAGTCCCGCTCCGTGTCCGGCCGCTGCAGTCCTCTCGTCGCCCGCTCCTCTGCACTATGAGAGAGACGTCATGACGTCTCTCCCATAGCGCGCACTGACTGAGCCGGAAGGCGGAGCTCAGTACTGAGCTCCTGCCTCCGGCTGCCGCGGGCGCCCGTCATCTCCCTGCAGCGACGGGGGACACATCGCCGGGTTAGGTTAGCCAGAGGAGGCGGAACTGCGTTCCGTCTCCAAGTGGAACTGACGGAACGCAGTTCCGCCCCGTTCCGGCTCACTTTAACCCCTGCCCAAACAGCACATGATGCAAAGAAAAAAAGAGGCGCAATGAGGTAGTTGTGTGACTAAGCTAAGCGACCCAAGTGGCCGACACAAACACCTGGCCCATCTAGGAGTGACACTGCAGTGTCAGACAGGATGGCACTTCAGAAAAAAAAAGTCCCCAAACAGCACATGAAGCAAAGAAAAAAAGAGGCGTAATGAGGTAGCTGTGTGACTAAGCTAAGCGACCCAAGTGGCCGACACAAAAACCTGGCCCATCTAGGAGTGGCACTGCAGTTTTCTAGCGAGAGGATGAGTGCTTCCATCCTCATGGGAAGCTGAACCACTAGCCATGAACATAGGACAGGGCCTCAGCCGTTCCTTGCCACTCCGTGTCGTAAATGGCATATTGGCAAGTTTACGCTTCTCCTCAGACGCTTTTAATTTTGATTTTTGGGTCATTTTACTGAACTTTTGTTTTTTGGATTTTACATGCTCTCTACTATGACATTGGGCATCAGCCTTGGCAGACGACGTTGATGGCATTTCATCGTCTCGGCCATGACTAGTGGCAGCAGCTTCAGCACGAGGTGGAAGTGGATCTTGATCTTTCCCTATTTTACCCTCCACATTTTTGTTCTCCATTTTTTTAATGTGTGGAATTATATGCCAGTATCAATAGCAATGGCCTTCTACTATATATACTGCGCACAACTGAAATGCACCACAGGTATGCATGGATAGTATACTTGACGACACAGAGGTAGGTAGAGCAGTGGCCTACTGTACCGTACTGCTATATATTATATACTGGTGGTCAGCAAACTGTGCAAAACTGAAATGCACCACAGGTATGGATGGATAGTATACTTGACGACACAAAGGTAGGTAGAGCAGTGGCCTACTGTACCGTACTGCTATATATTATATACTGGTGGTCAGCAAACTGTGCAAAACTGAAATGCACCACAGGTATGGATGGATAGTATACTTGACGACACAGAGGCAGGTAAAGCAGTGGCCTACTGTACCGTACTGCTATATATTATATACTGGTGGTCAGCATAATTATGCACTGTACTCCTACTATATACTACAATGCAGCACAGATATGGAGCGTTTTTCAGGCAGAGAACGTATAATACTGGTGGTCACTGGTCAGCAAAACTCTGCACTGTACTCCTCCTATATAATACTGGTGGTCCCCAGTCCCCACAATAAAGCAGTGTGAGCACAGATATATGCAGCACACTGAGCACAGATATGGAGCGGTTTTCAGGCAGAGAACGTGTAATACTGGTGGTCACTGGTCAGCAAAACTCTGCACTGTACTCCTCCTATATAATACTGCTAGTCCCCAGTCCCCACAATAAAGCAATGAGCACAGATATTTGCAGCCACCTGAATAAAACTGAGAGGACGACAGCCACGTCCTCTCACTATCATTTCCAATGCACGAGTGAAAAATGGCGGCGAAGCGGCTCCTTATATAGAATCCGAATCTCGCGAGAATCCGACAGTGGGATGATGACGTTCGGGCGCGCTCGGGTTAACCGAGCATGGCGGGAAGATTCGAATCTGCCTCGGAACCGTGTAAAATGGGTGAAGTTCGGGGGGCTTCGGATTCCGACGAACCGAACCCGCTCATCACTAATATATAGTACTGTGTATATACTGTAATGTATATACAGTTTAATGTATACAGTAGGTATATAATACAGTATACTACACATATAGTCTACTGTATATACAGTAATCTCTTTCATTACTGTATCTGATTCATTATTTTTGGCTCTTCACAGGATATCTCCCATGATAAGAGATGTGAATAAAGAAAAGGGAGTTGAACAGGCACGGTGATGGATTGAGAGTGGTGAAACATTTCATGATGTCATTTTCACAGATGAATCGTCTGTTGCCCTTGAGCGGTTCTCCAGAATGTAATTCTGGAAATGTAACCATATCTCATTAAAACCACGCCCAAAGCATCCATTGAAAGTCCATGTATGGGGAGGCATATAACGATTAGGAGCAGGTCCCCAATTATTTTTCGAAGGTACTATACTTTATTCTGTGCCTGTGTTCTGTAAAAATACATGCTGTACTGTAGAGTACATGTAACTGCACAATAAAATGAGTTGCTTATTAATGAACAACATTCTTTTATTTCTGTAGGGATCATGGATAAGACATTTTTCCAAGAAACAATAGTAGAGGGATGTATGGTGCCATTTGTGAATAAATATTACCCAACTCACCATAGGACATTCCAAGACAATGATCCCAAACACTCCGCCTCAGCCAAATTTATGGAAGAGAAAGGTATCAATTGGGAACGCACACCACCAGAGTGAGTATTTTTTCAACAGTGTTCAAGTAAAATTTTGGATAGCACTCTAGTACTGTAAATTTATTTTTTGGTTTAATAAACAGTACAATACCGTATGATTAATTTTCTCTATTTAACTTCATTAATTGACTAACATTTTTTTCTATACTCTTTTTTTTTTTTTTTTTTTAGATCACCAGACATGAATCCAATTGAATCAGTGTGGGCTCAATTGAAGAGGTACATTAGGAGTGTTGCGAAGCCAACAACAAAACAGCAGCTGTTCGATGGGATAAAGAAATTTTGGCTAGAAGTACTCACACCTGAACATTGTAATAATTATATAAATCACCTGTATAAAGTTTTACCTGTTACAGTCGAAAGAAATGGTCAAGCCACAAATACAGTATGTAGTTCTGTACTGTATTTTCTGTTTAAAATTATAAATTGGTGCATTATTAAAAATGTTTATAAAATTGCCTTTGTCTGATTATTGCATAAGCTAATGTAGAATATTATACATTATACTATACAGTAGTAATGTTATTGATGTGTATGAACAGTTATTTTCAGTTTTATAAGTCCTGAATAAGAATACTGTACATTTTTGATAAGTACAGTACATGGAATCGGATGTTGTAATAAATACTTTTTTTAAATTAATATTGATGCTTTTTTAATAAATATTCCATTATACAGTATGGTAGGGTACAGTACATGGGGGTAAATGTACAGTATGATGTGCCATTATGGGGGAGAAATACTGTACACTAAATGTACAGTAAAATGTTTTTTACTTATTACAAATACACAAATGCATCCCAGACGGAAATCTGCTATACACAGCAGACAGCTTATGGTGACAGAACTTACTTACTGTATCCTCACCCATAGTCGTGGTATATTTTAGATAGCCTAATGAGACACTCCTGCAGCATTGCCAATGATTCATGTAAAACCTGTGTGCAAACAGTATCTCTATTGAATGCAAAGTACAGTAACAGTACAGTATACAGTATTACCAGAGCCGTACCTGACCAACATGATGCCCTAGACTAGATTTTGGCTGATGCCCCCTTGCACAGATGCTAGTTCCGCCTCTAACCCTGCACCCCTTTCCCAGCACCATCACCCCCTATATGTTAAATAGGAACAGTGTGCACATTTAGTGCCAGCCCAAAACAGTGCATGTTCTTGCTGGGAAGGGGCATGGCAACACAATAATTCCTCCAGATGAAATGACACAACACAATACTGCAACTTTATTCACATTATATCATGCAATAGTGTCTCTTATTCTCGTTACATCATATGATAGTACATTACTCCTCACAGTATTGCCCCTTATTCACATTACACCACACCACATTGATCTTTATTTACATTAGACCATGCAGTAGTGCCCTTTCTTTATGTTATACCAGAAAATATTGTAGTACACCTTATACACATAATGCCGCACATTAGTAATGCATTTCATATTTCAATTTTCATATTTCATTTCATAGAGCCGCAGTCACACACAGAATATAGGCATGTAGCATCTCATTTTATTCAGTAGAAGCTGATTGTGCCCCGTTTGGCTAGTTTGCCGGCTCTGTATATTACAATAGAAAAAATAATAGTGTCAGTGAAAAAAACACCTCATGACAGATACTGTATACAAGCTCATGTCTAAATGTACAGTAAGCAGTGATCCCTTGCCATTGGATTTATATTAAGCCTTAATGGCTAGGGACTTGGCCGCTGACTAACTGTACTGTACCACATCCCTGACTTTAATAGACCACACTGTTGCTTAAACTCCTTGTTTTTGGTCTGTATACTGTACATTATACAGCATTTATTATTTGATCATTCTACGGTACCTCATTATCACTGACCTGGTTTGAGGAGGTTGTGGACTCAGGGTTTCTTCCGATGACCGGGAAGTGGAACCGCAACTGGGCCGCAGCAGAGATGGCCGGATGTAAGTCTTCCTCATGCAGGATCTGATCAGCGGACAGGAGGCACGTGCAGACGCTGAAGGTCTCCTGAAAGAGAGAACTTGACAGGTGCTGGTAATTCACGGAGGTGCTTGGAGGCACGGAGGTGCTTGGAGGCACGGAGGTGCTGGAGGCACGGAGGTGCTTGGAGGCACGGAGGTGCTTGGAGGCACGAATGTGCTGGAGGCACGGAGGTGCTGGAGGCACGGAGGTGCTTGGAGGCATGGAGGTGCTTGGAGGCACGAATGTGCTGGAGGCACGGAGGTGCTTGGAGACACGGAGGTGCTTGGAGGCACGGATGTGCTGGAGGCACGGAGGTGCTTGGAGGCACGGATGTGCTGGAGGCACGGAGGTGCTTGGAGACACGGATGTGCTGGAGGCACGGAGGTGCTTGGAGGCACGGATGTGCTGGTGGCACGGAGGTGCTTGGAGGCACGGAGGTGCTTGGAGGCACGGATGTGCTGGAGGCACGAAGGTGCTTGGAGGCACGGAGCACTGGAGATCACAGGTACAGTTGAACGATGATACTCAGGCGCCGGAGCACTGCCCGGCGTCTGAATTTAAACTTCCCGCCAGGGCAAGTTTGGAGGACGGGCCGATGACGTCACCCGCAGCTCCCGAGGACGTCGGACGTGGAAGCCTGCTAGACGGAGCGCCGGACGCCGGGACCCGCCAGCGAGGACGGCCGCACGGAGACCCAGCGCGCCCGGAGAGGTAAGTATGAAGACCGCGGCGCCGTGACAGTACCCCCTCCTCTAGGAGTGGCCCCTGGACACTTTCCCGGCTTCGTAGGATGTCTAGCATGGAAGATCCGGACTAGTCGAGGAGCCGAGACCTCAGAAGCCTTTATCCAACTTCTCTCCTCAGGACCATATCCTTTCAATTCCACCAGATATTGCAGATTCTTGTGAAGGTAACGCGAGTCTAGAATATTTTTGATCTCGAAGTCTGTTCCTGTTTCATTCTCCACTGAGGTGGGGCTAGAGGTCTTTGAATGGAAACGATTAAGGACGAGAGGACGAAGAAGAGAAACATGGAAGGCGTTCGGTATACGTAGGTGCGAAGGTAAACCCGGCTTGCAGACCACAGGATTCAGGACTTGTAGCACAGGGTAAGGACCGATGAATCTTGGAGCAAACTTCATGGTGGGCACCTTCAACCGGAGATTACGTGTGGACAGCCATACCCTGTCACCAACCTTGTATTGTGGAGCGGCTCGCCGTTTCTTATCCGCAAAGAACTTGTACCGGACTGAAACCTTCTTAAGATTAGCATGAACCTTACTCCAAATTTGTCTGAAGTGTAGTAGGGTGGACGTTACGGCTGGAACCTCTTCCATCGGAAGGCTTAGTAATTCTGGAACACTTGGATGGAACCCATAGTTGATGAAAAATGGAGATTCACCAGTGGAAGAATGAAACAAATGATTATGGGCAAACTCTGCCCAAGGTAACAACTCCACCCAGTTGTCCTGTGAAGGGGAGAGATAAAGACGGATGAAAGTCTCTAGATCTTGATTGACTCGTTCCATTTGTCCATTCGTTTGGGGATGATAAGCGGAGGAAAACTTAAGTTTAATCTGTAGAGTCGAACAGAAGGCTTTCCAAAACCTTGCAGTGAACTGTACCCCACGATCAGAGACTATTTCCTGTGGCAACCCATGCAACCGAAAATGTTCTTGGATGAACAGTAGAGCTAGTTTCGGGGCTGTTGGTAGACCAGTCAAAGGAACGAAGTGTGCCATCTTCGAAAAACGGTCGACGATTACCCAAACGGTGTTGCAACCCTTGGAATGGGGCAAGTCAGTGATGAAGTCCATGGAAATATGAGTCCAGGGTTTCATAGGAATGGACAGAGGACGAAGCAACCCAGCAGGAGGTAAACGGAGAGATTTATGCTGTGTACACTGGGGACAGGAATTAACGTAATCCTGTACATCCTTCCTCATGGAGTCCCACCAGTAAGATCTTTGCAGAAACTTGTATATCTTCTGGGCGCCGGGATGACCGGAGAATTTGGAGATATGGGCCCACTGAAGTATCCTCGACCAGAATTTGACCGGTACGGACATTCTTCCAGGAAGAGGACCTGGAGTAGTCGAGGCAGCAGAGACAGAAATTGGATTTAGAATTAAACTCCGTTCAAAGGAATCCTCATCATCTGTGGGAGTTTGTGAACGGGACAGTGCATCCGCTTTGGTATTGAAAGTCCCGGCTCGGTATTTGATAATGAAAGAAAATCGAGTGAAGAAGAGTGCCCATCTAGCTTGGCGAGGATTCAAGCACTGTGCGGTTTTGATATACAACAAATTTTTGTGATCAGTGTAAATTGTAGTCACATGTTTGGCCCCCTCTAAGAGATATCTCCACTCTTCCAAGGCAGATTTAATCGCCAAGAGTTCCTGGTCTCCAATAGTGTAATTCCATTCAGCTGGAGAGAATTTACAAGAGTGAAAGCCGCACGGATGTAATTTCTTATTTGAGGCATACTGAGAGAGAACGGCCCCAACTCCGACCGAGGATGCGTCGACTTCTAGGAAGAAAGTTTCCTCGAAATTTGGTTGTTGGAGTACTGGAGCGGACATAAAAGCTGATTTCAAGTGGGAAAAAGCCTCTATGGCTTCGGGAGGCCACAACCCCGGGTTGGAACCCTTTCTCGTTAGGGCGGTAATGGGTGCAACAATGGTGGAGAAACCTCTAATGAACTTTCTATAATAGTTCGCAAAACCCAGGAACCTTTGTATTGCTTTCAAGGAGAGTGGCTGTGCCCAGTCCCGAATGGCAGAGAGTTTCTCCGGATCCATGAGAAGCTCCTTCCCCGAGATAATATAACCGAGGAACGGTATTGATGTTACTTCAAAGGTACACTTGGACATCTTGGCATAGAAATGATTCTCACATAGACGGCGGAGTACCTCTTTGACTTGTAATCTGTGTTCAGCAAGGTCTTTTGAAAAAATCAGGATGTCATCCAAATACATCACGACACTTAGATATAACATGTCTCTGAATATTTCGTTGACGAATCCCTGGAAGACAGCAGGAGCATTGCTAAGACCGCACGGCATCACCAGGTACTCATAATGCCCATCCCGGGTATTGAAGGCGGTCTTCCATTCATCTCCCTCTCTGATGCGTATAAGGTTATAGGCCCCCCTCAAATCGAGCTTGGAAAAAACATGGGCACCATGAACTCTATCAAATAACTCTGTTATTAGAGGCAAGGGATATTTATTTTTGATGGTAATATCATTTAAGCCGCAGTAGTCGATACATGGTCTTAACCCTCCGTCCTTTTTTTTCACGAAGAAAAAGCCCGCTCCAGCCGGGGAAGTAGAGGGGCGGATGAATCCCTTGTGAAGATTGGTTTTGATATAGTCAGACATAGCCTGTGTCTCAGGGAGGGACAGAGGTTAAATGCAACCCCGAGGCGGCATTTTTCCAGGGATAAGGTCAATGGGGCAGTCCCAAGCTCTATGGGGTGGTAACTGGTCGGCTGCTTGTTCCGAAAACACATCTCTAAATTCTTGGTATGCCTCTGGAATAGGTTCCTCCTCCGCCTTAGAAGAAACACGAAGCGGACAAACAGGGGTGAGACAGTTAACGTGACAAAAAGAACCCCAAGACCGAATCTGTGCGGTCTTCCAATCGATATGGGGATTGTGACTTTTGAGCCAAGGTATTCCGAGAACCAGATCGTGATGCATTTCCGGGATCACCAGGAACTCCAAGTATTCTTGATGTAGAGCCCCGACCTGTAGTTTAACTGGAACCGTGCGTTCTGTTATGATACCCTTGGATATCCTAGTACCATTGATGGCTGTCAAGGAAATAGGCCGTTCGATGGACCGTACTTCCAAATTCAGGCTTTGAACACAGAGGGAAGAAACGAAATTCCCCGCAGCTCCAGAGTCCAACAGGGCTTCAAAAGACTTGGAAGTGGCCTTGGTGATTAACGTTACAGGAAGCAAACAGTCCGAAGTGGGAGAAGATTTGGTCGTAACCCCCAACTTGACTCCTCCGGAACAAGCTAGGCCTTCTCGTTTCCCGGACGTGATTTGCAGGACTTGATGAAGTGACCCGCAGCTCCGCAGTACAGGCAGAGCTTACCCTCATGACGACGTTGCCGCTCCTCCGGGGACAATTGGGATCGGTTAATCTGCATGGGTTCGTCTGGACTTGGACCCACCGCTTGCCTTGCAGGAGGAAGCCGGAACCTAGAACGATCCGATCGACTACGTTCTCCTCCACGTTCCTGCATCCGGAGATCTACCTTGACACAGAGGGAGATCAATTCCTCTAAAGAATCCAGAAGCTCTCGAGTGACCAACTCGTCCTTCAGGCGATCAGAAAGACCGTTCCAGAAAGCAGCTCTCAGAGCCTCATTATTCCAACGAAGTTCAGAGGCAATGGTTTGGAAATGAACCACATACTGACCCACGGATCGGGAGCCTTGACGGATGCGGAGTAAGTCAGAAGAGGCCGAGGTCATCCTGCCGGGCTCGTCAAAAATTCGTCGAAAAGACGTGATGAATTCGGAGTAATTGGAAACCAGTGAATCAGAACGTTCCCATAATGGAGACACCCAGTCCAAGGCAGAACCTTCCAGCAGAGAAATAATATATGCTACCTTGGACCGGTCTGTAGGAAAGTTGTGAGTTAGTAGCTTGAAATGTACCTCGCATTGGTTTAAGAAACCACGACAATTCTTAGGATTCCCATTGTAACGGGATGGCGTAGGCAGCTGAAGGCGCGGAGTGGCACCGGCCGATGGTTGGACATTGCTGGAGGTGGCAAGTGGTGCAGCTACCGGAACTGGTGCCGGAATTACTGAGGCTAGAGACGCCTGAATCTGATCCAGACGTCCGGACAACTCCTGGAGGTACTGCATCACCTGACCTTGTGCCGCTTCCTGACTTTGTACACAGGAAGCCAGGTCCTGGATGGCACTTGAGTCCGTGTTCCGATTCCCCGGGTCCATGGGGCCTGAGTATACTATCACTGACCTGGTTTGAGGAGGTTGTGGACTCGGGGTTTCTTCCGATGACCGGGAAGTGGAACCGCAACTGGGCCGCAGCAGAGATGGCCGGATGTAAGTCTTCCTCATGCAGGATCTGATCAGCGGACAGGAGGCACGTGCGGACGCTGAAGGTCTCCTGAAAGAGAGAACTTGACAGGTGCTGGTAATTCACGGAGGTGCTTGGAGGCACGGAGGTGCTTGGAGGCACGGATGTGCTGGAGGCACGGAGGTGCTGGAGGCACGGAGGTGCTTGGAGGCACGGAGGTGCTTGGAGGCACAGATGTGCTGGAGGCACAGAGGTGCTTGGAGGCACGGAGGTGCTTGGAGGCACGGATGTGCTTGGAGGCACGAATGTGCTGGAGGCACGGAGGTGCTTGGAGACACGGATGTGCTGGAGGCACGGAGGTGCTTGGAGGCACGGATGTGCTAAAGGCACGGAGGTGCTTGGAGGCACGGAGGTGCTTGGAGGCACGGAGGTGCTTGGAGGCACGGATGTGCTGGAGGCACGGAGGTGCTTGGAGGCACGGAGGTGCTTGGAGGCACAAATGTGCTGGAGGCACGGAGGTGCTTGGAGACACGGATGTGCTGGAGGCACGGAGGTGCTTGGAGGCACGGATGTGCTTGGAGGCACAAATGTGCTGGAGGCACGGAGGTGCTTGGAGACACGGATGTGCTGGAGGCACGGAGGTGCTTGGAGGCACGGATGTGCTAAAGGCACGGAGGTGCTTGGAGGCACGGAGGTGCTTGGAGGCACGGATGTGCTGGAGGCACGGAGGTGCTTGGAGGCACGGAGGTGATTGGAGGTGCTTGGAGGCACGGAGGTGCTTGGAGGCACGGATGTGCTGGAGGCACGGAGGTGCTTGGAGACACGGATGTGATGGAGGCACGGAGGTGCTTGGAGGCACGGATGTGCTGGAGGCACGGAGGTGCTTGGAGGCACGGATGTGTTGGAGGCACGGAGGTGCTTGGAGGCACGGAGCACTGGATATCACAGGTACAGTTGAACGATGATACTCAGGCGCCGGAGCACTGCCCGGCGTCTGAATTTAAACTTCCCGCCAGGGCCTGATTGGAGGACGGGCCGATGACGTCACCCGCAGCTCCCGAGGACGTTGGACGTGGAAGCCTGCTAGACGGAGCGCCGGACGCCAGGACCCACCAGCGAGGACGGCCGCACGGAGACCCAGCGCGCCCGGAGAGGTAATTATGAAGACCGCGGCGCCGTGACACTCATTGCCTCTGTGTACTGTTATTTTAGCTAGGGGATTGTGACGCTCCTTCAGCATTGCCCCGTAGCCTGCAAAACTTATGCCATCTCTCACTCCATATCCGAGCGCTGCCTGCCACATGGTGGGGGTTCAGGGGCGACAGCCATTTTGCCAGTGTGCTCTGCGATCGAGTCCAGTGTACCGTAATGTGCATAGATCGCTTTTCCCTATCGCCCCTGTGTATTTTAGCTAGGGGATTGTGACGCTCCTTCAGCACTGCCTCGTTGCCCGCAAAATCTATGCCGTCACTCGCTCCATAGCTGAGGGCCACCATGGGGCAAGGAGTCACAGGCGGTAGCCATTTCAATTGAGTCTGCCCTGCTACAGAATTGTATATGTACCGTATGGTGCATAGAACCTTAACAGTACATCCGCTCCTGCAGCTTTGCCCTAGTTTATGTGAATTAAAATAATAATAAAGGGTCTGGAAAAAACTAACGCGCATTCGTACTTTAGGAATCGAACCCGGGACTCTGAGTATAGGAAGCGGAACACTTCACCACTTTGCCACAGACAGATGAATAAATCCATTGGTTTTGATTATGCCATAATGGCTACGGGATTAGGATGCTAACATTGTACAATATTCCTAATATCAATAGGCAATAATGAACTTCTAACACGTCCATTTGCGTCAGTGTACACTACTGGTTTTATGTTGCTTTGTCTGCGGGACTTGGACGCTTACATATTCCTAAAGTACTGTAAATGGACAATATATGCTGTACTATTTGCATCTGTACTGTATATACTGTATTAAATAATGCAGTGTAATGAGACGCTGTACATACTGTATGCAGCGTAACGAGACGCACTAGTAAAGTAGTCCTTACTATATATTTCAGTATTGTATTTTATGGGAGACTACACGCATGCGCAGTGGTGATTGTAAAAAGCGGCATCTGGTGGATGATCGCAGGTATTACACGTAAAGGTAACGCCAAACGCTCTGTCTGCCTCCGTGCAATTAGATACGCCTCTCTGTGACTAGGCGCGCCTCCCTACGTCCCGGTATGCTGCGTATGCTCGATCGGGACAAACGCCTCAGCCAGTCATGATAAAGGTGGCTACATCTGTAGCTGTATAACTAAGCTAAGCGACACAAGTGTGCGGCACAAATTCCTGGCCCATCTAGGAGTGGCACTGCAGTTACAGACAGGATGCCACTTAAAAAACCTAGTCCCCAAACAGCACATGATGCAAAGAAGAAAAAGAGGTGCAAGATGGAATTGTCCTTGGGCCCTTCCACCTGCCCTTATGTTGTATAAACAGGACATGCACACTTTAACAAACCAATAATTTCTGTGAAAGGGTCTGCCACACTACTGTGGCTGAAATGACTGGTTTGTTTGGGACCCCAATACACAGAAGCAATCAATCTCTCCTTGCACAAACTGGCTCTATAGAGGCAATATGTCGACCTCATCCTCTGATTCCTCACCTCTTTCACTGTGTACATCTTCCTCCTCACAGAGTATTAATTCGTCCCCACTGGAATCCACCATCATCGATCCCTGTGTACTTTCTGGAGGCAATTGCTGGTAAAGGTCTTCCCGGAGGAATTTATAATTTGTTTTGATGAACATCATCTTCTCCACATTTAGTGGAAGTAAATTCCTACACCGATCACTGGCAAGGTTACCGGCTGCACTAAACACTCTTTCAGAGTACACACTGGAGGGGGGGCAACTTAGGTAAAATAAAGCCAGTTTGTGCAAGGGCCTCCAAATTGCCTTTTTCCTGCCAGTATACATACGGACTGTCTGACATGCCTACTTGGATGCTGTCACTTATATAATCATCCACCCTTCTTTCAATGGTGACAGAATCATATGCAGTGTCAGTAGACATGTCAGTAATCGTTGGCAGGTCCTTCAGTCCAGACCAGATGTCAGCTTTCGCTCCTGACTGCCCTGCATCACCACCAGCGGGTGGGCTAGGAAATCTTATCAGTTTCCTTGCAGCCCCAGTGGCGGGAGAAAATGAAGGACGAGCTGTTGATGGGTCTTGTTCCGCTTGAGTTGATAATTTACTCACCAGCAGGTCTTTGCACCTCTGCACACTTTTGTCTGCCAGAAAGAGAGATACAACGTAGGCTTTAAACCTAGGATAGAGCACGGTGGCCAAAATGTAGTGCTCTGATTTCAACAGATTGACCAACCTTTGAATCCTGGCAAAGTGAATGAAGGGCTCCATCCACAAGTCCCACATACTTTGCGGAATCGCTCTGTCTTAGCTCCTCCTTCAATTTCTCCAGCTGCTTCTGCAAAAGCCTGATGACCTGACTCCTTGTACTTCTTGGAGGTAAAGGTCTTCCTCATGGAATTTGTAATTCATTCTGATTAACATCATCTTTTCCACATTTTTCCACCTCCTATGTCGATCGCTGACAATTTTTCTGGATGCACTAAAAACTGTTTCTGAGTACACCCTGGTGGGCATTTTAGGTAAAACAAGGGCAGTTTGTGAAAGGGCCTCCAAATTACCTTTTTCCTGCCAGTATACATACGGACTGTGTGACATGCCTATTTGGATGCTATCACTGAAATAATCATCAACCATTCTTTCAATGGAGACAGCATCATATGCTGTGACAGTAGACATGTTAGTAATTGTAGGTAGCTCCTTCAGTCCGGACTAGATGTCAAAACTAGTTCCTGACTGATCTGCAATACCACCAGCGGGTCTCTTTGGAAAATTTTGTTTTTTCCTCGTAGCCACAGTTGCCGGAGAAAATGAAGGAGGAGATATTGGCATGTCACGTTCCGCTTGAGTTGACAATTTTCTCACCAACAGCTCTTTGCATCTCTGCAGATTTGTGCCTGTTGGAAAGAAAGACACAATGTACGACTTAAACCTAGGCTCAAGTATAGTCACCAAATTATAGTGATCTGATTTCAAGAGATTGATGACCTGTGATGAACTGTCTAAACCCCAGTGCACTAATGGCAGAAACTGGATGCACGTCTAACACCAGCATAATTGTTATGGCCTCAGTAATCCGCTTTGCAACTGGGTGACTGCTGTCATACTTCATCTTCCTTGCAAAGGATTGTTGAACAGTCAATTGTTTTGTTAAACTACAAGTAGTCTTCCTGCACCCCTTTTGGGATGAAGATCAACTCCCAGCAACAACAGCAGTAGGCATAGTACTCAAGGATTATCTGGAGGAATTGGATACAGGACTACTTCCGATCCTGATTGAGGAGGAAATTGACGATGAAGGTGTTGGTGGTGGGTATTGAAGGAGCTTGGATCCAACAGAGAAAAGGGAACTAGGTGTCGCTGGACTGTTTACATTCTTAGCAGAAGTTTCTGAATGTGTCAACAACTTGTGATGTATGCACTGCAAGTGGCGTAACAGGGAGGAGGTTCCTAGGTTGTTACGGTCCCTACCTCTACTTACAATGGCTTTACAAAGGCTACAGATGGATAGACAGTAATTGTCTGGTTGTGGGGAGAAATAATTCTACACAGAAGAGGTGGATTTTTTTGTCTTTTGACCAGGCATGACAATGGCCTTTTTCATACCATGGGCAACAACTGTCTTCACTGGAGCCTTATTAAAACAAACCACATCACCATCATCAAGATCCTCATTGTGAACATTCTCATTAGTACCAGCTACACCAATATACCCCTCATCCTGATGTACTTCTACAGGGACATCCTCAAATCTCAATGTGAGCACGTTGACTGGCGCTGCTCCTCCCAACACTTGCAGAAGGCATGCAAATGGTTGAAGCAGCCTCCTCTTCCTGTACAGTATTGGAAAAGTCAGGCTTATACATCACAATCGTGGACACACTTGGACTCTCCTTGGGGATTGGTGATATTTCTGAATGCACAGTTGGTTTCTGTGCCTGAACAAGTTTAAGTTTTTAACTCTTCTACAGGGAGGAGGGCTTACATCATCATTATGAGATGAAGAATCACCGTAATAAACACAGGCAAAGGCCTTAGCCTTTCCTTGCCACTTCGTGTAGTGAATGTCATATTGCCAATTTTACATTTCTCGTCAGCTAACTTTACTTTTTTATTTTATTTTTCACTGTAAAATATTGTTTCTTTGATTTTACATGCCCTCTAAGCCATGGGTCATCGGCCTTAGCAGAAGATGTTGACGGACTTGCATTGTCAATATCATGACTAGTGGCATCAGCTTCAGCACAAATGAGCTAGAAATATATAAAATTACACACTGCAGTTGACCTTCACAAACACCATTGCACAAATGAGTCAGACATATGTAGAAGTATTTTTTATATCACACAATGGTGGTTACAGTCTCACACAAATGAGTCAGAAATATATAATTATATATAACTAGGTGATTCATCGCGCCCTACGGGCGCTCTTCACACCGTCGGTTGGGGCTACGACCCGTTAACCCCTGCACGCCTTTGAACATACGCAGGCTGGTAGATAACAGAATCAGAAACGCAGGGCAGTATAGAGGGCATACATAAATGGTGTCCGGTTGAGAAACGATAGAGAGGCGTGGGGGGGGATGTAGAGAAATGCTGTGCGATCAGTAAAGGATAGGGAGAGGCAGGGTGGTAGGGAGAGGATAAAGAGAGAGAAGGTGTTAGAGAGAAAATACCGTTGCAAGAGGCTATGATCGGTTAACACCTGCACGGGCTTCAGCTGTGCTATAATTGTTATTATATGGAGTATTACCTGATTTTTTTTTTATGGCAGTGGGTAAATATTGTAAGGGGGGAGGGCGTGCGATTGTCAAGGGGGCGTGGCCCTTTGTGAGGGCATGCAGAGTGGCTGCAGGGCACAATGAATAACAGTGTAGTATATACTGCTAGTGTCTGCATCATGAAGTACCAGATGACTAACAGCAATGCACTGTAGATAAGACACCAAAGTGCTGTGGCCACAGGTAGCAGAGCCGCTTATACACACAATGGCCACAGGTAGCAGAGCCGCTTATACACACAATACCCCCAGGTAGCAGAACCGCTTATACACACAATACCCAACAGGTAACAGTGTCGCTTATACACACAGTGCCCACAGGTAGCAGAGGCGCTTATACACACAATACCCACAGGTAGCAGAGGCGCTTATACACACAGTGACCACAGGTAGCAGAGACGCTTATACACACAATACCTACAGGTAACAGAGGCGCTTATACACACAGTGGCCACAGGTAGCAGAGGCGCTTATACACACAATGGGCACAGGTAGCAGAGGCGCTTATACACACAATGGGCACAGGTAGCAGAGCCACGTATACACACAATACCCACAGGTAGCAGAGCCGCGTATAGATACAGTGACCACAGGTAGCAGAGTTGGTTCTACACACAATGGCCACAGGTAGCAGAGCCGCTTATACACATAGGGGGTCATTCCGAGTTGTTCGCTCGTTATTTTTTTCTCGCAACGGAGCGATTAGTCGCTAATGCGCATGCGCAAAGTCCGCAGTGCGACTGCGCCAAGTAAATTTGCTATGCAGTTAGGTTTTTTACTCACGGCATTACGAGGTTTTTTCTTCGTTCTGGTGATCGTAAGGTGATTGACAGGAAGTGGGTGTTTCTGGGCGGAAACTGCCCGTTTTATGGGTGTGTGTGAAAAAACGCTACCGTTTCTGGGAAAAACGCGGGAGTGGCTGGAGAAACGGAGGAGTGTCTGGGCGAACGCTGGGTGTGTTTGTGACGTCAAACCATGAACGACAAGCACTGAACTGATCGCACTGGCAGAGTAAGTCTCGAGCTACTCAGAAACTGCACAGAGAAGTCTTTTCGCAATATTGCGAATCTTTCGTTCGCAATTTTGATAAGCTAAGATTCACTCCCAGTAGGCGGCGGCTTAGCGCGTGCAAAGCTGCTAAAAGCAGCTTGCGAGCGAACAACTCGGAATGACCCCCATAGTGCCCACAGGTAGCAGCGCCACTTATACACAATGGCCACAGGTAGCAGTGTCGCTTATACACATAATGGCCACAGTATTAGTATACTCACAAATGTTTTGGGGGTTTGGAAAGGGGGTGGGTTCAGTGAGGTGCCTATCCGTGTGGCTGATCAGCCCGATTCAGGGCATCACTTGTAGCGGCTGCGGATGGTGTCCGAGGTGCTACGTGTGGTGGAGGGGTGGGTGTGGGAGGGGGTCCAGAGGTGTTGTGGGTGGCGGAGGGGTGGGTGCAGGGGCACGGATGGCGGAAAGGGTGCAGAGGTGCTGTGGGTGGGGGAGGGGTAGGTGTAGAGGGGGCGCGGATGGGGAGTGTAAATGCTGTTGGTGGGGGAGGGGTGGGTGCGGGGGACTGTGGATGAAGGAGGGGGTATGGAGGTGATGTGTGTGTGGGAGGGGTGATGTAGGGGTGTGCGTTTGGAGGTGCAGGGGGGGTGAGCTTAGGTGATGGGTTTCAGAAGTGCTGTGGGTGGGGGAGGTGTGGGTGTGGGATGGCACGGATGGGGGATGTAGATGTTGTGGATGGGGGAGGGGTTGATGCGGGGGAGCTGTGGATGGGGGAGGGAGTCCAGAGGGGGTTCGGGTGGTGGTCCAGAGGTGTTGCAGGTGGGGGAGGGGCAGATGTGGGAGGTCCGCAGATGGGGTGGGTGTCTGTTGATAATGCGGGTGGGTAGGTGCTGTGGTTGTGGGAGTGGCGGGTGCGGGGGTGTTGCTGGTGGGGTAGGTGATCTGGATGGGGTAGGTGATCTGGATGTGCGGTAGCCAGGGGAGGGGCGGGTGCGGGGATGACACGGATGGGGGAGTGGGTCCGTGGGTTCTGTGGATAAGTGAGGGGTTGGTTACGGCGGTTGTGGCGGGCTGGTTGTGCTGCTGCGGTGGGTGGGGGAAGGTGCCGGTGCAGGGATCCCGAGGTTGGGGTAGGGTGGGGGTGCAGCTGCGGCGGGTGGGGAAGAGGCGGGTATGGGGATGCTGTGGGTGGGGTGCCAGGGGGGGGGAGTGAGGGGGTGTGGATGGGGTCTGTAGATGCTGCTGGTGGTGGAGGGGCAGGTGCGGGAGGCTGTGGATGAAGGAGGGGTCTGGAGGTGCTGTGCGTGGGGGAGGGGTGATGTAGGGAAAGGTGGGGTTGCAGGGGTGTGGGGGTTAGGTGATGGGTTGTAGAAGTTCTGCGGGGGGGAGGTGTGGGTGCGGGATTGGGTATGTAGATGCTGCGGGTGGCTGTAGGGGAGCCGTGGATGGGGGAGGGGGTCCTGAGGTGCTGTGGGTGGTGGTCCAGAGGTGCGGGGGGTGGTGGAGGGGAAGGTGTGGTAGGTGTGCGAATGAGGGAAGGTGTCTATAGATGATGGTGGTGGGGGAGGGGCCGTAGGTGCTGTGGGGGTGTGGTGGGGGTCCTGATGCGCCGTGGGTAGGGTAGGGGCGGGTGCGGGGGAGGGAATCAGAGGGCGCTGTGGGTGGGTGAGGGGCTGGTGTGGGGTTAACGCAGTTGGGGAGGGCCAGCTGTGGTGGTGTTGCGGGTGGTGGAGGGGCAGGTGCGTGGGTGTTGGGGGGGAGGGGAGGGGCAGGTGCTGTGTGTGGGGGAGGGGGCCGTTTGCTGGGGTGGTGCGGTTGGGTGGGTGGTAGGTGGGTGTGAGGGTGCCACGCTTGTGGGGGCGGGTGGTGCTGCAGGTAGGGGAAGGGTGGGAGTGCTGGCGCATGGGTGCTGTGCGTAGGGGAGGGGCGGGGTGCCATGGGTGGAAGGTTGGGAGCAGGGGTGATGTGGGTGTGGGAGGGGTGGGGGGGCTGTGGGAGAAGCTGGTGTGGGAGTGCAGTGGGTGGAGGAGGGGGGGGTGCTGCGGGTGGTGGCCTGGTGCCATGGGTGGGGGGACAGGTGCGTGGGTGCAGGGGCGGGTGCAGTGGTGCTGCGTTTGGGGGGTGGGAGGCGGCTGCGGGAGTTTCCGAGGGTTGGTGGGGGGGAGGGTGTTGCGGGAGCAGGGGTGTTGCGGATGGGGGAGGGGTGGGTGCAGGAGGGGCAGATGCGGTGGTGGTGCGGGTGGGGTGGAGGGTGCAGGGGTGTAGCGGGGGGAGAGGTGGGTATGGGGGTGGGGTGGGGGTGCTGCGGGTGGGGGAGGAGGCCGTCTGCCGGGGTGGTGCAGTTGGGTGGGTGTGAGGGTGCCACGGTTGCGGGGGCGGGTGAGGTGGGGGTGCTGCAGGTAGCGGAGGGGTGGGGGTGCGGGAGCAGGGGTGGTGTGCGAAGGGGAGGGGCGGGGGTGCCATGGGTGGGGGGTTGGGAGCTGGGGTGATGTGGGTGTGGGAGGGTTGGGGGGCTGTGGGAGAAGCTGGTGTGGGAGTGCTGTGGGTGGGGGAGGGGGGATGCTGGGGGTGAAGGCGTGGTGCCATGGGTGGGGGGACAGGTGCGGGTGGGGTGGAGGGTGCAGGGGTGTAGCGGGGGGAGAGGGGGGTATGGGGGTGGGGGAGGAGCGGGGGTGCCGCTGGTGGTGGAGGGGCGGGGGTGCTGCGGGTGGGGGAGGGGCGGGGTTTGCTGCAGGTGTGGGTGCGGGAGTGCTGCGGGTGGGAGTGGATGTGGGGGGATGCGTTGGGTGCCGCAGATGGGGGGGGCACGGGTGTCGGTGCTACGGGCGGGGACGGGAGTGCCGCGGGTGGGCGGCCGCGGATGTTGGTGCTACGGGTGGGGGAGAGGGCGGGAGTGGCGCGGGTGATGGGTGCAGTGCTTAAAGTGGTCCTAAAGAGGTGGTGGAACTCACCCCCCCCCCAACCCTGTGCGTGCCCCCTAACCACTCCCACCTGGAATATGTCATAGCCCTAGCCCCTCCCACCTGACAGATGCCACACCCCTAGTCCCTCCCCTATATGAGTAAATTCATCGGTTTATAATCAAAATTATACTGGTCAAAAAATTAAAAATGATTTGATCAACATAGCCCACTCCAACACAGGTGGGGAAGATGTGCATAACTGCTGACTGCTGAATAATGTAAGAGAACACAAGATAAAAATCCTCAGCAGTAGTACAGAGCTAACTAATTATTATTTACTTAATGCAGCAGTGCTGTAAGTAGACATTTTGGTGTCCAGCAGCAGAAAAAGAATTGATGCCCTCTCTTCCACCACACAGAAATAAGGGACAGTGCGCGCCGAAGGCGCGCAGCAAAAAATATAGGGTTGTGGCTTTATGGGGAAGGGGCGTGTCCACATAATAGTACCAATTCACATTGCACCACACAGTAGCACCCCTTACACCATAGTAGAGCTCCTGATACACATTATGCTAGGTAGGGCCCCTGATACACATTATGCCAGATAGAACCCGATACACATTATGCCAGGTAGAGCCACTGATACTCATGAGAGCGAGAGAAAGTGTGTGTGTCCGTTCATCATAACACCCCACCCCGAGAGCACTTTGGCTCACACAAAACACGATGCATCAGACGGAACAGCGCTGCCCACCTGCAACGAGTAGTCCTGAAGCCTCATAGACAACACACTACGCAGCCTGTCTGTAACATGTAGCCTCATGCACCCAAAATTAGTGAAACCAGGTGGCGCAACCTTATCACAACAAGATTTAAATGGTCAAAAAAAGGCTTACACAATAAATATGATAGAATGGTTCCAGCTCCAGATTGATTAACAATGGGCTAAAAAAATAATGAGAAAATACAACACATAGGCCCTCATTCCGAGTTGTTCGCTCGCAAGGCGATTATAGCAGAGTTACACACGCTAAGCCGCCGCCTACTGGGAGTGAATCTAAACATCTTAAATGTGCGACCGATGTATTCGCAATATTGCGATCAAAACCGAGTTAGCAGTTTCTGAGTAACTCCAGACTTACTCTGCCTGTGCGATCAATTCAGTGCTTTTCGGTCCCGGCTGACGTCATAAACACACCCAGCGTTCGCCCAAGCACTCCCACCGTTTCTCCAGACACGCCTGCGTTTTTTCCGGAAACGGTAGCGTTTCCTGCCACACGCCCCTAAAACGCCGTACATCCGCCCAGTAACACCCATTTCCTGTCAATCACAATGCGTTCTCCGGAGCGACGAAAAAGCCGTGAGTAAAATTACTTTCTTCTTAGTAAAGTTACTTGACGCATGCGCAGTGCGAACATTACGCATGCGCACTAAGAGAATTCTCACTGCGATGCGATGAAAAATACCGAGCGAACAACTCGGAATGAGGGCCTTAGTGTATTCCGCTTGAATGAAAGTGTGATTTTATTACTCAATGGTCCCACTCACATAGTATAGCTGGTAAATTTGCATGTAGTAGGCCGAATCTCATTCTGGCTGGTTTTACTTCTTAAATGTGTTACGATACCGTTCCCATACGGAGCTTGAATAAAGAATAATGATAGTGCAATACCGTCTGTGTATTTGATTTAAAATAAATTTAATACAAGACACACTCACAAACAAAGGTTAAAAAACAGCATATAACAACTGGTGTCCAGAAGGCTGCAGCGGACAGTGTGGAGATATAGTCACTCAAAGTCCCGGTTACTGAAGGTGTTCCAAAACTGCCGAGTATGTCCTCCGGATCCTCCGTCAATGCCGCACAGATAGGTCCCACAGGCTTAAGCGCTTTCGGATCGTTTATCCTTCTTCACACGCTTCTGAAGAAGGATAAACGATCCGAAAGCGCTTAAGCCTGTGGGACCTATCTGTGCGGCATTGACGGAGGATCCGGAGGACATACTCTGCAGTTTTGGGACACCTTCAGTAACCGGGACTTTGGGTGACTATATCTCCACACTGTCCGCTGCAGCCTTCTGGACACCTGTTGCTATATGCTGTTTTTTAACCTTTGTTTGTGAGTGTGTCTTATATTAAATTTATTTTAAATCAAATACACAGACGGTATTGCACTATCATTATTCTTTATTCAAGCTCCGTATGGGAACGGTATCGTAACACATTTAAGAAGTAAAACCAGCCAGAATGAGATTCTGCCTACTACATGCAAATTTACCAGCTATACTATGTGAGTGGGACCATTGAGTAATAAAATCACACTTTCATTCAAGCGGAATACACTATGTGTTGTATTTTCTCATTATTTTTTTAGCCCATTGTTAATCAATCTGGAGCTGGAACCATTCTATCATATTTATTGTGTAAGCCTTTTTTTGACCATTTAAATCTTGTTGTGATAAGGTTGCGCCACCTGGTTTCACTAATTTTGGGTGCATGATTCTATATTAAAACCACGGTGAAGGTTTTTTGTGTGACCAAGGGCTGCCACATATTTATAAGCGCAATTAGGATCGTCTATTTTCGCTTTGTAACACGTAGCCACCAGCAGCGCCTACCTACCACTGGAAGCCAGAAAGACCACAGGCTGCACCCACCATACTACAGCACTGCTCCACTGTCTAACAACTAGCCACTTGCAGGATCCACTTTTCTGTAAACCCCTCTCAAAATGTATAATATCAAGAATCAAAGTAGTCAACTATCCCAAACAAATTAACAAAAAAAATGTTGCACTGGCAATCTCTCTAAATTAATATAATTAGCATGAAAATGTGATCACTAAACAGGCCATATTAAAATATAATCATTCATCAATCATAGAATTCATTACGTTATAGAACAAATACTGCATTGCAATTGCATGGGTTTTTACATTATAGGGACTCTCAGTCTCCGTCCAAGCACTCAGCTAGGTACTCAGTCAGCGCGGATCCTCTCTTCCCTGTAGATGTAGACGCGCGATGACGTCATATTTACCGCCTGCGGCACAGGGTCTGGAGGAGGCGGGTTGGGGTAATCAATCATTCTCGCCGACGCCGCCCACCCACACATGGAATCCAGGGCTGGAATTTAAAGCCAGCAAGAGGGAAAGCTGAGCGCTGTTACGCGGGCTGTGTGTGTGTGCTAGTGACAGCCTGCAGCCCGCAGCAGAACAGATGCAGAGGCGGAGCACCAGTCTGTCTGCTCTACTCCTTTTCCTGACTCAGTGCTTAGGCTGCCTGTGTGTAGTTAAGGTGGGCGGGTGGAGGCAGAACTGGTTCCGCCTCCAATTTGAAGTGACGGAACGCAGTTCCGCCCCGTTCCGGCCCACTTTAACCCCTGGATGGGTGGATGCGGTTGGTTGCCGCGGCTGGGAGGGGAGCGAGTGCAGCTGTCAGTGTCAGCATTGTCCCCTGAACTCTGCAGCAGCCGCTAGTCTGTGAGGCGGGTAGTGTGAGTTCCGCTCACAGTCAGCAGCTGCAGTGTCACCGGGGAGTATACGGGGAGGAGGGAGACAGGGGACTGGGTGGAGACGGGAAGGGGACTGGGCGGGGATGGGCGGTCAGAGGGAGAGGACTTCTGGTAGATCTGTGCCTGTGACTCCGCCCAGCGTTACGGCCAGGCACAGAATCACAGACTTGGGCTAATATATAGGAGATTGCAAACGTCGCAAAATACATGTATGAGTAGGAAATAATATACTGAGGTCTGACTGGCAGTGTCACAGTACTTATGAAAATAAAATAAAAATTGTATAGTACACTGGGGTACAGCACAAAAAAAAAATTATAATTATAATTTTAGCCTTTTTATTTTTAGCTTTTATTATTTTAATTTTACACTGGGGTAGAGCCCCTGGATGGACGGACAGATGATCCCTTTCAGATACAGCAGACAGAGAACCCCTTTTTCAGATACAGCAGGCAGAGAGAGATCACCTTTTTCAGATACAGCAGACAGAGAGAGCACTTCTTTTTCAGATACAGTAGACAGAGAGAGCACCCCATTTCAGATACAGTAGACAAAGAGAGCACCCCTTTTTCAGATACAGCAGAGAGAGTACCCCTTTTTCAGATACAGCAGACAGAGAGAACACCCCTTTTTCCGATACAGCAGAAAGAGAGTGCACCCCTTTTTCAGATACAGCAGACAAAGAGTGCAGCTCTTTCATATAAAGAAGACAGAGAGGACCCCTTTCAGATACCGAAGACAGAGAGAGCACCCCTTTTTCAGATACAGCAGACAGAGAGAACACCCCTTTTTCAGATACAGCAGACAGAGAGAGCACCCTTTTCAGTCTCAGATACAGCAGACAGAAAGAGCACCCCTTTTTCAGATACAGCAGAAAGAGAGAGCACCCTTTCAGATACAGCAGACAGAGAGCACCCCTTTCATATACAGCAGACAGAGCACCCGCCCCACACCACGCAAGACAATACAGTACTGGAGATGGACGTCCGTCCAGTACACTCTCCACAGCCGGAGTGAAGATGGTGCCGATGCATGGGGGACTCATATAGAATACAAAACCTATGAGAATTCGACAGCGGGAAGATGACGTTCAGCCTCACTTTGGGATCTGAGTGAAATGGGAAGTCCTGAGCCACACTTGGATCCTGCCTCAGATTGCAATGTTCGGGTGGATTCGGTTTACCGAGAACCAAACCCGCTCATCCATAGTTTAGAGTATATAAATGATAAATGAATATTGTAATTATTTTATTGTTTGGAATAAAGGTGAGCATATATAGGGACAGACAATAGAGGGTTAAATAAAATCCACTGGAAAGTGGAATTAAACAGATATCCACTGTGAACAGTTATTTCCAATCAAATCTATAGGGTAAATAATGGAGAGTGGAAACTTACTGGGAATGTGTGCATATAAAAAGGTCAAATGGACATATGGGAACTACTTTGACAAAGCTCCCAGTATTTTGGAGTGAAACCGGTTAGAGAAAGGACCCCCATTTTGGTCTACCATCCAGCATTGACTCAGGATATTCCAGTTGAATCTCACATTTGCGATCTTGGGACGAACTAATACCAATCGGAGGCCGCTTACCTATGTGAACACTGCAGAGCACCACTTTGTCACAGTGGTCCAGCAGCACAGCAGGGCACCCAGGCCAGCCTGATTGTGAAGTAGAGAAATATTGCCTCAACAGGCACTTGAAAGTACACAAATATTTTCAGGGATGCAAAAAAATACCTTCCTTACAATAATGTAGATACTTTGCCCACACAATTACGTTGACTGCAGCATAAGTCAACTTTCAAACCATTTTCCAATAATGTGTCTATCAAAACGTTTTCACGTATGCATAGATCATGAAGTGAATCAGGAGGTGAAAATATCTGACTCAAAGAAAGTAGAGTATAATAATTTGTCAGAGTTTGAATACCAAGCATTGCTTGATTTATCTGGATATGATTACATAATTTTTTGCCCCGCCAATAAGGGTAGGGCAATTGTAGTACAAGATCTCAGTGTATACAGGTAAAAACAGGAGCGCTAGAAAAAGAGAGATTAAAATAATGAATTGAATAAAAAAGTTGCAAACACCTGTGAAAAAAAGAAAATGATTAATTAATAATGTTTACAGCACTTCTGTGCTGATGTGAAAGTCCCGTGCGTGTGTCCTTTTATGGACACCGGAGCTGTGATCCGTGCTGCGGCAGCAGTGGGGAAACCTGACTGTCTGTCTCTCCCTTACTCTGCCTACCTGTAGTAACGTCCGTCACTCAGTTTTCACATGTAGATCTTGTTCCGCTGCCCCGTTCTTGATGCCGTCTTCTGCACTGTCGTTTCCACACCCGTGTGGCGCAGGCGGGATGATGTCCGACTTTCACTTGTAACTCCTCATCAACGTGTTTCGGACTTGTCTGTCCTTAACCATGGATGATAGATGCACTTCCCAATACGTCCTTTTTATACAGCTTTATTAATTGATGTGCTTAATTGGAGAAGGCTTAATTGGTTAAAAACAGCTGAATATGATTAGCGTGTTCGTTTCTTTTTTCTAGGTTATTCATTGGTGTTTGCAACAATAAGAAATAAAAAATCAAAGAGGAATGTATGCATTATGTTAAAAGAAGTTTTGTAAAAAGTGAAAAATGTGTTATAAAAAGGATTTTAAATCAAAATCTATATTAAGACCGGTGGGTTCCAAGGTTTGTAAAATAAAAATCCATTTTATCCATTTGATTTTTATTTTATTTATTTTTTTTTTATTTTATTTTACAAACCTTGGAACCCACCGGTCTTAATATAGATTTTGATTTAAAATCCTTTTTATAACACATTTTTCACTTTTTACAAATATGTTTGTTCTATTTCCCTGTGTGTGTTTTATTTTTCCGTGAGGTACCGATGGTGTGCCTTGGCAATTTTTAAATCTTTTTGGTGCGCCGCGAACTAAAAAAGGTTGAAAATCACTGCTCTACTACAACCCTTTATTGTCATTAAGGAATTTTATTTATTTGACACTACAGCTTTTATAAAGAGGTTACTGGGCTTCAGGATATTCCTGATGACTGCTACTTGTGTAGCATAGATGTCACTAGTCTTTACACTGTAATACGTAATGATGAAGGCATTGAGTCTTTTTTGTGACATCCTGAGGATGATTCTTAGTTGCAATTATTTTATTTTCAATGGTAAAATGTATTTGCAGGTATCTGGCTGTACGATGGGGTCCTATGTGGCCCCATCATGTGCCAATGCCTACATGTTCTTAAAGGAAAGGGATATATTTGTATCTAACTCCTATGTATCAGGCATGATTGTCTTTTATGCCCGGTACATGGGTGATTTGTTTATGATTTGGACAGGTAGTAAGGATCGCCTGTTCATTTCTTAGAGACCCAGAATTCCTATAGCAGGCCCCTTAAATTGTCATACGTCATTGACTCTAAGTCTGTCAGTCTCCTTGATGTACAGGTGACAATCCATTATTGTATAATTACCACTTTATTGTATCAAAAAGCTACCGATCGCAATACCATTTTACATGCCAGTAGTTGTCACCCCAAGCCGTTGAAGTATTGATTGCCGTACTCTCAGTTCATTCATGTACGCAGGATTTGTAGTGATCCTGCTGACGCTGTAGAACACATTGATAATATGTTATGTAAATTTGTGGATAGGTGATATAACCTGCAACAAGTACAGGCTGTTAAAGAGAGAGCGTTACATATTCCGAGGGAAAGGTTGTTGGAAGTTAAAAAATTTGACAGGTCTAGTTCCAAAATGCCCTGGATTAACTATTTCAGTACCTTGAGTGGTAAAATTAGAGGGATTTGTAAGCAACAGTGGCCTATTGTCAGGACTGACGGTGAGCTAAATCTGAGCAATACTGAGGTAATGCCATGTTACACCAGAGGCAAAAATGTGCGTGACTATGTGATGCGTACTGACATCACGGGATTTGGATCTGATCCAAATGCTTCTCATTTTCTTAGATGAAAGAACGTTTTAAGAATGTTCTAAGTGCCTTAGTTGCACTACATATCAAAGTTTAACTACTAGTGACAGCTTTTGCCATCCACTTAGCGGTAAGATTATTATTATTATTATTATTATCATTTATTTATATGGCGCCACAAGGGTTCCGCAGCGCCCAATTACAGAGTACATATGCACATAATCAAAACAGTGACTTACAGTTGAAATCAATTTTGGACAAGTACAGGGTAACTAAGCATAACTACACCAGTAAATGACAGAGATAATTTCCAGGTGGCCCAAAAACTGTGATTTGGGCAGTTGAGAATTATTAAAGAAGAAAAGGGGTGAGCACATGAGGGAAGAGGGCCCTACTCGTGAGAGCTTACATTCTAGGGGTAGGGGTAGACAGACAGGGGTGACACAGATGGGGTACATAGAGAGCATGGAACAGGGGGTTAGGATGAGATTTGGCTGGGTTTGGTAAAGAAATGGGTCTTGAGAGCCCGTTTGAAGTTTTGTAGAGAGGTGGAGAGTCTGAGGGGGAGAGGTAAAGAATTCCAAAGGAAGGGAGCAGCACGTGAAAAATCTTGGAGATAGGAGTGGGAGGAAGTAATCAGGAGACAGGAGAGGCAGCGTGCATTAGCAGAGCGAAGAGGACAGGTGGGAGAGTAAAGGGAGATAAGGTCAGAGATGTAAATGGGAGAGGATTGGGTGAGAGCTTTGTAAGTGAGAGTGAGAAGTTTGAATTGGATTCTGAAGGGGAAGGGAAGCCAGTGAAGGGCTAGTAGGAGAGGGGAGGTGGATGTAGTGCGTTTGGTGAGGAAGATGAGCCGAGCAGCAGCATTGAGGATAGATTGGAGTGGAGAGAGGTAATTGTCAGGGAGGCCAGTTAGGAGGAGATTACAGTAGTCCAGTCTGGAAATAATCAGTGAGTGAATAATGATCTTAGTGGCATCCTGGGTGAGAAAAGGTCTGATCCTGGAAATGTTTTTGAGATGAAAATGACAGGTTTGTGAGAGGTGCTGAATGTGTGGTTTGAAGGAGAGGGAGGAGTCAAGGATTACACCAAGACAGCGTACTTGGGGGCTAGAGGAGATAGTCGTGCCATCAATGGATAATGAGATTGTGGGAGGTGAGGTTGTGCGGGAGGGTGGGAAGATGATCAGCTCAGTCTTAGACATGTTGAGTTTAAGAAAGCGCTGGGACATCCAGGAAGAGATAGCAGAAAGACAGTTAGAGGCACGAGTGAGGAGAGCCGTGGAGAGATCAGGGGAGGAGAGGTAGATTTGAGTGTCATCAGCATAGAGGTGATACTGGAAATTAAAAGAACTAATGAGTTCACCTAAAGAGGACGTATAGAGAGAGAAAAGGAGAGGCCCAAGAACAGAACCTTGGGGGACACCAACAGTTAGTGGAAGTGGGGGCGAGGTAGCATCATGAGAGGAGACAGAGAAGGAACGATCGGAGAGGTAGGAGGACAGCCAGGAGAGGGCAGTATCACGTAGACCAAGAGAGTGAAGGATTTGCAGAAGAAGAGGGTGGTCCACAGTGTCAAAAGCAGCAGAGAGGTCAAGAAGAATAAGCAGAGAGTAGTGGCCCTTAGATTTGGCGGCATGGAGGTCATTGCAGACTTTTGTGAGGGCAGTTTCAGTGGAGTGGAGAGAGCGGAAACCAGACTGGTATGGGTCAAGCAGTGAGTGAGAGGAAAGAAAGGCAGTAAGGCGATTATAGACAATACGCTCAAGAAGTTTGGAGGCAAAGGGGAGGAGAGAGATCGGTCGATAGTTGGAGAGAGTGTTAGGATCAAGGGTAGGTTTTTTAAGAATAGGGGAGACAAGAGCATGCTTGAAGGCAGAGGGGACAGTGCCTGATGAGAGGGAGAGATTGAGAAGGTGGGCAAGATGGGAACAGGCAGAAGGGGAGAGGTAGCGAAGGAGGTGGGAGGGGATAGGGTCGAGTGGGGAGGTTGTGGGGGGGAGGAGTGTATGAGGGCCATGACTTCCTCACCAGATACTAGGGAGAAAGATGTCAGAGTTGGTAAGAGGGTAGGGGAGGGGTGGCAAAGGATGGGTGGTGGCTGGTTGCTGGACTGGTGGGATGTGATGTCCTGACGTATGGAGTCAATCTTGGATGTGAAGTAAGTGGCAAAGTCAAGAGCAGACAATGAGGAAGGGAGAGGAGGTGGTGGTGGGCAGAGGAGGGAGTTAACAGTGGCAAAGAGGCGCCGGGGGTTGGAAGAGTGGGTAGAGATAAGGATTTTGAAGTATGATTGTTTAGCAAGGGAAAGGGCAGCACTGAAGGATGAGAGCATGAATTTGAAATGGAGGAAGTCTGCTTGAGAGCGTGATTTCCTCCAGTGTCGCTCGGCAGTACGCGAGCATTTTTGTAGATATCTGGTGCATTTGGTGTGCCAGGGTTGAGGTGTTGATCTGCGAGGGTGAATAGTGGTTGGCGGAGCAACAGAGTCAAGGGCTGAAGTAAGAGATGCATTGTATAGAGATGTGGCTTGTTCAGGGCATGTGAGAGAGAGAAGAGGAGAGAGAAGCGAGTCAAACAGGGAGGATAGGGATGAGGTGTCAATAGCCTCAATATTACGCTTAGTGATGGTAGCCTTAGGAGGGAGAGATGGGGGAGCAGAGATAGATAAGTTGAATGAGAGCAAGTGGTGGTGAGAGAGGGGAAAAGGGGAATTGGAGAAATCAGAAATAACACAGCGGTGAGTGAAAACCAGATCCAGTGAGCTCCCGTTCACATGGGAGGGTGAGGAGGTCCACTGGGAGAGACCAAGTGAAGAGGTGAGGTTAAGGAGTTTAGAGGCAGGTGGTTTTGTGGGGTTATCGATAGGGATGTTGAAATCACCTAGGATAATGGTGGGAATGTCAGAAGAGAGGAAGTGAGGTAGCCAGGAAGCAAAGTTGTCGAGGAATTTATAGGAAATGCCAGGTGGACGGTAAATGACAGCAACTCGAAGATTAGTGGGTTGGTAGAGGCGAATTGCATGGACCTCAAATGTAGAGAATGTAAGAGATGGTTCTGGAGGTATAAGTTGGTATGTGTAGCTTGAGGGTAAAAGGATCCCAACACCACCCCCATGACGACCCCCAGGTCGGGGTGTGTGTGAGAATGTAAGGCCCCCAGCCGAGAGAGAAGCAGGAGAAGCGGTGTCATAGGGTGTAATCCAGGTTTCAGTAATGGCCAGGAGGTGCAGGGAGTTGGATATGAAGAGGTCGTGAGTGGGGGTCAATTTGTTGCAAACAGATCTGGCATTCCAGAGTGCACAGGATAGGGGGTATGAGTTTGTTGGAGAGATGTGAATGAGATTATCTGGATTGCTATGGCGTTGAGGTAAGCTTGATGGGGAAGGAAGGGATAAAGAGGGTGAATTGATGGTGCTGGGGCCTTGGCTAGGAAGGGAGACTGCAGGAGTGAGGCAGGGAGGGAGTGCAGTATGATACTGGTGGAGGAGAGGTGAGGAGACAGGCAGAGGAGGGAGAGAGCAGGGTTGAGTGCTGGGGTATAAATGGTGTGAAGGGGCAGAAGTGAATTGCAGTGGGGAAACAGAAGAGGAGGGGAAGGGAGGCAGACAGAGGAGAGGAGACAGCATGAGATGTAGGAGACTGGGAGAGAGGGATAGAGGTGGTAACAGGGGACAGAAAAAAGGAATAGGAAGACGAGGATTAATGAGGGATGTTGCCAGCCTGGCCATAGTGTGGATGGGGTAAATAGTGGTAGCAAAATGAGAGTAGGAGGAGGAGTGGTGGCTGAATAAGAGAGCAGTGAAGTTTGCAGAAATAAATTCAATGTTAAACTGTCGTTATTATCTACAGGTAACAGTAAATCAAATATTTGCTGATGTTAGTTGGAAAATTACACAGTGTTGGCAAACTGCAAGTCAGTGTTACTTCATTAAATATGCTTCTCAGTGACCCATTTGTTGTCCAGGTGTTTGCAGGGTCAGAGTAGAAGTTGCAATGCAGGTGTTTGTGCAGAAAGTGAATGTATAGTTTTCCAAATAAGTGAGGTTTGGAGAATATTAGGAGTAAACAAACATTTGTAGCTGCAGTCCAAGTATTGGGGTTTGTGTTGTTTTTTTGTGTGCAATTGATGGTGCTTCCTTTCAGTTTCCGTCCAGTAGAAGTCCAGTAAAAGTCACAGATGACACCCTTAGAAAGTTTCTCCCTTTGAAAGCTTTCACCCCACACTGAATCAGCTACGCTGTTTCAGCTAGACTACAAGCTAATATAAAGAGCAACAAACATGTGTATGTAAGCACATTGATTGATTGGACCCACCCCTAGCCCATCACCCATTTAAAGCAATAAAACTTACACAAACAAATGGTGTGGGGGTATGAAACCATCACACATTCCCCAAATGCAAAAAATAAAGTTTGCTTAAATCTGCTAATGATTAATAAGCTAAACATACCTATTGCTAAGCATTCATGAAAGTCATATATGATAATTAACAGATGCAGTGTGGCTTGCTGGCGCTTGTAGTCCCACTAGACATACCTATTGCTAAGCATTCATGAAAGTTATTTGTTATTAGACACAGAGTAGCCTGTACTACTCGCTATATAATTTATATGATTACTTGTCCCTGTGGATTGAGTTGTAATGACAAAACTGACCGTAATTTATGTGACTGCATGGCCGCACATTGATATGCTACATGTTCGGCAATAATGTTGGGTCATAGTGATCAACCAGTGGCCTGCCACTTTGCGGAGGTGGGTCATAGCCTGGCTACATTTCATTATATTATCATTGATCATATTCTAACCAGTATGAGGGGAGATGATAGGTCGCTGCAGTTACTGAAATGTGAAAGTAAGTGGATTTATTGTATAGGCACCCTGACACTGAGGGGTGTGAATTATCACTTAGAGGTATTTGCATTTATTTGGTGTATATATCTGATGCATTTATTTAGTGTATTTCACTTTGTGATTCTAATGATTTTTTTGTATCTGTGCTTTTTTTACTCTGTAGTATTTATACAGGAGCGGTTCTTGTTGCGGGCAAGCAGTGCCTGCGCCCGGTATGCTGCGGCCTGGGGGCGTGGCCGTAGTCACCCCGCACGCGCCCGCCACCTAACCGCACCCCACTCCCCGGCTGCAGTAGAGGCCGTGGGCTGTGTGGGGGCGTCCGCTGCAGCCATCGCACCTGTCAGACGCTAGAGGTCATTATTGACCTCTAGTGTCTGTATGGCGCTGCTATGGGAGAGACATCATGACGTAGAGAGGAGCCGCAGGCGGCCAGACGGAGCAGCAGTAGCAGCAGCGGTCAGGAAGCAGAAGTGGGCCTGGTAAGTATTGGGTTTTTTGTGTGTGTGTTTGTAAGCGGCTACTAAGGGGCACAGCAACAGGGGGCGCAACTACAGGGGGCACAGCGACAGGGGGCACAACTACTGGGGCAAGTCTACTGGGGGCATAGCTATAGGGGGCACAACTACTGCGGCAAATCCACTGGGGGCATAGCTACAGGGGGCAAATCTACTGGGGACATAAATAAAGGGGGCAAATCTACTGGGGACAAATCAACTGGGGGCACAACTACTTGGCAAATCTACTGGGGGCACAGCTACAGGGGGCACAGCTACTGGGGGCATAACTGTGGCCACGGCCCTCCCCTCTGAAGCCACGCCCCTGTTTTTTGGTGCGCGCCTTCGACGCGCACTGTTTTATCATGGAAACTTTCGCACTGGGCGCCACAATGTGTAGAACCGGCCCTGTATTTATACTAATTGTGTTATTGCCCGATTAAAGTACATTGAGTTTGTAATCTGATTGCAAATGCCTAGGTCTTTTTAAATTTTATATGTAAAAAGTATTTTTTGTTGTGTTTGTCATTATGTATATATTTATCTTCTGTGGGTGATTTATCTATGACAGGTGTATGATCACGTGACATGTGGGCGGCTGTCCACCTGTTCTGTTGTTCTGTTTGTTACCGACCTATGATTCTGTGGTGAGGGGATGTAAGGTGAGCTGTTTTCATTACTTGTATGATGCCTGATGACGATGTAATAAACATCAAAACGTTGCAGTAAATTATCATCATGATTTTTTCTTTCCGAGTGCTCCCGTGCTCGATCTTGTATGTATGTATATATATATATATATATAGAGAGAGAGAGAGAGAGAGAGAGAGAGAGAGAGAGAGAGGGAGGGACATTAAAAGGTATCATTGACTGATAAATATTTTACTAGTGACTGACTAGTCATTACATTTGCAGCATAAGCAGACTAAAGGGTCTGACTCGTCATACTGTTTCAAAAGGTGCAGTACCAATAACTACTAAACACTGTTCGACATTTTGTGATGTGATTCCATACCACACATGTTAAGAAAGTACCTAGCATAAAGCCATGAAAGGATTTGTGCTTCTTCAATGTTTTTTTAGGATATGATGTCAAAATGATGAAAGTATAATTATGTAATTTACTATAGCTGCATATATAGAGACTAAAAAAACCTATGTATGACATTTTGCAGGCATTATCTCTCTTTTGACAAACTGCATATGCATATGTATGTTATCCAGAGGTTGTTTAATAAATGACTTGCTTTGCACTGAAATATGTACCAGAGTGGACATTTTCATATATGAATCAAAAGATTTCCATTTAAAAATATTTTCAAATACGTCATAAGCAACCAACAATGTCAATACATCTCTGCTCAGGTGGTTCTGCACTACGCTACTGCATGTGTGCTATTAAATTATGACTTAGGGCCATATTCATTAAGGATTGCAAATGCAAAGCTGCTTGCAACACAACTTAGCAATGCAAATGCAGAAGGCGGTGCATACCACCTCCTGCCTGCATTTGTGAAGCGATCGCATATCAGGTTAACATTGCGGCCATCGACTTCAGCTGCTTGCAATGCCAAGGAAACTGCATCTCGCAATGTAGTCCTTGGCCTCGCCACTCCCTCATTTTCCCGAACGCTGGCTGTTCCCGCCCCTGTCCCTCCCCACAAATTCCTCTGCCTGTCAATCAGACAGAGGTGTTCACATTTTAGAGAAGAGATTGCAGGACCCATTCTGCACATGCGCAGAACAGGTCCTACGCATGTGCAGTTTCCCCACCAACCGGAAACTGCACATAGGATCGCTTAATAAATCACTCCACAACCCTGGTGCGTGGTGCTTCATTAGAATAATACTGTATGTCCTCCAAAATGAACTCTTATTTTTGGTTGTGTATTTAAAATAGGTTCTAACATTCACCAAACTGCTCCTATCATAAGATGCTACATTTGATCAAACAAAAGCCAGTCATGGCCTGCCAATCCCTGGACTGTAAAATAAAATGATTGCATTCCAGTTTCAGAATTACATACAAAAACAGAATAAACTCTGTATACTGCAGTCTTACTCAGAAATGACCCTACTGTAAGTATCTGTCGATGTACATATCTAACATTTTTCACAATACCAAATATACCATAACAGATTTTATTCTGTTTCCTATTATATAAATAAAAAGCAAAGTCTAAAAGTAAATGCTGAATAAATGTCACTTTTAAATAGATTTGAGACACATTATGCTTGGCTGTTGTACTTGGTCCCATTGCGTGCAGCATTCTATTAAACTGTTTCATGCACAGGCACAGTTGAGACCTTGAGGACTGCAGCAAATTGAAAATTGAAGGTTTGGTGAGTGTGGCCCATAATTGGAATTATAACTCTTTGAAAAGAACTTAATTAATAAGCATAATAGTCATTATATTGCATACCTTGGCTGTACAGCGTCTGTGTGAATTGTTTGGTATTATGTGCTGCTCATTTGATCTAATGTGCCGGTGTGAAAGAGAAAGCTGAAGTCTTTGTTTGACATTAAAGAGCTGTTTTCAGCCTGTCAGTATCTGAGGATGACAGATCCCAGTCACTTCAGGGACAGAGTACCCTTTGTCAAACAAAAAAGCAAAAAAGTCTTTTTACTTCCTTTTATTGTCACACAATGGAAATCCAGTCTGTTTGTGTCTAAACAAAGTGATAAAATGTTTAAATGCCTTCGCTTGCAACAGCGTTCTTGCTGACAAAATCTGGTTTATTAGTAGGGGTCACAATGATTATATCTCTGGATTTAAAACCACATATGCATAGCGGTATAAAAGACCAAGTCGCCTGTAACAGTGCACTTGAGCTTGGTTCCTACTTAAACTTGTCCAGTGGCACTCGAACCCCCGGGCCGCGGTGGTCCTGATGGAGGCAGCTGTCAGTTGGCACCCTCTGCAGGTATGCTCCCCTTACTGCGATCCCTCTTCCCATCTGCTTTGGGGGCCTCCAGCATCTTATATTCTTCCCGGCGGCTGAGGGTTGCTCTTGTAACAAATGGCCGTACTGTAGCTCCCATAGGGACTGCACGCCTCTGTATTTGAAATGTAAAGGGCCAGACTTCCTGCCTATTTATGATAGTCTCAGGACAATATTCAGTACCAGCATGTTAGGCTCACTACCTTATCTCAAGTGTATGATCCTGTTATCCTCCCTGTGTACTATCCTGTGTACTTATCCAGTGTGTCTGATAGTTCTCCTTGCCTGCTCCCTTGGTACTGCTCTACTGACTTCCTGATTCTGACTTTGACTATTCTTCTAACCTGATTCTGCCTGTCCCCTGATACTGCATTGCACTTCTGGTTCCAACCTGTTTCTGCCAAATTTGCTGCAGCAACCTTCACTACAACCAGTATTACTGAAAGTCTACCTGCCAGGAGCTGGCTGGCAAATTTTAGCCTGGGTTGCTTGCTCAAGGGTATCAGCCCATCATTAAAGTAATCTCATTGAAAGTACCTATTTTTCAACCATCAAGGTTGTACACCCTGTTCTGGTAACACATCCCCAGATGTATTACCAGAACAGAAAAAGTTGTCTAGATGAATCATGGCAAAAGGGTGTGCACTGTGTGATAAGCAGACTTACCCACAGATCATGGAGGCCTGCCCAGCACTTCTCATTTGCTTGACCACCACCTGGACTATTCTCTTCCATTTCCTTGCCACACACCTATTCAACCTGTAAAATACCTTTTCAATTGTCAAGCCAATTAGGCCAATGCCTCAAAATGGGACTGTCCAGCAGAAATCAAGATAGTGGGTCATAGCACTCCTGAGATGCATACAAATTGCAGAAGCAAACAAAACAACAGGAGAGGACATATCTGTACTATAAATATATAAACCTCAAAACATCTTATAGAAAAGGTACAGTAAATGGGTTCTGTAGTTACTAAAAAAATTGACATTTAATAAAAATTGACAAGTATCTTTTGACTACATACCCCATGTGCCTTCTGTATAAAATGTTTTGAGGTTTATATATTTATATAGCCTTTATAATATCATTAATATTACAATCATAAAATATTTTCCTTTTCAAATAATCTTCTGGGCAACACAAGGAGGAGAGGGTGATGGGAGAGGCAGTTGGTGACACCAGGGAGAGGAAGTGGATGACAGGGAGAAGGTCATGGGGAAAGGCAGTGAGTGACAGGTAGAGGGTGAGGAAGTTGGAGATGGTCACATGCCATGAGCAACAGGGAGAGGGTGATGGCAAGAGGCAGTGGGTGATGCCAGGAAGATGGTGTCAAAAAGTTGAAGAAGGTGACAGGCAGTGAGCAACAGGTAGAGAGAGTGATGGGGAGAGGTAGAAGGCGGCAGAGAGATAGTGGAAAATAGAGAGGCAGTGGATGACAAGGAGAGGCAGAGGGTAACAGGAGCGTGTGATGGGGAGGGGCAGTGGGTGACAGGGAGAGACAGTGAATGACAAGGAGAGGATGAGGCAGAGGGTGATATCTGCTATGGGTCCTCCTCGGATAACGGAAAAAAAAACATGGATTAATATTTACTTACATAGAAACATAGAATTTGACGGCAGATAAGAACCACTTGGCCCATCTAGTCTGCCCCTTTTTTTTATCCTTTAGGTAATCTCAACCCTTTTTGAACCTTAATTCTTTGTAAGGATATTCATATGCCTATCCCAAGCATGTTTAAATTGCTCTACAGTCTTAGCCTCTACCACCTCTGATGGGAGGCTATTCCACTTATCCACTACCCTTTCTGTGAAGTAATTTTTCCTTAAATTTCCCCTGAACCTGCCTCCCTCCAGTTTCTGTGTATGTCCTCGAGTTCTAATACTTCTCTTCCTTTGAAGAATGTTTCCCTCCTGAACTTTGTTAAAACCTTTGGTATATTTGAAAGTTTCTATCATGTCTCCCCTTTCCCTTCTCTCCTCCATACTATACATGTTAAGATCTTTTAGCCTTTCCGGGTAAGTTTTGTGATGTAGGCCATGCACCATTTTAGTTGCCCTTCTTTGTACACTCTCTAATGTATTTATAGCCTTCTGGAGATATGGTCTCCAGAACTGGACACAGTATTCCAGATGAGGCCGCATAATGACCTATACAGTGGCATTATTACTTCTCTTTTCCTGCTACTGATTCCTCTTCCTATGCAACTAAGCATCTGACTTGCCTTTCTCATTGCTTTGTTGCATTGCTTTCCTGCCTTTAAGTCACTTGAAATAGTGACTCCTAAATCCCTTTCCTCCTCAGTAGTTTCCATTATAGTACCCTTGATACTATATTTAGCCTTTGGGTTTTTGAGACCCAAGTGCATGATTTTGCATTTTTTAGCATTAAACTGTAGTTGCCATGTTCTTGACCATTTTTCAAGTCTAGCTAGGTCATCAATCATTTGTTTTACCCCTCCTGGTGTGTCTACCCTGTTGCATATCTTTGTATCATCTGCAAAAAGGCATACTTTACCTTCAATACCATTTGCAATGTCACCAACAAAGATATTAAAGAGAACTGGTCCGAGTACAGATCCCTGGGGTACTCCACTGGTAACATTTCCCTCCATAGATTGCACTCCATTTACTACAACTGTCTGTTTCCTATCCTGCAACCAGTTTCTTATCCATTTAACTATTTTATAATCCACCCCCACACTTTCAAGTTTATTTATCAGTCTGTGATGTGGGAGAGTGTCAAATGCCTTACTAAAGTCTAGATATGCAACATCTACAGCTTCCCCTTGATCTATTATTTTCATCACAGAGTCAAAAAAGTCAATAAGATTTGTTTGGCATGATCTCCCACCAATAAATCCATGCTGTTTTGGATCCTGTAAGTTGTTTGATTTAAGATATTCCACAACTCTTTCTTTTAGTAGTTTTTCCATTACTTTCCCTACTACTGATGTAAGGCTTACTGGTCTGTAGTTACTTGCTTCTTCCTTGCTTCCACTTTTGTACAGTGGAACTACATTCACTCTTTTCCAGTTCTCTGGAATGGCACCTGTATTTAGTGACTGGTTAAATAATTCTGTTAATGGTGCCACCAGCACATCTTTTAGCTCTTTTAGTATCCTTGGGTGTATTCCATCTGGCCCCATTGATTTATCCACTTTTAGTTTTGAAAGTTCAGTTAGGACCTTCTCCTCTGTAAATGTACTTTCATCTACCTTATTTTTATGAATGTCCTTGCAACTTAACTCTGGCTCCTTCCCTTCTCCTTCTGTAGTAAATACTGAGCAAAAATAATGATTTAGGTGACCTGCTATTGCCTTGTCTCCCTCCACCAAATTCTCACTCTCTGTCTTAAGTCTTATTATTCCTCCATTTGATTTTCTCCTTTCATTTATATACTTAAAAAGGGTTTTGCCCCCTTTATCTACTGACTGGGCCATTTTCTCCTCGGCTTCTGCCTTTGCACGTCTGATCACTTTCTTAGCATCCTTCCGTCTATCAAGACACACCTCTTTGTCATTATTATTTTGAGTCTGTTTGTATTTCCTAAAAGCCAGCTTTTTTGCTTTCACACTAATTGATACTTCTTTTGTGAAGCACACTGGTTTCCTTTTCCTGGTGCTTTTCCTAACCCTTTCGATACAAAGGCCTGTTGCCCTTAGTATTGCACTTTTCAGTTTTTCCCACCTCTCCTGCACCCCTTCCAAGTTCCTCCAGTCCGCCAATGAATCACTTGAACATCTCCCCATTTTTGCAAAGTCAGCATTTCTAAAATCCAGCACCTTAGTTTTTGTGTGACAGGAGTTGGATCCTGTCTTTATACTAAATCAAATTTACCACATTTCTAACACTCATTTATATTTAAAGCAGTGAAAATCAGAAACTCCCATGCGAAGAATAGGTAGAACAGCTAATAGTAGTATAAATGTATTATAAATGTTTTACATTTTCCAATTAGTCATATTCCAAAGATTATGAGAGCTGTACTTATACTATAAACAAACCACAATTATTAAATCTTTAGGAGATGTATTTATATAGTGTGTGTGTGTGTGTGTGTGTATATATATATATATATTTGTGTGTGTGTGTGTGTGTGTGTGTATGTGTGTGTCATATGTTAAATATATAGTGGGGTTAGCTTTACCGTATAATAGCCAAGATGACCCAATCGATCACACCTGACTATCATCTCTCATAGGTACCCGCAGTAGTACTGTAGTTCCCTGCATCCTCCTAGTTATCGAGTTATTACTTAGATTATATAGTACTTTCCAGTAGGGATGTGCGCCGGCCCAAATCTTGGGTTTTGGGTTTTGGATCTGTATCTCTGTCATGTTTTGGATCTGTATTTGGTTTTGCCAAAACCGCCCTTGTGGGTTTTGGTTTTGAATCTGTTTTTTTTTAAATCATAAAACAGCTAAAATTACAGAAATGTGGCCTGTTTTTCTTCCTACAGTATTATTAACGTCAATGACATTCATTTCCAGTCATTTCTATTCAATTTTGTCCACCTCAAAATATTATTTTCTTCCAGCGTTGGATCTTGCAGGTTTTGTATTCAATATAAGGGAGCCACAGGCCGGACTCGGTGCAATTTCACTCCCTTTCTACCAGGATTTCTGCAATAAAGTAAAAATATGTTTAATTAATACAAAAATTAGTTGTGTATATTGGTCAAAAACATGCATATTTATTTACATGGTACCTAACGTGCGTAAAGCTGGCAGAGGCAACCTGAGGCACTCCACCCAATGTTGCCAAACTACTCCAATGGGTGGATACTTCTCCAAGTCAAACATGACTATCAGGAACGGATCCTACATTGAGCTTGACAATAATCTGTACAGATGATTACAGCATCTAAAAATATATATTGTACATTATGAGGTGCATTCAATAGGTGCCGGATCCTTTCCGACCAAAAGGATCAGACATCTGAGTATTCAATGAGCAGCCAAATCCGAAAGGATTTGGTCGTTCATGACAATGCCAATCCGACTTTTTTTAAAAAGTCGTAACAGGGGACATTGTCGGAACCGGGGCCAAAACCTGTCGGATTTGGCCGCGGAATCCGACAAAACACTTGGATCCGTGGCTAATCCGCCAATCCACATGTTTTCTGACAAGTCAGAATTCCCGACTTGTTGGAAAAAATGAGACAGGATTGAATAGGTCGAAACAGGTTCTTACCTAAAAAAGTCGGAAACTGCCGTCTTTCCGACAAGACAGTAGTTTCCGACAAGAATTGAGTACACCCCTATATATTTTTCATTGTTTGTACTGTGGTCACCCATTTTTCCAGAAATGGTGAGCCCAAGGATTTCCTTGGCCTTGCAAGCCACCCTTTGACGCCCAGCCTGAGTAAGCAAAGGCTTACTAAGCAGGCAGTCTGCGAGGAACATCGCGACCTTCGGTTGCGATGCTGATCCCAGGCTGCAACGTGGTCTCAGTGCTGCAAGTGCAAATGCATCAAGGAGGTGTGTATACACCTCCTACTGCATTTGCATTGCTATGGATTGCATTTTTGTAAAGCTGCTGTGCAGTTGCAACTGCAGCTTTGCAGTTGTAATCAATGCAGAATTTGGTCCTTAGACAATTAATTAACCTGTGTTATATTGTAAATGATCAGAAAGATTATACATTAATGATACACAAACATGCTGCATATATGTTTTAAATATTTATTGCAGTTCCGTTTTCTTACATAAATATTGTACATTATAAGATAGAGTTTTTGCACGCAACATGTATAAATTATGGATTTGTACAGGAATGTCACAAGTAGGACAAACTGGATGTCCCTAGTTAAGAATGCTTTGGTTTATCTTATGATCGAGTGAGTGCTAAAAAGAGCTAAAAAGATCATTGTTAGAGAATGTTGTCTCCTGGATATTTTTGCTAGAGATGAGCGCCGGAAATTTTTCGGGTTTTGTGTTTTGGTTTTGGGTTCGGTTCCGCGGCCGTGTTTTGGGTTCGACCGCGTTTTGGCAAAACCTCACCGAATTTTTTTTGTCGGATTCGGGTGTGTTTTGGATTCGGGTGTTTTTTTCAAAAAACCCTAAAAAACAGCTTAAATCATAGAATTTGGGGGTAATTTTGATCCCAAAGTATTATTAACCTCAAAAAACATAATTTACACTCATTTTCAGCCTATTCTGAACACATCACACCTCACAATATTATTTTTAGTCCTAAAATTTGCACCGAGGTCGCTGTGTGAGTAAGATAAGCGACCCTAGTGGCCGACACAAACACCGGGCCCATCTAGGAGTGGCACTGCAGTGTCACGCAGGATGTCCCTTCCAAAAAACCCTCCCCAAACAGCACATGACGCAAAGAAAAAAAGAGGCGCAATGAGGTAGCTGTGTGAGTAAGATTAGCGACCCTAGTGGCCGACACAAACACCGGGCCCATCTAGGAGTGGCACTGCAGTGTCACGCAGGATGTCCCTTCCAAAAAACCCTCCCCAAACAGCACATGACGCAAAGAAAAAAAGAGGCGCAATGAGGTAGCTGACTGTGTGAGAAAGATAAGCGACCCTAGTGGCCGACACAAACACCGGGCCCATCTAGGAGTGGCACTGCAGTGTCACGCAGGATGTCCCTTCCAAAAAACCCTCCCCAAACAGCACATGACGCAAAGAAAAAAAGAGGCGCAATGAGGTAGCTGACTGTGTGAGAAAGATAAGCGACCCTAGTGGCCGACACAAACACCGGGCCCATCTAGGAGTGGCACTGCAGTGTCACGCAGGATGTCCCTTCCAAAAAACCCTCCCCAAACAGCACATGACGCAAAGAAAAAAAGAGGCGCAATGAGGTAGCTGACTGTGTGAGAAAGATAAGCGACCCTAGTGGCCGACACAAACACCGGGCCCATCTAGGAGTGGCACTGCAGTGTCACGCAGGATGTCCCTTCCAAAAAACCCTCCCCAAACAGCACATGACGCAAAGAAAAAAAGAGGCGCAATGAGGTAGCTGACTGTGTGAGAAAGATAAGCGACCCTAGTGGCCGACACAAACACCGGGCCCATCTAGGAGTGGCACTGCAGTGTCACGCAGGATGTCCCTTCCAAAAAACCCTCCCCAAACAGCACATGACGCAAAGAAAAAAAGAGGCGCAATGAGGTAGCTGTGTGAGTAAGATTAGCGACCCTAGTGGCCGACACAAACACCGGGCCCATCTAGGAGTGGCACTGCAGTGTCACGCAGGATGGCCCTTCCAAAAAACCCTCCCCAAACAGCACATGACGCAAAGAAAAAAAGAGGCGCAATGAGGTAGCTGACTGTGTGAGTAAGATTAGCGACCCTAGTGGCCGACACAAACACCGGGCACATCTAGGAGTGGCACTGCAGTGTCACGCAGGATGTCCCTTCCAAAAAACCCTCCCCAAACAGCACATGACGCAAAGAAAAAAAGAGGCGCAATGAGGTAGCTGTGTGAGTAAGATTAGCGACCCTAGTGGCCGACACAAACACCGGGCCCATCTAGGAGTGGCACTGCAGTGTCACGCAGGATGTCCCTTCCAAAAAACCCTCCCCAATCAGCACATGATGCAAAGAAAAAGAAAAGAAAAAAGAGGTGCAAGATGGAATTATCCTTGGGCCCTCCCACCCACCCTTATGTTGTATAAACAAAACAGGACATGCACACTTTAACCAACCCATCATTTCAGTGACAGGGTCTGCCACACGACTGTGACTGATATGACGGGTTGGTTTGGACCCCCCCCAAAAAAGAAGCAATTAATCTCTCCTTGCACAAACTGGCTCTACAGAGGCAAGATGTCCACCTCATCTTCACCCTCCGATATATCACCGTGTACATCCCCCTCCTCACAGATTATCAATTCGTCCCCACTGGAATCCACCATCTCAGCTCCCTGTGTACTTTGTGGAGGCAATTGCTGCTGGTCAATGTCTCCGCGGAGGAATTGATTATAATTCATTTTAATGAACATCATCTTCTCCACATTTTCTGGATGTAACCTCGTACGCCGATTGCTGACAAGGTGAGCGGCGGCACTAAACACTCTTTCGGAGTACACACTTGTGGGAGGGCAACTTAGGTAGAATAAAGCCAGTTTGTGCAAGGGCCTCCAAATTGCCTCTTTTTCCTGCCAGTATAAGTACGGACTGTGTGACGTGCCTACTTGGATGCGGTCACTCATATAATCCTCCACCATTCTATCAATGTTGAGAGAATCATATGCAGTGACAGTAGACGACATGTCCGTAATCGTTGTCAGGTCCTTCAGTCCGGACCAGATGTCAGCATCAGCAGTCGCTCCAGACTGCCCTGCATCACCGCCAGCGGGTGGGCTCGGAATTCTGAGCCTTTTCCTCGCACCCCCAGTTGCGGGAGAATGTGAAGGAGGAGATGTTGACAGGTCGCGTTCCGCTTGACTTGACAATTTTGTCACCAGCAGGTCTTTCAACCCCAGCAGACCTGTGTCTGCCGGAAAGAGAGATCCAAGGTAGGCTTTAAATCTAGGATCGAGCACGGTGGCCAAAATGTAGTGCTCTGATTTCAACAGATTGACCACCCGTGAATCCTTGTTAAGCGAATTAAGGGCTGCATCCACAAGTCCCACATGCCTAGCGGAATCGCTCCGTGTTAGCTCCTTCTTCAATGCCTCCAGCTTCTTCTGCAAAAGCCTGATGAGGGGAATGACCTGACTCAGGCTGGCAGTGTCTGAACTGACTTCACGTGTGGCAAGTTCAAAGGGCATCAGAACCTTGCACAACGTTGAAATCATTCTCCACTGCACTTGAGACAGGTGCATTCCATCTCCTATATCGTGCTCAATTGTATAGGCTTGAATGGCCTTTTGCTGCTCCTCCAACCTCTGAAGCATATAGAGGGTTGAATTCCACCTCGTTACCACTTCTTGCTTCAGATGATGGCAGGGCAGGTTCAGTAGTTTTTGGTGGTGCTCCAGTCTTCTGTACGTGGTGCCTGTACGCCGAAAGTGTCCCGCAATTTTTCTGGCCACCGACAGCATCTCTTGCACGCCCCTGTCGTATTTAAAAAAATTCTGCACCACCAAATTCAAGGTATGTGCAAAACATGGGACGTGCTGGAATTTGCCCATATTTAATGCACACACAATATTGCTGGCGTTGTCCGATGCCACAAATCCACAGGAGAGTCCAATTGGGGTAAGCCATTCCGCGATGATCTTCCTCAGTTGCCGTAAGAGGTTTTCAGCTGTGTGCGTATTCTGGAAAGCGGTGATACAAAGCGTAGCCTGCCTAGGAAAGAGTTGGCGTTTGCGAGATGCTGCTACTGGTGCCGCCGCTGCTGTTCTTGCGGCGGGAGTCCATACATCTACCCAGTGGGCTGTCACAGTCATATAGTCCTGACCCTGCCCTGCTCCACTTGTCCACATGTCCGTGGTTAAGTGGACATTGGGTACAACTGCATTTTTTAGGACACTGGTGAGTCTTTTTCTGACGTCCGTGTACATTCTCGGTATCGCCTGCCTAGAGAAGTGGAACCTAGATGGTATTTGGTAACGGGGGCACACTGCCTCAATAAATTGTCTAGTTCCCTGTGAACTAACGGCGGATACCGGACGCACGTCTAACACTAACATAGTTGTCAAGGACTCAGTTATCCGCTTTGCAGTAGGATGACTGCTGTGATATTTCATCTTCCTCGCAAAGGACTGTTGAACAGTCAATTGCTTACTGGAAGTAGTACAAGTGGGCTTACGACTTCCCCTCTGGGATGACCATCGACTCCCAGCGGCAACAACAGCAGCGCCAGCAGCAGTAGGCATTACACGCAAGGATGCATCGGAGGAATCCCAGGCAGGAGAGGACTCGTCAGACTTGCCAGTGACATGGCCTGCAGGACTATTGGCATTCCTGGGGAAGGAGGAAATTGACACTGAGGGAGTTGGTGGGGTGGTTTGCGTGAGCTTGGTTACAAGAGGAAGGGATTTACTGGTCAGTGGACTGCTTCCGCTGTCACCCAAAGTTTTTGAACTTGTCACTGACTTATTATGAATGCGCTGCAGGTGACGTATAAGGGAGGATGTTCCGAGGTGGTTAACGTCCTTACCCCTACTTATTACAGCTTGACAAAGGGAACACACGGCTTGACACCTGTTGTCCGCATTTCTGGTGAAATACCTCCACACCGAAGAGCTGATTTTTTTGGTATTTTCACCTGGCATGTCAACGGCCATATTCCTCCCACGGACAACAGGTGTCTCCCCGGGTGCCTGACTTAAACAAACCACCTCACCATCAGAATCCTCCTGGTCAATTTCCTCCCCAGCGCCAGCAACACCCATATCCTCCTCATCCTGGTGTACTTCAACACTGACATCTTCAATCTGACTATCAGGAACTGGACTGCGGGTGCTCCTTCCAGCACTTGCAGGGGGCATGCAAATAGTGGAAGGCGCATGCTCTTCACGTCCAGTGTTGGGAAGGTCAGGCATCGCAAACGACACAATTGGACTCTCCTTGTGGATTTGGGATTTCAAAGAACGCACAGTTCTTTGCGGTGCTTTTGCCAGCTTGAGTCTTTTCAGTTTTCTAGCGAGAGGCTGAGTGCTTCCATCCTCATGTGAAGTTGAACCACTAGCCATGAACATAGGCCAGGGCCTCAGCCGTTCCTTGCCACTCCGTGTGGTAAATGGCATATTGGCAAGTTTACGCTTCTCCTCCGACAATTTTATTTTAGGTTTTGGAGTCCTTTTTTTTCTGATATTTGGTGTTTTGGATTTGACATGCTCTGTACTATGACATTGGGCATCGGCCTTGGCAGACGACGTTGCTGGCATTTCATCGTCTCGGCCATGACTAGTGGCAGCAGCTTCAGCACGAGGTGGAAGTGGATCTTGATCTTTCCCTAATTTTGGAACCTCAACTTTTTTGTTCTCCATATTTTATAGGCAGAACTAAAAGGCACCTCAGGTAAACAATGGAGATGGATGGATTGGATACTAGTATACAATTATGGACGGACTGCCACGGTTAGGTGGTATAAAAAAACCACGGTTAGGTGGTATATATTATAATAATAATACAATTATGGATGGACGGACTGCCTGCCGACTGCCGACACAGAGGTAGCCACAGCCGTGAACTACCGCACTGTACACTGGTTGATAAAGAGATAGTAGTATACTCGTAACAACTAGTATGACACTATGACGACGGTATAAAGAATGAAAAAAAAACCACGGTTAGGTGGTATATATTATAATAATAATACAATTATGGATGGACGGACTGCCTGCCGACTGCCGACACAGAGGTAGCCACAGCCGTGAACTACCGCACTGTACACTGGTTGATAAAGAGATAGTAGTATACTCGTAACAACTAGTATGACACTATGACGACGGTATAAAGAATGAAAAAAAAACCACGGTTAGGTGGTATATATTATAATAATAATACAATTATGGATGGACGGACTGCCTGCCGACTGCCGACACAGAGGTAGCCACAGCCGTGAACTACCGCACTGTACACTGGTTGATAAAGAGATAGTAGTATACTCGTAACAACTAGTATGACACTATGACGACGGTATAAAGAATGAAAAAAAAACCACGGTTAGGTGGTATATATTATAATAATAATACAATTATGGATGGACGGACTGCCTGCCGACTGCCGACACAGAGGTAGCCACAGCCGTGAACTACCGCACTGTACACTGGTTGATAAAGAGATAGTAGTATACTCGTAACAACTAGTATGACACTATGACGACGGTATAAAGAATGAAAAAAAAACCACGGTTAGGTGGTATATATTATAATAATAATACAATTATGGATGGATGGACTGCCTGCCGACTGCCGACACAGAGGTAGCCACAGCCGTGAACTACCGTACTGTACACTGGTTGATAAAGAGATAGTAGTATACTCGTAACAACTAGTATGACACTATGACGACGGTATAAAGAAAGAAAAAAAAATACCACAGTTAGGTGGTATATATTATAATAATAATACAATTATGGATGGACGGACTGCCTGCCGACTGCTGACACAGAGGTAGCCACAGCCGTGAACTACCGCACTGTACACTGGTTGATAAAGAGATAGTAGTATACTCGTAACAACTAGTATGACACTATGACGACGGTATAAAGAATGAAAAAAAAACCACGGTTAGGTGGTATATATTATAATAATAATACAATTATGGATGGACGGACTGCCTGCCGACTGCCGACACAGAGGTAGCCACAGCCGTGAACTACCGCACTGTACACTGGTTGATAAAGAGATAGTAGTATACTCGTAACAACTAGTATGACACTATGACGACGGTATAAAGAATGAAAAAAAAACCACGGTTAGGTGGTATATATTATAATAATAATACAATTATGGATGGACGGACTGCCTGCCGACTGCCGACACAGAGGTAGCCACAGCCGTGAACTACCGCACTGTACACTGGTTGATAAAGAGATAGTAGTATACTCGTAACAACTAGTATGACACTATGACGACGGTATAAAGAATGAAAAAAAAACCACGGTTAGGTGGTATATATTATAATAATAATACAATTATGGATGGACGGACTGCCTGCCGACTGCCGACACAGAGGTAGCCACAGCCGTGAACTACCGCACTGTACACTGGTTGATAAAGAGATAGTAGTATACTCGTAACAACTAGTATGACACTATGACGACGGTATAAAGAATGAAAAAAAAACCACGGTTAGGTGGTATATATTATAATAATAATACAATTATGGATGGATGGACTGCCTGCCGACTGCCGACACAGAGGTAGCCACAGCCGTGAACTACCGCACTGTACACTGGTTGATAAAGAGATAGTAGTATACTCGTAACAACTAGTATGACACTATGACGACGGTATAAAGAAAGAAAAAAAAATACCACGGTTAGGTGGTATATATTGTAATACAATTATGGATGGACGGACTGCCTGCCGAGTTCCGACTGCCGACACAGAGGTAGCCACAGCCGTGAACTACCGCACTGTACTGTGTCTGCTGCTAATATAGACTGGTTGATAAAGAGATAGTATACAATACATACAACAATATACTACTATACTGGTGGTCAGGCACTGGTCACCACTAGTCACACTGGCAGTGGCACTCCTGCAGCAAAAGTGTGCACTGTTTAATTTTAAATTAATATAATATTATGTACTCCTGGGGGCTCCTGCTATAACAACCTGCAGTGCTCCCCAGTCTCCCCCACAATTATTATAAGCTTTGCCTTTTATACATTGATGTGCAGCACACTGGGCTGAGCTGAGTGCACACAGACTGAGTCACACTGTGTGACTGGCTGCTGCTGTGTATCGTTTTTTTTCAGGCAGAGAACGGATATAGCAGAGAACGGATATATTATATTAAAATAAATAAAAGTTAACTAACAACAACTGCACTGGTCACTGTGGTAAACTCTGTCTGACTCTGCACAATCTCTCTCTCTCTTCTAATCTAATTTCTAATGGAGAGGACGCCAGCCACGTCCTCTCCCTATCAATCTCAATGCACGTGTGAAAATGGCGGCGACGCGCGGCTCCTTATATAGAATCCGAGTCTCGCGAGAATCCGACAGCGTCATGATGACGTTCGGGCGCGCTCGGGTTAACCGAGCAAGGCGGGAGGATCCGAGTCTGCTCGGACCCGTGAAAAAAACATGAAGTTCGTGCGGGTTCGGTTTCAGAGAAACCGAACCCGCTCATCTCTAATTTTTGCAGCTCATAGTGGTCCAGAATAAAAGTTTTGAGATTTTATGAGCATCTCTGAATTTTTTATTTTTTTTCTGTTAAGGCAAAAAGCATTAATGAACACTAGACAGTTTGGAAACTGCCAGGAAAGAGCAGAACCAATTAGAATATAATGATATTAGCAGCAGATATATTCCTCTTTTATTTAACATACTGTATAAAACACCACTTCCAGAACACACACACACACACACACACACACACACACACACACACACACACACACACACACACACACACACACACACACACACACACACACACACACACACACACACACACACATATATATAAAAAAGAAAAATCTGATTTGAAATAAATTGTTAGCGGGCGTCTTACATGTGCCTGGAATTATGCATACTTCTTGAAGGCATCTTGTAAATCCTTTACAGAATACATTCCTCTTTAGAAGAACCAATGCCATTGCTTGGCTTTCATATTGTACTGCTAGGTTTGAGCAAATATTTACATTTTCTGACTTCTTGAAATGCAAAAATGAATGAATCGATGCATTATGAAATGTCTATTCTTTTAGCTAATGTCAGGTACAGCTGTGAAAAATGAATGTTGCTGCCTCATAATATCTGATCCTGGATATGATGGAAAAAAGATAGAAAAGAGTGCATGTGGACATACCCTAGAACCATCAATATGATAAAATTATAATTCAACATAGTAAAAATGTTTTGAAGCACACCACTGTTGAACTTATCACACTGATAATGAAGTATTTATTATTCAGGTTATTTTTGTTTTCTGGCAGATGGTATGTAATCTGGTCAATTAAACTACACACAATGCAATATTTTATTTAACAAAAATATTTGAAATTCTGGATAAACAAAAACAACTATGAGAGTGCACTTGATTCAAAGAGAGCAGTTTAGTGACACATGGGGGTCTATTCATGAAGCATTGGAAAGAGTGGAGAAGTGAGCCAGTGGAGAAGTTGACCATGGCAACCAATCACTGTTGAGATAACATTTATAAAGTGCATTCTATAAAATTATACGTAGCAGCTGATTGTTTGACGTGGGCAACTTCATCACTGGCTCTCTTCTCTATACTTTTCACTGCTTCATAAATAGACCTCATGGTCATTTGTTCTTTTACTGCATGTTTAATATACACACTATAAACGCTACTGGCACTGTAGTCAATTTTTAGGTTATTTATTACTAGTTATGAAGGTTCATTTGATTAGAGATCTCAGATCAATCCTACGAGGTGTAATTTTGACATCCTTGATGTTTGACCAGTTTCTCCTCCTCTGTAGAGTTCCTTCTCTCCACCATTTCTACTATCATCTGTCTTGAACAATATGTCTCCTTCTATGATAATTCTTCTGATCTTGAATCTGCAGCTCCAGATGTTACCATCAACCTTCAACTGTTCCCTCCCCAAGCCTGTCACTCTGCTCTGACCTGCTTGCTACAAAAATGCTCTCACTCTGCAATCTATCTTTACCTCTGCGGTCTGCATCATTTACCTACCTCTGATTCTCCACTCTACCAGTAACTTTATTTGCTCCCTATATCACAGAATTAAATTCAAGCTTTCCACTCTCACCTACAAAGCTGTAGACATTTCCTCACATACTTTCTTATGCCCTCTTCACTCTGATCACCACTCCCACTCTCGTGTTCAGTATTTCTCCCATGCTGCTTCTAACTTGAGATGTGCGCTAACCCCCATGTTTTGGTTTTGATTTTGCCAAAACCGCCCTTGTGTGTTTTGGCTTTGGTTTTGGATCTGGATGTTTGTCAAAAAAAATCATAAAATCAGCAAAAATCTCATAATTTGGGCCTGTTTTTATTCCTACAGTATTATTAACCTCAATAACATTCATTTTCAGTCACTTCAAGTCAATTTTGACCACCTCACAGCTCACAATACTGTTCCCCAACACGCCTGGCTGGCTAAACTAAGCAACAGAGCAATGGCACACATGAGGTAGTTATTTATGTTTAAAAATGTTTTACAAATTAGTCATGTATTAGCAACTAGTTGAATAATCGTGCTTCGCTACGAAATTTTGCATACATTTTATAATTGCGTATTACTTTAATTTTGAAGGACTTACTGGTAAACTAATTTGATCTACAACAGGACATGCTTCACCCACCGCTGCCAATCTTTGTCAGGCCGCACCTTCGAGTGGGACTTCACCGGATTGATGCTGTCAAAAATCTGGTGCTGAGGAGAATAAACCGCCTCCTTCTCTGCCCTATCCTGCCTCTGATGCTTCCCTGCTCAGTGCTGTAAATGCTGGGACGACAGGCCAAGCTCTGCCCGCTGTATGTTAAAAGTATGAGGTTTGCAGGAATAGGCTAACTCTATTCCAAAGGGCCCGAGGACTCCTTGCTTAGCTTCTCACTCTCCTTAGGGCTCCTCCTTTGAGATAAAAATGTAAAGATTTTTGCACAACACTTAAGGTCACTTGGAGAGCTTTTGGAACCCTTTACACAGCAGATAACATACCTCCCAACCAGCGCCGGTTCTTGACCTTGTGGAGCCCAGGGTAAAAGTTTCCTCCCCCGCCCCCGACAGGTAAAAGAGGGTTAGTGCACACCGTAGACGTGCACCAAAAATTAGGGGCGTGGCTTGATGGGGATGGTCACAGTTATGCCCCCTGTAGCTGTGCCCCCTGTAGTTTTGCCCCCTGTAGAGTTGTGCCCCCATAGCTGTGCCCCCAGTAGCTGTGCCTCCAGTAGTTAGCCCCCTGTAGCTGTACTCTTAATAGTTGTGCCACCAGTACTGTGCCCCAAGTAGTTTTGCCCCCAGTAGTGTGCCCTCAGTAGTTGTGCCCCCAGTAGTTGTTCAACCTGTAGCTGTGCCCCCAGTATTAATGCCCCTAGTAGCACCGCTTACCAAAATAAATACATAAATAAATACATACTCACCAGCCCCACTCCTGCTTCCCGACCGCTGCTGTCCTTCGTCTCCGGCTGCTGGTGCCGCTCCTCGGACCTATTGGAGAGACGTCATAACGTCTCTCCCATAGCACCATATAGACACTAGAGGTTAATTATGACCTCTAGCATCTATAGCCGCTCCCACAATGCCGTGCGGTGTGCCTGACGTCATCACACACTGCACAGCACCAGTAGTGGATCTTGCCATAGCGGCAGTGGCGCCCTCAGGATAGCGGCGCCCCGGGCAAAAAGCCTGCTTCCCATGGCAAGATCTGCTACTGCTCCTAACTGTCCCAATTTTGCGGGGTGGGCACAGTTGGTAGGCTCCCTGGCACCCATTGAGTGGCTGCTGCAGTTGTAAAAAGACACTGTACGCATGCGCACAGTGTCCTTTACCTGAGGCCATGTTACCTTTTCAGACATAAGTGCGCCTTCGGCACGCATGTGAGTGACAGGGTTCTGACTTGGACTGACAATGATGGGAAGTATGAGATAAGCAGTTGCTGACTATCAAGCTTTTCTTTAATGAATTTAAGAGTCAAAATATCTATGTCTCCTTTCCTCCTATTTCTCTCTGAGAGATTCAGCAATGTTTAGTTCAAGTGACAGGTTAACCTCAAATAATAGAGACACTGGGCCTAATTCAGACCTGATCGCAGCAGCAAAATTGTCCTCTAATGGGCAAAACCATGTGCACTGCAGGGGAAGCAGATATTACATGTGCAGAGATTTACATTTGGGTGGGGTATGTTCAAACTGAATTCTAAATTGCAGTGTAAAAATAAAGCAGCCAGTATTTACTCTGTACAGAAACAAAATAACCCACCCAAATCTAACTCTCTCTGCACATGTTATATCTGCCCCCCCTGCAATGCACCCCCCCCCCTCAGTGCTCACGATTTTACCCATTAGGGAACAATTTTGCTTCTGCGATCAGCACTGAATTAGGCCCACTATCCTTTCCTATATTATATATACTATATATTAGAGATGTGCGCTGGACACTTTTCGGGTTTTGTGTTTTAGTTTTGGATCTGGATCTCTGTTCATTTTTGGATCTGGATTGTTTTTGCCAAAACCACCCTTTCGGGTTTTGGTTTTGGATCTGGGGTTTTTAAAAAAAACAAAACCATAAAACAGCTAAAATCACAGATTATTTTTTTTTGTTCCTACAGTATTATTAACCTCAATAACATTAATTTCCACTCATTTCCAGTCTATTCTGAATACCTCACACCTCACAATATTATTTTTAGGCCAAAAGGTTGCACCTGATCCGGACACTCCCTAGAAATGGTCAGTTGACACCCACAAACAGCCTCTTCCTGTCAATCTTCTTGCGATTGCCCGTGCGATTGCTTTCTTTGTTAACTCTGTTGCTGTCCGGCGATCCCCGTCAGAGGTGACCACAGCACCTGCGCATTGCGGACCATACGCATGTGCAGTTCAGACCCAATCGCAACGTCTGAATGACCCCCACTGTGCACACTAGAAGATATATCTAATAGAGATGGGTGAGTTCAGATAGGGCACCCCTGGAATCATATGGCAGACATATAGACATAGGTGTGTTTGGAAAATCTAGTTTTCTCCGGCAGATGCCAGAGACAATGAAGTAAGAGATGTTGCCATGTCATGTTCTGCTGGATTATGATTCTGTCTCTTCTGAGTCTGACTGACTTTGGCCCCAAATGTGGTCTTTCCTCACTTTATTGGAAAATCTGGTTGCGATGTTGAATCTTGTTTCATATTCTGCACTAGGCTTTAGTTTAAGCTTTAAACCTAGGATCAAGTATAGCAGCACCTCTGAAATTATACAGCAGCGCCTCTGGACTTATACAGCAGATAGGCAGCACCCCTGGACTTATACAGCAGATAGGCAACACCCCTGGATTTATACAGCATAGACAGCACCCCTGGAGAATTACACAGCACAGCAGACAGGCAGCAGCATTCCTGTACTTAAGCAGCAGTGGGACAGCACCCCTGGACTGATATGGCTGAGGGGCAGCACCCCATGTAGGACAGCACCCCTGGATATGATGTGGCAGACAAAAATAAGACATGCAAGATGGAAGTGTCCTTGGGCCCTCCCACCCACCCATATGTTGTATAAACAGAACATGTACACTTTAACAAACTAATCATTTCAGCGACAGATTCTGCCACACGACTGTGGCTGAAATGATTGCTTTGTTTGGGCCCCCACAAAAAAATAAGCAATTAATCTCTCCTTGCACAAACTGGCTCTACAGAGGCAAGATGTCGTCCTCATCCTCTGATTCCTCTCCCCCTTCAGTGTTTACATCCTCATCCTCACAGAAAAATAATTCCAGACCGAAGAGTGGATTTTTTTGTATTTTGCCCAGGCATGACAGTGGGCTTTTTCATCCCATGGCCAACAACTGTCTCCACTGGTGCCTTATTCAAACAAATCACATCACTATCATAATCCTCATCGTAAACTTCCTCCTCAGTGCCAGCTACACCAATATCCTCCTAGGGCTACATGTCCTCTATGACATTGGGCATCGGCCTTAGCAGATGATGTTGATGGAATTGCATCGTCAATGGTACGACTGGCGGCAGCAGCAGTTTCAGCACTAGTACTAGGAACTGGAAGTAGTTCCTTTTACTATTTTTTCCTCCAAATTTTTGTTCTTCATTTCGCAGGACAGCGCCCCTTTATTATTACAGCACATAGAAAAGAGCCCCTTTCTTTTTAAAGCAAACAGAACAGTGCTCCTTTATATTTACAGTGCCCCTGTATTTTTACAGCATACAGGACAAGGCCACAGTGCTCCTTTATTTTTACACCACTCGACAGGGCCACAGCGCTCCTTTATTTTTACAGCACCCCTGTATTTTTACAAAACCCCTGTATTTTTATAGCACACGTGATAGGGTCACAGCACCCCTGTATTTTTACAGCACCCGACAGGGCCACAGCATTCCTTTATTTTTCAGCACCCCTGTATTTTTACAGCATACAGTACAGAGCCACACCACCCTGTGTTTTCGCAGCACCCCTGTATTTGTACAGCATACAGGACAGGACCACAGTGTTCCTTTATATTTACAGCACCCCTGTATTTTTACAGCATACAGGACTGGGCCACAGCACCCTGCATTTTTACAGCACCCTTGTATTTTTACAGCATACAGGACAGAGCCACAGCACCCCTGTATTTTTAGAGCACCCCTGTATTTTTAAAGCATACAGGACAGGGCCATAGCACCCCTGTATTTTTACAGAATACAGGTGTCGAAGTAAAAAATATTACATAGAGAGAACATACAGACTCCACACATTATGAGTCGCTATGCTTGCAAATATGCACAGCGAGCTCAGCAATATATGGTAACATATGCATTTACACAGACATGCCACAGAGATAGATTCGACACATATTTCATTCAGCACATAATTATAACATATCAAGCGCCAGACATCATAATGATTTAAAATTATATAATGGAGTAATGTCATGTATGTGTATTATTGGAACAAAGCAAGATGAGCATGTCATATTTGGTATTAAAGCAACCAGATTAATGTGTATATCAAACTGATGCTTGTTATTAATTTGTAGGACATTCCTATGAGTAGTTATGATTAAAAGTATGAAAGCTAAAGTCACTCTTATTAGAACAATAGACATTTCCAAGCAGTTGGTGGAGAGGAAACTCAGGCCAGCCCTTTTGATGTCTTCAAGGCTGAACTTTGTTAGCATACGAATAGACCAGTGACTCATCATGAATGAGAATGTTCCCTCCCTTAGACTAGATGTGTGCACTCCCCCAAACTAGATAGCACATTGCTGATCAGACACACAGGAGTCTCTGTCATTTTTCCCTGGGTGCTGTTCGAGATGCTGTCTGCCCAGTTCCTGTATTTATTTGCTGACAGAGATATATAGAGCAGAGGATGCATTGAGGGAATGGTATTGTATGCTGGCCTGTAACTGTATGTATTTGATGTAGTTTGTATTAACTGCTTACTGTATAAATTGTAACCATGTAACTATATGTATACTGTACATTGTGATATATTGAATACATATCCTTTTAATAACAAATATATACATCAACGAGCTTTGGAACTCAGATAATGTGTGGGTGTATTGTTTTCTCTTATGGGATGCAGTGTTTTGCGATGTATAGCGCACATTCATGGCACATGGTAATAAGATATGCAGGCATCTACAGTATGTATTAGAGCGGGCATTTTAAATATTTGTTAGAAAGCTATTTGGTATTTACAGATGAGGGCTGCGTCCGCGATATCATGGTCTTAATGATGCACTGTACATTACAAATGCAACGCTGTGGTCGATCAGCTTATGGTGGATGCATCGTGACGCTGAGAAATCATATCCGTGTGTTCTGTTGTGTTATCAGTGAGCCGCTGATATGAAATTCAAGGGATAATGGGGGTCATTCCGAGTTGTTCACTCGTTATTTTTTTGTCGCAACGGAGCGAATAGTCGCTAATGCGCATGCGCAATGTCCGCAGTGCAACTGCGCCAAGTAAATTTGCTATGCAGTTAGGTTTTTTACTCACGGCATTACAAAGATTTTTCTTCGTTCTGGTGATCGTAATGTGATTGACAGGAAGTGGGTGTTTCTGGGCGGAAACTGGCCGTTTTATGGGGGTGTGTGAAAAAACGCTACCGTTTCTGGGAAAAACGCGGGAGTGGCGGGAGAAACGGAGGAGTGTCTTTATTTTATTTATTTTTATAGTTGCTAAACAAAGTTTAAATAAGTCATATTGTGTTTGATTCAGATTGGATTGTTTATCTGTTAAGTAGATTTAAAAGTACATTTAAAAATTGCTGCATAGCCTTGATATAGTTGTTGTTTTTTTTAAACTCAGGCCTAAAGTTGTTAGGTGCCACGGTCCGCGGCGCCGCTCGGTCTGCTTCCGAGCGACGCTCATGGCCGCCGCACCTTCCTCCCTGCCCGCCTGGCGCCTAGCAACGCCAGGACGCCGTGCGTACTGTAGCCGCCGGGTCCCTGGCATTGCTAGGACGCCGGGCGTCCTCAGCCGTTGGGTCCATAGCAACGGGGACGCCATTGGCCGACCGCGTTCCCCGTTGCCAGATAGGATTGATTAGTTGCTCGTGCAGCAGGGCAACTGCACGGCAACTAGTAATTAGGGTCTGGGGGCTGGTCTTGCTGGCCCTCCTGTCATTGGCCAGCAGGGTCTTTTTATGGGAGCCAGCACACTGCAGCCTCGCCGGTGATAGCTTCCTGTATGCTGTTCCTGCCTTGTAACGTCTGTTCCTGGTCAGCTGTATCTGGTCGATCCTGCTCCCTGTGCTCCTGAGTTCTGGAGTTCTGAAGTTCTGAAGCCGGTCCTGGTAATCCTTCCTGTCCAAGTGAACCTGTTGCAGTCATCTGGGGGTTCTCGCTTGTTTGGGTTCTCTCCCGGTTTTGTGAGTAGCGGCTTCTGCCGCGTGTTGCGGCCTAGGCTGCTTTGTCCTTGTGTTAATTTTGTATTGGTGCTTTTTGCGGAGGTTTCCACTTTTCACTGTCCTCCCCGGAACTCGGTGGTGCCGTGTGGGGGAGTGGACAGTGGTATCTTTTGTTGTTCTTTTCCTTTGGCGGCGTGCCGCACATATATTTAGTTTTAGGGTAGTTAGTAGCCCCTAGCTTTCTGTTTGCTTTAGTTAGAGGTCCCCTTGTTATTATCCTGTCTCGGTTCATGCCTTGTCTCACTCTATGACCTGGGGGCATCGGAGTTGGGCAGACCTAATCCGCCCTTCAAACGCGGCTGCCGTGGGCCCAAGAAACCATAGTCACTCAGGCGTGAACTGACCACACGGGTAAAACAATGGAGGTAGGGTGCTAGGGGCTATTTCCATACCACCCCTTATTTCAGCATCACGTCCTGGTGCTCTGGACTCACTACGCAACATCTCTCTAGTTCTGAGCATCAGGAACGTAACAAAAGTAACTTCTGGTGCTTGTATAATTTGTGATTTCTTTGTGACAAAGGAGCCGCACGGTTTGTACTCAATTTTGGCCTAACCACATGGCCTGTCCACCATCTTGTGTAAACCATTTTAGGAAGGTCACTTTCTAAATAGCTGATTTTCAGTGTGCTCAGAACAATCAGTTTCCTTTGTCACATCCAGCACCATTTATGAGTTACCAATGCATTTATTTAACCCATGCCATAGTCAATTACAAATAGTTTAAATTGGGCCTAGTGAGAGTAAATGGTGAGATAAGTGTTTTTTTATCCTTCTTGTCTGTGCATAATTACCTTACATCAAGTGGGGGGTTGCACACAGATAGAAAAAGGAACCTGTGTAACTACTTTTTTTAGTAGTGAAAAGCAAATATCTTTGATATGAAAATTAGGAAGTGAAAAGGTAAGGTGACTCATAGAAGGCCAGTGAATGATACATATATATATTGTTATAATTATCTGTATATTTATATCAGTGTATGTTCTGCAAGCTAGCTATCCAATCTTAATCATATCATTTAAATTATAGATTATTGCAGTCATTATAGATCTGTGTGAAATTAGTGATGAGAACCGGAAATTTTTCGGGTTTTGTGTTTTGGTTTTGGGTTCGGTTCCGCGGCCGTGTTTTGGGTTCGAACGCGTTTTGGCAAAACCTCACCGAATTTTTTTTGTCGGATTCGGGTGTGTTTTGGATTCGGGTGTTTTTTTCAAAAAACCCTAAAAAACAGCTTAAATCATAGAATTTGGGGGTCATTTTGATCCAAAAGTATTATTAACCTCAATAACCATAATTTCCACTCATTTTCAGTCTATTCTGGACACCTCACACCTCACAATATTATTTTTAGTCCTAAAATTTGCACCGAGGTCGCTGGATGACTAAGCTCAGCGACCCTAGTGGCCGACACAAACACCTGGCCCATCTAGGAGTGGCACTGCAGTGTCACGCAGGATGGCCCTTCAAAAAACTACTCCACAAACAGCACATGACGCAAAGAAGAAAAAAAAGAGGCGCAATGAGGTAGCTGTGTGACTAAGATAAGCGACCCTAGTGGCCGACACAAACACCTGGCCCATCTAGGAGTGGCACTGCAGTGTCACGCAGGATGGCCCTTCCAAAAAACACCCCCCAAACAGCACATGACGCAAAGAAAAAAAGAGGCGCAATGAGGTAGCTGTGTGACTAAGATAAGCGACCCAAGTGGCCGACACAAACACCTGGCCCATCTAGGAGTGGCACTGCAGTGTCACGCAGGATGGCCCTTCCAAAAAACACCCCCCAAACAGCACATGACGCAAAGAAAAAAAGAGGCGCAATGAGGTAGCTGTGTGACTAAGATAAGCGACCCAAGTGGCCGACACAAACACCTGGCCCATCTAGGAGTGGCACTGCAGTGTCACGCAGGATGGCCCTTCCAAAAACTACTCCCCAAACAGCACATGACGCAAAGAAAAATGAAAGAAAAAAGAGGTGCAAGATGGAATTGTCCTTGGGCCCTCCCACCCACCCTTATGTTGTATAAACAGGACATGCACATTTTAACCAACCCATCATTTCAGTGACAGGGTCTGCCACACGACTGTGACTGAAATGACGGGTTGGTTTGGACCCCCACCAAAAAAGAAGCAATTAATCTCTCCTTGCACAAACTGGCTCTACATATCTACTCTACTGGCTCTATATATCCTCCGATATATCACCGTGTACATCCCCCTCCTCACAGATTATCAATTCGTCCCCACTGGAATCCACCATCTCAGCTCCCTGTGTACTTTGTGGAGGCAATTGCTGCTGGTCAATGTCTCCACGGAGGAATTGATTATAATTCATTTTAATGAACATCATCTTCTCCACATTTTCTGGATGTAACCTCGTACGCCGATTGCTGACAATGTGAGCGGCGGCGCTAAACACTCTTTTGGAGTACACACTTGTGGGAGGGCAACTTAGGTAGAATAAAGCCAGTTTGTGCAAGGGCCTCCAAATTGCCTCTTTTTCCTGCCAGTATAAGTACGGACTGTCTGACGTGCCTACTTGGATGCGGTCACTCATATAATCCTCCACCATTCTTTCAATGGGGAGAGAATCATATGCAGTGACAGTAGACGACATGTCCGTAATCGTTGTCAGGTCCTTCAGTCCGGACCAGATGTCAGCATCAGCAGTCGCTCCAGACTGCCCTGCATCACCGCCAGCGGGTGGGCTCGGAATTCTGAGCCTTTTCCTCGCACCCCCAGTTGCGGGAGAATGTGAAGGAGGAGATGTTGACAGGTCGCGTTCCGCTTGACTTGACAATTTTGTCACCAGCAGTTCTTTGAACCCCAGCAGACTTGTGTCTGCCGGAAAGAGAGATCCAAGGTAGGTTTTAAATCTAGGATCGAGCACGGTGGACAAAATGTAGTGCTCTGATTTCAACAGATTGACCACCCGTGAATCCTTGTTAAGCGAATTAAGGGCTCCATCCACAAGTCCCACATGCCTAGCGGAATCGCTCTGTGTTAGCTCCTCCTTCAATGTCTCCAGCTTCTTCTGCAAAAGCCTGATGAGGGGAATGACCTGACTCAGGCTGGCAGTGTCTGAACTGACTTCACGTGTGGCAAGTTCAAAAGGTTGCAGAACCTTGCACAACGTTGAAATCATTCTCCACTGCGCTTGAGACAGGTGCATTCCACCTCCTATATCATGCTCAGTTGTATAGGCTTGAATGGCCTTTTGCTGCTCCTCCAACCTCTGAAGCATATAGAGGGTTGAATTCCACCTCGTTACCACTTCTTGCTTCAGATGATGGCAGGGCAGGTTCAGGCGTTTTTGGTGGTGCTCCAGTCTTCTGTACGTGGTGCCTGTACGCCGAAAGTGTCCCGCAATTCTTCTGGCCACCGACAGCATCTCTTGCACGCCCCTCTCGTTTTTTAAATAATTCTGCACCACCAAATTCAAGGTATGTGCAAAACATGGGACGTGCTGGAATTTGCCCATATTTAATGCACACACAATATTGCTGGCGTTGTCCGATGCCACAAATCCACAGGAGAGTCCAATTGGGGTAAGACATTCTGCGATGATCTTCCTCAGTTGCCGTAAGAGGTTTTTAGCTGTGTGCGTATTCTGGAAAGCGGTGATACAAAGCGTAGCCTGCCTAGGAAAGAGTTGGCGTTTGCGAGATGCTGCTACTGGTGCCGCCGCTGCTGTTCTTGCGGCGGGAGTCCATACATCTACCCAGTGGGCTGTCACAGTCATATAGTCCTGAGCCTGCCCTGCTCCACTTGTCCACATGTCCGTGGTTAAGTGGACATTGGGTACAACTGCATTTTTTAGGACACTGGTGAGTCTTTTTCTGAGGTCTGTGTACATTTTCGGTATCGCCTGCCTAGAGAAATGGAACCTAGATGGTATTTGGTACCGGGGACACAGTACCTCCAACAAGTCTCTAGTTGGCTCTGCAGTAATGATGGATACCAGAACCACGTTTCTCACCGCCCAGGATGCCAAGGCCTCAGTTATCCGCTTTGCAGCAGGATGACTGCTGTGATATTTCATCTTCCTCGCAAAGGACTGTTGGACAGTCAATTGCTTGGTGGAAGTAGTAAAAGTGGTCTTACGAGTACGACTTCCCCTCTGGGATGACCATCGACTCCCAGCAGCAACAACAGCAGCGCCAGCAGCAGTAGGCGTTACATGCAAGGATGCATCGGAGGAATCCCAGGCAGGAGAGGACTCGTCAGAATTGCCAGTGACATGGCCTGCAGGACTATTGGCATTCCTGGGGAAGGAGGAAATTAACACTGAGGGAGTTGGTGGGGTGGTTTGCGTGAGCTTGGTTACAAGAGGAAGGGATTTACTGGTCAGTGGACTGCTTCCGCTGTCGCCCAAAGTTTTTGAACTTGTCACTGACTTATGATGAATGCGCTGCAGGTGACGTATAAGGGAGGATGTTCCGAGGTGGTTAACGTCCTTTCCCCTACTTATTACAGCTTGACAAAGGCAACACACGGCTTGACAAATGTTGTCCGCATTTCTGTTGAAATACTTCCACACCGAAGAGCTGATCTTTTTGGTATTTTCACCAGGCATGTCAATGGCCCTATTCCTCCCACGGACAACAGGTGTCTCCCCGGGTGCCTGACTTAAACAAACCACCTCACCATCAGAATCCTCCTGGTCAATTTCCTCCCCAGCGCCAGCAACACCCATATCCTCCTCATCCTGGACTGCGGGTGCTCCTTCCAGCACTTGCAGGGGGCGTGCAAATGGTGGAAGGCGCATGCTCTTCACGTCCAGTGTTGGGAAGGTCAGGCATCGGAAACGACACAATTAGACTCTCCTTGTGGATTTGTGATTTCGAAAAACGCACAGTTCTTTGCTGTGCTTTTGCCAGCTTGAGTCTTTTCATTTTTCTAGCGAGAGGCTGAGTGCTTCCATCCTCATGTGAAGCTGAATCACTAGCCATGAACATAGGCCAGGGCCTCAGCCGTTCCTTGCCACTCCGTGTGGTAAATGGCATATTGGCAAGTTTACGCTTCTCCTCCGACAATTTTATTTTAGATTTTTGAGTCCTATTTTTACTGATATTTGGTGTTTTGGATTTTACATGCTCTGTACTATGACATTGGGCATCGGCCTTGGCAGACGACTTTAATGGCATTTCATCGTCTCGGCCATGACTAGTGGCAGCAGCTTCAGCACGAGGTGGAAGTCGATCTTGATCTTTCCCTATTTTTGGAACCTCAACATTTTTGTTCTCCATATTTTAATAGGCACAACTAAAAGGCACCTCAGGTAAACAATGGAGATGGATACTAGTATACTTATGGATGGACGAGCGACTGCCGACACAGAGGTAGCTACAGCCGTGGACTACCGTACTGCGTCTGCTGCTAATATAGACTGGATGATAATGATATAAAAAATATATATATATCACTACTGCAGCCGGACAGGTATATATTATATAATGACGGACCTGCTGGACACTGTCAGCACTGCAGACTCCTAAAGTAAGCTACTAGTATCAAGAAGATAGAAAAGAAAAAAAAACACAACAGGTAGGTGGTATACAATTATGGATGGACGAGCGACTGCCGACACAGAGGTAGCTACAGCCGTGGACTACCGTACTGCGTCTGCTGCTAATATAGACTGGATGATAATGATATAAAAAATATATATATATCACTACTGCAGCCGGACAGGTATATATTATATAATGACGGACCTGCTGGACACTGTCAGCACTGCAGACTCCTAAAGTAAGCTACTAGTATCAAGAAGATAGAAAAAAAAAACACAACAGGTAGGTGGTATACAATTATGGATGGACGAGCGACTGCTGACACAGAGGTAGCTACAGCCGTGGACTACCGTACTGCGTCTGCTGCTAATATAGACTGGATGATAATGATATAAAAAAATATATATATCACTACTGCAGCCGGACAGGTATATATTATATAATGACGGACCTGCTGGACACTGTCAGCACTGCAGACTCCTAAAGTTAACTACTAGTATGAAGAAGATAGAAAAAAAAAACCCACCACAGGTAGGTATACAATTATGGACGAGCGACTGCCGACACAGAGGTAGCTACAGCCGTGGACTACCGTACTGCGTCTGCTGCTAGTATAGACTGGATGATAATGATATAAAAAATATATATATATCACTACTGCAGGACAGGTATATATTATATAATGACGGACCTGCTGGACACTGTCAGCAGAATGCGTTTATAGAATAAAAACACCACACGAGTGTTTAACTTTTTCAGGCAGACAATCACAATATACTGGTGGTCACTGGTCACTGGTTAGTCACACTGGCAGTTGCACTCTGGCAGCAAAAGTGTGCACTGTTAAATATATGTACTCCTGCTATAACTGCTCCCCAGTCTCCCCCACAATTAAGCTGTGTGAGCAGTGAGCACTCAGCACAGTCAGATATACATAGATGATGCAGCACACTGAGGCTGAGCACAGATATGGTATACTGTGTCACTGTGTATCGTTTTTTTTTCAGGCAGAGAACGGATTATATTAAATAATAATAAAACTGCACTGGTGGTCACTGGTCAGTCACTAGTAAACTCTGCACTCTCTGAGTACTCCTAAGCTCCAGTAAATCAAGTGTCTCACTCTCACTATCTATTTCTATTCTAAACGGAGAGAACGCCAGCCACGTCCTCTCCCTATCAATCTCAATGCACGTGTGAAAATGGCGGCGACGCGCGGCTCCTTATATAGAATCCGAGTCTCGCGATAGAATACGAGCCTCGCGAGAATCCGACAGCGGGATGATGACGTTCGGGCGCGCTCGGGTTAGCCGAGCAAGGCGGGAAGATCCGAGTCTGCCTCGGACCCGTGTAAAAAGCGTGAAGTTCGGGGGGGTTTGGTTTCCGAGAAACCGAACCCGCTCATCACTGTGTGAAATCGGATACATTTGTTTGCTATACAGATAAATTTGAAGCAAATGTATTTAAGGGAGTAATTATAGACATGAAACACAGTTCTGGCCTGGTTGTTAAGGTTTATGCAGAAAAAAAACAGGGTGTTGTGTTAAGTGAGCGATTATAGTTAGTATTGCTCACATTTATAGAGAATGTGTGGTTTGTTGAATTGCGGACGTACGTTGTACACATGGGCCCTCATTCCGAGTTGTTCGCTCGGTAAAAATCTTCGCATCGCAGCGATTTTCCGCTTAATGCGCATGCGCAATGTCCGCACTGTGACTGCGCCAAGTAAATTTGCTATGCACTTAGTAATTTTACTCACGGCTTTTTCATCGGTCTGGCGATCGTAATGTGATTGACAGGAAATGGGTGTTACTGGGCGGAATCAGGCCGTTTTATGGGCGTGTGGGAAAAAACGCTACCGTTTCCGGAAAAAACGCAGGAGTGGCCGGAGAAACGGAGGAGTGTCTGGGTGAACGCTGGGTGTGTTTGTGACGTCAAACCAGGGACGACAAGCACTGAACTGATCGCAGATGCCGAGTAAGTCTGAAGCTACTCAGAAACTGCTACGAGGTGTGTAATCGCAATATTGCGATTACTTCGTTCGCAATTTTAAGATGCTAAGATTCACTCCCAGTAGGCGGCGGCTTAGCGTGAGCAACTCTGCTAAAATCGCCTTGCGAGCGAACAACTCGGAATGACCTCCATGGTACGGACAAAGACAGGTGAGCGCACATGGCGTAAAAGGCACGCTGGTCGTGTGGTTACACAAGGTTGCATAGGAATATGGACGCTAAGTACAAAGCACACGATATTTGTTCTATTAAGGTAGGATAGTAGACAGTTTGATACAATTTAACATAACTATCCAATTTCAAAAGCAGGTTACTCTAAATTTAGTTTCAAAACTGTAAGTGCCTCTGGAATAAAGCTGCTGACTTAGGGGAGTAAAACAATTTTCTGTACAGAAAAACCAGGTGTATTTGAGTGAGTAATAGCGGAGTGAGTGGAGCTGAACCCGGGAATTTGGGATCCCGTCGTGGAACACTGGGTTAGTTGAGGCCCGGTGGCGTAGGGTTCGCTACCTTGCGTGATCAAAACTAGGTGGTCTGAAGTGGTCTAGGTGGTCTAGGTGTCCCATACAACTAGGTGGTCTAGAGTGGTCTAGGTGTTCTAGGTGGTCTACAGCAATTGTAGCGCATATAGATAACTAGTACCTATAGGCTGTGCGATTGAATCGCACATCCGTGTGTTCTTCACAGCACAACGTGATACCATTGTGTCATATGCGCTGTGGAAAAGCATACACAGACGTGATTGTATAGACAAAGGGGGTTTTCTTTGATAACAACGGGAAATCTCCCTGGTGGACTGCCATTGGAAAGGGTGAACAATAGTTATCTAAATTCTCTGTTTTTCACCCTACAAAAATTCCAGTGGAAAGATACTGAAAAGGAATTTTTTGCTGCCTCTCTCAGGAAAATATTCCAACAGAACCTCCACCAAAAGAAGTTACGGTGCTGTAAGGTCTTATAGGACCCCTAAGTTGGGTACATTGCGATCCACTATCGACTGTGTATCGTAGTACTGGCCAATGTGGGCGAGAGCGTGTGGAAGGCGCTCGGAGAGACTTCCACTGTCTGCTTGCATTCAGTATTTTGGTATTTGTGGGAATAGCCAAGAAGGCAAGACCCACAAATATGGGAGCCAGTTGCACAAGTGAGAGACATATAGGCAGGGTTCAGGCTTAAGTTATTATGTGTGGGAATTATGGTCCACACGCAGAGACTTTCTGGTTCTGAATGGTTACGTATGACTGCGGAAGATAAAACCCCATTTCCAAGGATGGGCAGCTTTGAGCCAGAGGTGTTACAGAACATAAAGATTAAAATATGTCTGATTAAATCCAGAAAACAAAGGGTCAGACATACAAATTGTTTAAACCTGTGGCAGCAAGGGGGGTTGGTGAGTTTGATCCTAAGGTATTGCAGGTGGTATGTCTAACCAAAGTCATATAAGACAAGAATGGAAATATAAGAACTGTTTGAACTTGTAGCAACAATAAACAAGTAGGAAGAAAAAGAGAAAGCAAGTACACTGCCATATGTAGATGTGGAAGCAGTTTACGACCAGCATACAAACTATAGAAAATTATAAAAATATGAAAAATATGACCGTAACCTATATATGTACTAATGAATGTTGAAGTTTTATTTAGGAGGAGAAGGCGACCTGATTGGTTTCAGCCATCTCTCATGCACTCAGAGGAGTATCCAACCGGTAAAAGAAGAGCAGTAGCCTGCGGGGGAAGTGGCTGAGACCAGTGGAACTGGTAAGTATGGTATCATTCGAGTACATATATAGTAAAACCCAAAAATAAAATAAAAATCAAGAAATTAACGTCAGAAATGGAGAAAAACCTGTCCGCACATTAGTATTTGCCAGTAGGAAAGCGGACAGAGACAGAGTAGCCCCGGGTATTTCTTTTAGTTACCATATAAGAAGTATTAATTCCTAGTAATGCCCCTAGTCAAGATGAGCTCGGAAATGTTTGTTGGACCATGTACTGACCCTTAATACGGGATGAGAAGGATTGAATGGATACTTCGCATGACCTAGAAGCTTGTTAAACTTTTTTTTTGTCTTTTGCAGTAATAGAAAACTCTTCGTTTGGATAAGATCACTGGTAAACACTATTTTGGCAAATGGGAGGTAGCTGTCTCTGTGCTAATGGACGGGCTCAATAAGGCATTGAGGGTCAGACTTCTTTGCCAAATTTGAGAGGGGTCACAGTAGCTAATCTTAGAGAGTGTGCTATTGAACATCACAAGAATAGTGCTAGGCGCAGAGAACAACAGGTGGAGAGGTTGAGGACGGTAAGTATACAGGCACATACAGGAAAGACCCATCAGTCCAAACCCCAGATCCCTAATGGTCAATAATATGTTACACTTGTAGGAAGGAAGGGCATTTTGCCAGAGATTGTAGGAGTAGTAGGATACATAGTCAATATAGACCCCCTAGACAGAAAACACAAGCCACATTATTAAACACATAGACGGGACCAAGGGACATATAGTAAGGAATCATAAGCCATATAGAAAACACAGATTCGTCTAATGGGAAGAACAAAATAAATGCAACATTACCCTTTGACAAAACTTGCTGGGGTTAAGATGGGGCCTCTAAACTTTTGCTTCTTTTTCCTAGCAGAAATGGCCCCTGATTAACTAAACAGGAGCTTTGTTAGCTATGATAAATATATAATGTGCTCCCGCTCAGGAAGTACAAAGTATGTTAGACACCCACGAAGACTAATGTTACATTTCACTGTTCTAGATGCATGTCCATCACAGGTAGAGGAAATCATCTCACAGTTACCGGGCTCCCTATGAACTTAGGATGGACAGGACAATGGATTGATGGCTGGGATAGTCCCAATAGCGATACGACAAACACAGAATTTTTTTAAGGGGAGTAGACCAAGTAGAGAATCACTTCCCCGTAGTGCCCAATCCAGTTGTAAATTTTTTATAAAATCTTCTCCACCTCTACAAACTCATCTGTCACCAACCTCTATTCTGTTTCTCTGCCGTTTCCTCTTCATCTTTTGCATTCACACAGGGTGGTACAATACATGGACCCAATTACAGTTCAAACTCCACATGCCTAGGTCCTTTAGAGTTTCTGCCCATACCCAGTATATCCCAACAGCAGGATGACACCAGTATTACTGCAGTGTGCCTTGTCAAGCACAAAGGGTGGAGGAAGGATGAGAATACTGGTGAAGGGAAATTTTGTATAGACACTGATATGCCTGTTGGTGAATGGCAAACCTGACATTTTCTTTTTCATTTTTTTCTTCTTTCTCTCCTCCTGTTTTTTTTTTCTTTCTTTTTTTTTTTTAATTATGCTCATGGTACTCTACATTGCAAACACACAACGACTTCATACAGTTAACACCCTTTAGGAATTATTGTTATGTATTGGTGTGCACTGATGTTTTCTCAAACTAGGTAGAGGTATTACCTGCCGCCACGGATGCTGCTGTGTTTACCGCAAAGAAAAAATTGCGCAGAAATTTGTGTGTAGATAATGGTACCCCTAGAAGTAGGAGCAAAGCTTGAAATTGTACTATTGTGATCATAGATACTGCCACTAGTATTATGTAGCATCAGAACCACTCCCGGATCTTCACTTAACGAATCACCCTTTTCGAAATTTGTTTTTGTTTTTGTTTTGGTATTTGTGTCTTTTTGTTTTTTGGAAGACAACCTCATGTCATGATTGATCTGCACAATGATCAGAAATACACCAATGAGGTGACAGTACAGTACCTTATTGAGATGAGCCAGCATTTGAGAACTTGACAAAAGAACTTGAAACTGTTGATTGCTGGTATGCCAAATGCTGACTGTCTTGATTGTGAACCAAGAGACTGTGTGATTGTTCTTACGCTTAGGTTGCCTAATAGACAGGTGGGAAGGACCGTACCAAGTTTTGTTGACAGCACTATCCCAGTGAAAGTAGCCAAGAGAGAGACTTGGGTCCACGATTCCCATTGCAGGAAAGTCGGTAGTCCGGAAGGAACTCGTAAATGGAGTGAGATCGCAAAAGTATCACCAGAGACTCTGTTCCATGAAGACTGAGAGGCGGCACTGTTGAACACTACCTGAGCATGCTAAAGGATCAAAGAAAGACCAGTCGTTGTAATTAATTTGCTATGGACAAGAGTTGTTTTGTTCTATTTCTCTTCCCTCTCTTTCCCGCTGACAAACATTTTTTTTCAGGACATTCTATTTTTGCGAGGTTTTTTATGAGGAGTCGAGTGTGGGACTGAAACTGGTTCTGGAGGAAGGAGTGATTTCCTTATAGGATACCAGGATTAGCCGATCAGTTTGTTAAAGCCAGAGAAAAAATGAAATGTCTAGTAGTTACGGAGTTCGGAGGTAACGTGATAGGCTATTGTCTGAGGAATACTGTATTTTGTAATTATTGTGACCCCATATTTGAAGATGAGTGCATCCAGAGATGTCAGTCTAGCAATAAGGTGATAGACATCCCTTGAGTGATTACCACTCACTAGTAGGTAAAGGTCTTAAACCAAACGGAATGTTGGATGTGCTCACAGGTACCTCTAAGACGAAATGATGCAGGATTAGTGCCATATTTTTTTAGAGTTAGCTGACGTACTTGAATTACACAGAAGGGGGAGGGGACCGGTGGACAAAGAATATAATATAACTAGACCCCCTAGCCTTAAGTTCCACCAGTACCATAGATAAATCCTTGGTATGTTTAAATCTCACCAATTTCAGGAAATTGGGAGGTAATCAGGAACAATCAGACAATGGCTATTCACACATTGCAGATAAAGAGCTCATTAATATATGTGGAAGAAAGGTTTATGGGTGGCTCTCCCCGAACTCCGAAGGTTTATGTTATTTACGAAGGACACTACTTATAACGCTTGTTCAATGATTAAACAGACCTAGCATACATTCCAGAAATGGAAACAATGTTCAGAAAAGGATAGGAATATGTAGATCATGAAAATTTTATATGTCACTTTCATAATTTGTTTGTGTCTTCTTTATCTACCCAGCAGAACCTCAATCGAACCCGAACATAAGTGTACAAAGACGTAGGTACATGTATGTGTGAAATGTTCATCCAAATCAGACGTTATAGGCCAAAGCACAGTCCCAGCATACTCTATAGGTTGTCCCACACCCAACCAGTGGTCCTGTGACCGCCGAGTGCATATAGAGGATGTCTCATCATCCTCCCTGTCTTCCCCAAATATGGTCAAACATCTGATTTGCGAAATGAATACATACTTGTGTCTAGGTCACAGATTATTGTCTGAAATATTTTTCTTATGTTAATAATTTATGGCAGTTATTGTTTACTGCCAAATGGTGGACTGTCGAAGTCAAAAATATTACATAGAGAGAACATACAGACTCCACACATTATGAGTTGCTATGCTTGCAAATATGCGCAGCGAGCACAGCAATATATGGTAACATACGCATTTACACAGACATGCCACAGAGATAGATTCGACACATATTCCATACAGCACATAATTATAACATATCAAGCGCCAGACATCATAATGATTTAAAATTATATAATGGAGTAACGTCATGTATGTGTATTATTGGAACGAAGCAAGATGGACATGTCGTATTTGGTATTAAAGCAACCAGATTAATGTGTATATCAATTTGATGCTTGTTATTAAGTTGTAGGACATTGCTATGAGTAGTTATGATTAAATGCATTAAAGCTAAAGTCACTCTTATTAGAACAATAGACATTTCCAAGCAGTTGGTGGAGAGGAAACTCAGGCCAGCCATTTTCATGTCTTCAAGGCTGAACTTTGTTAGCATACGAACAGACCAGTGACTCATCATGAATGAGAAAGTTCCCTCCCTTAGACTAGATGTGTGCACTCCCCCAAACTAGATAGCACATTGCTGATCAGACACACAGGAGTCTCTGTCCTTTTTCCCTGGGTGCTGTTCGAGATGCTGTCTGCCCAGTTCCTGTATTTATTTGCTGAGAGAGAGAGAGATATATAGAGCGGAGGATGCATTGAGGAATGGTATTTTATGCTGGCCTGTAACTGTATGTATTTGATGTAGTTTGTATTAACTGCTTACAGTATACATTGTAACCATATAACTATATGTATACTGTACATTGTGATATATTGCATACATATCCTTTTAATAACAAATATATACACCAATGAGCTTTGGAACTCAGATAATGTGTGGGTGTATTGTTTTCTCTTATGGGATGCAGTGTTTTGCGATGTATAGTGCACATTCATGGCACATGGTAATAAGATGTGCAGGCGTCTACAGTATATATTAGAGAGGGCATTTTAAATATTTGTTAGAAAGCAATTTGGTATTTACACAGGTCAGAGCCACAGCATCCCTGTATTTTTACAGCACCCCTGTATATTTACAGCATACAGAACATGGCCACAGTACCCCTGTATTCTCACAGCACCCCTGTATTTTTACAGCAGCCCAGCATTTTTACAACATACAGGAGAGTGCCATAGCACCCCTGTATTTTTACAGCACACTTGTATTTTTAAAGCATACAGGACAGGGCCACAGCACCCCTATATTCTTACAGCACCTGACAGGGCCACAGTTTGCCTTTATTTTTATTGCACAAAGAACAATGCCCACATACAGCACATGACTACAGCACCCCTGTACTGCACCCCAAACAGCACAGGACACCACAGAACAGGAACCCTGTACAACACAGGACAGCAGCACCCTTAGCAGCACAGTATAACAGCACAGGACACCACCCCAGAAGCGCACAGTACTGACACCACCCACAGACAGAGGTCTGTCTCCCTCACTCTCCAAGTCCGGAGTGAAAATGTCAGCAACACGTGGCTCCTTACATAGAATCCAAAACCCGCAAGGTCCAACAGTGGAATGATAATTTTTGCCTCAATCCGAGGATCAAGTCTGGGATACAAGGGATCCTGGTCTGCTGGGATGTCCTGAGTTGGACACAAATCCGGACTTAGATCCTGAAGTCTGGGAAGGGAGGGGTTCGGATAACAGAGATCTGAACCTGCTCATCCCTAATATATATATATATATATATATATAAAACGAAGTCTTGGACCGGCACTCCCACTGATAGTAGATGCAAGCTCTGGTGCCCTCAGTAAACAGTATTGCAGGAATAAACAGAAAGCTGCGGCACCCAAAGTCTTAAGCACATAAAGTGTATTCACATCACATCACATACAACTTAAATGTTTCGGGGCTGTCCCGCCCCTTTGCAAGGTAAGTTTTACAAAATTAACAACATAAACTTACCTTGATACCTGGAGAAACCCACCAAAGTGCCCAGCGCCACCCGAGATTCCAAGTGTTGGACTCGGTGTCCGGCGCCTTCCAAGCGCATCATCGGGAGCGTCGCATCAGGCTGCCATAGTTACAGCGTCACCCAGCTCAGCTCCCTATACCCGCTGGAATAAGAAAACAAGTGTATTTATATTACAGGAACCCGATCACCAGTCCAAATGGGTCTATATAGTGTATGCAATAATAGAAATATTAGACAATATATTATACAATGTATTAGAGGAGGCGATGTAAGGACAATGGACAGGCAAAAAATATACCAGTAGGGGTGACTAGAGGGGAAGAGGAAATACTCCCAGGACCCACATCTGGGCTTGCTATAATAACAGGGTCACCGAACCCGATAATCTACAGTCGGGTGGTACCCCTGGTGTTACTCAATGCCACTTAGCTAAAATCCACCGTCTATTATAGTCTACCAAGTAAATCTTTAAGACTTGGAGAAATAAGTGTAACTACGTGACCGTATGTGCGCATGCATTATGAATGTGGCACAGAACAAATAAGTATACTAGGTGAGCAGAATGTGAGAACCAGTGTGAAATTATATCATGACACACATAAGAAATATATATGGCCTCAAAGGACCATAGCGTTGACGCTAGTGATAAGTAGAGGGTAAATGCTGAATGTCACCAATTTATTAGATCTAAAGTGCAAAAAGTGCCTATTAATGTACTGCCGTGTAAAAATACCTATTAATATATGTATAAAATTAAAGACTATATAAAACCATTAATAGCTTGGTAGAGTATAAATGCGATCAATTCTTAATTACTCTAGATTATTCTAAGACATCATTGCTGAACTCATATTTAATGTTATGGGTATACTGTACCTAACCCTCCTTCACAAGTCAAACCCTCCTATATAGAATTGAGCTCTTGGACAGACTTCAGTTCTTGAACCCTATAGCTAGCTCATCAATCATACGGTCCATGTCCAATCCACGAGCCACAGTGATCCCTTGGTGATTTCATAAATGTCCACCAGCACGGACTGTCCTACAGAAACATGTTCCATGGCATAATCTCGTTCAGGCCTCTCGGATTGATCGTATCTAACTCAAAAATCCATTTTGCTTCCAATCGTAACAGTTTACCTTCTCGGTCACCCCTTTGTGACCTTTGGGTATATGATCTATGGCCAATTGTGTAAGGTCTCCCATATTCACACAGTATAAGGCAAATACCATTGACTCATTACAAACTCTCCTGAACCATAAGGCTGCACTTCCTTTCCAGTGGCAGTTTTAGAGCAGTCCATTATTTAATTAGGGGAGCCACACTTAGCGATGTTTGACAATGTTTAGGTGTGGCAGTTGATGTGGCTCCCCTTTTTGAATAATGGAGTGCTCTACAACTGCCACTGCAAAGAAGTCAAGGAATAGAGCATTGTGTCTTCCCCCCTCTGTGACTTGGTATCGCAGGCACCATGCATTCTTTATAGCCCCGGCTAGGTGGGCTGTCTTAACTCTGCTCTGGGAAGGGGGAATTATCTCACCCTTTTTGACCCCTTTGTGGGTGGAGTTTTGAAATATCCCTTCTTAGTGGATGCCTACGTCACAAAAGCAAGTGAGTGCCCAAATTTCAAGTTCCTAGTCCTTATGGTTTAGTAGATTTTGTGATGAGTCAGTTGTATTTTCCTTTTATGTATATAGATAACCAATCAAATCAACTTACAATTGCTAGCAATAGAAAACAATACAACACAGAAATTTACTGAGAATCGTGTGTAGAATATAATTGCTCTTAAAGTAGTAGTAGTAATTAACAATCAGCAAAGAAAAAAGCCCGAAACCATGTGTAAAATAGCAACGTAGACATGGATGCCCCCTACACAAGTGCACATTTCCCCAGCACATGCCTATATCTCAGGACCCAGTCTGTACCTCCATCCTGGGAGCCCTGGGTCACTGATTACTGGCACTCTGTGCCCATATAAAGCCTCTATCAATTCACTTTTTTGTCCAGCAGCTCTCCAAAATCTCTAAAATCACAAAGAAAAATAAGCATTCCGCACCTGTGGAGTACAGTACAGAATACTTTGGGGCATGCAGTTTAATATTGACCATGTTACAGTGCTTGTCGCATACAGTGCAGGTAGCATACAGTGCAGGTCATACACAGAGCGGGTCAGATACAATGCAGGTTACAGTGTGGGTCAGATACAGTGCAGGTGGATACAGGGTAGATCGGATACGGTGTAGGTGGAATACATTGCAGGTTGTATATAGTGCAGGTTGCATACAGTGCAGGTTGGATACAGTGTGGGTCGGACACAGTGTGGATCAGATACAGTGCAGGTTGGATACAGTGCAGGTTGGATAAAGTGCAGGATGAAGTGCGGGTTGGATATAGTGCAGGTTACAGTGCGGGTCAGATACAGTGCGTGTTGGCTACAGTGAAAGGGTGGATACAGTGCAAGATGCAGGTTGAATGCAGTACGGTATACAGTACATGTCAAAGTGTGGGTTGGATACATTGTGGGTTGGATACAGTATAGCTTACAGTGCAGATTGGATACAGTGTGGAATACAGTGTCGTTTGGATACAGTGCAGTTTACATTGTGGGTCGGATACAGTTCAGGTCGGAAACAGTGTGGGTGGGCTACAGTGCAAGGTTAGATACAGCACATATCGGATATACAGTGCAGGTCAGATACAACAATAGTGCACTAACTGTGGCAGGGGATGTTGGCGTTGTCCTCAGTGCAGGGGTGTCCTCAATGCAGAGAGGCTGGCGGTGTCGGCAGTATGAGAGTGCCGGCGGTGTCCTCAATGTGGGTATGCTGGTGGTGTCAGAAGTGGGGTTTGATGGCAGTGTCCTCAGTGCGGGTGTGTTGGTTGTGTCAGCAATGCAGGGGTGCCTGGCGGTGTCTTCAATGCAGGAGTATTGGAAATGTGAGGGTGCCGTTGGTATCCTCAATGTGGGTGTACCAATGCTGTTGGCAGTGGGTGGGTTCAGGCGTTTGTCAGCAATGCGAGGGTGCTGGCAGTGTCCTCATTGCAAGGATGCCGCTGGTGTCCTCATTGCGGGGTTCCGGCAGTGTTGGCAGTGCAGCCAGCTGTATCCTTGTGTGGTAGGGGTCGCCATATTGCCCCCATTGAAGTCAATTGGGACACGCTGATTGGCTGAGTACTATGACAGATGGCTCCTTCAGCAAATCAGCGGTCATTCCATTGAATTCAATAGGATTGACACCCAAAGGCAAAATCCGTGAGACCTGACAACGGGATCTCGAGGGTTTACCTTGCATAGTAATCCGGGGAAGGCACGCAAATCTGAGCTGCGGCTTGAATACCACCAGAACCTAGAAGTTCAGGTGAGTCCAGTTCTCAGAGAACCGGACTCGCTCATGTCTACTTCTAACCTATGGAACCCCCACCCTAACTCCGTTTCATCCAGCCTCACTTGTATTGTGCAATGAAATCCTTGTGCACCCTGTAGTGTAAACAAAATGTAACAATAATGTTCAATGTTTATTTCTTGTGTCCAGTTTCTTAGTTAGTTAGATCATTGAAATGTTTATAGTGTGGGCAGTTGGATTTTTGAATTGTTTGTTGCGGCAGGAGTTCTGGGCACTGACCTTATTTGAGGTTATGATGACCTGAGTGATTGTGTTGTGAGAAGCTAAAGTTGTTTCAATCTGATACTCAAACAAATTTGTCAATCCAGTATTACATTTTAAACGTTATATAGACTAGAAAATACTAGCTAGGTGAATAGGTTTTACCATGTTAAAGTTTAAGTGGATACATTGTGTGATATTTTTGCCATTTGTTTGAGATTTCAAAGTAAAAAAAAAGTAATGTTCACTGTTAGAGTTAAAAAAAAAAAGGTTAGTAGTATAAAATATAGCCATTGAAGTTTGAACAGGCAAGAAGGGCAATATTTTATATTTTATTCTAAAGTCTTTTAACTATGAATGTGAACTTGGAATTTTAAGTTAAAACTTTGAGTTAACAGTTTAGCTATGATAAAATATACATCGTGGTAGCTGAACACAATTTTTAACAACTGATTTAAACAAGGATTTAAAATAGATCTGGGCAGCTTCAATCAAAGTTTGAAGTTGCTTGCAGAGTTCCAGCATCTCCAATGGTGTTAGTGAGGACAGAACTGCTTATACTGTAGAAGGGCCAGAGGTGGTCATTCTGAGTTGTTCACTCGTTGCTGATTTTCGCTATGCTGCGATTTTCTGCTAAATGCGCATGCGCATGGTACGCAGCGTGCATGCGCTAAATTATTTAACTAAAAACTTAGCAGTTTTGCTGGTGTTCGCACGACACTTTTCAGTCGCACTGCTGATCAGTAAATGATTGACAGGAAAGGGGCGTTTCTGGGAGGTAACTGAGCATTTTCCGGGAGTGTGCTAAAAAAACGCAGGCGTGTCTGGGAAAAACGCAGGAGTGGCTGGAGAAACGGGGGAGTGGCTGGCCGAACGCAGGGCGTGTTTGTGACGTCAAACCAGGAACTAAACGGACTGAGCTGATCGCAATCTAGGAGTAGGTCTGGAGCTACTCAGAAACTGCAAAGAATTATTTAGTAGCAGTTCTGCTAATCTTTCGTTCGCTATTCTGCTAAGCTAAGATACACTCCCAGAGGGCGGCGGCCTAGCGTGTGCAATGCTGCTAAAAGCAGCTAGTGAGCGAACAACTCGGAATGAGGGCCAGAGTCATTTTATAAGATGTCAAATAAGGCAAGCAACAGGCAAGAGCCTAGGGAGAAATTACATTCTCAGTAATGTGCGGTTGTGACATTTGCCTGCGCACATCACTGATATTTACTGTACAGGAATATTTTTTTTCCTACACACCTCTATAATGTGTGAGGGAGAATGTGCAATGCTAAAGTCTATGAGGTGCTGGCATTCCTACCGTCTCCATCTAGTTTCACCAGTAGATCAATAAAAATGTAATTACACCTCCAACAGTTGGGTAGTAGATGTTCTGAAATCTCCATCTACACAGATGAGGTAGGTTGTGCTGAAACCTCTGTTTGAAAATAAATAATATCTATTTCATGGGTCACAAGTTGGTGATATTACTGTTGGGAAATGTATGGAGACCATTACACGTGTATATCCATTCATTGTTATACTGTATAATGTTATTCTTCCTACTTTTTGGGGAGTTTTCTAAAACTTGTAAACTCAGGGGAATAAGTTTGTGAATTATTTTGCATTTTATTAACACTTTCTGTACCTTAATTGACTCTGAGATTATTTTATTTATTGCTCTTTGAAAGTATTAAAATTTTGCATGTGTGTTGTTTGGCACCCATCTCCCATTGTGAGTGACAAGAGCATTTCTAAAACACTGTCATGGTTGTCATACTTGCAATATATAAAAAATATTTTACACATGTTGCCACTTGTCTACATTATTATTTTAATGTTCAAAAAGAGACACACAGTTGTCAGTACTGTAAAGTAAACAACACTGCTTTTACTCACCTAGGCCCCCATTTGTCAAGCATTGGAGAGTAATAAATTCAACGGTGATAAAGTAACAACCAATCAGCTCACAACTGCCATGTTACAGGCTGTGTTTGAAAAATGACAGTAGGAGCTGATTGGTTGGTACTTTATCACCATGCTATTTATTACTCTCCAAGGCTTGATAAATCTGGGCTCTAGTGTGCAGTTTCTTTGATGAGGAACTAGAGTATTTTGAATTATTTGTAATATGGCCACACTGTGGACGCCACAGGTTCTATTCCCACTCTGGGTGCCAAGGACACCCACAGAGTGGGAATAGTCCCTGCTAGTCGGCCACTGTTGGGTTTCTCAGGGGGTGGGATGTAGGGGGAAGTGTTGTGACCACCGGTCTCCTGACCGCCGGTCACATAACTACATCCCGTTTTCTCTTACAGACATACGGAGGTTGAGGGGTGAATAGTCCCCATAGTATATTATAAAGTTTTGATGATGGTGGTGGTGATTATTGGCTGATTATACAGGAGAGCCAGTGGATTATTTGTTTTGTTTTTGGCTCCCTATTGTCACTATTGTTGCATTTGTTCTTAATATTTTTATTAGTTTTAACCTTGGACCAATATATTTACTCAAATTGATATACCTCCATTAGTAGCCCTCAATGTTTGTGTAGCAATGTCTTTTCAGTTTATGTAAATAAAATGACATCACCTCCCTTTGAAATTCTGAAAAGTCATACAAAAAGACAAGCATAATTACCCAAATTGAAGAGCAATACGTTACGTGTGTGATTGTTGGGTGTCATTTATGATGTTACTTAAGTAAAGTAGAGTTCATTTTGCATGTCTCCTGTATATCAGTGGAAACACTTAAGGATACCTCCAGGGATCTCATTTGGAAGGTTTCAACTGTAAAATAACAGTTTATTAATATAAAGCTCTGTGGACTTTCCCTCCATCTGCTTTCCAATTACTTATACTAAAATAATGCCTTTGGATATGTATCTGACTGGGAGTCACAGCTAATTGACAGAGCCTTAATGCGTAGTACAACTTTGATTTTGGTCTTGAGAGAGGAACTTTCTAAATAAAATATTCTGCCTTTTCTACATTATGTTAATCTTACCCTATGAAAGCAGAACTTACTTAAAGATAAGATATTAAGCATTTGTAGTACTGAATGCATTTTCTGGACAATACTAAAATCATATTTTAAATTTTAATCATCGCTCACAGAAGTGACAGCTATGGTAATTTGTGGTCTGTACCAATGAGCCTAATTCTGAGTTGATCGCAGCAGCAAGTTTGTTAGCAATTGGGCAAAACCATGTGCACTGCAGGGGGGACAGATATAACAGGTGCAGAGAGAGTTAGATTTGGGTGGGGTGTATTCAAACTGAAATCTAAATTGCAGTATTTACCTTGCACAGAAACAAAATAACCCACCCAAATCTAACTCTCTCTGCAAATGTTATATCTGCCCCCCCTGCAGTGCACATGGTTTTACCCAACTGCTAACAAATTTGATGCTGCGATCAACTCGGAATTACCCCCAATATTCATTAGGATACAACCTACAGAACAGTATCAAAGACCCCATGCTGCAGTGATTTACCTATATAAAAGTTACATTTTAAGCTGAATATTGATTCAACACACAGAGGGGTGTTTATCCAAACAAATTTAGTAATGACCTATTATCATATTTAACCCTTTAATAACCAGGGCATTTGATGCATTCAGGTTTAGTTTATAAATCCCTTTTAGCCGCTTGCCAGTTTCTCTATAGTCGGAAAAAAGGTAAATATTTTTTTAATGTAAAATATCCTGTAACATTACAAACCAACTCTCAACAAAAGTATATACAGGGGAAGCAAAAGGTGGCTTTAAAAGGTAACAAAATCATCTCCATCTTCTACTCACCAACAGGTGGTGTCAATAAAGTACTACTGGGTTTAAACAATGGAGTCATCACACTCAGAGGCATAACTAGCGTGGATGCAATGTTGCAGCTGCTATGGGGCCCAGGCTACCTTCAGGGCCCGCTGCTCCCCCTGCACCCAGTCACACATAGTTTTTGGGACAGAGAAGGCAGAAGAGTGTCATATGGAATTTGTAGTTTATCTTTTACTGCTCAGCCTCATCTGAACTGCAAATCCCATGTGACCATTGAGCCCTTTACAAAGATGGCCAGTTTCAGACTGGGAGGCCAGGGAGCTGGGTAATTCCTCACTGCTTCAAGGCTGCGTCCCTTTATGTGAGTGGAAATGGCTTAGCGAACCACTATCGTGGGGGTGGGGGTGGGGGTTGGGCAGACTGGGGACACTGCTGCTGATAAAAACAAAGGGGGTAATTCAGACCTGATTGCTAGGGTGTATGTTTTGTATCCCTGCGATCAGGTAGTCACCAGGGGAAGGGTATTGTGTGTGTAGCAGTGACGTGCGGTGGGTGAGGCAGGTGAGGCAGAGCCTTTCCTGTCACACTTACATTTAAACCAGAGTTTTGACTGAATAAAGTATATGAAAAATACTAATAATTTGTTTGAAATATCTTCTTTGCATTATTCTAATTATTTTTATAAGCCCAAACTCTGGAGTAAAAAGTCTATGGCAGATGAGGCAGCTTATCTTTTCAGCACATCTTTGATCAAAATTCACCAAATTTCAAGGAGTTTATACTGCTGCACCTATGTATAATGCCCAGATGTACCCTTTGGCTCATATATTGCATGGAATTCTGGCTCTGGGGTTAGCCAGTGCCTCCTGAGCCATTTAGCTCACTGCACGTCCCTGGTGTGTAGGTGTATGATTGCTTGTGCTTGAGAGCTGCACAAACAGTAGTTTGTGCAGTTTTTGCAAAGCCCAGAACTTACTCAAGCGCTGCAATGTTCGGGGCCGGAGCTGAAATCCTTTAACAAAACACCGGGTGCCTCTTGCATTTTTCCAGACAATCCCTAGAAATGGTCAGTTGCCACTAGTGATGAGCGAGGTTCGGTTTTACTCGGTTTTACTCGGTTTTACTCGGTTCTCAAAACGGCATCTTATTGGCTATCCAAAACACGTGACATCCGTGAGCCAATAAGATGCCGTTTTGAGAACCGAGTAAAACCGAGTAAAACCAAATCTGCTCATCACTAGTTGCCACCCACAAACGCCCTCTTCCTATCAATCTCCTTGCGATCCCCATTGCTGTGGTCCATCTCGTATGCGCATTGCAGTGCATACGCATGTGCAGTTCAAACCTGATCGCAGCCTGTGAGAAATCATACAGCAGCAATCAGGTCTGAATCGTGTCAAAAGTGGCTGGCAATGCAACCACCTGCAAAGGTCTCTGCACAGTTTGGTAGACACAGGCCATTTAGAGAGCATGTTGAGACAGTGAAACAGGCGAGCAAACTGGAGATCAGTTGTATGTGAACTGGTGGCAATTGTTGTGAATTGGGGGTCACAGTGTGGCATATAATGTGCATTAGGGGCACAGTGCGGCAAATAATGCAAATTTAGGGCACAGTGTGACATATAATATGCATTAGTAACACAGTGCAGAAAATTATGTGAATTACTGTAGGTGCATACTGTGGCATTTAATGCAAATTGGTGCAACTGTGTGGCATATTATGTGAACTGGGGCAAGTGTGGCATGTGATGTGAATATGAGGCACTGTGCTGCATATAATGTGATTTGTGGGCACTGTGTGGCATATAATGTGAATGCAAGCACTGTGCATAATATTATGTGAATTGGGGCACTGTGTGGCATATAATGATAATTGGTGGCATTGTGTGGCATATAATGTGAATTGGGGGCACTGTCCAGCATATAATATGAATTGTGGGCACTATGCAGCATATAATGGAAATTGGGGTAACTGTGCGGCATATAATGTGAAGTGGGGGCACTGTGTGGCATATAGTGTGAGTTTGGGGCACTGTGTGGCATATAATACATTTTTTTAAGAAAGCTAACATATAAGTCTCAGTTAGAGACAGGAGTGCTTATAAAAAAGTAACTCTAACATTTAATTTGCAATATAAAATCCCTAAAGAATCTGATGCCTCTGCCATTCACTTAAAGATTCCATTCCAGTGTGTTGCACATAGACTTAATCCCTGTTATTATTCTCTCCTCAATTCCCTAGAACCACTTTATGCCATGCTTATTTTGGGTGTAGTATGGTATGCCGGCGGTCGGGCTCCCGGTGACCAGCATACTGGCGCCGGGAGCCCGACCGCCGGCTTACCGACAGTGTGGCGAGCGCAAATGAGCCCCTTGCGGGCTCGCTGCTCTCGCCACGCTACGGGCACGGTGCCGCGCTTCACGCTATTTTATTCTCCCTCCAGGGGGGTCGTGGCCCCCCACGATGGAGAATAAGTGTCAGTATGCTGGCTGTCGGGATTCCGGCGCCGGTATACTGTGCGCCGGGATCCCGACAGCCGGCATACTGAAGACCACCCCTTATTTTAACTCTGCACTAACTGGGAAGGGATTGGTGGCCCCAAAATATGACTGTTCCAGGCCCCAAGATTTCATTTGCAGTGCAATCTAGGCATGATATTTGCCTCAAAATCTTATTTCAATATGTAATTATAACAATGGACTGTATGAATCTACACATACAGGGACAGGGTCTCCGAAAAGGAGCCCATCCCTGTGATGTGTTCACTCCTGAGTTGAAACTCCAGCACATGTGTAGATTTGTTGACCCCGCATACTCAGTTGCCATTGTTGGGGGGGGGGGGGGGGGAGTTTGGGTTCCAAGGGAACTTTCTGCTGGCTAAATTTGCAAAGTGTAGCATATAGGCTACAGCAGCACTATCCCATTAGCTGCAGGGTCTAATCTTGGTAAGTCCGACAGCATTGCAACCCCCAGAGGTTGTGGTTACTGTTGGAAATGGGGGGACCGTAGTAGATACTGGAGCTATCTGGTGTGGCCCTTCTTTCATACATTGGAAGATACTTAATGTTTGCTGCTATTCAGAGAGCGCAGTTCAGGAATTTGGTAATGGGATAGCGTTAGGCCACTGACTGTACAGGACATAGATCTATGCCTTGCTGCACTAATGCATTAATGCCCAGTGCAAAGTAGAGATGACCAGTTTAGATTCCATGGAATCTGAGCCCGTCCAAACTTCCACTATCTGAATCAATCCGAGCCAAGGCTCAGATTTTCCCATCAGACGGATTCCAAATCGGAATTGGATTCTCATAGGTTTTGCATTCTATATAAGGGACCTGAGGCAGTGACTTGGAACCATTGCATTCTGTTTTCAGGCATGGTGCTGTGTGCTGTACTGTACTCTGCTGATTCAAGTGGATGTGCTGTGTTTAGACTGTGTTTTAACTCCATATAAGTGACTGTAATGTTTCCATATAAGTAGCTGTGCTGTGTCCATCCATACAAGTGTCTGTGCTGTGTCCAGATTCCATATACAAGTGGCTGTGCTGTGTCCATCTAAAGTTACTGTGTTACATTCATTACATATCTGTCCAGTGTTCATCTACTCCAGTACTACCAACGCACCTGTAGAATGTTCATCCGCTCCAATGCTGCTGAAGCTTCTATCCAGTGTCTATCTGCTCCAGTGCTGTTGATGCACCTGTCCAGTGTCCATCTGCTCCAGTGTTAAAAAAAGTAAAAAAAAAAGTAAAAGTAAAAAAAAAGGTGAAAATAAAATGATTTTCTTTCTACTATGTATCCATCACATACAAGTACTGTGACTTCACAGGCCATACCCCACAGTGTATCCATAACATACCTGTACTGTGACTACTATGTATCCAAACCATACAAGTACTCCGACTTTGCCTTCTGTACCTCACTGTGTATCCATAGCATACAAGTACTGGGACTTTGCAGGCCATACCCCACTACATTCATATCAGCTGTGTGACTGTCATTTGCAAACACAGTTTAAAAGAAAATTAAAAAAACATTTAAAAAGTGTAATTTTTTTTGTGCTGTACACCACTGTGTATCCATAACATACAAGTACTGTGACAATGCAGGCTGTACCCCACTGCATATCCATAACATATAAGTTCTGTGGCTCAGTGAGTGGTGATTTTTTTTTTTTAAAGGTTCAGTTTAAGTGTGTTCATCAATATGGATCACAATGATCAGTAGAGAGAAGAGCAGGAGCAGCAAGCAAATACTAGCACTACAGCTGTTGCCACCAGTCATGACAATACAAGTCCTCCTATAAAAGCTAAAGTCCAAGGTCATAAAGGTTTTAAGTAATGGTATCTGAAATTAAAAAGCAATATTTTACAGTAGTAAAGAAAGAACACCTTTCATAAAGGGAAAAGTTAGTGCAGAAAAACATAAAATTGCCAACAAGTCATTATGTGTTCAGAACAATCACAAATCTCTGAGGAAATTCTAGGGGTTTCCACATTAGCTATCTGTTAGTCTGACATTTCTCACACTGTCCTCATAGAGAAGCATCTTTCACCTCCTTCCACCATTTCTGCATCATCTTCACATGGAGGAGCAGTACACATAAAGATGGTGATAAGTACATAATAGAAATTGAGGATACTTACTGTATGCGGAAGTGGAACAGGATGACAGGGATATATGTGTGTACTACTACTAACACTGAAGATGAGGATTTTGATGATGTTGCCTGTGTAAGTAAGCAACCAGTGGCTACAGTTCTTGCCCATGATAAAAAGAAAGCCATTGTGATGCCTTTGCATAAGACCAAAAAAGCCACCTCTTGGGTGTGTAGTTTTTTTTTTATCTAGGCCCCTCCTCTATGTTACATCATTTCTGGCGAGTTCATGCAATTTATTTGACAAGATTATAATGTACTGTAATTAACATCCTCATCATCAACCTCCTCATTAGTGATCAGAGGTAGCCCTTTCAAAAAATAGTTTTGTGGGGCCTAAACAAACCAAGCACTACAAAAATGTCAGTCTCTGTAGCTGAAGTGCTTGGTTTGTTAAACTGTGCATGTTATTTTTAATATAAAATGTAAAAATAGGAGGGAGAGCCCAAGGAAAATTCCATTTTGCACCACTTTTCTTTTCAAAATAAGCTGTAATTTTGGGAGGCATTTGCAAGCGCCTACCACAATCAATTTATCAATCTTTTATTGTCTTTTATTGTCTCTTATTGTCATTTTCCACACTAAGCCTCACCTCACAGGGACTATTTATTTATTCACATCCATCTTTTCCTTTGTGGACCATACAGTTGCCATTGCCTACCACAATCAATTAATCAATTAATCAATCAATCAATCAATCAATCATTTTTATTCTTCTTTTATTGTCTTTTTGCTGAGAGGCCTTACAGAGAAAAGATCATTCACATCAGTGTCTTCCCTAGTGGACCATACAGTTACCAATGCCTACCACAATCAATCAAGCAATATTTTTTTTTAATCTTCTTCTATTGTTGACATCTATATACAGTATATATAAATGCAAAAGCACACACACACTCACTCACTCATCACTAATTCTTTTACTTCCCGATATGTTAGGAAGCTGAAATTTAACATAGGTATTCTTCAGGTGGGAAATAGGAAAACTACATAATTAGAATTTTAATAAACCTCCCCTAAGAGGATGAATAGGGGGTTGACATAATAACATCATTACCGATGTGTGCATTGTGCTGTGTGAACGATAACATGCAAATTAACAATCAGATCAAAGTTTGGATTGCACCTCCAATTTGTATAATTTAATAAACTACAAAAATGCGAAAGCCCTCACTCACTCACTGACTGACTGACTGATCACTAATTCTCTTACTTCCCGATATGTTAGGAAGCTGAAATTGAACATATGTATTCTGCAGATGGGAAATATGAAAACTGCATAATTAGAATTTAAAATAACCTCCCCTAAGAGGATGAAAAGGGTGTTGGCATAATGACATCATTACCGATTCGTGGCTTGTGTTGCAGGAACGATAATACCCAAATGGACAATTGGAACAAAATTTGGATTGCACCTCCAGTGTTTAGAATTTAATAAACTACAAAAATGTGAAAGCCCTTACTCACTCACTCACTCACTCACTCACTCACTGACTCATCACTAATTCTCTTACTTCCCAATATGTTAGGAAGCTGAAATTTAACATGATCTGTTGGGCAGTGACTCATGTACATCCAGGTTTGAGACTCATAGAACTCACCAGCTGATCTTCTTGCCTATAACAGAAACTTTTCCCATAAGGTGGAACGTGCCTATCTGTACTAGTATGCCGCCAGGTCTTACACCCCTGGTGGTAGTATGAGCTCAACCTTGAGTGACCTGGATCAATGCTGGTAATGAGTCGACACAAGTAGATAAAGATGAGAAAATACTGAAAGACTAGAAAAGTTAGAGAAATACCAAGGATGAGAAGGAGGGGATGACAGGTTAAAGTTGGAAGTATAGAGGACTAATAAACAGACATATAAGTAAAAACTACAAAGAGACCCAACACACAAAATAGAGGGAAAAACATGGAAACAAAAATAAGGAAAAATGCAAAAGGTTCAGAACTCAGGCTACCGGACTGGAAGCTGAGATTCACCAGAGCTGCACACAAAATGCTGCAGGATAACCACAAAACAGAGTACAGAAGGATTTCCCAAGAACTAGAAGCACAGAGAGACAAAGGCTGCCGCTGCGACCCAGAACTATGACCAGCAGGGAAAGAGAGACAGAAAAAGAATATATAGAAGGCATGGGCCAATAGGCTGAGAGGCACAGCCAAGCCTCCCTAAATTAAAAACTAGAACCGGGTCTGAAGGTAATCACAAAATTAAATCTGATGGAAAATAGTGCCCAGCAACCTTGTCGGGGGTTCAGTCTTTTAGCAGCCTCAATATAAACAATATTTTTGTGGTCGGTGAAGACTGTCACCACATGTAGCACCCCCTCCAACCTGTGATGCCATTCCTCAAAATCCCACTTAATGGCCAACAGCTCCCAGTATTCAGCATCATAATTCCTTTCAGCTGATGAAAACTTTCTGGAGAGAAATGCACAAGGATGAACCCTATGGTCCTTGGGATATTTTTGTGAAAGGACCACTCCAGCTCCAGCATCTGAAGCATCCACTTCAACTAGAAAGGGCTATTACAGGTTAGAATGAATTGGCGCTGAAGCGAATACCTTCTTCAGTTTCTCAAAAGCCAACACTGCCTGAGGTGACCATTGCTGGATGTCAGCCCCTTTCCTAGTAAGACTTACAATGGGGGTGACAATAAAGTAAAAGCAACAAATGAAGCGCCTATAATAATTGGAAAATCCTAGGAACCACTGGACTGCCTTGAGGATAGTAGGACGGGCCCATTCAAGAATTGCTTGGACCTTTTTTGTGTCCATTGAGAACCCTCTAGGTGAGATAATGTACCCCAAAAAGGATCCCCTTTAAAGCTCCTTTTTTTTATCAATTTGACATACAACTTGTGTTCTCTAAGCCTCTGGAGAACTATCTCCACATGATCCTGATGCTCTTTATTTTTTACCAGTTATTTACATAGCACACACATATTCCGCAGCACTTTACAGAGAATATTTGGCCATTCACATTAGTCCCTGCCCCAGTGGAGCTTACAATATATATTCCTTACCACATGTGCACACACACACATTCCCACTATGGTTCATTTTGTTCGGATCCAATTAACCTACCAGTATATTTTTGGATTGTGGGAGGAAACCGGAGTACCTGAGGAAACCCACGCAAGTATGGGGAGAATATACAGACTCCACACAGTTAGGGCCATGGTGGGAATGGAACCTATGATCTCATTGCTGTGAGGCAGTAATGCTAACCATTACACCATCCGTACTGCCCAATGCTCTGACAATGGCTTAAAATAAATGAGAATATCATCTAAGTACACCACATTAAAACGACCTAGGAACTCCCTAAGGGCTTTGTTAATTAAATCCTGGAAGACGGCCAGGGCGTTAGACTACCCAAAAGGCATAAAAAGGTGTTCATAATGCCCAGTATGGGTTAAGCCACCTTCCACTCGTCACCCTCGCAGATCCACACAAAGTTGTAAGCCCCTTTCAAACTGATTTTGTAGAATATCACTGCCTCTCGCAGTTGCTCAAACAACATGGAAATAAGCGGTAAGAGATATGAATTATTTATCATAATCTAATTAATGTTATTGAGTTTAATAATACTCTAGGAACAAAAAAAGGCATGAATAATATGATTTTATAATTTCTTGTCAATATTTGAAAAAAAATGCAAAACCAAAATATGTCACGACATTTTTGCAAAACCAAAACTAAAACTAAAACTGGACGACGAATAATACACCTTTTCCACTTGCTAGTACGGGTTGCAGCCGGGAGCCTGACACGGCTGCGACCCGTGCTAGAGCCCCTTCTACACTGAGCTCACCAACCTGGCATATTGCTGGGTTGGTGATGCTGCTGCTGACGCGGCAGGGGCGGCGCTGCCCTTCCATACACTCTGAACGGGAGCCGTGTCGCGTTGACACGGCTTCCGTTTACACTACACAGCTTACCGGGTTGAACATGTGTTCGACCCAGGAAGCTACCCGGGTAGGATTCCCGGATCACTTGATCTGGGAATTTGCAGGGGGGGCCGTTTCCACTAGAAAAAAATGGGTAAATGCGCGACCCCGCGCATTTACCAGTGTTTTTAGAGCTAGTGGAAAAGGGGTATGAGAGCCAAAACAAAACCAGCAAAAATGTTCAGGTGCACATCTATAGTACAAAGTGATGTAGATCTATTGCAGGCTACTAAGAAAGAAGTGCAGTTTATATACTACATAATGCAAATATTCTTTGTTTTGCTAGTGATACAGGTTGAGCCCAATTCACTCATGTAGATGGAAAAAAGATTACCAACTAAACTTTAATACAAATTCTATATTAGCAAATACAGTTTTTGCTTATGTAGATTTATTTAATTTATAATTATGCAAAGTGTAAATTGGAACAAGCTGCCTGTGCCTCTCTCTCACATAGGGTAGAAAAAAGATTCAGATACCTAAAAATTAAATTCTGTATGGGAACACATAGTAATGAAGTAACCAAAAATTATAACCAGTTCATTCTGAGTTCTAACATTTAAAGAATAATACCCAATACAGTATATGTTCAATCGAACAAAGAGTGAAATGAACAGACAGCAAACAAGCAGATGGTGATATAAACTAAGATCTAACTGCAAAATTGAATGAAGTACATTATATGATGTCAAGTAACTGGGTCACTGTGACACCATGTAGTAGAACTATGCACATACTGTACACAGGACTCCTTTAATATGCTGTGCAAAATTTTAGACCAGGGGTGAGGAACCTTTTTTCTGCAAACGGCCATTTGGATTTTTTCAACATCATTTGCAGGCCCTTTTTGAAGCACTCCCCACCCCCCCTTCAATGCGCACACTCTCCTAGGAAAGTAGGCATAGCCTTACACATAATGCCCACATTAGTGCTCCTTACACATAATGGCTACAGTAATAGATGCTCACACATACTGCCACATTAATGCCAGTTACACATAATGCCCCAGTTTAGTGCCAGTTGCACCTAATACCCCAATATAGTGCAGCTTACTCATAATGCCGCAGTATAGTGCCAGTTACACATGATGCCCCAGTATAGTGCCAGCAGGGCACTTACAACCACTGCAGGAGAGATCCCATCCAGACTCCTGGACAACACTGGTCCAGGTCCTGGGTCTACTCCGCATTGCAGCACAGCCATTCCTCCTGCTCACAGCCAGCAGAGCAGACCTCCGTTGAGATCTCTCTTCAAAGCTGTCTCACATCACCTCTTGGAGCCATCTCCTATGCACTGCATCATGGGAGATGTAGTTTTCTTACACTGTACATTGTATACAGTGAGAGAAAACTACATCTCCCATGATGCCATGTGCGGAGGATGGCTGTACACTCCACAGCTGTCTTGGCAGAGCCCCGGGCCAGACAAAATGCTTCTCTGGGCCGTTGTTAGGGTCTCCTGCCCTGTGCTGCCACGTCGTCATGGCAACCGGGAGACAAGTGCTAGCGGAGTAACCTGAGCGCAGCTGATACTCCGGTTCGGGTCTTTTGCTGTGCAGTGGTTACAGGCATGGGATCCGGTGCTGGTTTTTGTGCTCACAGTCTGTGAGGTCTGAGGGGGGCGTGGACAGCACCTGCTTTATAAGGCCTCTTCTCAGATTAAGCAGATGCTGCTGAATCTTTGTTGGTTAGTCAGTTCCTGAAAGTTAGCCAGTACTGTGTAGCTTTGTATTTTGTTATTGCTTACTGCAAATAGGCCTGGGCATTTGGTACTACACTCTGCCAATCCAGACCTAGCAGTAAGACTGGAGTCAGTCGTTTAGCCTGCTGAGGTTCTTTTGCTATTCTGTGAACCCAGCAGGTTTGTGGCTGTACTTTCAGACCTGCCTGCATAATCCTCTCTCACTGTGCAGGGCGTCCATGTGTCAGTTTAGTGGCAGTAAACTGAACCTGGGCCCTGCAAGTGAGAATTAGGATTGTGGAGACTCTCCTTGTGTCTATTATTCCATCTCTGACCAAGGAGTTTACTGCCACACCCGTTGGTAACCCTTTAGGGTTTTGCTGTTGCCCTTAGCAACAGCATTTCGGGTTCTCTACGTATTAAAACACAACATCTTGCTTTTTCCATCTGAGCATTTCTAATACTAGGGAGACACCCAGTTTCTTAGCCTCTGGGCTTCTCTGTTCACTCTGTGTTGGTTTTGTTACCCTATCACCTTCTGTGTACGTTATGTCATATTTCCCAGTCTGTCTGTGAGGTCATTTGTTTTGCATCCCTCTCTGTTCAGACACCAGTACATTCCTGCAGGCACTGGTGTGTATAACAGTTCAAACACCAGTACATTCCTGCAGGCACTGGTGTGCATAACATATTCAGCAGCCCAATACTCCTGTTGAAATTTTGTGGGAATATGGAGCATACCCCTCAAAATACGTTGCAACAGGTGGTCGATCAGGTGCAGGTCCTGACTCGTCAATTTAATTATTTGTCCATTAAAATGCACACCTCCCAGGCCGCTGGCGGAGCTCCTGCAGCAGCAGCACCTTCAGGGGTTAAGGAGCCGAAAGTAAATCTTCCGGATCGTTTTTCTGGAGATCGCTCGCAGTTCTTTTGTTTCAAGGAGAGCTGCAAGTTATATTTCCAGCTTAGGCCTCAGTCTTCTGGGTCAGAGATTCAGCGGGTGGGCATAGTGATTTCCTTGCTACAAGGAGACCCACAGGTCTGGGCATATGGGTTGCAGCCTGACTGTCCGTCGCTTAAAAGTGTTGACGCTTTTTTTACGGCACTGGGCATGTTGTATGATGACCCTGACAAGACGGCCTCAGCCGAGGCTCAGATTTCGATCCTTAAGCAAGGGCGAAGGCCAGTTGAGGTTTACTGTACGGAGTTTCAGAGGTTGGCCCATGATACCCAGTGGAATGACCCAGCCCTGAGACACCAGTACCGAAGAGGTCTTTCTAACCAGATAAAAGACCAACTGGTACAATATCCCTTGCCTGATAGCTTGGATCAGCTCATGCAGTTATCCATCCGGGTGGATAGACGGCTGAGAGAGCGTAGGCTTGAAAGGGAGACCGAGGTTTCCTTCTTTCCCAAGGGAACCTCAGACTCTGAGGAATTTTCCGAGGAGCCTATGCAGATTGGGGCTACCCGCCTCTCCTCGCGTGAGAAGACGCGGAGGAGACAGCAGGGGTTGTGTTTGTACTGTGGGAATAAGGGTCATGTGGTAGTATCATGCCCAGAAAAGCCGGAAAACTTCAGGGCCTGAGGGTGATGGGAAACATCCTGTCAGGCCAGAAGTCAGAATTTCCCAAGAAGACTTTTATCATTCCGGTGACCTTGAAGATCCTCAGTCAAACTGTCAAGACTGAGGCCTTTGTGGACAGTGGGGCCGACTGGGTTTTTATGGACCGCCAATTCGCCCTGAAACACTCTGTTTCCTTAGTACCCTTGGCGTCGGAAATTGAGATTTGTGGGTTAAACGGGGAACCATTATCCCAGGGTAAAATTACCTCTTGCACTAGCCAGATTTCTTTGTTTATTGGAGCCACACACTCTGAAAAATTGTCCTTTTATGTGACTGTCTGTACTTTTGCCCCATTGGTGTTGGGGTTACCCTGGTTAAGGGCCCACAATCCTCAATTTGACTGGGTCTCTGGGGAGATTCTTAGTTGGGGTACTGATTGTTTCAGGAGTTGCTTGAGCCTTGCAGTCTGGCTCTCGCAGCTAAGTTTGCCTGGATTGCCAGGGTGTTATGCAGATTTTGCGGACGTGTTCTCCAAAAAAGTTGCAGAGGTACTACCTCCCCATCGCCCCTATGACTGTGCCATTGATTTGTTGCCGAATGCTAAGCTTCCCAAGAGCAGGTTGTACTCCCTGTCACGTCCTGAGACTCAGGCTATGGCAGAGTACATTCAGGAGAACTTGGCTAAAGGATTTATCAGACCTTCACAGTCTCCAGTTGGGTCGGGGTTCTTCTTCGTGGGTAAAAAGGACGGTTCATTGCGACCCTGCATCGACTTCAGGGAATTGAACCGTATCACGATTAAAAACTCATACCCACTGCCTCTCATTTCGGTCTTGTTTGACCAGCTTCGTACTGCCACCATTTTTTCTAAGATTGACCTACGCGGTGCGTACAATCTAATCCGAATAAGAGAGGGGGATGAATGGAAGACTGCCTTTAATACCCACTCAGGGCATTATGAATATTTGGAGATGCCTTTTGGGCTCTGTAATGCCCTGGCAGTCTTCCAGGATTTCATGAACGATGTGCTCAGGGAATATTTGGATAGATTCTTAGTTGTATACTTAGATGACATCCTAATCTTCTCCCATTCCCTGGAGGAACATCGGAAGCATGTACGCTTAGTCCTCCAGAAACTCAGAGACCACCGGCTTGGGGCGAAGCTGGAGAAGTGCGAATTTGAAGTTCAGCAAATCGCATTTCTAGGATATATTATCTCCCCAGAAGGTTTCCAAATGGAGGGTTCTAAGGTACAGGCAGTCCTGGATTGGGTGCAGCCCACTAGTTTGAAGGCGCTTCAGCGTTTCCTGGGCTTTGCAAATTTTTATAGACGATTTATCGCTGGATTTTCGTCTATAGTGGCGCCCTTGGTGGCACTCACTAAGAAAGGGGCGGATGTTGCTCACTGGTCTCGTGAGGCCAAAGCGGCTTTTGCCCGTCTCAAAAGGGCATTTGTCTCGGCCAAGGTGCTGCGACACCCAGATCCAGAGCGTCCTTTTGTGGTGGAGGTGGATGCCTCTGAGATGGGTATTGGGGCAGTGCTCTCTCAGATGGGAGTGTCTGATAATCGCCTTCATCCCTGTGCTTACTTTTCCCGTAAATTTTCGCCTGCCGAGATGAATTATGACGTGGGTAACCGGGAATTGTTGGCTATTAAGGATGCACTCGAGGAGTGGAGACACTGGCTTGAGTGGGCTAAGTTTGTGGTCTCAATTCTCACCGACCATAAGAATTTGGCATATTTAGAGTCAGCGAAGCGTCTCAATGCCAGGCAGGCACGATGGGCTTTGTTTTTTGCTCGCTTTAATTTTTTGATAACATATCGCCCTGGATCAAAAAACATCAAGGCTGATGCGCTCTCGCTGAGTTTTGCTCCAATCCAGGAGACCACCGAGGAGCCGTTGCCCATTGTGTCCCCATCATGTATTAAAGTGGGCATTACCCAGGACCTCTTGTCATTAGTCCTTAGAGCACAGGAGCAGGCTCCTCCAGACCTTCCGGTAGGTCTTTTGTTTGTGCCTCCTAGGTTAAGACAGCGAGTGTTCCTGGAATTCCATGCCAAGAAGTCGGCAGGTCACCCGGGTATTGCCAGAACTCGGGAGTTGCTATCTAGGGCGGTGTGGTGGCCCTCGGTGGCTAAGGATGTGGATCAGTGGGTTCGGGCATGTGACATCTGTGCCCGAAATAAGACTCCTAGAGGGGTTCCTGTTGGCCCATTACATCCACTCTCTATTCCATCTAAGCCATGGACCCACATTTCAATGGATTTTGTTGTGGACTTGCCCAAATCCTCTGGGATGACAGCCATCTGGGTTGTCGTTGACAGGTTTTCGAAGATGGCGCACTTCGTTCCACTGGTTGGGCTGCCATCGGCCAGACGCCTGTCTGAATTATTTATGCTGCATGTTGTGCGCCTCCACGGGTTGCCACTTGATGTGGTCTCTGACCGCGGATCCCAGTTTGTGGCCAAATTCTGGAGGGCATTTTGTTCCGATCTCCAGATTTCTATCAGCTTGTCGTCAGGCTACCATCCGCAGTCTAATGGGCAGACTGAAAGGGTGAACCAGACCTTGGAGCAGTTCCTCAGGTGTTATGTCTCCAAGTGTCAGACTGACTGGGTTGCTCATCTGTCAATGGCGGAGTTTGCCTATAACAACGCGGCTCACTCTGCTACAGGGATCTCTCCCTTCCTTTGTGTGTATGGGCATCATCCTAAGGCCAATTCTTTTGACCCCCTGGACTCCACGCCTGGTGGTTCCTCTGTGGTTTCGGTCCTTAGAGGTATTTGGAGGAAAGTGAAGAAAGCCCTTGTGTCTGTGTCATTAGTGACCAAAAGGGTTTTTGATAAGCGGAAAAGACCCTGCAGCTTCAAATTAGGAGACTTCGTCTGGTTGTCTACCAAGAATTTGAAGTTGAAACAGCCATCTCATAAGTTAGGCCCCCGGTTCATCGGCCCTTATAAGATCACCAGGGTTATCAATCTGGTGGCATTTCAGTTAGATCTGCCCCGTTCTTTGGGTATCAATAAAACATTTCATTGTTCCCTTTTAAAACGGGCGATTAGTAATCCTTCTTCCAGAGGAAGACCTTCCCCTCTTCTGATACGTGGCCAGAGGGAGTTTGTTGTTGAAAAGATTCTTGACTCCAAGATGGTTCGGGGTCGGCTGTCATTTTTGGTGCACTGGAAGGGGTATGGCCCGGAGGAGCGGTCGTGGGTGCGCAGTTGTGATCTTCATGCCCCCAGACTGATACGCTCTTTCTTCTCGCAGTTCCCCGATAAACCCGGTGGTAGGGGTTCTTTGACCCCTCGTCAGAGGGGGGGTACTGTTAGGGTCTCCTGCCCTGTGCTGCCACGTCGTCATGGCAACCGGGAGACAAGTGCTAGCAGAGTAACCTGAGCGCAGCTGATACTCCGGTTCGGGTCTTTTGCTGTGCAGTGGTTACAGGCATGGGATCCGGTGCTGGTTTTTGTGCTCACAGTCTGTGAGGTCTGAGGGGGGCGTGGACAGCACCTGCTTTATAAGGCCTCTTCTCAGATTAAGCAGATGCTGCTGAATCTTTGTTGGTTAGTCAGTTCCTGAAAGTTAGCCAGTACTGTGTAGCTTTGTATTTTGTTATTGCTTACTGCAAATAGGCCTGGGCATTTGGTACTACACTCTGCCAATCCAGACCTAGCAGTAAGACTGGAGTCAGTCGTTTAGCCTGCTGAGGTTCTTTTGCTATTCTGTGAACCCAGCAGGTTTGTGGCTGTACTTTCAGACCTGCCTGCATAATCCTCTCTCACTGTGCAGGGCGTCCATGTGTCAGTTTAGTGGCAGTAAACTGAACCTGGGCCCTGCAAGTGAGAATTAGGATTGTGGAGACTCTCCTTGTGTCTATTATTCCATCTCTGACCAAGGAGTTTACTGCCACACCCGTTGGTAACCCTTTAGGGTTTTGCTGTTGCCCTTAGCAACAGCATTTCGGGTTCTCTACGTATTAAAACACAACATCTTGCTTTTTCCATCTGAGCATTTCTAATACTAGGGAGACACCCAGTTTCTTAGCCTCTGGGCTTCTCTGTTCACTCTGTGTTGGTTTTGTTACCCTATCACCTTCTGTGTACGTTATGTCATATTTCCCAGTCTGTCTGTGAGGTCATTTGTTTTGCATCCCTCTCTGTTCAGACACCAGTACATTCCTGCAGGCACTGGTGTGTATAACAGTTCAAACACCAGTACATTCCTGCAGGCACTGGTGTGCATAACAGCCGTATATGGCCTGCAGGCCAGAGGTTCCCCACCCCTGTTTTAGACAGTCACTGTGAGTTCATAAGCACGGCAAAATTTGGCCTAATTGATATAAAATAACCAAAATGTATAACAAAAAGCTTACGTGCATGATTAACATTGGGGTAATCATTATGGTTTGTTCACCTAAAGTATGTACAAAGTCAGCGTAATATTTTAACCAAAAAGTAATGTCCTAACGAAAAAGGTAATATCCCAACACAAAAAACATATGGATCTGCATAACATTAATATTTTATGTAAATAAAATTAGAAACAAAATGTTGAAACTGCTTCCACTGAAAATTCAAGCACATTTGACCACACAATTTTGGGCCCGATCCAGAACTGATCGCTGCTGTGCATTTTCACACAGCAGGCGATTATCGATTGACTGCGCATGCGTGTGCACCGTAATGCACACGTGCGTCACCAAACAACAGGAATTGCTAAACAGTGACAAGCTAGTGTGAACATTTTGATCGCACAGCCATTCGCAAGCTGATTGACATGAAGAGAGCATTTGTGGGTGGTAACTGCCCACTTTCTGGGAGTGTCAGGGAAAATGCAGGCATCCCCAAGCTTTTTCTGGAAGGGTGTGTAACGTCAACTCATGCACCGATCAGCCTGTTCTTTTCGCACTGTACGATTAAGTCCTCGGCTACACACAGACTGCACACAGTGGAAAAATCATTTGATGGTGAGTGAGGTGCGAAAGGATTTGCAACTGTCCACTGACTGAGGGACATTTTCGCATGGCATACAAAATGTGACTGCACACTTGCACGGGCCAATTTATACTCCTCCTTGAGCGGCAACTATCTGAATGCAGGACAGCAAAGTTAGCAGGACAGTGATCAGGTCTGAATTAGGTCCTCAATGTTTTCCACCAGTGTGAATTGGCCATAAATGTTTTCAGTCCTGCCTGTACCTAAATCATTATCTAGAAGATTTGACAACTCATTTTCCCAGTTCATTTAATAATATTTAATTTACACTTTTCAGTTTTTAAACTACAGTACAATACAGCTTAGTTTAGCTCTATAAGAACGTAAGATGGAAAAGTAATTATATGTTCTTGACATGTGATGTCGAGTCCCTATATAGTAATATACCACATGGCCGGGGTGTAATGGCCACGGAATCCTATTTAAAAACAGATAAATCTATGGATAGTTCATTGCGTCAATTTATAATAGACGCTATTAAGTTCATACTATCTCATAATTATTTCACTTTTGATGGGTTGTTCTATTTACAGTTCCTCGGTGTGGCGATGGGTGCCAGGTTCGCCCCGAGTTTTGCCAACCTCTATATGGGTCAATTAGAGGAGTCCCTCATTTGGGGGGGCCCATTCGGGGTGAACCTGGTACTCTATGGTCGCTACATCGATGACCTGTTCTTTATTTAGGATGGGGATTTACAATCCACAGTATAATTTCTCACATTTTTAAATTCTAATGATTATGGTTTACAGTTCACCAGCACTGTTCACGATTCACATATTAATTTTTTGGATATTGATTTAGTAATCAATGATGATACAATTGTTACGTCTACTTTCCGTAAGGAAGTGGATACTAATAATTTCTTAAACTATAGAAGCTGCCATTTTCGTCCATGGCTTAATAACATCCCTAAAAGCCAATATCTTAGAATTCACCGTAATTGCTCTCAGTTGGTACAATTTGAGAGACAGGCTTTAAAACTCACTTCTGCATTTAAAGACCAGGGATATCCGGACAAAATAATGGAGGATGCCTTATCCGAGACACGGTTGAGAGATAGAGATGCATTATTGGCATCTAAGATAGAGAAGGATCATCTCTCTAAAGTTGATGTACAACAGCCTAGATTTATCACTAGATTTAATACATGTTCAAAAGAACTTCAAACTATAATAAATAAAAACTACTCTGTGTTGAAGACGGATAGAATTCTATCTACTATATTAGATGAGAAACCTTGTATAACTTTTAAAAAAGCTGCAAACCTACAAACTTATCTTGCCCCTAGCCATTTTAAAACATCGGATACTAACTCATTAGCCAGCAAGAGTATGTGGCTACAGAGACCAAAAAGGCCACAAGGGTGCTATAAATGTAGAAAACAGAGGTGCAGTACTTGTTTATTTATTATGGATAAGACTACCAAGGTGCATTCATATACTTATGGAACACAATTCGAGATACGGGGCAGTATTAATTGTAGAACTAATTATGTTGTTTATGCCATAAGTTGTGTGTGTGGGATACAGTATGTAGGTCGGACTACACGTTTGCTACATACTAGATTTCTAGAACATAAGAACAATATCAATAGAGGCACCAGTCAACATAGTTTGGTTAGACATGTCCTGGATATTCACGATGGAGATGTTAAAAGTATAAGTATACAGGGTATAGAATACATTGAACCCACCGTTAGGGGAGGTGATAGGTATAATCGCTTGTGTAAACGAGAGGCTTTTTGGATACATACTCTAGGTACTCTCTTTCCAGATGGTCTAAACAACTGCATTGAAATGAACAATATTTGACTTAGGGGATCTAATATCTAAATAATATATATTGTTTAATAATGGTTCTAGATATAATAGTATTCCTGTATTTGCCTTTAGAGGCCATATGTTTGATATTAATAAATTTAATTTTTTCGATTATCTGCATTGGCCCTTGGTTGCTGTATGTGTGCATCTATAGGTGTACTAACATGGTGAAGATTTCATTAATACAATATACTAGATTAAATATTATGTTGTGTATGATAGTGATTTGTTATGTAGCCATCTAGACTACAATATGTAGGATGGTAATTAGCTTTATGAAAAAATGTTGTAGTTGATTCCTCACTTCTTGGTAATCCATGAGGTATTTATTTGTTTTGATTTCTGGTCTGCTCTCTTTATATGAGTATATCATATTATATGAAAGTATTGCACGTGGTCTCATTTAAAGGGCTACTTTTGTGATCCGTATAAACACATGAGTATGTGTACGGGTGCTATTTGCACGCGTACACTTACGTGTATGTATATGGTATTTGACACTATATATTATCATTCTCTCATTTTTTCTGTATATACATAAAAAATTGTAGTGGTGTTTTATACCTGAATTACTATTAATAATGAAAAAGTTTAAGAACAAACTATTAATAACACATAAAAAATGGATAGGTGTCTGTAGTGGCACTTGAACCCGGGCCTGCATGGTTGGGTGTTCAGGGGATCAGTGTGCTGAACCACACGGTCTCATAGCAATCTTAGTATTTAATTGGTATATTTAACAAATAGAAAGGAAACTTATGTGCTATATATCTCTCCGTGCTGACTATTTGAATTAATTTAGATAGTTACATTTGTCTAGATAGAAAGAAATAGATCTGTGTTTTATGTATATTATAAATAAATGTTCATGGTTATTGCCATGTATTTGATATTATAAATACTATGTTGTATATATTTGATTATATGTAATAAGGTTCAGACTAGTTATCAATTTATACATGTGTTCCCAATATAATGAAAGTGCCAGGGAGGAATTTTCATTGGACAATGACCTCTTTAAATATCAGCTACTCCCAAAGCATAGGAACCTATTCTGATGAAACCGACTGCCCTTAGGTCGGAGAAACACGTTAATTAGAGCTGGAGCTAAATTTTCCACGTTCCTGACCACCTCTGCACACCTGATTTCAGGTGCACAGCCGATCGTCTCCGCTGCAATTGAGCCACGTGTGCTTCCCCCCCGGGACCTGCCAACGTCCGCACACTGGCACACTTGGGACCAGCCATCATCTCTACACTGCTGCTCCCGCACTGTCCGGTTTTCCTTGTGCCATAGGATACGGCTTCTGCATCATCATTTCAATTGCGGTGAGCGTTCAGCCGTCTGGACGGATGTGTGTGTGTGGGGGTTGAAAAGAGAAGCAGGACGCTGGCTAGGAGACTTTAAAGCTATACTCCTTTCAGGCGGCTTTCAAATAAGTACAACAAGCATGCATATGTGATCACATTTCTAGCAGAGGTACCTTCAAATCAATGTGTTTCTGCTTTTCAATATAGAGTCTGAAGTGCGATACTTCATATACCAATATTCAATCCTTGTCCGTAAGAAATAACTGGACATTTCATCTCAAATCATATGGGACAATATGGTTTTATTGACAGATTATCAGTGATGGTCAGTGGACTATTATGCTCTATATATTTAGCAACATTGTTGTTTTTATATGATCAATATTTTTAATATTTTAATAAATTGTTTCTATTGGATCATTATCTTGCGCTCTCTTGTATAGTCATATAAGTATAACTATATTTATATCTATAATAATATATATTGTTTATTTGGGTGATTACAGATACCCCGCATGGGAGCTGCAGTTTATATGAAATTATACTAGTGTGAATTTTTATAATTTGGTTATAACTTCACCATAGCGCCTGTATTGATTTTGCTTTATTAGTAATATCAATATTATTTGTACATATTAGCTCTATAAATGTATGACCAACACTGGCTCCCTGCCTGGCCTAATTCCACAAGAATACAGCTCTTTGGCTACAACCCACCATCTTGCCTTGTTTCTCCGAGCACACATAACCAGCTGTCTGTGCCAAGTTTGGGGATATGCAAAGCTATGGCCCCATAGCACTTACATCTGGCTCAATGACCCTGTTGGTTTATGCTTCCCAGTGCCCCTGGATACTTTTTAGCATTGGATTAGACACCCCGAGGCCACTATCTTCAAAGGATTTCCACCACCTGGATACAGCTGTTTCGCTGCCTCTCACAGATAATCTCTCTCTGTGTCCAATCCCCGAGCTATAGCTGCCTGGCTATCCCACACCACATCTCTGCCTTCTATTGCTAAGAAGTGACCATTAGCCCTACCTTTAATTTCAGAACCTGCTAGGAGGCAAAACCTCTCTGGCATACTCTGATTCTTTTTCTCCTACCTGGTCCCCCCACCCAACTATGACCAGTGCCAGTGAGTGAATCGCACTGGATTATTGCTATCCTTGACTAAGTGCATTCTTTGTCCTTTTCTGTTTCTTACAGTAACACAACACACATATATATATATATATATATATATATATATATGTGTGTGTGTGTGTGTGTGTGTGTGTGTATATATTTGTATATACAGTATATATTTTTTGTAAGGACTTTGGGGTGTCTCTTCTGATGCAAGGGTATATTCCAGGTCGCCAAACCCACCAGTTTTGAATATCTTTGGTGGCTCGAACTTCAATGAAGACAATTACAACTTTAGCTCAAAGTCAAGTCCGGTATGAACTGTATCCACATATGGACATTTCAACCCTAGATCTTCCACTGGACAATTTCTTTTAAGGTCTTAGCACCATCTGATCTGTTTTCTGTATCTATCTATCTATCTATCTATCTATCTATCTATCTATCTATCTATATATACTGTATACATAAATCCACGAGCCGGCACTCCCTCGTTAGACAATAATCAATAACCTGCTGGGGTGCTCTCCCAGAGGCCAGCAAACCCCATCCAATATGCAGACAACAAAGGCGGCACTCCCGGACTCATTACTTGGTGAAACAAAAAAACGTGCTTTACTTCAATGTTTCGGGGGTTCTCCCCCTGTCATCAGGACACACATACGTTTCAGTTTATTTCAACCGTTGTCAGAAGTAAGGTTACTTCTGACGATGGTTGAAATAAACTGAAAATTTAAGCTTAAAGACGGGGTTGTTCTCTGTTCTTTAATTGTTGCAAGTCTGAGAATGCCGCCTATCACCGTCACCATATTGCTGCTATAGCTGTGGAGGGCACCAGGCGAGATGAGCAGGATCTGAGAGTGGCGAGTATTTCTAATATATATATATATATATATATCATTTTTATTGCAAATATCTGTCTCCAGTGCCGTTCATCCTTTGGTGCTGTATATATATATATATATATATATATATATATATATATATATATATATAATTGTATTTATACATACGTACATATATATATATATATATATATATATAGAAAATATATATATATATATATATATATATATATGTCCATAAATTATAGATCAGTGCGCTTTTCCTTGTTCAATGTTCCTCTTCCTGTATATATATATATATATATATATATATAAAGTTCCAGTATGACCGGCACTCCAAACAACTTGTTTAAATACCTGGGTGCTGACAATGCTAAATTCCCTTGTCGTATAAACAACCCTTTATGAAGCTAAGAACACTGTACACTGTTTACTTAAGAAGTACCGTAATGGTACGCTAGTTGCGTAACGATCGCTCAGCCGTAGGCGAGATGCTCAAGCGTCACGTTCGCTCACGGCCCAGCGATCACAGGACACGTTATTGGCTATGACTAGAGTAATGATTCGCTATGGCGTAGCGGACGCTCGAGACCACGAGGAGATCACCAGCGGCGCAGACGCTCACAACGCTATACCTTTATGTCTAAACCTTATACCAATGAAATACACGGAATACCTTAATGTGAATACAGGGTGTAAGTGCAACCTTGTGTAACCTGACTAACTACAAAGCTGCTTGAGCGTCACCGACGCTCAAGTGAACACTTAACACTATAGGAAATACACAGATACTGGTTTAGGGTCCAAAGCCTATTAACTGTATTATATCTAGTATACTTGTAAAAAGGGGATAACAGTACAAATGATACACTACAATATAACAAAGACTTCCTAACCAAAATACAATACTATCTAATACAATACAATACTAGTCTAGGGGAGATACGAGAGAAAGAGAAGGGAAAGAGAGAGAGAGAGAGAGAGATGAGAGAAATTGGCTCACAGAAAGACAATGATTACGGAGAGAAACTTACGCACAAGGGTAAACGATCGCATGCGCCTGGACATCCAGCACCCGATTTTCAGCAATGAGAACCGTTGAAGAGTGAGAGCTGGATGTGGTCGGCCTGCCTATTTATGCCCCACACACAATGCAATCTCATAGTCCCTACAATCCCATTGTCCATTGGATGAAGGAATTCGACCCTGTATCACAACAAAAGGTCATAGGTTGATTCATACAGGTGGGCTGTGACGATTTCAAACAGCTCAGGTGGGTGGGGAACTAGGTTTCCCGCCGCATACCTGAGTATGAGTAAATAGTAGAAATGGACATAAACTTCTTATGTCCATAACTATTCGCACGAGCGATTAATACGCTCCAAACCAACACCGGAATATTGCTAATTAAATACTCTTCCGATGGGTACCAAACACTGCTGTATGATTCTTGTTAGACCCTTCGTACGATACAGAGAGGGATTACTTTAAACAGGGACCTTCTATATTAACCAAACTTTCAGAAACTATCAAAGGGATCATGATCTATAAACTACATTAATTGTGAAAATATGTAACGAATGAGTCGCACGCTACGACTACATAAATTCTACCGTAAATACGCATACCGCGCCTGCGAGTGCCCGCTATTGCGGGTATGCGCCTTCACGGGAGAGCGTACGCATGCGCAGCGCGGACCAGTGTGCGGTGCAAATATGGCAACGTGCATAGAGACATTTTTCTGACTTTGACAGTCCACCCTTTGGCAGTCAATAATAACTGCCACAAAACATTTAAGGAGAAAAATGCAAGTCAGGGGTTAATACATTTCCATGGTTGGGTAAGGGAGGAGAGAGGAGAAGGTGTGAAGAGGGTATGACCTAGTGAGATAGCAGAAGCATGTGTGTATGGATCCATGTTTGGGGGGTCATGTATCATCGTGCCGTACGTGTTGTACATCAAGCTTCGAGGTATTGCGAAGTATACATTTGAATTCCTTCTTATCCTGTGGTACAGGTCTGTGGATGGGCTGTCAAACTTTACCGAGCTCTTTTCGGATTTTGAACAAAATGGGGAGCACATTTTAGTTGATGATACATGAATGGGGGAGGTATGTGGTTGCTGATATCTGTGCCTGTATTCCCTATCGTCTATGTGTGTCATTACCTGAGGGTTGTAGAGATGAAGATAAAGAACACTTATGGAAAATGCAATGATTTTCTATGTCAGGGAAATGTACATCTGTCGTCGAAGTTGTGTTCGGTATCTGTTGAGAGTCGTCTTCTTTGCGCTGTATTGCTCCTTGGGCATGAGCAAATAGCTTTGTCAGAGCCATCGGATTTACAAAAAAATGTTGGGCTAGCGTGAGTTTAAATGTACTAGGGAAACTGGGGATCCATGGCAAAGTTCATCAAGTGTCCATTTCTCAAGTGGTCAAAACTTCATCTTTGGTGCTTGTCTGTTGTCTGTATAGCGTCTCGTCAACTTCCTCGTCCAAGGGGGTCTTTGTATCTTGGAGAAAAGCAGAAAAACAGGTGAAAGAAACGGACCGTATAATCGCATTTTCATCCCATCCTGGTTTCTATCATTGGGTCATAAATCAAATCCAGGTTAATTACAGTTTCCTCGCTCCTCAAGCTCATCACTCTTGTACTTTGTTTGCACCTCATTAAAGCCTGCCCGCATCTAAATATCAATCCAATCGATATAACGACACCCAAGATACATAGTAGAAACTTTCCAACATCCATTATGACTCCTTGAGCCCAGTCTCCCAAACCGGAGAACCAATTTCGCGGGTTCAACCATGACACCCAACCAGTCAGCTCATTTCCTACAGCAGCAAGGGTGAGATTGTGTTTCCGACGAAATTCCCACTTCAATTGCAGAATATCGTCCATCTTTTGGTCTATGACCTCTACCGGATCCTCGGTGCTATTCGTGATATAAGTGCAACACTTTATGCCGTACTGTGTTGCCAATGTAACACAATATCCGCCTGTTACTGCTGTAAGATAATTAAGAACCATCCTATGCTGAACTAGTTCTGTTTTATAAGCTTGAAGTTCTCTTCCAGTGTATCTAAACGTGTCATCATACATTTCAGTGATATTATCTAACAAATTGGCGAGTGCGGAAATGTATCTATAATTCATCACTCCCCGAGCGGTACGAGTGAAATCTAACGCTACCAGGACCTGAATCCCGGTGGATTCATGGATAAGATCAGAGGCCGGATGCTCTAACCTTTCTGACAGTTGTCTTTTAACTCGGTGCTCGTAATGAGTGTGAGTATAAGGAGCTTGGGCACCACGGTGTATGTCTTTCATTTTGTCATGTGTAACAGTCATCACTTCAGGCAATACTTTTCCAATATAACACAATCCTTCAGAGTTTGGGGCAAGCCACTTGTACGCCTTTCTCCCGCATATGAAATATGCATCATCGGGGAGAACATATGGGACGGAGAAGGACATGACCATGTTACAAACCTTCCAGGTGAAATCTCCTGACCCTAATTCTTCCATCTGCCTAATGCACGTATCAGTTTGTACGATATGTGCACAGTATCCTGGTGATACCTCTCCAACTCTAGTAATCCTATTTCCTAAGGTATATCGATACCGGAAAGATTTTCCTCTACTGGCTATGTGGCGTACAAGCTCTGTATCTGTAGGCATTCTATCTGCTCTGTGTGAAAAGGTCATGGTAAGGTTGCTCCATGACACTTCCCAATTTCCCGGTTTTCTGGGATTGGAGATGTTGAAACATAAGAGGGACCTATCCACATGGTATTGGTGGAGCTTCAAACTAGGAGGGCTGGAGATGTTAAACCTCCGGTCCACCGGTCTCCCACCATTTAGCTCAAGTACCTCCCCTAACGTTAAAGGAAATGGTACTAGCCCTGATTTGCTGTGACCCTGAGGTACTTGAGAGCATACCCAACAATCTGTTTGGTTTAACACGTTACCCACTAAGGAGTGATAGTCACTCAATGGATGCCGGTCCATATGGATATTAAAACTAGATTGGCATTTCTTTATGCATCCATCTTCAACCAGATTATCACAGAGCCTACAGATACAATTTTCTTCAGCTAACAATCCATCACAATTTCTTCTATCGGATCGTTTTCTGATACTCGCCTTTGCTTGTTGGTTTGGTTGATCTTGGAAAACTACGCCTCCATCATCATAATCGGAACCCATTCCAGATCCTCTCTCGACCTCTATGGTACTCTCGCCGGAACAGACTGCTCTGGTCAACATCATGGTTAACATCAAAATCCGGATCACAGTCTCTTGGGGCAAGTCCATCTTTGAGGAGGAAATAGAGAAGAATGAGAAGGGGGAAAAAGAAATTTCAAGGAAGAGGGGATGGGAAGTGGAGGAAAACAATAAAAGGGAGAAGGGAGTCGACAACTGCTTTCGGTCTTCAAGGCTCAGGTGCCGCCTCAGTCCTCCTGGAACAGACACTCCAGTGATACAACCTCTACCGTCTGTTCCTTATCACGGGACTTCTCTGGATCAGCAACCTTTTTGCAGTGGGATGAATGGACCCAAGTCTCTTTCTCAGCCACCTTCAATGCTGTGGTGCTAGTCAATAAGACCTGGTATGGTCCTTCCCATCTATCAATAAGACAACCTGAGCGTAGAAAATTTCGTATCATTACATAATCCCCAGGTTCAATGTCATGACAATTACTATCTGGTAAATCAGGAATCATCAACTTCAGATTATCATTTTGATTCCTCATCTGCTTACTCATGTTAATCAAGTACTTTACAGTTACTTCATTGTTACATTTCAAATCATCCTGAGGGTTAATCATGACATGCGGTTGTCGACCAAACAAGATTTCAAAAGGAGACAGATTAAGAGGGGACCTGGGAGTGGTTCTGATGCTATACAAAACAATGGGTAAAGCTTCTGGCCACGTCAATCCTGTCTCTGCCATTACTTTACTCAATTTATTTTTAATAGTGCTGTTCACTCTTTCGACCTTCGCGCTCGCCTGTGGACGGTACGGAGTGTGCAGCTTGCTATCAATTCCCATCAACTTACACATTCCTTGAAAGACATCACCTGTAAAATGGGTACCCCTATCACTTTCAATGATTCTAGGGATACCATATCTACATACAAATTCCTGCACAATTTTCTTAGCTGTAAACATAGCGGTATTTGTAGCTGCTGGGAAAGCTTCGACCCAATTCGAGAAAACATCTATACAAACAAGTACATATTTCAAATTTCGACATGGGGGTAATTGAATGAAGTCGATTTGTATTACCTGGAAAGGGCCGCCAGCAGGTGGGATATGGGATGGTTCTGTAGGTATTGCTTTTCCAATATTCTTTCTCAGACAGGTAAGGCATGACATTGCTCTTTTATTCGCATGAGAGGAGAATCCTGGGGCGCACCAGTATGCTCTTACCAATTTGCACATCCCCTCCTTGCCTAGATGAGTCAGCCCGTGAGCTGCTTCAGCCAGACATGGAAGGTATGCCCTGGGGGCCACTGGTTTACCATGTCCATCCGTCCAGAGCCCTGAGGACTCCTGGCCATATCCCTTTGCCTTCCAGACTGCTCTCTCCTGTGTGGAACACAAATTCTGCATCTCACACAACTTTTGTGTGTTGATGGTATTAAATACCATCAGTTGTGTGGTGTCTGTCTGTATGGGGGTAGCAGCTGCAAGCTTTGCGGCTTCGTCTGCTCGGCTGTTACCAAGGGATACTGGGTCTTGGCTATATGTATGTGCTTTACATTTGATAACAGCCACTCTGTCGGGTTCCTGTATCGCTGTTAGAAGCCTTTTTATATATGCTGCATGCGCTATCGGTGTACCAGCTGCCGTCATGAAATTTCTGAGGCGCCATAGGGCTCCGAAATCATGTACTACCCCGAAGGCGTATCTAGAATCGGTGTAGATATTGGCTGACTTACCCTTAGCCAATTCACATGCTCTGGTTAGGGCGACCAGTTCAGCAACCTGGGCTGAGTGAGGTGGGCCTAGCGGTTCCGCTTCTATGGTGTCTTGGTCATCTACGACTGCGTATCCAGTACACAAGTCTCCCGAGTCTGACTGTCTATGACAACTACCGTCCGTGTAGAACGTGAGTTCTGCATCTTCCAGTGGGTTGTCACTGATGTCAGGCCTTGCGGTAAAATTTTGGGTCAAATATTCCATACAATCATGTGTATCTCCCTTTGCATTAAATCCTCCTTCCCCATCACTCTCACCTTCCACCCTTTGTGCCTGACCAGGCACACCTGGGAGAAATGTTGCAGGATTTAATGCGCTGCATCTCCTTATGGTGATGTTTACTGGGGCCATTAATGCCAATTCCCATCTTGTAAACCTTGCTGATGAGACGTGTCTGGTTTGGGCAGAATTCAATAAGGCAGATACCGCATGCGGTGTATGGATTGTGAGGTTGTGGCCTAGCACGACATCTTCGCTTTTTGTCACTAGCAATGCTATCGCCGCAACGCTACGCAAGCATGTGGGGAGGGATCGCGCTACCGTGTCTAGCTGGGCGCTGTAGTATGCAATTGGCCTGCTGGCGTCACCGTGTTTTTGGGTTAGTACACCTGCTGCGCACCCAGCACTTTCTGTTCCGTATAGTTCAAAGGGTTTCCCATAGTCTGGCATACCTAGTGCTGGTGCCTGCGTTAGGCACTGTTTGAGTCTCTCAAATGCTGTTTCGGATTCGTCTGTATGCGAAATCCGATCAGGTTTGTTTGAAGAGACCATTTCCTGCAAAGGTAACGCCAATATGGAAAACCCTGGGATCCAATTACGGCAATACCCACACATTCCTAAAAACGTCCTGATCTGTTGCTGGGTTTGTGGCAGTGTCATGTCTCTAATGGCTTGGATTCTATCAGCGGTCAGGTGTCTCAGTCCTTGTGTTAGACAGTGTCCCAAATATTTTACCTTAGTTTGGCATAATTGTAACTTGTCTTTGGAAACCTTGTGACCTGTGTCTGAAAGATGAAACAGGAGCTGTTTCGTATCCTTCAGAGATGCTTCCAGTGAATCTGAACACAGTAATAAATCGTCCACATACTGTATCAATACTGATCCACTGTCTGGTTGGAAAGACTGTAAACAATCATGCAAAGCCTGAGAAAATATACTTGGACTATCTATGAAACCTTGGGGTAGCCGAGTCCACGTGTATTGGACTCCTCTGTATGTGAATGCAAACAAATATTGGCTGTCAGGGTGCAGAGGTACCGAAAAGAAAGCGGAGCAGAGGTCAATAACAGTGAAAAATTTGGCAGTGGGAGGAATTTGCATTAAGATGACAGCTGGATTAGGCACTACGGGGAACTGACTCTCAACTATTTTGTTAATCCCCCTTAGATCCTGCACTAGCCTGTAACCCCTCCCCCCACTCTTTTTAACAGGGAAGATGGGACTATTGGCTGTGCTGGACGTTCTTACCAGAATGCCCTGTTGCAGCAAGCGTTCTATTACTGGGAAAACTCCTAACTCCACCTCTGGCTTCAGAGGATACTGTGGGATTTTTGGAGCTATCCTACCATCTTTTACTTGTACAACTACTGGAGCTACGTTTGCCATTAATCCAGTGTCCTGTCCATCTTTTGTCCAAAGTGACTCTGGTATCTGAGATATCATCTCTTCTACTTGGGATGGATTCCTATTTGTCATAATGGAATGTGACATTAATTTTGATGGGGAGTCTAACATGTCTCGTACCTCCTGAGCGTGATTCTCAGGTATGTCCAGGAATACACCTTCAGGAGTACAATAAATGACGCAACCCATTTTACATAGTAAGTCTCTCCCCAGGAGATTAGTTGGTGCCGATGCAGCCAGCAAAAAGGAATGCTTGGTATGCAAAGGCCCTATTGTAATCTCGGCTGGTTTGCTAACAGGGTAGTGCTGGACTACTCCTGTTACTCCCATGGCTGGAATTGTCCTACCAGTGGTTCTCATGCCCACTGTCGAATTTATCACTGACTTGGCCGCCCCTGTGTCTACAAGAAAGTTTAAAGTTTTACCAGCTACATTGATTGCAATCTCTGGTTCGCTTCCAAGACTGGCAATCAATTTAACTGGCTGCAGATTACAGGTGTGGCCACACCCCTATTGGGTATGCTGACCTCCCTGAATCCCATTGGCAGCAACTACTTGTGGGGGAGTTAGCTGGGAACTACCAGAGGCCTGCCAGTCTCTGTTCGGGGGATATCTTTTTGTTTCCCCTGTATGTGGCTCAAAACTCCGCCTCTGTGGACCCTGCTCCCAATGTCGTGTGTTGTGTTGTTGTCTAGGGGGTTGAAAAGATCTTTGTACATTCTTTGTTCTACATTCTCGTGCAAAGTGTCCCGGTCTGTTACAAGAAAAACATGTTATTACACTTGCCTTACCCACAGGATTCGGTGGTACATACGCAGGCTGCCTTGTGGTCAGCGCCTGTATACTTACGGACATCAACTTATCACTTTGCGACTCCCTGTGTCTAGTGATGTTTTTGTCGTGATCAACAGCAGCCTCTCTCAAGGTGGACACTGACAGACCTCGCCAACATGGTTGTGTGGTCTGTACCCTAGCCTTTAATGTTTCTTTCAAACCATCCATCAGTACAGATACTGCTACTTCTCGATGGTTTGGGTTGGTCTTAATGTCTTCTATACCAGTGTATTTTGCCATTTCTGATAGTGCCCGGTGGAAATATTCTGCTGCCGTTTCGGACTCCTTTTGCTTAATGGAAAATATTTTATTCCATTTAACAACGGCTGGGAAATACTCCTTTAGCTGTAAATTTATCCTTTTTTACATTATCCTGGTCGTACACATCTGTAAGCGGTACATCTTTATCTAGTCCACAATCAGCCAAGAATTTAACTGAGTCGACATTGGAAGGTAAGCAAGCTCTTAGCACTATCTGCCAATCCTTATTATTGGGCTCTAAAGTGTTTCCTAGATCCCTGATGTATTTTTGGCTTGCCACTAAATCTTTTCTGGGGTCTGGGAATTCAGACACTATGGTCCTCAATTCCATTCTAGTGAACGGGCAATACATGGCAATGTTCCTGACGGGTGTGGCTCCTGATGCATCTGTTTTCCCATTGGGAACTACTATCACCTTTACAGGAGCAATTCTAACAGCCTCATTCTGCGTAGATTCTACAACTTGTGGTACAATTGTTTCAGTGTAGTGCATGGTGCCGTACTTACCCGTTGACACGACCTCACCTATCCCTCCGCTAGGGGCCTTCACTAATCTCGTGGGTGGTGCAGTTCCCACTGTGGTTTCTGATATGGTGGCCGCTAGAGAGAGCGCTGAAATTGTTGCCGAATCTTCTTCTTGATCACACTCCTGAGGAAGGTTCAAAACAGGGTACATCTTGCACGGGTTAATACTTGCATGAGTTATTTGGTTAACATCATTAACATTTACAGGGTTACTAAGAGTTTGTGTTTTACAACCCAGTGCGTTTCTCTCCGTAATCAGCTTCTCTCCTGCAATGTATGGTGGAGGTGGAGCTGTGGCTATCAGCTTCCTGACTGCCCCAGATCCCGCCGCCAGAGCCAAACCTCTCTGTATCTCACCTTCCTGGTGCCATAACTGTAAGTAATCATGATGCTGAATTCGTCTCTTTGATGATTTTACGAGACATATCCTCCTCCTTAAATTTTGTAACACGTCTGGACTGAAGCTACCTATTCTTGGGAATTTGTCCCTGTCTTGTACAGTCATTCTCTCCCACTCATCACATAAAGATTCGGTGTGACTTCCATATTTTTCACACATTACATATCGTGCCGACCCAACTGGTCGGTTCACAGAATCAACCTGAACCAGGGTTGATCGCCCCCTACCTGAGCAACTGGCCCCCATAGTCTGCAGGTGTTGCTTAGTCCTCCTTGGATTTCTGTATCAAGGTTTTCAGCAAGCCTTTACAGACAACCAAATTACTCCACAGTAGGCCGGCGGTGGCGGTTTACCGAGTACCCCACTCACTCGCCCACCTCGACCAATACGACCTGATCACACCGATATGGTGCTGGCGTACTCGATACAGGGCCCCTATGGAACCTTCTGTTTACTGGAACATATGAGGGTTACCCGCAGGACACTTACTCTTTCCAGTAAAGGTGGGGTTGTTAGATAGTTCCTGAGTGACCAGCGAACTTCCCTTCCAAAAATAAAAAATTACACAAATCACGTCAGAATGTACAGATAGCGTTTGTGACCACTTTACTCTAATGGTATTAGGTCAGATTACTAACTACTGCACACAATTACGTGCGGTCCAATCGTTCAGTACATAAGCACTACTTGTCATGTACTGAAAGATCAATGGAATCGATGTTTCCGGCCGCGATTCCTTCAGCAAGAGCTTATGGCCTATATGGGTTCTGCACCAACACCCCAGGCGTTGTGCCTCTTGTACCTTTATAGCGGACCTTTTTGTCTATTTTACCTGTTACCTAATGACCTCCTGGTCTGTTACCTTATGACCTCCTGGTCTGTTACCTTATGGTCCGCTATACTCTAATGCTCAAATATTATTTAACCAAGGATGCCTCCCTAGCCACCGTATATGTCACTTACACGTGTGTCCCTTGACGAGTACCCGACTTTCCTTTTGGTTCAACCTCTTAAGTTATATAAACTTATGTAATAAAAACACACTCACTCAACACATGTACACTTTGTTTCTATATCTATTTCTGCGCAGAAATTGTCTTCAGTCCAACAGTGTTACTAATTAGGAGCAGGATCTGTTAAACTAAATTTCAGATTTTCCAAAAATAGATTTGCGTTATTTACCGCTGTGCGTTACTTATCGCCTTTGCGCTAATTATCGCTTTGCGCTAATTCAACTTTTCGTGACTTGAGCTACGTTGCGTAACCAGACGCTACGTTGCGTAATGTACGCTGCGTGCGTCTGCCGTTTGGATTGCGTACGCAAGTCTTTTGTTAGGGACACGTGTACGCAAAACAAAGATCCACCGTAACACAATTTCTACCTTTAACAATGTAGATGATCCCTGATCATCTACCGCACACCACACTGACTGTCTTATCTCCCAGACAAGCCGTGTGTTGGTCTATACTTTAACTATTACCTCTACTATGAAATAACAGCAAATCTCTTTTTGCACTATCTATCAACTATAAAACTTGGCAAACAGGAATAGTGATATACGAAATTTGAAAAAGAAATGCAGATAAATGTATGCGTGCGTGTATACGCAAGACAGAAGAGAAATAAAACAGTTTTAAAAGACACAAGCGTTTTGTTCTTACTTCCGGTTCCCGGATTCCTTCAGCACTCTTTATCTAAGCGAAGCAGACGCTTATCCCGTCAGCACTGCGAGACAACCTCCCACCCTTTGCTGGGGGGATAATGTCTGCTGATCTACCTAGTGCAGATATGAGAAGGATAGGACGAGTCCCCAATTGACAATGCTAAATTCCCTTGTCGTATAAACAACCCTTTATGAAGCTAAGAACACTGTACGCTGTTTACTTAAGAAGTACCGTAATGGTACGCTAGTTGCGTAACGATCGCTCAGCCGTAGGCGAGATGCTCAAGCGTCACGTTCGCTCACGGCCCAGCGATCACAGGACACGTTATTGGCTATGACTAGAGTAATGATTCGCTATGGCGTAGCGGACGCTCGAGACCACGAGGAGATCACCAGCGGCGCAGACGCTCACAACGCTATACCTTTATGTCTAAACCTTATACCAATGAAATACACGGAATACCTTAATGTGAATACAGGGTGTAAGTGCAACCTTGTGTAACCTGACTAACTACAAAGCTGCTTGAGCGTCACCGACGCTCAAGTGAACACTTAACACTATAGGAAATACACAGATACTGGTTTAGGGTCCAAAGCCTATTAACTGTATTATATCTAGTATACTTGTAAAAAGGGGATAACAGTACAAATGATACACTACAATATAACAAAGACTTCCTAACCAAAATACAATACTATCTAATACAATACAATACTAGTCTAGGGGAGATACGAGAGAAAGAGAAGGGAAAGAGAGAGAGAGAGAGAGAGAGATGAGAGAAATTGGCTCACAGAAAGACAATGATTACGGAGAGAAACTTACGCACAAGGGTAAACGATCGCATGCGCCTGGACATCCAGCACCCGATTTTCAGCAATGAGAACCGTTGAAGAGTGAGAGCTGGATGTGGTCGGCCTGCCTATTTATGCCCCACACACAATGCAATCTCATAGTCCCTACAATCCCATTGTCCATTGGATGAAGGAATTCGACCCTGTATCACAACAAAAGGTCATAGGTTGATTCATACAGGTGGGCTGTGACGATTTCAAACAGCTCAGGTGGGTGGGGAACTAGGTTTCCCGCCGCATACCTGAGTATGAGTAAATAGTAGAAATGGACATAAACTTCTTATGTCCATAACTATTCGCACGAGCGATTAATACGCTCCAAACCAACACCGGAATATTGCTAATTAAATACTCTTCCGATGGGTACCAAACACTGCTGTATGATTCTTGTTAGACCCTTCGTACGATACAGAGAGGGATTACTTTAAACAGGGACCTTCTATATTAACCAAACTTTCAGAAACTATCAAAGGGATCATGATCTATAAACTACATTAATTGTGAAAATATGTAACGAATGAGTCGCACGCTACGACTACATAAATTCTACCGTAAATACGCATACCGCGCCTGCGAGTGCCCGCTATTGCGGGTATGCGCCTTCACGGGAGAGCGTACGCATGCGCAGCGCGGACCAGTGTGCGGTGCAAATATGGCAACGTGCATAGAGACATTTTTCTGACTTTGACAGTGCCCTCCCACGGTCCAAGCAGAGCAGATACAAAGAGCAAATTCAGGCGGCACTCCACGGATTTTCAAAACAAAATGAGACAGCTACACAAGCTTGATTGTCAACGTTTCAGGTGCTGTTTAATCACACCTTTCGTCAGGATACAAGAATCCTTGTATCCTGACGAAAGGTGTGATTAAACAGCACCTGAAACGTTGACAATCAAGCTTGTGTAGCTGTCTCATTTTGTTTTGAAAATCCGTGGAGTGCCGCCTGAATTTGCTCTTTATATATATATATATATATATATTGTGGCAGGAGAGATACTGGAAGCTACTCCAGGATCCTGGGGGTAGGTGGGAAGTGTGGATGGACCAGGTTCCCATCCATTGGGCCCAGACCAGGTCTTATAGGCTTCTTAGCCCAAGAAGCTTCTTCGTCTGCTACCACCTGGCTGCTGGGTTTAAAGCAGCGTCTCTTCCATGAGTCAGGGCTCCTGACGGCAATTAGTGTTCAGGTGATAGGTCTGCTAGGGACAGTGGGATCCGGAGGGCTGGGCCACTAGTGTCAGAATGCCGGGACTTGAAGGGTTCCTTATTAAGTAAGAGGGAGTGAGGCAGGGCCTAACCTCCCTGGTTGTTTATACTAAAGATAGTGATCTTTGTTTATGTGTATCTCTGTACTTGAACAACCTGAATAAAAGGTATTTGTTGCTATTGCACAAGCCTGGAGTTGGTCACTTGTGGATTTTTGTATCAGAGCGCATTCTAGCAAGGCTCCTGTTACAATATACATACTGTATATATATATATAAATATATATATACATATTTATATATACATATATATATATATATATATATATATATACACATACCGTGCAGTTTATTTTTATAAATACCAAACTCTGCTACAAAGGTTAGGTTGTGGAAGACAGTTTTATGTCACAGGTCATACACCATGGCAAGACTGAACACAGCAAAAGACACAAGGTAGACATACTGCATCAGCAAGGTCTCCCCAAAGATTTCAAAGCAGACTAGGGTTTCAAGATGTGCTGTTCAAGTTTCTTTTGAAGAAGCACAAAGAAATGGAAAATGTTGAGGACCATAGACTTAGTGGTTGGCCAGGAAACTTAGTTGATTAGATGAAAGACACATCACACATCATGCTTCCCTTCAAAATTGGAAGATGTCCAGTAGTGCCATCAGCTCAGATTTGGCATAAACCAGTGGGACCCAGGTATACCCATCGGCTGTTCGGGGAGGTCTGGCTAGAAGTGGTAGAATTGCAGACAAAATGCCTTAACTTTGACATGGAAACAAGGCCAATTGACTCAACTATGCACAAAACCATAGGAACCAGGGTGCAGAAAAATGACAGCAGGAGCTCTGGGGTGTAGAATGGCTGACCGGTGGTCAGTAGACCGGCGGTCAGCTTACCGATGCCGGGATCCTGGCAGCATACCGACGCCGGGATCCCGGCGGGGAGGGGTGAGTGCAGCAAGCCCCTTGAGGGCTCGCTGCGCTCGCCACGCTGCGGGTTCGGTGGCGACCTGCGGTCGTCATGGGTTCTATTCCCACTCTATGATTGTCGTGGACACCCACGAGTGGAAGTAGTCCCTGTTGGTCGGCATGCCGACCATCAGGATAGTGAGGGGTCGGGATGGTGGAGGAAGTCATGTGACTGTCGGTCTCCCGACCGCCGGTCACATGAATACCACCCGATGCTCTGGACTAATGAGTAAAAAAATCCAAATATTTGGCTGCAGCAGAAGGCAGTTTGTTCACTGAAAGGCTGGAGAGTGGTACAATAATGAGTGTCTGCAGGGAAGCATGGTGGAGGCTTCTTGCAAGTTTAGGGCTGCATTCCAACAAATGGAGTTGGGATTTTTTTCAGGATTAATGGTGTCCTCACTGCTGCGAAATATAGGAAGGTACATATCCATCATGCAGTACCATCAGGGAGGTGTCTGATTGGCTCCAAATTTATTCTGCAGCAGGGCAATGACCACAAACATACAACTAATGTCATTAACTATCATCAATGTAATGAAAAACAAGGAATCCTGGAAGTGATGATATGGCCCTCAAAGAGCCCTGATCTCAACCTCATTGACTCTGTCTGTGATAACATGAAGAGACAAAACAAATTTAGTAAGATGATCTGTGGTTAGCTCTCTAAGATGTTTGGAGCAAGTCCCTACCAAATTCCTTCAAACAATGTGTGCAAGTGCAGAGCCGAAACTAGGGGGGGGCTAGGGGGGCATGTGACCTGGGCGCCAGACTGGAGAGGGCGCCGGGACTGTCACTTTATCCCCCCTAACGCCCCCTCCCTATGCGGCAGCGATAGCTTGGAGCCGGCGGAGCTCGAGCTCCAGGCTCTGCTAGCTGCCGCCTAGCCAGGCAGGCACACGAACCGCATCGCCGAGATGACACTGAAAATAAACTACATCTCCCAGCAGCCCTTGCTGCCGGGAGCTGTACTTTACTTTCAGTTTCATCTCTGCAGCGTGCTGTGATCAGCACAGCAGAGCCGCATCAAGAGGGGGCAGAGGGGACAAAGGGGACAAATTACTAACCCCCCCTCCCACCCCCCTGCTAGTGCATTTAATCAAGTCTGCAGCCAATTCAGAGGTCCGAAAAGGGGGCGGGGCTAAACGGCACTGTACACACAGTGCCATGCCAGCCAGCAACAGCATGAGAGAAGAGCAGCACAGCCTAAACAGTGAGTACTGTATATAACTCAGGGAAGGTTCACTGTATGTGTGTGACTGCTATATGTGTGTATGAATGTGTGCATGTGTGTGATTGTATGTGAATAGGTGTGTGGCTACATATCTGCATGGGTGTGGTATGCGTGACTGGGCATACCGACGTTGGTATCCTTGGAGCGGAATGCCTGTCAGGGGGAAGGGGGGGGGGGTTGTGAGCGCAGCAAGTCCCTTTGCGGGCTCGCTGCGCTCGCCACGCTGGTGGTCCCTGTTGGTCGGCATTGTGAGGGGGCGGGATATAGGGGGAGGTACTATATCCCATCTGTATGTGTGCTTGTGTGTCACTGTATATATATGTGTCAGTATACATGTTTGTACCGGTGTGTGATTATATGTATGTATTATATGTATGTATGTATGTATGTATGTATGTATGTGAGTGAATGTATGTGTATGTGACAGTATGTATTTTGTATTGGTGTGTGATTTTATGTATTAATATATGGGTTATTATTTTATTTCTCCTTCATCCGTAGCCCAAATAAATAAAAAATGAAAATAAAAAGTATGAAAATGCCGAGCTATCCCCTTTGCCCTTATGAAGTTGATATATATATATGAATGCGAGGGGGGCGCTAAGTTAATGGCTCGCCCCGGGTGCCAAAACTCCTAGTTTCGGCCCTGGCAAGTGTACCTAGAAGTGAAGCTCTTTTGAAGGCAAAGGGTGGTTACACCAAATGTTAATTTGATTTAGATTTTCCTTCTGTTCATTCACTTTGCATTTTGTCAATTGATAAAAATAAACTATTAACAACAATTATTTTTAAAACCATTCTTACTTTGCAGCTTTTTTTCTACACCCGCCTAAAACTTTTGACCAGTACTGTATATATTATATATACAAAGATAATGAAATAGCAAAAACACCCGAAACAGTCTGCATGCAGGTGAGGTCTTTCAAAGTTTAATCATCCAACACACTGGGTTTGCATCAGGTGGCCGCCAAAATTTCTCCATGGGGACCGTTGTCATATAGCCCCAAATGAATTTGTACTAGAAAAAAAATGTGAGAATTAATGCCTTCGCTATTTAGGGAATAATAATTTTGTGTACCAGAGCCAGGTAAAGAAAGTGGCATATCAGTTTACTGCCTCACTTTATGCATGTAATCAGCTGCATTTAGTGGCAAAAATGGCACTGCCAGTTAAAGTGCTATTGCTCATGTGTGGGAACAGCCAAATTCTGTGATTTTTGCTCCCACTATCATTGTATCTATGTATTCAGTGACATTTAGTGGTAAAATAAAAATATAATTGCATTGTCTCTTACTGTTCATTTTTCATCTGTTGTTATTACTTAGGCTTCTTCATATGTGTATAGACAAATGTATGGTTAATTTCAGCATAAAAGGGGAGCTAAATGGAATCTGACAGCCAAATTCAGATATAAAAATCCTGCCAGTCCACACTCACCATCTTTCCCAGCAGTTGAGAAGCCTATAGATGCACTTCTGGATCATCTAAATACAATACTTTCTCTGTACAGAATCCCATAATATCTCGTTTTTTAAATAAGAACCTGGCACCTCTCACAGAGACTGTCAACTAAGCTGTGGTACAGCTGTCCCAGTGACTATTGGAGGTCAAGATCATGTTTCTACTGTTTAACACAGGTTACATAAGGAGCTAACCATCCTTAACACACAGAAATCAATCACTGGGGAGTACATCAAATTAGAAGATCTACAGAATAGAAACAGATGCAGTAATTTGAGAGTTGTGGGGCTATCAGAATCGGTGAAACCTAAAATCCTTATGTACCTTGTTTTTTAATGGATCTCCTCTGCTTGGGTATGGACGTGTCTGTTATTCCCTTTTTGGCAGATAGGGTATACAGGGTGAGCCATGACCAGCAAGACTATAAACAATACCACTGGCTGATCATTCGCCTCGTCCTGAGCTGCATTGTCAAAGAGAAGATTGTGGAGATCTACTGAATATATGCAGGACTTTCTTATAAAGACAATTAGTTGTTTCTTTTCTAGGACTTTTCATATTAAGTTTCTTCCAGGAGACAGTTTGCAAGGATCTCTGCAACAAATGAATTTGCTTTGCTCTTCTATAGTCTGTCAAGATTCGTAAAATACTGTACTGAATGGAAAACCATTTTTGACTACAACACATCTGCCACTACCCATAGGTTACCCCTTGCTCTCAATCCTGTGAACATGACTGAAGCTTGCGTTTCATCCTAAGTATTGATTTAAACTGTAATTTATTCTAATGCATATTGTCAAATTTTTTGTGCAATTTTACTGCAATTCTTTAAAGTTAGTGTCATTGATTTTGGATCTTTAGACCAAGGTCTGCTATATCTTTTGCTATATTTGTTTTGTTTCCTAACAATTAAATAACACAGCCTTTAGGTTTTATTGTACATATGTACTATATTGTTTGGTTTTCTGCTGCTATGTTGCCTATACTGTGTTTCTGGATTCTGCAAAATAGAAAACATTGTAAGATTGTCATTTACACACTAATCCAGAGCTTTATGTATTGTTTACACTGTCATTACAGGGGATTTATTTTTTCTCTGTTCCTGCTCAATGGGAAGGGAAGATAGTAAAACACTTTACTGCTTTCCCTTTTATTTTTATCTTTAGGAAAGGGTTAGGTTAAATGTCATTACAGAACCCTTTTACCCCCAACGTGCTCTCATTAAATTACCTTTCTGGAATGTAGGAAATCTGAACATTAAAAGTAGAGATGAGTGTTTCGGTTTTTAAGAAATCTGAACAGCTCAGAACTTCCGGGACAAGGCTGCCTCAGATTCCGGGACGGATCTGCCTCAGATTCCTATTTGAGACGAAACCTCACGGTTTTGGCTCAGGCACCAATTTCAAAAATCCCATTTAAATCAATGGACTGACTGTTGATTGCCCGACAGCGCTCTGTCTTGGCTCTCATACAAACAACACGTCCCCGTAGACTTCAATGGAGCAAAATGGTGGCCCCCACAGAACTAATGCTAACGCTGCCTGCACTGCCAACGCTGCCGCCCGCACTGCCAACACCCACACAAACTGTTATTGTCCAGATTTTTGTGACGTTTAGGGATTTTTCTCATATTCTACTGACATTTACAGGATCACATGATGGTGGGTTTGGACTAGAGATGAGCGGGTTCGGTTCTCTGAGAACCGAAACCTAATGAACATCACGTCCTGAGCCCGGCCCGAGTCCGGCTCGGGACTTCCCACCAGACTCAGAAACCAGAACGAGGCAAAACGTCATCATCCCGCTGTCTGATTCTCGCAGGTTTTGGATTCCATATTTTCACTCCAGTCCTGGAGAGTGTAGCAAGAGGACGTGTCTCTCTCCTCAGTGTCTGTCTGTGCGAGAAAATGGTGTGGCAACCTGCTCTGTGATACTGCCGTATAAATCCAGTACAGTGGTACTGCCGTATAAATCCAGTAGTACTGCAGTATATGTCCAGTGGTACTGCTGTATATGTCCAGTGGTACTGCACCTTAAGTCCAGTGATACTGCCGTATAAAATCCAGTCCAGTGGTACTGCCGTATAAGTCCAGTGATACTGCCATATATGTCCAGTGATACTGCCGTATATGTCCAGTGGTACTGCCGTATAGGTCCGTGATACTGCCGTATAAGTCCAGTGGTACTACCATATATGTCCAGTGGTACTGCTGTATAAATCCAGTCCAGTGGTACTGCCGTATAAGTTCAGTAGTACTGCTGTATAAATCCAGTCCAGTGGATCTGCCGTATAAGTCCAGTGGTACTGCCATATAAATCCAGTCCAGTGGAACTTGCCATATAAGTTTAGTGGTGCTGTCCTGTATATTATTTACTCCAAATAAAGGGAAAAATTAATAATTAATATTTAATCCAAATATTTTTTTACAGGGTTTGCCCTGTGTGGTGTAGACGTACGCTCTCCTGTGCTACATATTGTTATATAGCTCCAGAAAAATAATAGAGAACAAAAATTTGAGGATAAAATAGGGAAAGATCAAGAATCACTTCCCCCTACTGCTGCTGCTGCCGCTGCTGTTTTTGCTGCTGGGAGTCGATCGTCATCCCAGAGAGGAAGGCGGAAGATCACTTGTACTACTTCAACTAAGCATTTGACTGTCCAACAGTCCTTTGCGAGCAAGATAAAATATGACAGCAGTCATCCTGTTACAAAGCGGATAACTGATGCCTTGACAGCTATGTTGGTGTTAGACGTACGTCCGGTATCTGCCATTAGTGAAGTGGGATTTAGACAATTGATGAAGGTAGTGTGTTCCCGGTACCAAATCCCATCTAGATTTCAATTCACTAGGAAAGTGATTCTCGGCCTGTACAGGGACATTAAGAAAAATGTCCTTAGTGTCCGTAAAATTCGGTTTTACCCAGTGTCCACTTATCCACGGACATGTTGACAAGTGGAGCAGGGCAAACTAAGTACTACATGACTGTGACAGCCCACTGGGTAGATGAATTGCCTCCTGCAGCAACAACAGCAGCGGCACCAGTAGCAGCATCTCACAAACGCCAGCTCGTTCCTATGCAGGCTACGCTGTGTATCACCAATTTCCGTAAGAGTTACACCCTTGATAACCTTTTACGGAAACTGAGGGACATCATCGCACAATGGCTTATGCCATGTACACTCTCCTGGGGATTTGTGATATTGGACAACACCACCAATATTCTGGGCAAATTCCAGCAAGTCCCATGTTTTGCACATACAATTCATTTGGTGGTGCAGAATTTTTTGAAAAATGACAGGGGTGTACAGGAGATGCTGTCGGTGACATGAAAAATTGCGGGCCACTTTCGACATTCAGCCACTGCGTGCCACTCCTAGATGGGCTAGGTGTTTGTGCCGCACACTTGTGTTGCTTAGCTTAGTCATACAGCTACCTCATTGCACCTCTTTTACTTCTTTGCATAATGTACTGTATGGGGCCTAGTTTTTTTTAAGTGCATGTCTGCCACTGCAGTACAGCTCCTAGATGGGCCAGGTGTTTGTGCTGCACACTTGTGTCATTTAGCTTAGTCATACAGCAACCTCATTGCACCTCTGTTTCTTCTTTGCATGATGTGCTGTTTGGGGCCTATATTTTAAATCTGCCATCCTGTCTGCCACTACAGTGCCACTCCTAGATGGCCAGATGTTTGTGCCGCACACTTGTGTCGCTTAGCTTAGTCATACAGCGACCTCGGTGCAACTTTTAGGCCTAAAAACAATATTGTGAGGTGTTCAGAATAGACTGGAAATGATTGAAAATAAATGTTATTGAGGTTAATAATACCGTAGGATCAAAATTACGCTCAAATTCTGTGATTTTAGCTATTTTTATATATATATTTTTTTTTTAAAAATCATCCAGATACAAAACCAAATCCCAAAAAGAGTGGTTTTGGCAAAACCTATCCAGATCCAAAACACGAGCGGGGATCCAGATCCGAAATCAAAACACAAAACACGAAAAGTGCCCACCGCACATCTCTAGTTTGGACCCTGATTTGTCCTTGTGTAATTCTTCAGCTTTTGGAGAATTGCCCTAATAAGATTCTTTATGGTTCGTTATGCTCTGGTTGGGGGGTCTTGTCCCTTTAACACTTGCATAAAGATGGGGTTCTTAAAACCTTTGACACTATTTAAAATAAATTTGGGGTCCCAAGCTCTATGTTCTTCTTTTACAGCTTAACCATACCCATTCTGCTAAGTTTTCTTCTCTCCTGCACTGTTTTTTCTTTATCCTATTAAAAGCATGTTGGAAGCATCTTGTGGAAGGGGACTGAGTTGTAGGATTTACTCCTATCTCCTTACTGACAACTCAGATGATGCTCTAATGTCACATAAGGCAGGAAAATGGGGGTTTTATCACATTTTTGTATGTACTAACACCTGGCCGCCACGTTATCGCCCATGAGGTTATTGCCATCTTTGGATGGCGATACCCTATAGAAGCCTATGGGCTTTTTATCGCCGGCCACCGCAACCTCCCTCCCTCACGGCATACCTTCCTCCAGGAAGCCTGGACCCGGAAAGTAAACTCCTCCTCCCCTTAGCAATGCAGCCGGAGGTCCTTCTGGCTGCAGGGAGGAGGAGGAGGCGCCGGGGACAGCCTGCTGCTGTTTCCTGGCGTGGGAGGAATGTGGACACCCCAGGGAGGTGACGGCGACCCCCTGCACACCACCTCACAGGTATCGCGGGGGGCCTCCGTCACCGTAATGCGATGTTGATCACATATCGTAGTACATATGCGATCAACATCGCTGTGATGGGCAGCGAGGGCGGCGATGTATGTTAATACATCCCAGCCTTAGACTTAAATGGGTGTAGGATCTGTGCCCACAGGAGGATGACGAGTAGTCTCTGATGTTAGGCAGTCCTTTGTCTATCACTACTGCAGTGTGATTTCAACAGATCCAGTTTTTTATACTACTGTACATAAGGTTTAGCTTGCTTACTTGAGTAGGTTTGGGTCTTGGGCCTCTGTTTTAGTGTGAGGTTTTGCCCATAGAAAACCTTGTAGCCTTCGTGCCCAATTTTTAATTACCGTGGGTATGTACACTCCTAATACCCGCGTTATACAATTTTAAAAAATATGCACGCAAAGTTTTGAGCTTTGAAAACCCCATGGTGTGAGCTCCCAGTGGTTGCTCCTCTGTGTTCCTGCTGGGGAGGGGCTGCTAGGACGCGAGGGGTCTGCTGAGAGTGGAGGCGGATGCTGGGAGCTGTAGTTCTTCCTGATGCTGCCTCCTAGGGCGACACACACAAAGTCATACATACACACACTCGCTTCACATACTTACACTCACAGACACTCACACACACTTATACACCCTCGCACACACACTTACACACATCGCTGCTGCTGACACTCAGAAGACGAAGACACCACTTTGGAAGGTAAGTAATTACTGTCATTATTAATTAATTTAACTATTTGGAAACTTCTGTTTGCTTAATTTGTCCTTTGGGGAGGCAGGGCATAAAGGTCACAAGAAAAGAAAAAGAGGCGCCCGTGACTTACAACCTAGATGAACTTCCTGATGCCGCACAATATGGAAAGATGGGGAAGCTGTCAACCCCCAAAAAATAGCAATAACAAGAAAAAAGAACCAAAACGTGCGCAAAAGGAAGAGCCAATCAAAAATTATTTAGATTAATTATTTATAATTTTTATTTTTATTAAATATTATTTATTTGCAATTATTACCAAATAAATTAATTATAAATGTATTCCTTAGAGTGACCACAATAGGATATTGAAAAAAATATTAAAATGAATAAAATAACACAATCATGAAATATATAACCATCTAGTAACTAGATGGTTATATATTTCATGATTGTGTTATTTTATTCATTTTAATATTTTTTTCAATATCCTATTGTGGTCACTCTAAGGAATACATTTATAATTAATTTATTTGGTAATAATTGCAAATAAATAATATTTAATAAAAATAAAAATTATAAATAATTAATCTAAATAATTTTTGATTGGCTCTTCCTTTTGCGCACGTTTTGGTTCTTTTTTCTTGTTAGGGCATAAAGGTGCAGGAGCAAGACCTGGTGATTTTTCCTAAAAATAAAGCTTAAAGGAAAAAAAATAGACTTGCTCTGGGGGTGCGTGAAAAAAGACTATAGAAATCACGACGTCTCATTTTCTCTCCTTTAATTGAATAGGAAAACTCTGCAGCTGTGGAACAAACTCAGCACCATGGGATTTTTTAAGTCTCCCAAGCTGAATGGAATTCCACTTTAAGTGTTCCACTCCATAGTGCTTGTTTTGGCATCTATCTCTGGGAATACTTTACTGTCCAAGATTTTTGGGCACAAATCACCTATTGTATCACTAGAATGGGAGTTAAAATCACTCTTTCATCTCCTAAAATTTGTATTTTCAGCCTAGGTCTCAGTGACAGGGTTCATTGCAATATGGGTCAATATACTGTATAGTTAATACATTGTCTCTGGCCAAAGTTTGTTTTGCACACATCTTGGATGGCCTCTAGGAGTTCTACATTTAAGTGGAATAGATTGATGAGTGAAATATTTCTTTGTTCCCGTTAAATGTAATGTTATGCCTACTATAGGACAGTCCATTTTATAACATAACACACTTTATTATCCTTCCATAGGTAATTAAAATCTAGGAGTGTCAATTATACATTCCCATATTTTGGGGGGAAAGTGTCTGCACCTTTTGGTTACAATTCAGCAGCAGTGAAATGTAATTCTCCACCAAAGTACAAATGCTTCCTATTAAAAATACAGGTTGAAGCTATGCAACACCAGCACAGAGCTTGTGCAAAATTCAACAGGTGAATTTGGGGTGGAAAGGCGCAGAAGCCCCATCAAAGAACACCAATAATATTTCACCTTCTCGACTGGTTTATCTCAAATGATCGAGTTCTGTATAATCAATATTCTTGGGGTTGGACAACTAAATTTGCCTTCGCTCTGATGTTCAATATTAGGGGGGCCGTTACACTTACTGTACTCTGTATTCAGCAATGAACAAATTTGTTCTGCCCAATTCCTCCCAATGAGCAAGACATGTTTTGGCTTCTATGTAACTTCTGCCATCATGGTCTGTAAATGAAAGCAACTGCAAAAATGCAGGCTCCTGTCACCACCAAAGAGTATTATTGTGCTCTGGGCTATTTTGTACTTCATAAATGAGGACAACTGATGCAAGTAAGAGGCTAATGAGTGAGAACATTTATTTCCATTTCTGGGCCTCATTTATGCATAAAGCACTTATGCAGCAAGTCCTGGAAGTAAAGCAAGAAAAAAAAAAAGCAAGTACGGTAACTACAATATGCACCTGGGCACAACTATGGGGGTAATTCCAAGTTGATCGCAGCAGGAATTCTGTTAGCAATTGGGCAAAACCATGTGCACTGCAGGGGAGACAGATATAACATGTGCAGAGAGAGTTAGATTTGGGTGTGGTATGTTCAATCTGCAATCTAAATTGCAGTGTTAAAATAACATGGCACTCCATGGCACTCCAAATTAACAAGACAACTACAAAAACTCACACGAAAACTTGAACGTCAGTGGCGTAAATCTCGTATTTCAAGTGACTTCCTCACATATAAGACAGTCTACCATTCTTATAAAAATGCCCTGGACACTGCCAAACAAACATATTTCCAAACTCTTATCTCTGCTCAAGCCTCTAACCCCAAACGACTCTTTAATACATTTAAATCACTTCTGAATCCTCCCACACCTACCCCACCAGCCACTATCAAGGCACAGAATCTTGCTTCCTACTTCAAGGAGAAGATTGCTAAGATCCGAGATGAAATGGTATGCTCTTCGGCAGCCAGTGACCTGCTCCGTTCTTTACCTGAACCCTCTGGCACTCTTTCTTCATTTGATCCCACAAATGAAGATGAAGTATCATCACTCTTCTCATCCTGCTTCTCTACTACCTCTCCTCTTGATCCTTTACCCTCACAAATAAGTAAAGCTCTGTCTCTGGTGCTCATCCCTACCTTAACTAACATCTGTAATCTCTCTCTCTCTACTGGTATTTTTCCTTCACTCTTCAAGCATGCAGTGATTACTCCCATTTAAAAAAAACAAAATTCTGACCCTAATGCTCTCTCAAACTACCGCCCTATCTCTCAGCTCCCATGTCTCTCTAAGCTACTTGAGAGACTTGCCTACACTCGACTCACACACTTTCTTAACTCATACACTTTGTTGGACCCACTTCAGTCAGGCTTCCGTTCCCAACATTCCACAGAGACGGCACTGACTAAAGTGGTTAATGATTTGGTCACTACAAAGTCTAAAGGCCACTACTCACTACTTATTCTTCTAGACCTATCTGCTGCATTTGACACTGTAGACCACTCTCTTCTCATACAGACACTACAATCCCTAGGTCTTAAAGACACAGCCCTTTCTTGGTTCCTATCGTACCTATCTAATCGCTCCTTCAGTGTTCGCTTCTCTGAATCTACCTCCTCTTCGCTACCTCTTTCAGTTGGAGTACCGCAAGGCTCAGTCTTGGGTCCTCTGCTTTTCTCTATCTATACCTCATCTCTTGGTAAACTAATCAGCTCTTTTGGTTTTCAGTATCATCTGTACGCAGATGATACTCAAATCTACCTATCCTCCCCTGACTTGTCCCTATCTGTACTGGACCGTGTCACTGAATGCCTTTCTGCCATCTCATCCTGGATGACATCTCGCCACCTCAAACTTAATATTTCAAAGACAGAGTTAATTATATTTCCACCGGCCAATAGTAGGTACCAACCTGATATCTCTATCACTGTTGAAAACTCGACTATCTACCCTACCCCACAAGCTCGCTGCCTAGGTGTCATCCTTGACTCTGATCTGTCCTTTGTTCCCCACATTCAATCTGTCTCAAGATAATGTTACATGCATCTAAAAAACATATCCAAAATACGACCATACCTTACACAAGACACTGTTAAAACTCTAATCCACGCTCTCATTATCTCCCGCATTGATTATTGCAATAGTCTCCTAACTGGTCTTTCCAAAACGAAACTCTCACCACTACAATCCATTCTGAATGCAGCGGCGAGGCTTATCTTCCTCGCTAGACGTTCATCGTCTGCAGATCCACTCTGTCAGTCCCTCCATTGGTTACCTGTACTCTACCGCATTCAATATAAAATACTTTTACTCACACACAAGGCTATTAACCAAACTACACCAACGTACATCACTTCGCTTATCACAAAATATCTCCCAACCCGACCTCTTCGCTCTTCACAAGACCTGCGTCTCTCATCCACACTCATTACTCGCTCCCACTCACGACTGCAGGACTTTCATCGGGCTGCACCCACTCTGTGGAATGCCCTACCACGCACAATAAGACTCTCCTCTAGTCTCCAAACCTTCAAGCTTTCCCTCAAAACTCACCTCTTTAGGCAAGCGTATCAAATTCCTGAACCGCCCACATAACTTTCATAAACCTTCCTATCAAATTACATCCACTCTGTACAGTCCACACATATCCTCACATGTCTGTTCATTCTATGCAATAGATAGCACCTTTCCTTGTGTACATATGCCTATTTCCCTATAGATTGTAAGCTTGCGAGCAGGGCCTTCCTACCTCTATGACTGTTATCACCCAGTTTGTTATTGTTATTTCAAATTGTAAAGCGCAACGGAATTTGCTGCGCTATATAAGAAACTGTTAATAAATAAATAATAATAAATAAAATAAAGCAGCCAGTATTTACTCTGCACAGAAACAAAATAACCCACCCAAATCTAACTCTCTCTGCAAATGTTATATCTGCCACACCTGCAGTGCACATGGGCCCTCATTCCGAGTTGTTCGCTCGTTGCCGAATTTCGCTATATTGCGATTAGTCGCTTACTGCGCATGCGCAATGTTCGCAGAGCGCATGCGCTTAGTTATTTTACTCAAAAGTTAGGTATTTTACTCACGGCATTACGAGGATTTTTCTTCGTTCTGGTGATCGTAGTGTGATTGACAGGAACTGGGTGTTTCTGGGCGGAAACTGGCCGTTTTATGGGTGTGTGTGAAAAAACGCTGCCGTTTCTGGGAAAAACGCGGGAGTGGCTGGAGAAACGGGGGAGTGCCTGGGCGAACGCTGGGTGTGTTTGTGACGTCAAACCAGGAGTGAAACTGACTGAACTGATCGCAGTGGCAGAGTAAGTGTCGAGCTACTCAGAAATTGCTAAGAAATTTCTATTCGCTATTTTGCGAATCTTTCGTTCGCAATTCTGCTAAGCTAAGATACACTCCCAGAGGGCGGCGGCTTAGCGTGTGCAATGCTGCTAAAAGCAGCTAGCGAGCGAACAACTCGGAATGAGGGCCATGGTTTTGCCCAACTGCTAAAAAATTTCCTGCTGCGATCAAATTGGAATTACCCCCTATGTTGGATTGTAGGTGGGGCAGATGTAAAATATGCAGATACATTTAGTTTTAGTTGGGGTGTGTCCAAATTGAAATCTAAATTGAAGTGTTAAAAAAAAACCGTTTGAGGGCTGCTTGCAAAAGCATCCAGTGTTTACACTGCAAAGAAAACATATAAATGTATTTGCTCTCCTTAAATTGCAACATGGTTTATCCCAGATACACAGTTACTTGCCTTTTTTTGTTTTACTTCCAAATAAGAATCAGGGGCCTAATTCAGACCTGATCGGTGTGCTGCAAATTATAATGTCCTGTGATCAGATATTCGCTGCCCAGAGGGAGTGAAAATTCGCCCCGTGCAAGTGTGTGATTCCATGTGCAAAAATTTCTCTCAGTCAGTGGACAGCTGCAAAATCATTCGCATCACACTCACCATCAAATGTTTTTCCCATTCTGTGCAGTGTGTGCAGTCTGGGCGTAGCTCAATACTTACTCCTCCAGTGCGAAGAAATCAGGCTAAACGGGGCCGAAGCTGATGTCACACACCCACCCTGAAAATGCTTGGGAACATCTGCGTTTTTCCAGACTCTCCCTGAAAATGTCCAGTTACCACCCACAAACGACCTCTTCCCGTCAATCACCTTGCGAACAGCCGTGCGATCTAAATATTAATACTGTCGCTGCTTGGTGAGCGCGTGCACATTGCGGTGCATACGCATTTGCAGTAGTTCAATCAGGTCTAAATCAGTCCCATGGTCATCTAAGCACTAACATTCCAATAGTCAAAACAAATAAACTCTGCAGTTTACATTAGAAGATGTTTGGGCAAAATGCATGGCCAAACACCATTTGTTTAGCTTATTCAAAAAATATTATACAATAAATACAGAAATGAATAACTTTTTTATTGCAATATTACACTCTAAAGGGCAAATTGGAGAAAATAACTACCGTATATACTCGAGTATAAGTCGACCCGAATATAAGCCGAGGCACCTAATTCTACCACAAAAACCTGGGAAAACTTATTGACTCGAGTATAAGCCTAGGGTGGGAAATGCAGCTCTAGCCGTACACAGCCCTCATTGCCAGATATGCCCTCATAGTGCCAGATATGCCCCCACAGTGCTGCCAGATATGCCCCCACAGTGCTGCCAGATATGCCCCCACAGTGCTGCCAGATATGCCCCCACAGTGCTGCCAGATATGCCCCCACAGTGCTGCCAGATATGCCCCCACAGTGCTGCCAGATATGCCCCCACAGTGCTGCCAGATATGCCCCCACAGTGCTGCCAGATATGCCCCCACAGTGCTGCCAGATATGCCCCCACAGTGCTGCCAGATATGCCCCCACAGTGCTGCCAGATATGCCCCCACAGTGCTGCCAGATATGCCCCCACAGTGCTGCCAGTTATGCCCCCACAGTGCTGCCAGATATGCCCCCACAGTGCTGCCAGATATGCCCCCACAGTGCTGCCAGTTATGCCCCCACAGTGCTGCCAGATATGCCCCCACAGTGCTGCCAGTTATGCCCCCACAGTGCTGCCAGTTATGCCCCCACAGTGCTGCCAGTTATGCCCCCACAGTGCTGCCAGATATGCCCCCACAGTGCTGCCAGATATGCCCCCACAGTGCTGCCAGTTATGCCCCCACAGTGCTGCCAGGTATGCCCCACAGTGTTGTTACTTACCCCTCCATCGATCCCGCGCTGTCTTCTGGAGGGACACGGAGCGCGCACAGCACGCGCCTCTCCTGTGTCCCTCCTGCATCTTCGGCGGCCGCGGCGGGTCTATTAAAGGAAGTGCCGGTTCGTGATCAGAGGTCACGAACGGGTACTTCCTGTAATAGAACTGCCGCTGCTGCCGCCGGAGATGCAGGAGGGACACAGGAGAGCCGCGCGCTGTGCGCGCTCCGTGTCCCTCCTTCACACTGCTCTGCCTCTGCCTCTGTCACACTCACTGACTCGAGTATAAGCCGAGGTGGCTTTTTCAGCACAAAAAAAAGTGCTGAAAAAGTCGGCTTATACTCGAGTATATACGGTATATATAGTGTTTATTTGTTTAAAAGTCATTATTAACAAGTCAGAACATTTCTTCACAATTTGCTTAGTTGAGAAGTCTGTTTTTAAACGTAATGAAAGAGAAGTAAGCTTTCTACAGAGTCTAAAAGAAAGGATTTGATAATATTAAACTTTTGCAGTTATTTTATTTTTCAACTGAAAGGGAAATACAGGTTGAGTCTCCCTTATCCAAAATGCTTGGGACCAGAGGTATTTTGGATATGGGATTTTTCCGTATTTTGGAATAATTGCATACCATAATGAGATATCATGGTGATGGGACCTAAGTCTAAGCACAGAATGCATTTATGTGTCATATACACCTTATACACACAGCCTGAAGGTCATATTTTTTTTAACTTTGTGCATTAAACAAAGTGTGTGTACATGCACACAATTCATTTATGTTTCATATACACCTTATACACACAGCCTGAAGGACATTTAATACAATATTTTTAATAACTGTGTGTATTAAACAAAGTTTGTGTACATTGAGCCATCAGAAAACAAAGGTTTCACTATCTCACTCTCACTAAAAAAAAGTCCGTATTTTGGAATATTTGGGTATGGGATACTCAACCTGTATAAAATGTCTTATTTAGATATGCATATAGGTAATAATTAGGGGTGTGCACTGAGCCATTTTTTGAGTTTTGTGTTTTGGCTTTGGATCTGGATCTCCTTCGTGTTTTGGATCTGGATTGGTTTTGAAGTCCAAGCTTGGTGACTGTGTGGGATGCCGGCTGAACTCAGACTTTTTTTAAAGGGGCAGTCATGTACAAGGCACGGATTAGCCTCATGCATGTTTGCCCCTGACGTCTAAGTTCGTCAAGCATCCTGCACGGCCGCAGTACTCAGACTTCCCAGCCACTGGGTCTGATAATGATTTAAAAGTACAACTATTGTATCAACCTTTAGCATGAAGTATGAGCCTAATTAGTTTGTACACCATCCCCGACTAAGACTCAATAAAGCAACTATCGTCAGACTGCGCATGTGCGCAATCGCAATGCATATGCGCAACGCTCCTGCTGCAATCCTATTTGCAAAGACATTGAGAGGATGTGGCCATTTGGAGGCATTAGCTGGGAGTTTACGGGTAGTGGTTGGCAAAACGCCGGACTGGCATGGCTGTTTTCGAGGCGGGTATCTGCCATCAGCTGCGATCTTGTACATACAAATACATGGCTCCTGTGTTGCTACTGCTGTGTTGAGTCTGTGTAGCATTATGACTACCCTTAACCTCAATGTTCCTCGTTCTTGTGTATATGCTGCAAACCTGTAAGCAATATCAGTTGAATTTGCAATGACTCCAGAGAGCATCTCTGTTCATTCCTAGGGTTGCAGCTTCACTTGCTAACATTAGCAGTTCCGTAGCTGAGAAAATTGCAATTACAGTTGCATTTGCAAACAAACATGAATTAGGCCATATATTCACACTGCACGTGCTCTAAAACCAAGTGTGAGTCATGCGCATTTTATTATTTACTTTTTACCATTTATTTATATAGCGCACACATATTCTGCAGTGGTTTACAGAGAAGATTTAGTCTTTTACATCAGTCCTTGCCCCAGTGGAGCTTATCATATTTGGGGTCTATTTACTAAGCCTTGGAGAGAAATAAAGTGGAGAGAGATACACTACCAACCAACCAATTGGCTCCTAACTGTCATTTTTCAAACACAGCCTTTAACATGGCAGTTATGAGCTGATTGGCTGGTACTTTATCTCTCTCCACAGCATAGTAAATAGACCCCTATATCCCTATCACATACATATACACATGGGTTAGTTTTTGTTGAGAGCCAGTTAACCTAAAACTATATTTTGGATGCACTGGCATTTTAGTCGCATATATATAAAATCTGTTCACATTTATAATGACCAGCATTATCCTCCAGGATATGCAGTCGCATTGTCGATATTCAGAATGATGACACTTAATGTAGAATGATTCAGAATGCTAACATTCAGAATGTACTGTAGACATATTCATTCAGAATGTCAACATGTTTACAATGCCAACATGTCGACATTGACAAAATCCAATAAACATGCCTCCATTTTGAACATTATTTTAAGTTAGGATGAGGGCTAAGCTGTGCTTGGGATTAGGGTTATGTTGTGGTGTGGTTGGGGTTAGGGTTAGGCTGTGGTTGTGGTTAGGCTGTGGTTGGGTTTAGGGCTGGGCTGTGGTTAGAGTTAGGCTGTGGGTGGGACTAGGGTTAGGCTGCAGTTATGGATAGGGTTAGGCTGCAGTTGGGGATAGGGTTAGGTTGCAGTTAGGGGTAGGTTGTGGTTGTGACTGGGGTTAGGCTGTATTAAGAGTTAGGACTAGGCTTCAGTTGGGGTTAGGGATAGGTGGTGGTTGGGTTTAGGCTGCAGTTAGGGTTAGGACAAGGTAAAAGAGTATTGTTGAAATGCTCACCATGAAAATGTCAACATTGGGACCCTAACGATATTCCTGTGTTGACATTTTGAATGTCAACTTTGTATGCCACACACCAACACAGAACCACTGAGTAAGAAATACAACTTCACTCTTGGGATTCAGGTTAGCTTATTAATAAGGCTATAGCTAGAGAGGGACAGAAGTTAATATACATTGCAGAAAACCTACTTCAATATGCTTAGTTCTTATCAGAACAATATATGTAACATGGGATTTAGAAGATATCTGTGCAACAATCTACAGTATTTGGGTTATAATGAGGTGTGCTAGAAATCGCCTCAGAGTGCTCTTCATACTTTCCTTGTAATCAGTCAAAAAAGTTTCCATCCATATTGCTAATAAGAATAGTTTGGTATATATAGAAAGCAGAACAATGGGCTGTCTAACAATTAATCATTTTCATTAAAAATGTAAAACCTTTGTTCCAATTTCAGAATTCACAGTTCATCGGGGATATATTGCCAGAAACTTGCGAATTCATTTGATTTTACCCAAATGGAATACTCTAAATTACTGTTTTATAGCACCTGTGGTCAGTTACGCCCCCTGTACTGTAGTAGGATGTGCGGTGCGCGATGACGTCATCGCGCACCGCACAGCAAAGGTCCTCTCCACGAAGGAAAACTAGACACTAAGCGTCTAGTTCCCTTCGTGGAGAGGACCTTTGCTGTGCGGTGCGCGATGACGTCAACGCGCACCGCACATCATTACAGTAAAGGTCCTCTCCATGAAGGGAAACTAGACACGTAGCGTCTAATTTCCCTTCACAACGGGCAGCTGACGAAGGGAAACTAGACGCTACGCATCTAGTTTCCCTTCTCAGCGGGCAGCGGGACAGTGGGACAGCGGGCAGCGGCAGCGGGGGGCACAGCAGCAGCGGATCTTGCCATGGTGCGGCGCTCTCCGGAAGGCGGCGCCCCGGGCAAATGTCCTGCTTGCCCGTGGCAAGATCCGCTGCCTGCGAGTCATTTGTCTCTGGTAGTAAGGTGGATCCCTGAGATCCTATGTAACTTGTCACTGTGCGGGTTGGATAAGGTAGTAGACGGGGGGTGGGGGACAGATGATACAGCCTGGTCCTTAATCTGTTTTTGTGTTTCCTCTAGAGTTGTTCTCGAATACTCACATTCATAAATCTCCTGACATGTGTTGTTGTTGATACTTGCTGATTGGCTTCTTTACATTCCTTGCACTGTGGTTGGCCTAACTCTCCAGTCTGCTTTAACTATTTAGTGGTTGATTTGTGAATTCATTTGTGTATTGTAAAAAATCAATTCTTCCATTTTTACACATAAGACACAAACAAAGAGAGTGACACCATTTTGTCTATGAGTACTTTGTAAGAAAGTGATATGTTTATACATTAGTTGTTTAATAAGGCAGTGTACACAGTACATAAAATCATTTCAGTCATGTCAGGAACCTCTTTCACAGGTTTATATTCTTTACAAGAATAAATTGCCATCCCTTCCTCTGTAATAGTAAGAGTTCATCCTACATTTTCTAGCAAAAAAACCCCAAAAACATTTCAATTGTAACAGAAGAAATTGTTTTTAAATTAAGAAGTATCTTTTAGATCCCATGGCTATTAAATATAAATTGTTATATCATGTGGTTCATGTCTGCCCTTTGTATATTAATTAAGTGAGAATGTCCCTTATTTGCCTAATATGATCTTTCTCAAATATTAGAAAGTGACTTTGGTTTCATACTAAGATATTTGCCTTGCTTTGTGTCACATTACTTTTTTAAGAGCTCACATTCAACAGTATTAATTAAGTACTTTTGTTGAAATTGTTAGGTTCAAATGTAGAAATGTATCAATAGCAGTGCTGTAACTAGAAATTTTAGTGCTGTGTGCAAGATAGGGATTAGCCCCCCCTTTATGTAAAACAGTGGAAGTGCGTGCCGTAGGCGCATGCAAAAAATATAGAGGAAGGGATGTGGCCACAAAATAATATCAATTCATATTACATATTATAGTAGTCTCCATTATTCAAATTATGCCGCACAGTAGCGCCACTACACCAGGTAGAGCACCTTTTACACATTACATCAGGCAGCATCCCCTTTTTACACATTACAGCAGACATCATTCCCTTTTTACACATTACGGCAGAGACAGCATCCCCCTTTTACACATTACGGCAGACAGCGTTCCCCTTTTTACACATTACGGCAGGCAGCTTCCCCTTTTTACACATTACGGCAGACAGCATCCCCTTTTTATACATTACAGCAGACAGTGTCCCCTTTTTACACATTACGGTGGACATTCCCCCTTTTTACACATTACCGCAGACAGCATCCAATTTTTTTACACATTCGAGCAGACAGTGTCCCCTTTTTACACATTACGGCAGACAGTTCCCCTTTTTACACATTACAGCAGACAGCATACCCCTTTTTACACATTACGGCAGAGTACCATTTTTTACACATTACGGCAGACAGTGTCCCCCTTTGTATACATTACGGCAGACAGCGTCCCCCTTTTTACACCTTGTGGCAGAGTCCCCATTTTTACACATTACGGCAGACAGCGTCTCCTTTTCACACATTACGTCAGACAGCGTCCCCTTTTTACACATTACGGCAGACAACGTCCACTTTTTACACATTACGGCAGACAGTTCCCCTTTTACACATTACGGCAGACAGCATCCCCCTTTTTATACATTATGGCAGACAGCGTCCTCCTTTTTACACATTACGGCAAAGAGCATCCCCCTTTTTACACATTACGGCAGACAGCGTCCCCTTTTTACACATTACAACAGACAGCGTCCCCCTTTTCACACATTACGGCAGACAGCGTCCCCCTTTTTACACATTACGGCAGACAGCGTCCTCTTTTTTACACATTACGGCAGACAGCGTACCCCTTTGACACATTAGGTAGACAGACCAATTAATAGATAGATAGATAGATAGATAGACAGACAGATATAATAGAATAGATGATATTTACCATCTTGCCGGCAGTCAGGCTCCTCAGTGCTGTCAACTCCGTGTGGCAGGGGAGAAAGAGGAGGAGGGTGGGTTACTCGGGAGCCGCAGCAGCGCTATGTAATTGCTGGTGGCACCTCTGCAGCAGTCCCTTTCCTTCCGCATTGGCTGGCCGCCGCCGCTGTGAATGTTGGGATGAGGGAAGCGCATCCCAGCATTCACAGCAGCGGTGGCCAGCCTATCTGGAAGGAGGGGGACTGCTGCAGCGGCACTGCCACCAATTACATAGCGCTGCTGCGGGGCCCTCTCTCCTCCACCTCCCTCCTCTTCCTTCTCCGCTGCTCCTCTCATCCTCCGGCACAGGCGGCTTGTAATGAGTTAATTTGACTCATTACAAGCTGCTGACTTTTGGAAATGGGGGCCGTTGCGCCCTCAGGGCAACTGGACTGTGTGCCAGGCACACCTGGCACACACATAGTTACGCCACTGATCAATAGTGTTCTTCTAATAATATCCGGTTTGATTCTTTAGTAGAGATGCGCACCGGAAATTTTTCGGGTTTTGTGTTTTGGTTTTGGATTCGGTTCCGCTGCCGTGTTTTGGATTCGGACGCGTTTTGCCAAAACCTCCCTGAAAATTTCTTGTCGGATTCGGGTGTGTTTTGGATTCGGGTGTTTTTTACAAAAAACCCTCAAAAACAGCTTAAATCATAGAATTTGGGGGTCATTTTAATCCCATAGTATTATTAACCTCAATAACCATAATTTACACTCATTTTTAGTCTTTTCTGAACACCTCACACCTCACAATATTATTTTTAGTCCTAAAATTTGCACCGAGGTCGCTGGATGGCTAAGCTAAGCGACACAAGTGGCCGACACAAACACCTGGCCCATCTAGGAGTGGCACTGCAGTGTCAGGCAGGATGGCACTTCAAAAAAATAGTCCCCAAACAGCACATGATGCAAAGAAAAAAAGAGGCGCACCAAGGTCGCTGTGTGACTAAGCTAAGCGACACAAGTGGCCGACACAAACACCTGGCACATCTAGGAGTGGCACTGCAGTGTCAGACAGGATGGCACTTCAAAAAAATAGTCCCCAAACAGCACATGATGCAAAGAAAAAAAGAGGCGCAATGAGGTAGCTGTGTGACTAAGCTAAGCGACCCAAGTGGCCGACACAAACACCTGGCCCATCTAGGAGTGGCACTGCAGTGTCAGGCAGGATGGCACTTCAAAAAAATAGTCCCCAAACAGCACATGATGCAAAGAAAAAAAGAGGCACACCAAGGTCGCTGTGTGACTAAGCTAAGTGACACAAGTGGCCGACACAAACACCTGGCCCATCTAGGAGTGGCACTGCAGTGACAGACAGGATGGCACTTAAAAAAATAGTCCCCAAACAGCACATGATGCAGAGAAAAAAAGAGGCACAATGAGGTAGCTGTGTGACTAAGCTAAGCGACCCAAGTGGCCGACACAAACACCTGGCCCATCTAGGAGTGGCACTGCAGTGTCAGACAGGATGGCACTTCAAAAAAATAGTCCCCAAACAGCACATGATGCTAAGAAAAAAAGAGGCGCACCAAGGTCGCTGTGTGACTAAGCTAAGCGACACAAGTGGCCGACACAAACACCTGGCCCATCTAGGAGTGGCACTGCAGTGTCAGACAGGATGGCACTTCAAAAAAATAGTCTCCAAACAGCACATGATGCAGAGAAAATAAGAGGCGCAATGAGGTAGCTGTGTGACTAAGCTAAGCGACATAAGTGGCCGACACAAACACCTGGCCCATCTAGGAGTGGCACTGCAGTGTCAGACAAGAAGGCACTTCAAAAAAATAGTCCCCAAACAGCACATGATGCAAAGAAAAAAAGAGGCGCAATGAGGTAGCTGTGTGACTAAGCTAAGTGACCCAAGTGGCCGACACAAACACCTGGCCCATCTAGGAGTGGCACTGCAGTGTCAGGCAGGATGGCACTTCAAAAAAAATAGTCCCCAAACAGCACATGATGCAAAGAAAAAAAGAGGCACACCAAGGTCGCTGTGTGACTAAGCTAAGTGACACAAGTGGCCGACACAAACACCTGGCCCATCTAGGAGTGGCACTGCAGTGTCAGACAGGATGGCACTTCAAAAAAATAGTCCCCAAACAGCACATGATGCAGAGAAAAAAAGAGGCACAATGAGGTAGCTGTGTGACTAAGCTAAGCGACCCAAGTGGCCGACACAAACACCTGGCCCATCTAGGAGTGGCACTGCAGTGTCAGACAGGATAGCACTTCAAAAAAATAGTCCCCAAACAGCACATGATGCAAAGAAAAAAAGAGGCGCAATGAGGTAGCTGTGTGACTAAGCTAAGCGACCCAAGTGGCCGACACAAACACCTGGCCCATCTAGGAGTGGCACTGCAGTGACAGACAGGATGGCACTTAAAAAAATAGTCCCCAAACAGCACATGATGCAGAGAAAAAAAGAGGCACAATGATGTAGCTGTGTGACTAAGCTAAGCGACCAAAGTGGCCGACACAAACACCTGGCCCATCTAGGAGTGGCACTGCAGTGTCAGACAGGATGGCACTTCAAAAAAATAGTCCCCAAACAGCACATGATGCTAAGAAAAAAAGAGGCGCACCAAGGTCGCTGTGTGACTAAGCTAAGCGACACAAGTGGCCGACACAAACACCTGGCCCATCTAGGAGTGGCACTGCAGTGTCAGACAGGATGGCACTTCAAAAAAATAGTCTCCAAACAGCACATGATGCAGAGAAAATAAGAGGCGCAATGAGGTAGCTGTGTGACTAAGCTAAGCGACATAAGTGGCCGACACAAACACCTGGCCCATCTAGGAGTGGCACTGCAGTGTCAGACAAGAAGGCACTTAAAAAAAATAGTCCCCAAACAGCACATGATGCAAAGAAAAAAAGAGGCGCAATGAGGTAGCTGTGTGACTAAGCTAAGTGACCCAAGTGGCCGACACAAACACCTGGCCCATCTAGGAGTGGCACTGCAGTGTCAGGCAGGATGGCACTTCAAAAAAAATAGTCCCCAAACAGCACATGATGCAAAGAAAAAAAGAGGCACACCAAGGTCGCTGTGTGACTAAGCTAAGTGACACAAGTGGCCGACACAAACACCTGGCCCATCTAGGAGTGGCACTGCAGTGTCAGACAGGATGGCACTTCAAAAAAATAGTCCCCAAACAGCACATGATGCAGAGAAAAAAAGAGGCACAATGAGGTAGCTGTGTGACTAAGCTAAGCGACCCAAGTGGCCGACACAAACACCTGGCCCATCTAGGAGTGGCACTGCAGTGTCAGACAGGATGGCACTTCAAAAAAATAGTCCCCAAACAGCACATGATGCAAAGAAAAAAAGAGGCGCAATGAGGTAGCTGTGTGACTAAGCTAAGCGACCCAAGTGGCCGACACAAACACCTGGCCCATCTAGGAGTGGCACTGCAGTTTTCTAGCGAGAGGATGAGTGCTTCCATCCTCATGTGAAGCTGAACCACTAGCCATGAACATAGGCCAGGGCCTCAGCCGTTCCTTGCCACTCCGTGTCGTAAATGGCATATTGGCAAGTTTACACTTCTCATCAGACACTTTCAATTTTGATTTTTGTGTCATTTTACTGAACTTTTGTTTTTTGGATTTTACATGCTCTCTACTATGACATTGGGCATCGGCCTTGGCAGACGACGTTGATGGCATTTCATCGTCTCGGCCATGACTAGTGGCAGCAGCTTCAGCACGAGGTGGAAGTGGATCTTGATCTTTCCCTATTTTAACATCCACATTTTTGTTCTCCATTTTTTAATGTGTGGAATTATATGCCAGTATCAATAGCAATGGCCTACTACTATATGTACTGTGCACAACTGAAATGTACCACAGGTATGGATGGATAGTATACTTGACGACACAGAGGTAGGTAGAGCAGTGGCCTTCCGTACCGTACTGCTATATATACTGGTGGTCACTGTCAGCAAATTGCAAAACTAAAATGCACCACAGGTATAGAATCTAGATGGATAGTATACTTGACGACACAGAGGTAGGTAGAGCAGTGGCCTTCCGTACCGTACTGCTATATTTATTGGTGGTCACTGTCAGCAAACTGCAAAACTAAAATGCACCACAGGTATAGAATCTAGATGGATAGTATACTTGACGACACAGAGGTAGGTAGAGCAGTGGCCTTCCGTACCGTACTGCTATATATACTGGTGGTCACTGTCAGCAAACTGCAAAACAAAAATGCAACACAGGTATAGAATCTAGATGGATAGTATACTTGACAACACAGAGGTAGGTAGAGCAGTGGCCTTCCGTACCGTACTGCTATATATACTGGTGGTCACTGGTCAGCAAAACTCTGCACTGTACTCCTCCTATATAATATACTGGTGGTCCCCAGTACCCACAATAAAGCAGTGTGAGCACAGATATATGCAGCACACTGAGCACAGATATGGAGCGTTTTTCAGGCAGACAACGTATACTGGTGGTCACTGGTCAGCAAAACTCTGCACTGTACTCCTCCTATATAATATACTGGTGGTCCCCAGTACCCACAGTGTGAGCACAGATATATGCAGCACACTGAGCACAGATATGGAGCGTTTTTCAGGCAGACAACGTATACTGGTGGTCACTGGTCAGCAAAACTCTGCACTGTACTCCTCCTATATAATACTGCTGGTCCCCAGTCCCCATAATAAAGCAGTGTGAGCACAGATATATGCAGCACACTGAGCACAGATATGGAGCGTTTTTCAGGCAGAGAACGGATAAAACTGGTGGTCACTGCTCAGCAAAACTCTGCACTGTACTCCTCCTATATAATACAGCTGCTCCCCAGTCCCCACAATTAAGCAATAAGCACAAATGGAGAGGACGCCAGCCACGTCCTCTCCCTAACATTTCCAATGCACGAGTGAAAATGGCGGCGACGCGCGGCTCCTTATATAGAATCCAAATCTTGCGAGAATCCGACAGCGGGATGATGACTTTCGGGCGCTCTCGGATTAACCGAGCCATACGGGAGAATCCGAGTATGCCTCGGACCCGTGTAAAATGGGTGAAGTTGGGGGGGGTTCGGTTTCCGAGGAACCGAACCCGCTCATCACTATTCTTTAGAATTCCAAACCCACTTAAATTATGTGGTTCCGAACTGAACCAAGTGCCTGTTCGGTTCCCCTGATGAGATCCAATCTGAACCAAGGGGTTTATTCAGATTTGTTAGCAAACCAAAATAATCAAGCTACTGGGCAAAACAATGTTGCACTGCATAGTATATTAATTTTTGTATAGAGATTTTGCTTTCTTTTTATTAACACATACTTTACCTTCTCGCATTGTGCTGCCCTGGGGTAGCTAACCTTGCTGGTTTGTGGGGTTCTGTACCCCAGGCAAGGACCTAGAGTTAGGAACCACCAGCATCAGAGGAGCTTTGTCGGGGCCTGGTGGCTTATCATATGTTTGCAAACTGCATGTAACTAAGACCTCTGGATTTCTATTATATAGTCTTTCATGTCTTGGTACAGGTACAGCACAGTGTGCTGGGGGACACCAGGGGTTAATCCCCAATGTATTCCTACATTAGACTACCCCCTCACTTCATGCACCTGAATTGTATTTATTAATTGATTTGAGCAACTTATGGTGCCCATACACTTGTGAGATAATCGGTGCTAACCTTTGATTTCGACCACATCTGTGAGAGAAATTGAAGGATTGTATGCACATTTTAGGTACCTTTCGACGTGATGCGTGGGCACGCCGGTCAAATCTCATGTCTCAAGATAGTATGTGCTGCACTTAATATTTATCGAATCGCAGTGCGATCGTATGTGTTTTTTAAAAACACATGCTATATATCGCACTGCGATGTGCGATGGCCAGAGGTCACTCCCACTCAGCGGTGATGTACCATTCACGTGATCGCATGGTAATCACTTTGGCAGTTCAGGTGCGTTTTGATCGCACCTGAACTGCCGCTGCAATGCCCAGCGATGTCGCATCGCGGGGCATCGCACAAGTGTATGGGCACCATTACACTTGGTTCTATCAGATAAATCGCATCAGATTTATCACATCAGATAAATCTGATGAGATTTATCTGATGCAAATTGCATGTAAAAAATGGCACATCAGGTGCCAAATCTGATGTAGCCCTCCTGGGCTGTTTCCAGGGAAACTAGGTCAGACTTGTTGCTCAGACAAGTCTGAGACAAGTCTGACCTGTGTATGGAGGCCTTAAGAGGAAATGTTTTGCTGCTTCTGTACCTACTGTATATATATGATGCATACTGTTAATTAGAGTTGTGCATGTTTGGATTGGGTAGCACCGTGTCCTGGGTTTGGTCTTCCCACCAAGTTCGTCTCTCAAACTGAGTCAAAACATTCATCCCACCAAATACAGTGGGACAGATGTATTAAACCTGGAGAAGTGATAAAGTGGAAGGTGATAATGCACCAGCCAGTCACCTCTTAACTGTCAAGTTACAGGCTGTATTTGAAAAATGACAGGAGCTGACTGGCTGGTGTATTATCAACTTCCACTATATCACTACTCCATTATTGATACATCTACCTGACAGTTATCAAAATCAGTGCCGTTTTTAGGGCCAGGCAAGCAGTGCAATCGCACTGGTGCCAGCCCGCGGCCATTGCGAGTACACTGTGGCAGTATTTTATGAGGCCTGACCAGCCACATAGAATACTGTGAAAATTTCCCTCCTATAATCACCATTTTGGGAGGGACATCACATAGACAGAGGCCAGAGGGAGCAGGAGGAGGCAGAAAAGGGCACAACAGTGCTGGGAATGCGGTGGCGGCAGCGGAGAGAACAGGCCTGACCAGCAGCATGAAACAACCCCTTGGAAATGTGCAGGTATAGTTCCAATTTTAAGAGTGGCATGGTGCTAGGAGGCAATACTGTGTGAGACGTAATAAGGTGCAATGCGCATTACTGTGTCGGTCTTATAAACCTCCTAATGATAATGTGTGGACCCCTTATTCAAAAGTAAAGCATTCAATACCTTTAATACCAAGAAATAATGACACGGAGACTTGAATTTGGCAGAAAATTGTTAGCTATTTATTGTACCCTAACCATTAGCAAACCTGTAAATTGAAAATTTAGTTAACATGCCGATTCAGCCGGCATATGGTGGCAGAAAAAAGAACGGCTCTATTCAACTGACGCTAACCTTAAAACATTAAAATTCCAAACTATCCTAATTTAAACACAAACTATAAAATAGGTAATAGGTGCCCGACTCAGACCCCCACGGTGACTACCCACCCTGATGGGTGATGCCGCTGCCCCCGGACGGGTGGTCAAGCGGCCTTAAAAGTCAATGGAGGTGAGTGCACCTAAACCACATCAAACTGTAAATCACTACAACTAACAAGACAAACTACAACCTGCCGTTCTTTTCCGCCAACAAATAGCCAACGATAACACCAGACTAACAATTCAAAGCCAAGGCACTCCGTGCCAGAACCTCTACCAAACAGGGTGGGAGGGCGGGAAGGCAATTCAGCAGCAAGAGAGACCAAGCTGGCCTAGCATTCCCTATATATATTGACCCTCTCCTCTCACCATGGGCTGTACTTTCCTCACAGCTAGGTCCACCCCTCACAGGAGGTTTAACTCTCTCTATTCCTATGCAGTCATTTCGCTCTCCTAAACCTCCTAATGATAATGTGTGGACCCCTTATTCAAAAGTAAAGCATTCAATACCTTTAATACCAAGAAATAATGACACAGAGACTTGAATTTGGCAGAAAATTGTTAGCTATTTATTGTACCCTAACCATTAGCAAACCTGTAAATTGAAAATTTAGTTAACATGCCGATTCAGCTGGCATATGGTGGCAGAAAAAAGAACGGCTCTATTCAACTGACGCTAACCTTAAAACATTAAAATTCAAAACTATCCTAATTTAAACACAAACTATAAAATAGGTAATAGGTGCCCGACTCAGACCCCCACGGTGACTACCCACCCTGATGGGTGATAACGCTGCCCCCGGACGGGTGGTCAAGCGGCCTTAAAAGTCAATGGAGGTGAGTGCACCTAAACCACACCAAACTGTAAATCACTACAACTAACAAGACAAACTACAACCTGCCGTTCTTTTCCGCCAACAGCGAAAGACTCCTCCCCAGAGTCTTCGCACCGCCACCATAACCTCAACCTAACTCCTGCAACACGAGAAACCAGATCCTCCAGGAAAAGCATCATCCCCTCATTGGACAGATGCACACCATCAGGCCGAAAAAGGTGACTGTCTCGAAACCGAATCCTAGGGCGGCGAAACACTTTGCCTCCGTGGGACAACACCCACTTCGCCACCGCCCCATTCACCTTCTGCCTGGCCTCATCAATCAGGCGACCGTCCACCACACCTCGCCAACTCAACCTTGGCACCATCATAGAGAACACCAAAACACAATTGGTCCACGCTGCGGCCACACTGGCCAGATCCTTCATCATGGCCCACCGCAGCTCCAAAGATGTCCTCTTCCCCAGGTCGTTGCCACCTAAATGGACAACCAGCACCCTAGGGACTCAATGCTCGCTGACCTGACTGACTAATCTACTCTTCAGATCTTTCCACATCATCCCCCGCCAACCAAACCAACTAACGCCATGAGCCCTAGGAAACATCTGCGCCCCCTCCGAGGCCAAGAACCTGGCTACCCAGTACACATAAGAGTGGCCAACCACCCAGACTGCCAAATCATCTTCTACCCAACCTGAAAAGAAGGAAAGGGGTAAAAATTCGGTTAATAAGAATCTAAAGCAGAGTTTATTAAACGCATTAACCTGAAGGATCTGCCAAAAGAAAAAATGGATTTTCGTGTCTTGCAGAAGTAACGGCCTAGCCGATCTGCACAAGCTTCCAGCCAATTGAAGCAGAACATAAACACACAATGGGAAAAATCAAAATAAAATAAGAAAATAAACGAGGGGGTGGGGAGGGGGGTATAAAATGGGAAAAACATGTAAGAACTCAGCTGGAGGTGAAAGCATAAAAACCTGCTGAGGGACTTTGATTAGAACTTATCAGCCGAATTGTAGATTAGAATTCAGTCCGTCAAGTCAGGCAAAAAATCGCAAAAGAACTCCAGACCCCCGCTGCCAGCAGCGGCGAGTGGCTAATCCCTGAGTAGGATAAACAGGGGAGACAAACAGATACACCACACAAGGACGTACTGAACTGTACAACAGGACTTATACAACTACAAATAAACAAAACCATATTCAAGCAAACAAATCATGCAACGTGGCGAATATATCGTCTGTAACTCGACGACTTCCATCGCCCCACTGCCTGGATTTCAGCCACGGAAAACCCTGCCGACGCAGCCGACATTGCAGCCCCGATGCGGAAGGAATGCGTCCCAAAAGCAGCGGGTGGAAGGCCCAAGCTCGCCAGACAGCGACCCAGCATCCAACGAAACTGATATTTCGTCACGGGCATACCGTCATAATGCAGCAACCACGACCCCCGACCATCGGGCCGAACTGCCGCATATTTCACTGCCAACCTCACCGTGCAAATTCTCTCATCCAGCGCCGAAACCAAGGTGACCCATCGACCTCTACCTACTTGGTCCGTCTTAGAGCGACGCAATCTGCACAGCAAGGACCTCTCACCCACCACCATGTCCTCGAGAAGCATGCGCGAATCCGCTCGCTTAGATGGCGCCACCAGCTCCGAAACCCGTAAGGCTCCATGGTAAGCCATGGAGAACGCCAAACGGAACAGCAGCAATTCAAAAATAGACGACGCGATACTGCCAACCGCCATGATGACAGCCGGTAGCAAGGCCGCCTCCTATCAGGCGGCGTTGGCGCCACGCGCGCCCACCCCTTCATCGCCTTAAGCAGAATCCCGCTCTTTGTCACATCAGGGACACCCTTGATTTTGTTAAAGAACGAAATACCAGCTAAGTACCGGGATACCACCGCTCTGGACCTACCCGTAACAAACAGCTGCCAAATAAAAGAAAGCATCATCCGATGGCCCGCTCTTACCTTGTTGACTTCGTCCTCGGACAAACTCCTCCCACTCGCTCCAAGCTTGTCCGTAAGCATTGAGCGTGTTCGGAGCGACTGACCGCATCGCTAGACCCTCCAGTCCGGCCCGATCACCTGCCAGACATAACCGGGACATTGAAACCCTTGCTCATCGGCCTCGGGTGCCAACAAACCAAACCTCTCCCACTGACCTTGTGACAACGCGTCGGCAATTCCGCTCTCCAGACCAGGCACATGCTGCGCGTGGAACCACACATTCCTATGCAAGCATGTCAGCAGCAACTGCCCCAGGACCCTCAGGACCACCAGCGACTTCGCCCTCTGGTTATTTATCGCATGCACCACGCCCAGATTGTCACATCTAAACAAGATGCTGCGATGAGCCAGACGATCGCCCCAAACCTCCAGCGCCACCATAATGGGGAAAAGCTCCAGCAGCAAAAAGTCCTTAGTTAAACCCTCGCGATGCCATTCCGCCGGCCACAAGGCCGCGCACCAAGATCCCTCAAGGTAGCAACCGAACCCAGAGGAACCCGCCGCGTCGGTAAACAGCTGCAGCCAAGCGCTGTCGACTGTTGGGGCCTGCCAGATACACACCCCGTTGAAGTCCCCCAGGAACAAGGCCCATATGGCCAAATCCCTCTTAATCTCGGTGACAACCGGATGAAATGATGCGGCCTGGCACACCCCGCCGTCGCCCTCTCCAGCTTCCGGCAGAAAACCCTGCCCATCGGGATTACCCGACAAGCAAAGTTCAAAAGGCCCAGCAAGGACTGCGCCTGCCGCAGCGTGACTTTGCGCGACCTTACGAACTGGCAGATAGCCTTGCGGAGCTTTGCAACCTTGTCCTGAGGCAGTCGACACGATCCTGCCACCGTGTCGATTTCTATCCCCAAGAATGACAAACAGGAGACCGGCCCCTCCGTTTTATCCTCGGCCACAGGAACGCCAAAGTGAAAAAACAGAGCTCGGATGCTGAACAGCAAGTCGCCGCAGCGTGGCGAATTCGCCGGACCCACACACAGGAAGTCATCGAGGTAATGGGCGACTCCATGACCCCTGATGAAGACTCCACGCACCAATGTAAGAATGTGCTAAACCGTTCGAAAAACGAGCAGGAGACGGAACATCCCATCAGCAAACATTTGTCGATGAAATACTCCACTCCAATCCGAAAACCCATAAAACGGAATGAGTCCGGATGCAATGGCAGCAACCGAAACGCGGATTCCACATCGATCTTAGCCATCAGGGCCCCAGGGCCGTAACTACGGACTAACTCTAGCGCCTCGTCAAACGACTGGTACACCACCGAGCAATGAGCCGGTGGTATCGCGTCGTTGACCGACGACCCCGACGGGTAAGAAAGATGCTGAATGAGCCTAAAAGCACCTGGAGTCTTCTTGGGAACTACCCCCACTGGGGAGATGACCAAGTCATCCACCGGGGGTGAGCTAAACGGTCCCTCCATCCTACCCAGCCGTACCTCCTTATCCACTTTCTCTCGCAGAACCGACGGCAAGGCGCGAGCAGAATGGAGTTTCCTTTGGGTCCGGACCGAAACCTTGCTCGCAACAGGCAAGCGAAAACCAAACTGAAAACCGTGAAACAAAAACTGAGCGTTCACTCTATTTGGATACCAATCCAACCACTTGGCCATTGTATCCAAATTAATTGGCGTTGGTGCCCTGCAGAGCGCTCCTGCTTGCGCCGGGTCTTGGGTAACTTTGCTTACCCCGCGCACCCTGGCGAATGCCTTTAAAACAGGTAGAGGCTGGGTGGGAGCCGCCACATTGCAAGCACAAATGTCGAAACCGACACTGCTTGCCGAAGGAACAGGACGCATTGTTAAATGCAAAGCACTTCCCTTTTGCGGCGGCCTGCCCCCCCCACGGACGGCCAACCGACCTGTCTTGCCCGATCCGCCGTCCGCGCCGGTCCCTTGGGCGGACGACCCTGCGCGGTGCCCGTCCGCCCCTGGATTCCGGGGCTCCCTAGCGGGTCGAGAAGTCCGGGTGACCTGGAGCCAGACATCCACGTCATTGCAACCAAAGTCAATCACCGGCAAGCAGTCCTGTTTCTCCCGGAATTTCTCGTCATACATCCGCCATTCGATGCCTGACTATGTGCGCTGCATATCGTGTATTAAATGCAGGTATCTAATGACGTTCATATGTTCGTCAGGCCTATCTTCTAGGCAACAAGCCGCAAAGACACAAAAACCGGCCAGCCAGTTGTCGAAGGTACGGAAAGCCTCAGCCCCGATGCCCTTCTTAGCTGACGCTGACTTATAGTCCTTCTTTGCGTCCTTCGTCAAGACGAACATATCAACGTAATCGCCCCTGCAGATTTTCCTACGGCAGCTATCCCGCAGTCACCGCATCACGGCAGTGTAATCGCAGTGGACTACCCCAGGCAAATCGCGGCGCTTCTTGGCTCTGCGAGCGTCCTCGCTAAGCCGCTTACGTCTCTTCCGCCTCTCCTGCTGCCCCGCCGCCCTCTTGGCGTATTTTGTTGCGCGCTTTTTCGCCCTAGTCGTGCTACTGACTTCGGACGCCGGCGATGACAGTGAAGAAGAAGAGGAAGAACTGCGAGAACTAGAGCGCGTGTTGGAGCCCGACACCGACTGCTCAACCTCACCTGATGCTGTCGACTGCTCGACAGGGAATCCTCCAGTGTGGCAACTGCGACATCCTCTTCCTCGCTCCCCACCATCTCCACTTCGCCGCGATCACCTGAAGAATAAGACAGAGCAAAGGACCCAGAAACCAATCCCTTCGCGCCCCTGCTCGTCCCGCACGGAACGGCGACCTAGCTGCGCCGCGGCCGCCTCCAGCTCACGGCAAGCGCGAGCAACTCGCTGAGCCGCCGACCCCGGCCGTGCACCGGACACACTTGCTAACACGTGCGTGCCGGAACGCCTTGCCACCCCTGGGGATGCGGCAGCGGCCAGCGGACCCAATGCCGCCACCACCATTGACAGGGCCGACGCCAGCTCTCCGGCGGGGTCCTGACCACCCCAAAACTCACTGCCGGCACCCGCGGGAGCCCCCGCAGATGCCGGCGCGCGCCTCCCTGCCCGTCGCCCGCCAGGCGCCAACAGGGGGCCCGATGTCCGAAGCCCAGACTGGCCCGTTGGGGAACCGGCAGCGCCCCTGACCACCAGCGGCCCGGTCCCCCACCAGTGACTGCTCCCAGCCAGTGCCTGCCTTTCGCCGCCAGCGCTGCTTCCACTATCTGACCCCCCGCGCGCACCCTCCCTCCGCCCGCTGGGAGGGCGCCGCGGTGGGACTCCCCGCTGCCCTGCTCGCTTCTGTTGCGCCCCCCCCGCCGGACTCCGGCTGCAAGGGAGGCAGCAGGGGAGACAAGGACACCAGCGGTGCCGCTGCGCGCACACGTGCACGAACGGCGCCACCTGTGGCCCGCCCACCTGTGGCCCGCCGCTTCCCACCACTAACCCTCCGTCAGTGCCTGCAGGGAGAACTGCCGGACGAGACCCCGCGACAGGCCTCGTCCGACCTGCCACCGCCGCCCGCTCTGCCCCCCTCGCCTTGCACCGCCTCGCGCCCGCGACAATGGGGAAGAGATGGGGGACGAAATGGCAGCCTCCGTCGGCCGCCCAACTTGGCGCACATGCGCGTGCCCGCGGGCGCCTGAACGCAGCACCGAAGCCTCCAACACTGCACCCGGAGGTGAGGGCCGATGCCCGTCCACCTCCGGGCGTCCTGCCTGTGCCCCCAGCCCTCCCCGCCGCCCGCGCCCGGCCGGAACCCAGCGGCAATGAGGACCGAGTCCGCCGCGCCCCGTCCGCACCATCGCCCGCGTAGGCCCCAGAAGACGGGTAGCCGTCAGCAGTGCCAGCCAGCCCGTCCTCGGGCCCAGACCCACCGCCTGATGAGTGGTAACGGGCTGGGGTCCCGGCGGCACGGCGAGGGCGAGATGCGGCCATCACAGTGTGTAACTTTGAAGGGAAGTGGCAATAAACGAACCAGAGTAAACAAGCTAAACTGTGGAGACTCTGCTATAGAGAAGTGGAACCTAGATGGACTTGATACCGAGGACACACTATCTCCATCAAATCTTTAAGTGACTCTGAACAAATGGTGGATACTGGACACACCTCTAACACCAACATAGCTGTCAAGGCCTCAGTTATCCGCTTTGCAAAAGGATGACTGCTGTCATATTTCATCTTCCTCACAAAGGATTGTTGGATAGTCAATTGCTCACTGGAAGTAGTACAAGTGGTCTTCCGACTTCCCCTCTGGAATGATGATTGACTCCCAGCAGCAACAACAGCAACGGCAGCAACAGCAGGTGTAACACTCAAGGATCCTACGGAGGAATCCCAGTTAGAAGAGGACTCCTCAGTCTTGACAGTGACATGGCCTGCAGGACTACTGACGTTCCTGACTGAGGAGGAAGTTGCCGTTAAGGGAGTTGGTGGTGTGAATTGCAGGAGCTTGGGTACAGGAGGAAGAAGGTATTTATGTGTCAGTGGACTGCTTACGCTCTTACCCCAAGTTTCTGAACTTGACACTGACTTCTGATGAATGCGCAGCAGGTAACGTATAAGGGAGGATGTTCCTAGGTGGTTAACATCCTTACCCCTACTTATTACAGATTGACAGAGGCAACACACGGCTTGACACCTGTTGTCTGGATTTGTGGAGAAATAATTCCACACCAAAGAGGTGGCTTTTTTGATAGTTTGCCCAGGCATCACAATGGGCTTCTTCGTCCCAAGGACAACAGGTGTCTCCCCCAGTGCCTTACTTAAATAAACCACATCACCATCAGAATCCTCATCGTCAACTTCCTCCTCAGTGCCAGCAACACCCATATCCTCATCCTGGTGTACTACAACAGTGACATCTTCAATTTGAATATCAGGAACTGAACTATTGGTGCTCCTTCCAGCACTTGCAGGGGGCATGCAAATGGGGGAAGGAGCCACCTCTTCTCGTCCAGTGTTGAGAAGGTCAGGCATCGCAACCGCCAACACACTTGGACTCTCCTTGGGGATTTGTGATACCATCTCAGAGCACACAGTTCTTTGCTGTGCTCTTTCCAGCTTAACTCTTTTAATTTTTCTAGCGGTAGTATGAGGGCTTCCATCGTCATGTGAAGCTGAACCACTAGCCATGAACATATGCCAGGGCTTCAGCCGTTCCTTGCCACTCCTTCTCGTAAATGGCATATTTGCAAGTTTACGTTTCTCCTCAGATTATTTAAATTTCTTTTATTGGTTCTTTTTACTGAATATTGGCTTTTTGAATTTTACACGCCCTCGACTATCACATTGGGCATCGGCCTTGGCAGATGATGTTAATGGCATTTCATCGTCTATGTCATGACTAGTGGCAGCAGCTTCAGCACTAGGAGGAAGTGGTTCTTCTTGATCTTTCCCTATTTTCTCCTCAAAATTTTTGTTCTCCATTATTTTTGGGGCGTTATATGATATTGATATTTGGCAGTGTTTGAGTGGCAGTTGGTGTTGCTCTCCTATTTTAATTTTTGGACTGTGCTGCAGCCCCACCTCTGGAGCCGCCACTGCACACAAGACAGTGGATCGCCAACGTAAGAAAAACGTGTTTTGCTACTACTGGTTAATTAATATCCTAGTCGCTAATAAGTGGATCATATTCAGGAGGATGAATGATAACAAACATTAAAAATATGTCTCTACTATGACTAGATATCAGCTGCTTACACCATTTTGAGCTATCTATCTTCCTGTTGGAAAAATTGCTAACATATTATGCTTTGCATGAGTTTACTTACAAGAGTTACTTTTGCTACATTCAAACACAGTGGTGCTTTGGAGATATTGTTACTATTTCTTGCCATTAAACATCTTGCATTCTGAAGTATATAATAACATAGACTGTTGTACAGTATATAATATGTCATTCCGGATTGTCACAGTGTGATATATTGTTGCAAAGCACACTCACTGAACCTCGAAATTCGCAGTTGATATATGTTTGTGTGGGTTCGGTATGATATGACAGCAACACATCCCTGCCTCACTGACAGCAGCACTTTGCTGCCTCACTGGCTGCAATATATCTCTGCCTCATAGACAGCAGCACATTGCTGTCTCATTGACAGCAGCACATCCCTGCTTCACTGACAGCAGCATATCACTGCCTCACAGACAGCAACACATCACTGACAGCAGCAAATCACTGATAGCAGCACATCACCACTTCACTGACAGCAGCACATCCTTTGCTCTTTGACAGTAGTCCTTCCCCACCTCACTGACATTAGCTCATCACCGCATCACTGATAGCATCAGGGCTGCCATCAGAAATGATGGGGCCTGGGACTGACAAATTAAGCAGGGCCCCCATCCCCCCACCACAAGCAGTGCCCAATTGCCCCCCCCCCCACCCCCTGCATTCCCCAAACTTACATTTTTAGTGGGCCCGGGAGGATGCAGTGAGAATCGGGGACATGGCCAGCTGCCTGTGCACCGACAGTCAGCCACAGCACGGAGGGACAGAGGACTGAGCGGCGGCGCTGTTCTTAATCTTACTAGAGACTGAGAGCTGGCCATGAGCAAATCAGAGTTCACGGACCGGCAGCCAATCAGGAGCTGCCGAATTTGGCAGCTCCTGATTGGCTGCCGGTCTGTAAGCTCCGATTGGCTCACGGCCAGCATTGTAGTAAGAATAGCGCCACGGCTCTGTCCTTCTGAGGCTGCTGGTGTGCGGGCAGGCAGATGACGTGGCCCTGAACCTGAATGCTGCCACGCGGGCCCCATCTCAGTCCGGGCTCGGGACTGGAGTCCCCACTGACCCCCCTTGATGGCAGGCCTGGATAGCATTGCATCCCCGTCTCACTGATAGCAGCACATCACTCTTTCTCTGACAGACATATACATTTCTGACAGAATTTTTATTTATTTTTTAAATGTCAAAATTACTTTATAACTCCCAGGACCTGACATCAGTCCTACCAAAGATAACTGGTGCAATGATGATCTGTTCAAAGAACATGAACAAGTCTATTTCTTTTTCATCCACTAGGGGTCACTGGAGTACTCTCGGGATATGGACGGCTTCCACCGGAAGAAGGCACTGAATAAATTAATTTTTGAGACTACTCCTCCCCTCCATATCCTGCAGCACTTCAGTGTTTTTTCTGTGCTCGACACAGTTAGAAGGCATAGTGGAGCTCATCCACAAAGTATTGGAATTTTTTTCTAAGTTTTTTTTTTTTTTCTTCAATTTCCACGTCCTTTCCCCCCTTCTAACAGGCGTGGGTCAGGGACAGTGGAAGCGGCTGAGTAGCCGTGAGTGTCGGACCTCTCTGTAAAGAGCTCCCTCACTCCACTTGCAGGCTGCCTGCAGGAAAGCTGGACGGAGCTTGGATGAAGGCCCCGTCATAGACTTTTGTCACGGTCCAGGTATGTTGGGTTGGGGCGGTCAGCGCTTGCTGCCGCTCCACTGTTGGGGATTGTTGGGTACTCACCGCTGCCCGGAGCGCGTGTACATGGGCCGCTTCACGGTCCATGCGGCGCGCTCTCACTCTCCGGTTCCCAGCATCCTAAAAGACCGCTGCTCCCTGCGCAGCAGCAGCGCTGCTTGGCTACACAGACACGCCGTTATGCTGTGTGTGGCGGGCGGGAGCACGTGTGCATGGGCCGCTCCACGGCTCCATGCAGCACGCTCTCTGCTTCCGCCATCCGCCCGCAGCAGCCGAGGAGTTCCGTTGTCCGGGGTCTACAGTCAGGCCGCTCACACGGCCCTTTGCAAAACTTCCACAGGCCCAGACCCGGTGCTGTACACGGAGGTCGTGGGAGTGGGGGGGGGGAGACTTTAACAGTATTTGGCAGTGCAAGAAATGCTTAATATGTCTAAATGTTCTCCTGTCTGTTCCAGGTTTCCTATTTTTACATCTCGGCTAAGAGTGGTACTAGAGGAATTTTGGGGTCAGTTTTCGTATTTCTGGCAGGCACTGCACTTGCCTAGATATATACCAGGAACTTTGGTGTTATTACTGAGTCGTGCAGTCTGTCTGTGTGGAGTTTGTATTGTCTGTCTTCATAATGAGTAAGACACCAGCAAAATCTAAGAAACATTTGTCATGTCATGTCTGTAAGAGTGTGTTGCCTGATGGATCCACCACATGTACAGCATGTGTTGTTAATACAGCCATAAATACGATTTCCATTCCAGAAGTAAAGGCATCTCAGGACCCGCCATGGGCTTTACTTGCAGATGTATTAGTTGGTTTACAATCAGAACTGGCCGCCTCTCGTGAAGAAAGAGAGGCGGCAAGATCTGAGTTTAAGATGAGACCATTTGAGTTACCTGGGGAGTCTCAAACTGGTCATAAGTCCACCTTGAGTGGAAAAGATAAGTTTCCTTTTCCTACTAATTTTCCTGTCTCTGGGATACTAGACCTCACTGATCAGGAGTACGAGGAGGGCGAAATAGAACAACAGTCAGAAGGTGACGACTTTGACAGCCCAGGTATTGACAATCTCATCAGAGCAGTTCGTCAGTCGCTGGAGTTTACGGAAACTGAGGAGCCACTGACGAATGATGAGGTAGTCTTTACTAAACGACAGAGATCTCCGATGTGTTTCCCTATCTCGGAATCTCTTAATAAAATGTTACTGGAGTCACGGAAAAATCCGGACAAACGGTTTTCTATTCCTCGTAGATTTAAATCGAGTTACCCGTTTCCAGAGGCCATGACAGCTACATGGGAGAACCCACCTTTGGTGGATTCATCCGTATCTAAACTTACGAGGAAGTTAACCATACCAGTCCCAACTGCTACTACGCTTAAAGACCCTGCAGATCGTAAAATAGAGGCTATGCTAAGGTCCATGTACACAGCAACTGGAGTGCTGTTAAGACCTGGGTTGGTTGGCATTTGGGTTACTAAAGCTTTAATGGTATGGATAAAAGAGCTCAAGTCGGCTCTGCAAGATGATCATCTTATACTTCTCGCGGATCAAATCTGGGAAGCTGCTGAATATCTATGTACAGCTTCTACTGACGTCTGTCAGCTTACTTCTCGCCTGTCCTCATCGCTAGTCACAGTACGACGAGCACTTTGGCTGCGTTCGTGGCAGGCGGAGACGGAGGTTAAAAAAGGTATAGAGGCATTGCCTTATGATGGCGAGAAACTTTTTGGTCCTGAATTGGACAAATGGATTTCTGAGGCTACTGGAGGGAAGTCTGTTTTTCTTCCATCGCCTACAACTATACCTAAACGGAAATATTCTGGTCCGGCGTTCAAATCCTTTAGAACTCAGCCCTTTCGTGGGCAGGGAGGAGCAGTCACGCCGGGCAGAAGAGGTCGGGGACGTAGTGCCCGACAATCCAATGCACGTCGTCAAGACACCAAGACCACTAACAAACCAGTGGCATGACGGGCTCCCAGCCCATCTCGGATCTCCAATTGTGGGAGCACGCCTTCAGAGCTTTCAGGGGGCGTGGCTGCAGACGTCCACAGATGGGTGGATCCGCAATTTAGTATTAGAGGGTTACAAAATAGAGTTCGATTATCTTCCGACAGGAAGATTTTTCACGACAGGACTGCCTGTGTCGGACGACAAGAAAGCAGTTCTGCAGGTTGCCATTCAGTCTCTGCTGAATGCTGCAGTGATAATTCCGGTCCCTGTGCAGGAACAGGGGCAGGGTTATTATTCCAGTCTGTTTCTGGTACCAAAACCAGATGGCTCAGTCAGGCCAATATTGAACCTAAAAGGTCTCAATCATTACGTCACTTACCACAGATTCAAGATGGAATCTCTCAGGTCAGTAATTGCAGGGTTAGAGCCACAGGAATTCATGATTGCACTAGATCTCAAGGATGCGTATTTGCACATTCCGATTTGGCCACCTCACCAGAGTTTCTTAAGGTTTGCGATAAGACGAGACCATTACCAATTTCAGGCTCTACCGTTTGGCCTCTCATCAGCGCCTCGGGTATTCACCAAGGTAATGTCCGTGATGACAGCTCATCTCAGGTCCCTAGGGGTAATAATTGTTCCGTATTTAGACGATCTACTCATAAAGGCTCCGTCTCAACAATTGCTTCTCCAACATGCCTTACTAACGTACAATGTACTAGTTCAGCACGGTTGGATAGTCAGTTTAAAGAAATCACATCTAATTCCGTGTCAACGACTTCAATTCCTAGTGATGATTCTCGATACAGTAAAACAAAGGGTTTACCTGCCACAACAGAAAGTACAGGGCATTCGTCATCTGGTGCAATTAGTGCTCAAGCCACGCACAGTCTCAGTACATTTGTGCATTCGCCTTCTAGGCACAATGGTGGCGGCTTTCGAAGCACTTCAGTTCGGAAGATTTCACTCACGTCCGTTTCAACTGGAGGTGTTAGCACAGTGGTCGGGATCACATCTGCAGCTGCACCACAGGGTGAGGTTGTCACCACAAGTCAGGGTGTCTCTTCTCTGGTGGTTAAAAATACACAATCTATCTGCAGGGAGACGATTCGGCGTCGCGAATTGGATAATTCTGACAACAGACGCAAGTCTCAGAGGTTGGGGAGCTGTAGTTCAGAGTTATCGGCTCCAGGGCCTCTGGGCGGATCACGAAAGATCGCTATCCATAAATGTTCTGGAACTCAGGGCGATTTACAATGCTCTAAGACAAGCGGTGTACATGTTTCGTTTTCAGACTGTTCAGGTGCAGTCAGACAACGCGACGGCAGTCGCATATATAAACAAACAAGGAGGAACGAGAAGCCGCATGGCTATGCGGGAAGTAGCTCGGATCCTCAGATGGGCCGAATATCACCAGGTGATATTATCGGCAGTGTTCATTCCTGGAGTGGACAACTGGGAGGCAGATTTTCTCAGTCGTCGGGATTTTCATCCAGGAGAGTGGGCATTGAATCCAGAAGTATTTCAGATGTTGATCCAGAAGTGGGGTTACCCTCAGGTGGATCTAATGGCATCCCGCCACAATCATCAGGTGTCAAGATATGTGTCCAGAACAAGAGATCCAGGGGCAGTGGCGGTGGATGCTCTCACAGCCACGTGGCCATACAGCCTTGTGTATCTGTTTCCACCGTTTCCGCTGCTCCCGTTGGTGCTAAAACGGATCAAGAGAGGGTTCGTCACAGTCATTCTAATAGCGCCTCATTGGCCTCGGAGGGCTTGGTTCTCGGATCTCCTCGGGTTACTCGCAGACGATCCGTGGCCACTCCCACTACGTCCGGACCTGTTACAACAGGGTCCGTTCCTTTACCCCGATTTAGCGCGGCTGCGTTTGACGGGGTGGCTGTTGAAAAGGCCATCTTAAGGAAAGAGGGCATTCCTGAGTCTGTTATACCAACCATGGTACGAGCTAGGAAGCCGGTTACGGCAGCTCATTATTATAGAATTTGGCGTACTTATATAGGTTGGTGTGAAGCTCGGAAATTTCCGACATCGTCTTTTAAATTATCCGTCTTTTGTTATTTTTACAAATGGGGTTAGATGGAGGACTACGTCTTTCCACATTAAAGGTGCAGGTATCTGCGTTGTCAATTTATTTTCAAAGGAAATTGGCCTCGTTACAGTCAATACATACGTTTCTACAGGGTGTAAAGAGGATACAGCCTCCTTTCATTCCACCTACAGCACCATGGGACTTGAATCTGGTTTTAGATTTCTTACAGTCCGATTACTTTGAACCCTTACAACAAGTGGATATTAAATTTCTCACTTGGAAAACGATTTTTCTTTTAGCCTTAGCTTCGGCTAAGCGTGTTTCAGATTTGGGTGCCTTGTCATGCAAGTCACCGTATTTAATTTTTCATGATGACAGAGCGGAACTTCGGACGAATCCCGCTTTTCTACCAAAGGTAGTGTCGTCTTTTCACATCAATCAACCAATAGTAGTTCCTGTGTTAACAGGAGACTCTGGAACGTTGGATGTGGTTCGCGCATTGCGTATCTATGTTTCCCGAACGTCTACTGTGCGTAAGACAGATACGTTGTTTGTTCTCTATGACGCAGCTAAGAGGGGTTGGCCAGCCTCTAAGCAGACCTTATCCAGATGGATCAAACTGACTATACGTCAGGCTTACCTTTATGCTAAGTTACAGCCACCTACTTCAGTAACAGCTCATTCCACACGTTCTGTGGGGACGTCATGGGCAGCGAGTCGTGGGGCTTCTACGACACAGCTTTGCCGTGCGGCTACTTGGTCGTCAGTGCACACGTTTGTGCGCTTTTACAAGTTTGATACGTTCGCGGCAGCAGCATCTAGCTTTGGCCGTTTAGTGTTACAGGTGCCAAACAGCTCTCCCGCCACGGAGGAGACTTTGGTACATCCCAAGAGTACTCCAGTGACCCCTAGTGGATGAAAAAGAAAATAGGATTTTGGTACCTACCAGGTAAATCCTTTTCTTTGAATCCATAGGGGGCACTGGACGCCCACCCAGAGCAGTTTACCTGTTTTAGGAGTCCAGTGGTTCTTATGGTAACACACTTTCACGACTGGTTTAAATTTAACAAGGGTTAATCAGTTATGGTGTCAACTGTTTAGTTGTCTGTTACGTTGTGTCAACTTTATTGTTGTCTGTGAGACTATATGTAATTCTCCTTTTGTCAATCTCTCTATCGATCCTGTTCGGCTCAGTAAAAAACACTGAAGTGCTGCAGGATATGGAGGGGAGGAGTAGTCTCAAAAATTAATTTATTCAGTGCCTTCTTCCGGTGGAAGCCGTCCATATCCCGAGAGTACTCCAGTGCCCCCTATGGATTCAAAGAAAAGGATTTACCTGGTAGGTACCAAAATCCTATTTTTTTCCTCCTATTCTGATTATAGAGATGAGCGGGTTCGGTTTCTCTGAATCCGAACCCGCCAGAACTTCATGTTTTTTTTCACGGGTCCGAGCGACTCGGATCTTCCCGCCTTGCTCGGTTAACCCGAGCGCGCCCGAACGTCATCATGACGCTGTCGGATTCTCGCGAGGCTCGGATTCTATCGCGAGACTCGGATTCTATATAAGGAGCCGCGCGTCGCCGCCATTTTCACACGTGCATTGAGATTGATAGGGAGAGGACGTGGCTGGCGTCCTCTCCGTTTAGAATAGATTAGAGAGACACTTGATTTACTAATTTTGGGGAGCATTAGGAGTACTCAGTACAGTGCAGAGTTTTGCTGATAGTGACCAGTGACCACCAGTTTTATTTATAATCCGTTCTCTGCCTGAAAAAAGCGATACACAGCACACAGTGACTCAGTCACATACCATATCTGTGTGCACTGCTCAGGCTCAGGCCAGTGTGCTGCATCATCTATTATCTATATATAATATTATATATATCTGTCTGACTGCTCAGCTCACACAGCTTATAATTGTGGGGGAGACTGGGGAGCACTACTGCAGTGCCAGTTATAGGTTATAGCAGGAGCCAGGAGTACATAATATATTATATAGTGAGTGACCACCAGACACACAGTGCAGTTTATTTAATATATCCGTTCTCTGCCTGAAAAAAGCGATACACACAGTGACTCAGTCAGTCACATACCATATCTGTGTGCACTGCTCAGGCTCAGGCCAGTGTGCTGCATCATCTATATATATTATATATCTGTCTGACTGCTCAGCTCACACAGCTTATAATTGTGGGGGAGACTGGGGAGCACTACTGCAGTGCCAGTTATAGGTTATAGCAGGAGCCAGGAGTACATAATATTATATTAAAATTAAACAGTGCACACTTTTGCTGCAGGAGTGCCACTGCCAGTGTGACTAGTGACCAGTGACCTGACCACCAGTATATATAATATTAGTAGTATACTATCTCTTTATCAACCAGTCTATATTAGCAGCAGACACAGTACAGTGCGGTAGTTCACGGCTGTGGCTACCTCTGTGTCGGCACTCGGCAGCCCGTCCATAATTGTATATACCACCTAACCGTGGTTTTTTTTTCTTTCTTTATACATACATACTAGTTACGAGTATACTATCTCTTTATCAACCAGTCTATATATTAGCAGCAGACACAGTACAGTGCGGTAGTTCACGGCTGTGGCTACCTCTGTGTCGGCACTCGGCAGCCCGTCCATAATTGTATATACCACCTAACCGTGGTTTTTTTTTCTTTCTTTATACATACATACTAGTTACGAGTATACTATCTCTTTATCAACCAGTCTATATATTAGCAGCAGACACAGTACAGTGCGGTAGTTCACGGCTGTGGCTACCTCTGTGTCGGCACTCGGCAGCCCGTCCATAATTGTATATACCACCTAACCGTGGTTTTTTTTTCTTTCTTTATACATACATACTAGTTACGAGTATACTATCTCTTTATCAACCAGTCTATATATTAGCAGCAGACACAGTACAGTGCGGTAGTTCACGGCTGTGGCTACCTCTGTGTCGGCACTCGGCAGCCCGTCCATAATTGTATATACCACCTAACCGTGGTTTTTTTTTCTTTCTTTATACATACATACTAGTTACGAGTATACTATCTCTTTATCAACCAGTCTATATATTAGCAGCAGACACAGTACAGTGCGGTAGTTCACGGCTGTGGCTACCTCTGTGTCGGCACTCGGCAGCCCGTCCATAATTGTATATACCACCTAACCGTGGTTTTTTTTTCTTTCTTTATACATACATACTAGTTACGAGTATACTATCTCTTTATCAACCAGTCTATATATTAGCAGCAGACACAGTACAGTGCGGTAGTTCACGGCTGTGGCTACCTCTGTGTCGGCACTCGGCAGCCCGTCCATAATTGTATATACCACCTAACCGTGGTTTTTTTTTCTTTCTTTATACATACATACTAGTTACGAGTATACTATCTCTTTATCAACCAGTCTATATATTAGCAGCAGACACAGTACAGTGCGGTAGTTCACGGCTGTGGCTACCTCTGTGTCGGCACTCGGCAGCCCGTCCATAATTGTATATACCACCTAACCGTGGTTTTTTTTTCTTTCTTTATACATACATACTAGTTACGAGTATACTATCTCTTTATCAACCAGTCTATATTAGCTGCAGACACAGTACAGTGCGGTAGTTCACGGCTGTGGCTACCTCTGTGTCGGCACTCGGCAGCCCGTCCATAATTGTATACTCGTATCCAATCCATCCATCTCCATTGTTTACCTGAGGTGCCTTTTAGTTGTGCCTATTAAAATATGGAGAACAAAAATGTTGAGGTTCCAAAATTAGGGAAAGATCAAGATCCACTTCCACCTCGTGCTGAAGCTGCTGCCACTAGTCATGGCCGAGACGATGAAATGCCAGCAACGTCGTCTGCCAAGGCCGATGCCCAATGTCATAGTACAGAGCATGTCAAATCCAAAACACCAAATATCAGTAAAAAAAGGACTCCAAAACCTAAAATAAAATTGTCGGAGGAGAAGCGTAAACTTGCCAATATGCCATTTACCACACGGAGTGGCAAGGAACGGCTGAGGCCCTGGCCTATGTTCATGGCTAGTGGTTCAGCTTCACATGAGGATGGAAGCACTCAGCCTCTCGCTAGAAAAATGAAAAGACTCAAGCTGGCAAAAGCAGCACAGCAAAGAACTGTGCATTCTTCGAAATCCCAAATCCACAAGGAGAGTCCAATTGTGTCGGTTGCGATGCCTGACCTTCCCAACACTGGACGTGAAGAGCATGCGCCTTCCACCATTTGCACGCCCCCTGCAAGTGCTGGAAGGAGCACCCGCAGTCCAGTTCCTGATAGTCAGATTGAAGATGTCAGTGTTGAAGTACACCAGGATGAGGAGGATATGGGTGTTGCTGGCGCTGGGGAGGAAATTGACCAGGAGGATTCTGATGGTGAGGTGGTTTGTTTAAGTCAGGCACCCGGGGAGACACCTGTTGTCCGTGGGAGGAATATGGCCGTTGACATGCCAGGTGAAAATACCAAAAAAATCAGCTCTTCGGTGTGGAGGTATTTCACCAGAAATGCGGACAACAGGTGTCAAGCCGTGTGTTCCCTTTGTCAAGCTGTAATAAGTAGGGGTAAGGACGTTAACCACCTCGGAACATCCTCCCTTATACGTCACCTGCAGCGCATTCATAATAAGTCAGTGACAAGTTCAAAAACTTTGGGTGACAGCGGAAGCAGTCCACTGACCAGTAAATCCCTTCCTCTTGTAACCAAGCTCACGCAAACCACCCCACCAACTCCCTCAGTGTCAATTTCCTCCTTCCCCAGGAATGCCAATAGTCCTGCAGGCCATGTCACTGGCAATTCTGACGAGTCCTCTCCTGCCTGGGATTCCTCCGATGCATCCTTGCGTGTAACGCCTACTGCTGCTGGCGCTGCTGTTGTTGCCGCTGGGAGTCGATGGTCATCCCAGAGGGGAAGTCGTAAGCCCACTTGTACTACTTCCAGTAAGCAATTGACTGTTCAACAGTCCTTTGCGAGGAAGATGAAATATCACAGCAGTCATCCTACTGCAAAGCGGATAACTGAGTCCTTGACAACTATGTTGGTGTTAGACGTGCGTCCGGTATCCACCGTTAGTTCACAGGGAACTAGACAATTTATTGAGGCAGTGTGCCCCCGTTACCAAATACCATCTAGGTTCCACTTCTCTAGGCAGGCGATACCGAGAATGTACACGGACGTCAGAAAAAGACTCACCAGTGTCCTAAAAAATGCAGTTGTACCCAATGTCCACTTAACCACGGACATGTGGACAAGTGGAGCAGGGCAGGGTCAGGACTATATGACTGTGACAGCCCACTGGGTAGATGTATGGACTCCCGCCGCAAGAACAGCAGCGGCGGCACCAGTAGCAGCATCTCGCAAACGCCAACTCTTTCCTAGGCAGGCTACGCTTTGTATCACCGCTTTCCAGAATACGCACACAGCTGAAAGCCTCTTACGGCAACTGAGGAAGATCATCGCGGAATGGCTTACCCCAATTGGACTCTCCTGTGGATTTGTGGCATCGGAGAACGCCAGCAATATTGTGTGTGCATTAAATATGGGCAAATTCCAGCACGTCCCATGTTTTGCACATACCTTGAATTTGGTGGTGCAGAATTTTTTAAAAAACGACAGGGGCGTGCAAGAGATGCTGTCGGTGGCCAGAAAAATTGCGGGACACTTTCGGCGTACAGGCACCACGTACAGAAGACTGGAGCACCACCAAAAACTACTGAACCTGCCCTGCCATCATCTGAAGCAAGAAGTGGTAACGAGGTGGAATTCAACCCTCTATATGCTTCAGAGGTTGGAGGAGCAGCAAAAGGCCATTCAAGCCTATACAATTGAGCACGATATAGTAGGTGGAATGCACCTGTCTCAAGTGCAGTGGAGAATGATTTCAACGTTGTGCAAGGTTCTGATGCCCTTTGAACTTGCCACACGTGAAGTCAGTTCAGACACTGCCAGCCTGAGTCAGGTCATTCCCCTCATCAGGCTTTTGCAGAAGAAGCTGGAGGCATTGAAGAAGGAGCTAAAAGGGAGCGATTCCGCTAGGCATGTGGGACTTGTGGATGCAGCCCTTAATTCGCTTAACAAGGATTCACGGGTGGTCAATCTGTTGAAATCAGAGCACTACATTTTGGCCACCGTGCTCGATCCTAGATTTAAAGCCTACCTTGGATCTCTCTTTCCGGCAGACACAGGTCTGCTGGGGTTGAAAGACCTGCTGGTGACAAAATTGTCAAGTCAAGCGGAACGCGACCAGTCAACATCTCCTCCTTCACATTCTCCCGCAACTGGGGGTGCGAGGAAAAGGCTCAGAATTCCGAGCCCACCCGCTGGCGGTGATGCAGGGCAGTCTGGAGCGACTGCTGATGCTGACATCTGGTCCGGACTGAAGGACCTGACAACGATTACGGACATGTCGTCTACTGTCACTGCATATGATTCTCTCAACATTGATAGAATGGTGGAGGATTATATGAGTGACCGCATCCAAGTAGGCACGTCACACAGTCCGTACTTATACTGGCAGGAAAAAGAGGCAATTTGGAGGCCCTTGCACAAACTGGCTTTATTCTACCTAAGTTGCCCTCCCACAAGTGTGTACTCCGAAAGAGTGTTTAGTGCCGCCGCTCACCTTGTCAGCAATCGGCGTACGAGGTTACATCCAGAAAATGTGGAGAAGATGATGTTCATTAAAATGAATTATAATCAATTCCTCCGCGGAGACATTGACCAGCAGCAATTGCCTCCACAAAGTACACAGGGAGCTGAGATGGTGGATTCCAGTGGGGACGAATTGATAATCTGTGAGGAGGGGGATGTACACGGTGATATATCGGAGGGTGAAGATGAGGTGGACATCTTGCCTCTGTAGAGCCAGTTTGTGCAAGGAGAGATTAATTGCTTCTTTTTGGGGGGGGGTCCAAACCAACCCGTCATATCAGTCACAGTCGTGTGGCAGACCCTGTCACTGAAATGATGGGTTGGTTAAAGTGTGCATGTCCTGTTTTGTTTATACAACATAAGGGTGGGTGGGAGGGCCCAAGGACAATTCCATCTTGCACCTCTTTTTTCTTTTCTTTTTCTTTGCATCATGTGCTGATTGGGGAGGGTTTTTTGGAAGGGACATCCTGCGTGACACTGCAGTGCCACTCCTAGATGGGCCCGGTGTTTGTGTCGGCCACTAGGGTCGCTAATCTTACTCACACAGTCAGCTACCTTATTGCGCCTCTTTTTTTCTTTGCGTCATGTGCTGTTTGGGGAGGGTTTTTTGGAAGGGACATCCTGCGTGACACTGCAGTGCCACTCCTAGATGGGCCCGGTGTTTGTGTCGGCCACTAGGGTCGCTTATCTTACTCACACAGCGACCTCGGTGCAAATTTTAGGACTAAAAATAATATTGTGAGGTGTGAGGTATTCAGAATAGACTGAAAATGAGTGTAAATTATGGTTTTTGAGGTTAATAATACTTTGGGATCAAAATGACCCCCAAATTCTATGATTTAAGCTGTTTTTTAGTGTTTTTTGAAAAAAACACCCGAATCCAAAACACACCCGAATCCGACAAAAAAAATTCGGTGAGGTTTTGCCAAAACGCGTTCGAACCCAAAACACGGCCGCGGAACCGAACCCAAAACCAAAACACAAAACCCGAAAAATTTCAGGCGCTCATCTCTAATTCTGAATCGACTTTACTCTACATCATCTCTCATAGGTGGTCATTCCGAGTTGATCGCAGCCAGCAACTTTTAGCTGCTGCTGCGAACAAAAGTCCACGCCTATGGGGGAGTGTATTTTAGCTTAGCAGGGCTGCGATCGCTTGTGCAGCCCTGCTAAGCTACAAAAATTTCAAGCAGAAGTAGAGCAGCCCTGGACATACTTACCCTGTGCGATGGATCCAGCGATGATGGGCCCGGCTTTGACGTCACACCTCCACACTCCCTTGTCCTGGACACGCCTGCGTTTTACTCACCACTCCCCGAAAACGCTCTCCAACGATCCGGATCCGCCCATCCACGCCTCTTTGCTGTCAATCTTCTAGTGGCAGCAGCTTCAGCACGAGGTGGAAGTGGATCTTGATCTTTCCCTATTTTAACATCCACATTTTTGTTCTCCATTTTTTAATGTGAGGAATTATATGCCAGTATCAATAGCAATGGCCTACTACTATATGTACTGTGCACAACTGAAATGTACCACAGGTATGGATGGATAGTATACTTGACGACACAGAGGTAGGTAGAGCAGTGGCCTTCCGTACCGTACTGCTATATATACTGGTGGTCACTGTCAGCAAATTGCAAAACTAAAATGCACCACAGGTATAGAATCTAGATGGATAGTATACTTGACGACACAGAGGTAGGTAGAGCAGTGGCCTTCCGTACCGTACTGCTATATATACTGGTGGTCACTGTCAGCAAACTGCAAAACTAAAATGCACCACAGGTATAGAATCTAGATGGATAGTATACTTGACGACACAGAGGTAGGTAGAGCAGTGGCCTTCCATACCGTACTGCTATATTTATTGGTGGTCACTGTCAGCAAACTGCAAAACTAAAATGCACCACAGGTATAGAATCTAGATGGATAGTATACTTGACGACACAGAGGTAGGTAGAGCAGTGGCCTTCCGTACCGTACTGCTATATATACTGGTGGTCACTGTCAGCAAACTGCAAAACAAAAATGCAACACAGGTATAGAATCTAGATGGATAGTATACTTGACAACACAGAGGTAGGTAGAGCAGTGGCCTTCCGTACCGTACTGCTATATATACTGGTGGTCACTGGTCAGCAAAACTCTGCACTGTACTCCTCCTATATAATATACTGGTGGTCCCCAGTACCCACAATAAAGCAGTGTGAGCACAGATATATGCAGCACACTGAGCACAGATATGGAGCGTTTTTCAGACAGACAACGTATACTGGTGGTCACTGGTCAGCAAAACTCTGCACTGTACTCCTCCTATATAATATACTGGTGGTCCCCAGTACCCACAGTGTGAGCACAGATATATGCAGCACACTGAGCACAGATATGGAGCGTTTTTCAGGCAGACAACGTATACTGGTGGTCACTGGTCAGCAAAACTCTGCACTGTACTCCTCCTATATAATACTGCTGGTCCCCAGTCCCCATAATAAAGCAGTGTGAGCACAGATATATGCAGCACACTGAGTACAGATATGGAGCGTTTTTCAGGCAGAGAACGGATAAAACTGGTGGTCACTGCTCAGCAAAACTCTGCACTGTACTCCTCCTATATAATACAGCTGCTCCCCAGTCCCCACAATTAAGCAATAAGCACAAACGGAGAGGACGCCAGCCACGTCCTCTCCCTAACATTTCCAATGCACGAGTGAAAATGGCGGCGACGCGCGGCTCCTTATATAGAATCCAAATCTTGCGAGAATCCGACAGCGGGATGATGACTTTCGGGCGCTCTCGGATTAACCGAGCCATACGGGAGAATCCGAGTATGCCTCGGACCCGTGTAAAATGGGTGAAGTTGGGGGGGGTTCGGTTTCCGAGGAACCGAACCCGCTCATCACTATTCTTTAGAATTCCAAACCCACTTAAATTATGTGGTTCCGAACTGAACCAAGTGCCTGTTCGGTTCCCCTGATGAGATCCAATCTGAACCAAGGGGTTTATTCAGATTTGTTAGCAAACCAAAATAATCAAGCTACTGGGCAAAACAATGTTGCACTGCATAGTATATTAATTTTTGTATAGAGATTTTGCTTTCTTTTTATTAACACATACTTTACCTTCTCGCATTGTGCTGTCCTGGGGTAGCTAACCTTGCTGGTTTGTGGGGTTCTGTACCCCAGGCAAGGACCTAGAGTTAGGAACCACCAGCATCAGAGGAGCTTTGTCGGGGCCTGGTGGCTTATCATATGTTTGCAAACTGCATGTAACTAAGACCTCTGGATTTCTATTATATAGTCTTTCATGTCTTGGTACAGGTACAGCACAGTGTGCTGGGGGACACCAGGGGTTAATCCCCAATGTATTCCTACATTAGACTACCCCCTCACTTCATGCACCTGAATTGTATTTATTAATTGATTTGAGCAACTTATGGTGCCCATACACTTGTGAGATAATCGGTGCTAACCTTTGATTTCGACCACATCTGTGAGAGAAATTGAAGGATTGTATGCACATTTTAGGTACCTTTCGACGTGATGCGTGGGCACGCCGGTCAAATCTCATGTCTCAAGATAGTATGTGCTGCACTTAATATTTATTAGAGATGAGCGCCTGAAATTTTACGGGTTTTGTGTTTTGGTTTTGGGTTCGGTTCCGCGGCCGTGTTTTGGGTTCGAACGCGTTTTGGCAAAACCTCACCGAATTATTTTTGTCGGATTCGGGTGTGTTTTGGATTCGGGTGTTTTTTTCAAAAAACCCTAAAAAACAGCTTAAATCATAGAATTTGGGGGTAATTTTGATCCCAAAGTATTATTAACCTCAAAAAACATAATTTACACTCATTTTCAGCCTATTCTGAACACATCACACCTCACAATATTATTTTTAGTCCTAAAATTTGCACCGAGGTCGCTGTGTGAGTAAGATAAGCGACCCTAGTGGCCGACACAAACACCGGGCCCATCTAGGAGTGGCACTGCAGTGTCACGCAGGATGTCCCTTCCAAAAAACCCTCCCCAAACAGCACATGACGCAAAGAAAAAAAGAGGCGCAATGAGGTAGCTGTGTGAGTAAGATTAGCGACCCTAGTGGCCGACACAAACACCGGGCCCATCTAGGAGTGGCACTGCAGTGTCACGCAGGATGGCCCTTCCAAAAAACCCTCCCCAAACAGCACATGACGCAAAGAAAAAAAGAGGCGCAATGAGGTAGCTGTGTGAGTAAGATTAGCGACCCTAGTGGCCGACACAAACACCGGGCCCATCTAGGAGTGGCACTGCAGTGTCACGCAGGATGGCCCTTCCAAAAAACCCTCCCCAAACAGCACATGACGCAAAGAAAAAAAGAGGCGCAATGAGGTAGCTGACTGTGTGAGTAAGATTAGCGACCCTAGTGGCCGACACAAACACCGGGCACATCTAGGAGTGGCACTGCAGTGTCACGCAGGATGTCCCTTCCAAAAAACCCTCCCCAAACAGCACATGACGCAAAGAAAAAAAGAGGCGCAATGAGGTAGCTGTGTGAGTAAGATTAGCGACCCTAGTGGCCGACACAAACACCGGGCCCATCTAGGAGTGGCACTGCAGTGTCACGCAGGATGTCCCTTCCAAAAAACCCTCCCCAATCAGCACATGATGCAAAGAAAAAGAAAAGAAAAAAGAGGTGCAAGATGGAATTATCCTTGGGCCCTCCCACCCACCCTTATGTTGTATAAACAAAACAGGACATGCACACTTTAACCAACCCATCATTTCAGTGACAGGGTCTGCCACACGACTGTGACTGATATGACGGGTTGGTTTGGACCCCCCCCAAAAAAGAAGCAATTAATCTCTCCTTGCACAAACTGGCTCTACAGAGGCAAGATGTCCACCTCATCTTCACCCTCCGATATATCACCGTGTACATCCCCCTCCTCACAGATTATCAATTCGTCCCCACTGGAATCCACCATCTCAGCTCCCTGTGTACTTTGTGGAGGCAATTGCTGCTGGTCAATGTCTCCGCGGAGGAATTGATTATAATTCATTTTAATGAACATCATCTTCTCCACATTTTCTGGATGTAACCTCGTACGCCGATTGCTGACAAGGTGAGCGGCGGCACTAAACACTCTTTCGGAGTACACACTTGTGGGAGGGCAACTTAGGTAGAATAAAGCCAGTTTGTGCAAGGGCCTCCAAATTGCCTCTTTTTCCTGCCAGTATAAGTACGGACTGTGTGACGTGCCTACTTGGATGCGGTCACTCATATAATCCTCCACCATTCTATCAATGTTGAGAGAATCATATGCAGTGACAGTAGACGACATGTCCGTAATCGTTGTCAGGTCCTTCAGTCCGGACCAGATGTCAGCATCAGCAGTCGCTCCAGACTGCCCTGCATCACCGCCAGCGGGTGGGCTCGGAATTCTGAGCCTTTTCCTCGCACCCCCAGTTGCGGGAGAATGTGAAGGAGGAGATGTTGACAGGTCGCGTTCCGCTTGACTTGACAATTTTGTCACCAGCAGGTCTTTCAACCCCAGCAGACCTGTGTCTGCCGGAAAGAGAGATCCAAGGTAGGCTTTAAATCTAGGATCGAGCACGGTGGCCAAAATGTAGTGCTCTGATTTCAACAGATTGACCACCCGTGAATCCTTGTTAAGCGAATTAAGGGCTGCATCCACAAGTCCCACATGCCTAGCGGAATCGCTCCGTGTTAGCTCCTTCTTCAATGCCTCCAGCTTCTTCTGCAAAAGCCTGATGAGGGGAATGACCTGACTCAGGCTGGCAGTGTCTGAACTGACTTCACGTGTGGCAAGTTCAAAGGGCATCAGAACCTTGCACAACGTTGAAATCATTCTCCACTGCACTTGAGACAGGTGCATTCCATCTCCTATATCGTGCTCAATTGTATAGGCTTGAATGGCCTTTTGCTGCTCCTCCAACCTCTGAAGCATATAGAGGGTTGAATTCCACCTCGTTACCACTTCTTGCTTCAGATGATGGCAGGGCAGGTTCAGTAGTTTTTGGTGGTGCTCCAGTCTTCTGTACGTGGTGCCTGTACGCCGAAAGTGTCCCGCAATTTTTCTGGCCACCGACAGCATCTCTTGCACGCCCCTGTCGTTTTTTAAAAAAATCTGCACCACCAAATTCAAGGTATGTGCAAAACATGGGACGTGCTGGAATTTGCCCATATTTAATGCACACACAATATTGCTGGCGTTGTCCGATGCCACAAATCCACAGGAGAGTCCAATTGGGGTAAGCCATTCCGCGATGATCTTCCTCAGTTGCCGTAAGAGGTTTTCAGCTGTGTGCGTATTCTGGAAAGCGGTGATACAAAGCGTAGCCTGCCTAGGAAAGAGTTGGCGTTTGCGAGATGCTGCTACTGGTGCCGCCGCTGCTGTTCTTGCGGCGGGAGTCCATACATCTACCCAGTGGGCTGTCACAGTCATATAGTCCTGACCCTGCCCTGCTCCACTTGTCCACATGTCCGTGGTTAAGTGGACATTGGGTACAACTGCATTTTTTAGGACACTGGTGAGTCTTTTTCTGACGTCCGTGTACATTCTCGGTATCGCCTGCCTAGAGAAGTGGAACCTAGATGGTATTTGGTAACGGGGGCACACTGCCTCAATAAATTGTCTAGTTCCCTGTGAACTAACGGCGGATACCGGACGCACGTCTAACACCAACATAGTTGTCAAGGACTCAGTTATCCGCTTTGCAGTAGGATGACTGCTGTGATATTTCATCTTCCTCGCAAAGGACTGTTGAACAGTCAATTGCTTACTGGAAGTAGTACAAGTGGGCTTACGACTTCCCCTCTGGGATGACCATCGACTCCCAGCGGCAACAACAGCAGCGCCAGCAGCAGTAGGCGTTACACGCAAGGATGCATCGGAGGAATCCCAGGCAGGAAAGGACTCGTCAGACTTGCCAGTGACATGGCCTGCAGGACTATTGGCATTCCTGGGGAAGGAGGAAATTGACACTGAGGGAGTTGGTGGGGTGGTTTGCGTGAGCTTGGTTACAAGAGGAAGGGATTTACTGGTCAGTGGACTGCTTCCGCTGTCACCCAAAGTTTTTGAACTTGTCACTGACTTATTATGAATGCGCTGCAGGTGACGTATAAGGGAGGATGTTCCGAGGTGGTTAACGTCCTTACCCCTACTTATTACAGCTTGACAAAGGGAACACACGGCTTGACACCTGTTGTCCGCATTTCTGGTGAAATACCTCCACACCGAAGAGCTGATTTTTTTGGTATTTTCACCTGGCATGTCAACGGCCATATTCCTCCCACGGACAACAGGTGTCTCCCCGGGTGCCTGACTTAAACAAACCACCTCACCATCAGAATCCTCCTGGTCAATTTCCTCCCCAGCGCCAGCAACACCCATATCCTCCTCATCCTGGTGTACTTCAACACTGACATCTTCAATCTGACTATCAGGAACTGGACTGCGGGTGCTCCTTCCAGCACTTGCAGGGGGCATGCAAATAGTGGAAGGCGCATGCTCTTCACGTCCAGTGTTGGGAAGGTCAGGCATCGCAAACGACACAATTGGACTCTCCTTGTGGATTTGGGATTTCAAAGAACGCACAGTTCTTTGCGGTGCTTTTGCCAGCTTGAGTCTTTTCAGTTTTCTAGCGAGAGGCTGAGTGCTTCCATCCTCATGTGAAGCTGAACCACTAGCCATGAACATAGGCCAGGGCCTCAGCCGTTCCTTGCCACTCCGTGTGGTAAATGGCATATTGGCAAGTTTACGCTTCTCCTCCGACAATTTTATTTTAGGTTTTGGAGTCCTTTTTTTTCTGATATTTGGTGTTTTGGATTTGACATGCTCTGTACTATGACATTGGGCATCGGCCTTGGCAGACGACGTTGCTGGCATTTCATCGTCTCGGCCATGACTAGTGGCAGCAGCTTCAGCACGAGGTGGAAGTGGATCTTGATCTTTCCCTAATTTTGGAACCTCAACTTTTTTGTTCTCCATATTTTATAGGCAGAACTAAAAGGCACCTCAGGTAAACAATGGAGATGGATGGATTGGATAGTTTACTAGTATACAATTATGGACGGACTGCCACGGTTAGGTGGTATAAAAAAACCACGGTTAGGTGGTATATATTATAATAATAATACAATTATGGATGGACGGACTGCCTGCCGACTGCCGACACAGAGGTAGCCACAGCCGTGAACTACCGCACTGTACACTGGTTGATAAAGAGATAGTAGTATACTCGTAACAACTAGTATGACACTATGACGACGGTATAAAGAATGGAAAAAAAACCACGGTTAGGTGGTATATATTATAATAATAATACAATTATGGATGGACGGACTGCCTGCCGACTGCCGACACAGAGGTAGCCACAGCCGTGAACTACCGCACTGTACACTGGTTGATAAAGAGATAGTAGTATACTCGTAACAACTAGTATGACACTATGACGACGGTATAAAGAATGGAAAAAAAACCACGGTTAGGTGGTATATATTATAATAATAATACAATTATGGATGGACGGACTGCCTGCCGACTGCCGACACAGAGGTAGCCACAGCCGTGAACTACCGCACTGTACACTGGTTGATAAAGAGATAGTAGTATACTCGTAACAACTAGTATGACACTATGACGACGGTATAAAGAATGGAAAAAAAACCACGGTTAGGTGGTATATATTATAATAATAATACAATTATGGATGGACGGACTGCCTGCCGACTGCCGACACAGAGGTAGCCACAGCCGTGAACTACCGCACTGTACACTGGTTGATAAAGAGATAGTAGTATACTCGTAACAACTAGTATGACACTATGACGACGGTATAAAGAATGGAAAAAAAACCACGGTTAGGTGGTATATATTATAATAATAATACAATTATGGATGGACGGACTGCCTGCCGACTGCCGACACAGAGGTAGCCACAGCCGTGAACTACCGCACTGTACACTGGTTGATAAAGAGATAGTAGTATACTCGTAACAACTAGTATGACACTATGACGACGGTATAAAGAATGGAAAAAAAACCACGGTTAGGTGGTATATATTATAATAATAATACAATTATGGATGGACGGACTGCCTGCCGACTGCCGACACAGAGGTAGCCACAGCCGTGAACTACCGCACTGTACACTGGTTGATAAAGAGATAGTAGTATACTCGTAACAACTAGTATGACACTATGACGACGGTATAAAGAATGGAAAAAAAACCACGGTTAGGTGGTATATATTATAATAATAATACAATTATGGATGGACGGACTGCCTGCCGACTGCCGACACAGAGGTAGCCACAGCCGTGAACTACCGCACTGTACACTGGTTGATAAAGAGATAGTAGTATACTCGTAACAACTAGTATGACACTATGACGACGGTATAAAGAATGGAAAAAAAACCACGGTTAGGTGGTATATATTATAATAATAATACAATTATGGATGGACGGACTGCCTGCCGACTGCCGACACAGAGGTAGCCACAGCCGTGAACTACCGCACTGTACACTGGTTGATAAAGAGATAGTAGTATACTCGTAACAACTAGTATGACACTATGACGACGGTATAAAGAATGGAAAAAAAACCACGGTTAGGTGGTATATATTATAATAATAATACAATTATGGATGGACGGACTGCCTGCCGACTGCCGACACAGAGGTAGCCACAGCCGTGAACTACCGCACTGTACACTGGTTGATAAAGAGATAGTAGTATACTCGTAACAACTAGTATGACACTATGACGACGGTATAAAGAATGGAAAAAAAACCACGGTTAGGTGGTATATATTATAATAATAATACAATTATGGATGGACGGACTGCCTGCCGACTGCCGACACAGAGGTAGCCACAGCCGTGAACTACCGCACTGTACACTGGTTGATAAAGAGATAGTAGTATACTCGTAACAACTAGTATGACACTATGACGACGGTATAAAGAATGGAAAAAAAACCACGGTTAGGTGGTATATATTATAATAATAATACAATTATGGATGGACGGACTGCCTGCCGACTGCCGACACAGAGGTAGCCACAGCCGTGAACTACCGCACTGTACACTGGTTGATAAAGAGATAGTAGTATACTCGTAACAACTAGTATGACACTATGACGACGGTATAAAGAATGGAAAAAAAACCACGGTTAGGTGGTATATATTATAATAATAATACAATTATGGATGGACGGACTGCCTGCCGACTGCCGACACAGAGGTAGCCACAGCCGTGAACTACCGCACTGTACACTGGTTGATAAAGAGATAGTAGTATACTCGTAACAACTAGTATGACACTATGACGACGGTATAAAGAATGGAAAAAAAACCACGGTTAGGTGGTATATATTATAATAATAATACAATTATGGATGGACGGACTGCCTGCCGACTGCCGACACAGAGGTAGCCACAGCCGTGAACTACCGCACTGTACACTGGTTGATAAAGAGATAGTAGTATACTCGTAACAACTAGTATGACACTATGACGGTATAAAGAAAGAAAAAAAAATACCACGGTTAGGTGGTATATATTGTAATACAATTATGGATGGACGGACTGCCTGCCGAGTTCCGACTGCCGACACAGAGGTAGCCACAGCCGTGAACTACCGCACTGTACTGTGTCTGCTGCTAATATAGACTGGTTGATAAAGAGATAGTATACAATACATACAACAATGAATATACTACTATACTGGTGGTCAGGCACTGGTCACCACTAGTCACACTGGCAGTGGCACTCCTGCAGCAAAAGTGTGCACTGTTTAATTTTAAATTAATATAATATTATGTACTCCTGGGGGCTCCTGCTATAACAACCTGCAGTGCTCCCCAGTCTCCCCCACAATTATTATAAGCTTTGCCTTTTATACATTGATGTGCAGCACACTGGGCTGAGCTGAGTGCACACAGACTGAGTCACACTGTGTGACTGGCTGCTGCTGTGTATCGTTTTTTTTCAGGCAGAGAACGGATATAGCAGAGAACGGATATATATTAAAATAAATAAAAGTTAACTAACAACAACTGCACTGGTCACTGTGGTAAACTCTGTCTGACTCTGCACAATCTCTCTCTCTCTTCTAATCTAATTTCTAATGGAGAGGACGCCAGCCACGTCCTCTCCCTATCAATCTCAATGCACGTGTGAAAATGGCGGCGACGCGCGGCTCCTTATATAGAATCCAAGTCTCGCGAGAATCCGACAGCGTCATGATGACGTTCGGGCGCGCTCGGGTTAACCGAGCAAGGCGGGAGGATCCGAGTCTGCTCGGACCCGTGAAAAAAACATGAAGTTCGTGCGGGTTCGGTTTCAGAGAAACCGAACCCGCTCATCTCTAATATTTATCAAATTGCAGTGCAATCGTATGTGTTTTTTAAAAACACATGCTATATATCGCACTGCGATGTGCGATGGCCAGAGGTCACTCCCACTCGGCGGTGATGTACCATTCACGTGATCGCATGGTAATCACTTTGGCAGTTCAGGTGCGTTTTGATCGCACCTGAACTGCCGCTGCAATGCCCAGCGATGTCGCATCGCGGGGCATCGCACAAGTGTATGGGCACCATTACACTTGGTTCTATCAGATAAATCGCATCAGATTTATCACATCAGATAAATCTGATGAGATTTATCTGATGCAAATAGCATGTAAAAAATGGCACATCAGGTGCCAAATCTGATGTAGCCCTCCTGGGCTGTTTCCAGGGAAACTAGGTCAGACTTGTTGCTCAGACAAGTCTGAGACAAGTCTGACCTGTGTATGGAGGCCTTAAGAGGAAATGTTTTGCTGCTTCTGTACCTACTGTATATATATGATGCATACTGTTAATTAGAGTTGTGCATGTTTGGATTGGGTAGCACCGTGTCCTGGGTTTGGTCTTCCCACCAAGTTCGTCTCTCAAACTGAGTCAAAACATTCATCCCACCAAATACAGTGGGACAGATGTATTAAACCTGGAGAAGTGATAAAGTGGAAGGTGATAATGCACCAGCCAGTCACCTCTTAACTGTCAAGTTACAGGCTGTATTTGAAAAATGACAGGAGCTGACTGGCTGGTGTATTATCAACTTCCACTATATCACTACTCCATTATTGATACATCTACCTGACAGTTATCAAAATCAGTGCCGTTTTTAGGGCCAGGCAAGCAGTGCAATCGCACTGGTGCCAGCCCGCGGCCATTGCGAGTACACTGTGGCAGTATTTTATGAGGCCTGACCAGCCACATAGAATACTGTGAAAATTTCCCTCCTATAATCACCATTTTGGGAGGGACATCACATAGACAGAGGCCAGAGGGAGCAGGAGGAGGCAGAAAAGGGCACAACAGTGCTGGGAATGCGGTGGCGGCAGCGGAGAGAACAGGCCTGACCAGCAGCATGAAACAACCCCTTGGAAATGTGCAGGTATAGTTCCAATTTTAAGAGTGGCATGGTGCTAGGAGGCAATACTGTGTGAGACGTAATAAGGTGCAATGCGCATTACTGTGTGGGTCTTATAAACCTCCTAATGATAATGTGTGGACCCCTTATTCAAAAGTAAAGCATTCAATACCTTTAATACCAAGAAATAATGACACGGAGACTTGAATTTGGCAGAAAATTGTTAGCTATTTATTGTACCCTAACCATTAGCAAACCTGTAAATTGAAAATTTAGTTAACATGCCGATTCAGCCGGCATATGGTGGCAGAAAAAAGAACGGCTCTATTCAACTGACGCTAACCTTAAAACATTAAAATTCCAAACTATCCTAATTTAAACACAAACTATAAAATAGGTAATAGGTGCCCGACTCAGACCCCCACGGTGACTACCCACCCTGATGGGTGATGCCGCTGCCCCCGGACGGGTGGTCAAGCGGCCTTAAAAGTCAATGGAGGTGAGTGCACCTAAACCACACCAAACTGTAAATCACTACAACTAACAAGACAAACTACAACCTGCCGTTCTTTTCCGCCAACAAATAGCCAACGATAACACCAGACTAACAATTCAAAGCCAAGGCACTCCGTGCCAGAACCTCTACCAAACAGGGTGGGAGGGCGGGAAGGCAATTCAGCAGCAAGAGAGACCAATCTGGCCTAGCATTCCCTATATATATTGACCCTCTCCTCTCACCATGGGCTGTACTTTCCTCACAGCTAGGTCCACCCCTCACAGGAGGTTTAACTCTCTCTATTCCTATGCAGTCATTTCGCTCTCCTAAACCTCCTAACGATAATGTGTGGACCCCTTATTCAAAAGTAAAGCATTCAATACCTTTAATACCAAGAAATAATGACACAGAGACTTGAATTTGGCAGAAAATTGTTAGCTATTTCTTGTACCCTAACCATTAGCAAACCTGTAAATTGAAAATTTAGTTAACATGCCGATTCAGCTGGCATATGGTGGCAGAAAAAAGAACGGCTCTATTCAACTGACGCTAACCTTAAAACATTAAAATTCCAAACTATCCTAATTTAAACACAAACTATAAAATAGGTAATAGGTGCCCGACTCAGACCCCCACGGTGACTACCAACCCTGATGGGTGATAACGCTGCCCCCGGACGGGTGGTCAAGCGGCCTTAAAAGTCAATGGAGGTGAGTGCACCTAAACCACACCAAACTGTAAATCACTACAACTAACAAGACAAACTACAACCTGCCGTTCTTTTCCGCCAACAGCGAAAGACTCCTCCCCAGAGTCTTCGCACCGCCACCATAACCTCAACCTAACTCCTGCAACACGAGAAACCAGATCCTCCAGGAAAAGCATCATCCCCTCATTGGACAGATGCACACCATCAGGCCGAAAAAGGTGACTGTCTCGAAACCGAATCCTAGGGCAGCGAAACACTTTGCCTCCGTGGGACAACACCCACTTCGCCACCGCCCCATTCACCTTCTGCCTGGCCTCATCAATCAGGCGACCGTCCACCACACCTCGCCAACTCAACCTTGGCACCATCATAGAGAACACCAAAACACAATTGGTCCACGCTGCGGCCACACTGGCCAGATCCTTCATCATGGCCCACCGCAGCTCCAAAGATGTCCTCTTCCCCAGGTCGTTGCCACCTAAATGGACAACCAGCACCCTAGGGACTCCATGCTCGCTGACCTGACTGACTAATCTACTCTTCAGATCTTTCCACATCATCCCCCGCCAACCAAACCAACGAACGCCATGAGCCCTAGGAAACATCTGCGCCCCCTCCGAGGCCAAGAACCTGGCTACCCAGTACACATAAGAGTGGCCAACCACCCAGACTGCCAAATCATCTTCTACCCAACCTGAAAAGAAGGAAAGGGGTAAAAATTTGGTTAATAAGAATCTAAAGCAGAGTTTATTAAACGCATTAACCTGAAGGATCTGCCAAAAGAAAAAATGGATTTTCGTGTCTTGCAGAAGTAACGGCCTAGCCGATCTGCACAAGCTTCCAGCCAATTGAAGCAGAACATAAACACACAATGGGAAAAATCAAAATAAAATAAGAAAATAAACGAGGGGGTGGGGAGTGGGGTATAAAATGGGAAAAACATGTAAGAACTCAGCTGGAGGTGAAAGCATAAAAACCTGCTGAGGGACTTTGATTAGAACTGATCAGCCGAATTGTAGATTAGAATTCAGTCCGTCAAGTCAAGCAAAAAATCGCAAAAGAACTCCAGACCCCCGCTGCCAGCAGCGGCGAGTGGCTAATCCCTGAGTAGGATAAACAGGGGAGACAAACAGATACACCACACAAGGACGTACTGAACTGTACAACAGGACTTATACAACTACAAATAAACAAAACCATATTCAAGCAAACAAATCATGCAACGTGGCGAATATATCGTCTGTAACTCGACGACTTCCATCGCCCCACTGCCTGGATTTCAGCCACGGAAAACCCTGCCGACGCAGCCGACATTGCAGCCCCGATGCGGAAGGAATGCGTCCCAAAAGCAGCGGGTGGAAGGCCCAAGCTCGCCAGACAGCGACCCAGCATCCAACGAAACTGATATTTCGTCACGGGCATACCGTCATAATGCAGCAACCACGACCCCCGACCATCGGGCCGAACTGCCGCATATTTCACTGCCAACCTCACCGTGCAAATTCTCTCATCCAGCGCCGAAACCAAGGTGACCCATCGACCTCTACCTACTTGGTCCGTCTTAGAGCGACGCAATCTGCACAGCAAGGACCTCTCACCCACCACCATGTCCTCGAGAAGCATGCGCGAATCCGCTCGCTTAGATGGCGCCACCAGCTCCGAAACCCGAAAGGCTCCATGGTAAGCCATGGAGAACGCCAAACGGAACAGCAGCGATTCAAAAATAGACGACGCGATACTGCCAACCGCCATGATGACAGCCGGTAGCAAGGCCGCCTCCTATCAGGTGGCGCTGGCGCCACGCGCGCCCACCCCTTCATCGCCTTAAGCAGAATCCCGCTCTTTGTCACATCAGGGACACCCTTGATTTTGTTAAAGAACGAAATACCAGCTAAGTACCGGGATACCACCGCTCTGGACCTACCCGTAACAAACAGCTGCCAAATAAAAGAAAGCATCATCCGATGGCCCTCTCTTACCTTGTTGACTTCGTCCTCGGACAAACTCCTCCCACTCGCTTCAAGCTTGTCCGTAAGCCTTGAGCGTGTTCGGAGCGACTGACCGCATCGCTAGACCCTCCAGTCCGGCCCGATCACCTGCCAGACATAACCGGGACATTGAAACCCTTGCTCATCGGCCTCGGGTGCCAACAAACCAAACCTCTCCCACTGACCTCGTGACAACGCGTCGGCAATTCCGCTCTCCAGACCAGGCACATGCTGCGCGTGGAACCACACATTCCTATGCAAGCATGTCAGCAGCAACTGCCCCAGGACCTTCAGGACCACCAGCGATTTCGCCCTCTGGTTATTTATCGCATGCACCACGCCCAGATTGTCACATCTAAACAAGATGCTGCGATGAGCCAGACGATCGCCCCAAACCTCCAGCGCCACCATAATGGGGAAAAGCTCCAGCAGCAAAAGGTCCTTAGTTAAACCCTCGCGATGCCATTCCGCCGGCCACAAGGCCGCGCACCAAGATCCCTCAAGGTAGCAACCGAACCCAGAGGAACCCGCCGCGTCGGTAAACAGCTGCAGCCCAGCGCTGTCGACTGTTGGGGCCTGCCAGATACACACCCCGTTGAAGTCCCCCAGGAACAAGGCCCATACGGCCAAATCCCTCTTAATCTCGGTGACAACCGGATGAAATGATGCGGCCTGGCACATCCCGCCGTCGCCCTCTCCAGCTTCCGGCAGAAAACCCTGCCCATCGGGATTACCCGACAAGCAAAGTTCAAAAGGCCCAGCAAGGACTGCGACCTTGTCCTGAGGCAGTCGACACGATCCTGCCACCGTGTCGATTTCTATCCCCAAGAATGACAAACAGGAGACCGGCCCCTCCGTTTTATCCTCGGCCACAGGAACGCCAAAGTGAAAAAACAGAGCTCGGATGCTGAACAGCAAGTCGCCGCAGCGTGGCGAATTCGCCGGACCCACACACAGGAAGTCATCGAGGTAATGGGCGACTCCATGACCCCCTGATGAAGACTCCACGCACCAATGTAAGAATGTGCTAAACCGTTCGAAAAACGAGCAGGAGACGGAACATCCCATCAGCAAACATTTGTCGATGAAATACTCCGCTCCAATCCGAAAACCCATAAAACGGAATGAGTCCGGATGCAATGGCAGCAACCGAAACGCGGATTCCACATCGATCTTAGCCATCAGGGCCCCAGGGCCGTAACTACGGACTAACTCTAGTGCCTCGTCAAACGACTGGTACACCACCGAGCAATGAGCCGGTGGTATCGCGTCGTTGACCGACGACCCCGACGGGTAAGAAAGATGCTGAATGAGCCTAAAAGCACCTGGAGTCTTCTTGGGAACTACCCCCACTGGGGAGATGACCAAGTCATCCACCGGGGGTGAGCTAAACGGTCCCTCCATCCTACCCAGCCGTACCTCCTTATCCACTTTCTCTCGCAGAACCGACGGCAAGGCGCGAGCAGACTGGAGTTTCCTTTGGGTCCGGACCGAAACCTTGCTCGCAACAGGCAAGCGAAAACCAAACTGAAAACCGTGAAACAAAAACTGAGCGTTCACTCTATTTGGATACCAATCCAACCACTTGGCCATTGTATCTAAATTAATTGGCGTTGGTGCCCTGCGGAGCGCTCCTGCTTGCGCCGGGTCTTGGGTAACTTTGCTTACCCCGCGCACCCTGGCGAATGCCTTTAAAACAGGTAGAGGCTGGGTGGGAGCCGCCACATTGCAAGCACAAATGTAGAAACCGACACTGCTTGCCGAAGGAACAGGACGCATTGTTAAATGCGAAGCACTTCCCTTTTGCGGCGGCCTGCCCCCCCCACGGACGGCCAACCGACCTGTCTTGCCCGATCCGCCGTCCGCGCCGGTCCCTTGGGCGGACGACCCTGCGCGGTGCCCGTCCGCCCCCGGATTCCGGGGCTCCCTAGCGGGTTGAGAAGTCCGGGTGACCAGGAGCCAGACATCCACGTCATTGCAACCAAAGTCAATCACCGGCAAGCAGTCCTGTTTCTCCCGGAATTTCTCGTCATACATCCGCCATTCGATGCCTGACTATGTGCGCTGCATATCGTGTATTAAATGCAGGTATCTAATGACGTTCATATGTTCGTCAGGCCTATCTTCTAGGTAACAAGCCGCAAAGACACAAAAACCGGCCAGCCAGTTGTCGAAGGTACGGAAAGCCTCAGCCCCGATGCCCTTCTTAGCTGACGCTGACTTATAGTCCTTCTTTGCGTCCTTCGTCAAGACGAACATATCAACGTAATCGCCCCTGCAGATTTTCCTACGGCAGCTATCCCGCAGTCACTGCATCACGGCAGTGTAATCGCAGTGGACTACCCCAGGCAAATCGCGGCGCTTCTTGGCTCTGCGAGCGTCCTCTCTAAGCCGCTTACGTCTCTTCCGCCTCTCCTGCTGCCCCGCCGCCCTCTTGGCGTATTTTGTTGCGCGCTTTTTCGCCCTAGTCGTGCTACTGACTTCGGACGCCGGCGATGACAGTGAAGAAGAAGAGGAAGAACTGCGAGAACTAGAGCGCGTGTTGGAGCCCGACACCGACTGCTCAACCTCACCTGATGCTGTCGACTGCTCGACAGGGAATCCTCCGGTGTGGCAACTGCGACATCCTCTTCCTCGTTCCCCACCATCTCCACTTCGCCGCGATCACCTGAAGAAGAAGACAGAGCAAAGGACCCAGAAACCAATCCCTTCGCGCCCCTGCTCGTCCCGCACGGAACGGCGACCTAGCTGCGCCGCGGCCGCCTCCAGCTCGCGGCAAGCGCGAGCAACTCGCTGAGCCGCCGACCCCGGCCGTGCACCGGACACACTTGCTAACACGTGCGTGCCGGAACGCCTTGCAACCCCCGGGGATGCGGCAGTGGCCAGCGGACCCAATGCCGCCACCACCATTGACAGGGCCGACGCCAGCTCTCCGGCGGGGTCCTGACCACCCCAAAACTCACTGCCGGCACCCGCGGGAGCCCCCGCAGATGCCGGCGCGCGCCTCCCTGCCCGTCGCCCGCCAGGCGCCAACAGGGTTCCGATGTCCGAAGCCCAGACTGGCCCGTTGGGGAACCGGCAGCGCCCCTGACCACCAGCGGCCCGGTCCCCCACCAGTCACTGCTCCCAACCAGTGCCTGCCTTTCGCCGCCAGCGCTGCTTCCACTATCTGACCCCCCGCGCGCACCCTCCCTCCGCCCGCTGGGAGGGTGCCGCGGTGGGACTCCCCGCTGCCCTGCTCGCTTCTGTTGCGCCCCCCGCCCCCCCCCCCCCCCCCCGCCGGACTCCGGCTGCAAGGGAGGCAGCAGGGGAGACAAGGACACCAGCGGTGCCGCTGCGCGCACACGTGCACGAACGGCGCCACCTGTTGCCCGCCGCTTCCCACCACTAACCCTCCGTCAGTGCCTGCAGGGAGAACTGCCGGACGAGACCCCGCGACAGGCCTCGTCCGACCTGCCAACGCCGCCCGCTCTTCCCCCCTCGCCTGGCACCGCCTCGCGGCCGCGACAATGGGGAAGAGATGGGGGACGAAATGGCAGCCTCCGTCGGCCGCCCAACTTGGCGCACATGCGCGTGCCCGCGGGCGCCCGAACGCAGCACCGAAGCCTCCAACACTGCACCCGGAGGTGAGGGCCGATGCCCGTCCACCTCCGGGCGTCCTGCCTGTGCCCCCAGCCCTCCCCGCCGCCCGCGCCTGGCCGGCAAGACCGGACCGGAACACAGCGGCAATGAGGACCGAGTCCGCCGCGCCCCGTCCGCACCAGCGCCCGCATAGGCCCCAGAAGACGGGTAGCCGTCAGCAGTGCCAGCCAGCCCGTCCTCGTGCCCAGACCCACCGCCTGATGAGCGGTAACGGGCTGGGGTCCCGGCGGCACGGCGAGGGCGAGATGCGGCCATCACAAACAGTGTGTAACTTTGAAGGGAAGTGGCAATAAACGAACCAGAGCAAACAAGCTAAACTGTGGAGACTCTGCTATAGAGAAGTGGAACCTAGATGGACTTGATACCGAGGACACACTATCTCCATCAAATCTTTAAGTGACTCTGAACAAATGGTGGATACTGGACACACCTCTAACACCAACATAGCTGTCAAGGCCTCAGTTATCCGCTTTGCAAAAGGATGACTGCTGTCATATTTCATCTTCCTCACAAAGGATTGTTGGATAGTCAATTGCTCACTGGAAGTAGTACAAGTGGTCTTCCGACTTCCCCTCTGGAATGATGATTGACTCCCAGCAGCAACAACAGCAACGGCAGCAACAGCAGGTGTAACACTCAAGGATCCTACGGAGGAATCCCAGTTAGAAGAGGACTCCTCAGTCTTGACAGTGACATGGCCTGCAGGACTACTGACGTTCCTGACTGAGGAGGAAGTTGCCGTTAAGGGAGTTGGTGGTGTGAATTGCAGGAGCTTGGGTACAGGAGGAAGAAGGTATTTATGTGTCAGTGGACTGCTTACGCTCTTACCCCAAGTTTCTGAACTTGACACTGACTTCTGATGAATGCGCAGCAGGTAACGTATAAGGGAGGATGTTCCTAGGTGGTTAACATCCTTACCCCTACTTATTACAGATTGACAGAGGCAACACACGGCTTGACACCTGTTGTCTGGATTTGTGGAGAAATAATTCCACACCAAAGAGGTGGCTTTTTTGGTAGTTTGCCCAGGCATCACAATGGGCTTCTTCGTCCCAAGGACAACAGGTGTCTCCCCCAGTGCCTTACTTAAATAAACCACATCACCATCAGAATCCTCATCGTCAACTTCCTCCTCAGTGCCAGCAACACCCATATCCTCATCCTGGTGTACTACAACAGTGACATCTTCAATTTGAATATCAGGAACTGAACTATTGGTGCTCCTTCCAGCACTTGCAGGGGGCATGCAAATGGGGGAAGGAGCCACCTCTTCTCGTCCAGTGTTGAGAAGGTCAGGCATCGCAACCGCCAACACACTTGGACTCTCCTTGGGGATTTGTGATACCATCTCAGAGCACACAGTTCTTTGCTGTGCTCTTTCCAGCTTAACTCTTTTAATTTTTCTAGCGGTAGTATGAGGGCTTCCATCGTCATGTGAAGCTGAACCACTAGCCATGAACATATGCCAGGGCTTCAGCCGTTCCTTGCCACTCCTTCTCGTAAATGGCATATTTGCAAGTTTACGTTTCTCCTCAGATTATTTAAATTTCTTTTATTGGTTCTTTTTACTGAATATTGGCTTTTTGAATTTTACACGCCCTCGACTATCACATTGGGCATCGGCCTTGGCAGATGATGTTGATGGCATTTCATCGTCTATGTCATGACTAGTGGCAGCAGCTTCAGCACTAGGAGGAAGTGGTTCTTCTTGATCTTTCCCTATTTTCTCCTCAAAATTTTTGTTCTCCATTATTTTTGGGGCGTTATATGATATTGATATTTGGCAGTGTTTGAGTGGCAGTTGGTGTTGCTCTCCTATTTTAATTTTTGGACTGTGCTGCAGCCCCACCTCTGGAGCCACCACTGCACACAAGACAGTGGATCGCCAACGTAAGAAAAACGTGTTTTGCTACTACTGGTTAATTAATATCCTAGTCGCTAATAAGTGGATCATATTCAGGAGGATGAATGATAACAAACATTAAAAATATGTCTCTACTATGACTAGATATCAGCTGCTTACACCATTTTGAGCTATCTATCTTCCTGTTGGAAAAATTGCTAACATATTATGCTTTGCATGAGTTTACTTACAAGAGTTACTTTTGCTACATTCAAACACAGTGGTGCTTTGGAGATATTGTTACTATTTCTTGCCATTAAACATCTTGCATTCTGAAGTATATAATAACATAGACTGTTGTACAGTATATAATATGTCATTCCGGATTGTCACAATGTGATATATTGTTGCAAAGCACACTCACTGAACCTCGAAATTCGCAGTTGATATATGTTTGTGTGGGTTCGGTATGATATGACAGCAACACATCCCTGCCTCACTGACAGCAGCACTTTGCTGCCTCACTGGCTGCAATATATCTCTGCCTCATAGACAGCAGCACATTGCTGTCTCATTGACAGCAGCACATCCCTGCTTCACTGACAGCAGCATATCACTGCCTCACAGACAGCAACACATCACTGACAGCAGCAAATCACTGATAGCAGCACATCACCACTTCACTGACAGCAGCACATCCTTTGCTCTTTGACAGTAGTCCTTCCCCACCTCACTGACATTAGCTCATCACCGCATCACTGATAGCATCAGGGCTGCCATCAGAAATGATGGGGCCTGGGACTGACAAATTAAGCAGGGCCCCCATCCCCCCACCACAAACAGTGCCCAATTGCCCCCCCCCCCCCCTGCATTCCCCAAACTTACATTTTTAGTGGGCCCGGGAGGATGCAGTGAGAATCGGGGACATGGCCAGCTGCCTGTGCACCGACAGTCAGCCACAGCACGGAGGGACAGAGGACTGAGCGGCGGCGCTGTTCTTAATCTTACTAGAGACTGAGAGCTGGCCATGAGCAAATCAGAGTTCACGGACCGGCAGCCAATCAGGAGCTGCCGAATTTGGCAGCTCCTGATTGGCTGCCGGTCCGTGAGCTCCGATTGGCTCACGGCCAGCATTGTAGTAAGAATAGCACCACGGCTCTGTCCTTCTGAGGCTGCTGGTGTGCGGGCAGGCAGATGACGTGGCCCCGAACCTGAATGCTGCCACGCGGGCCCCATCTCAGTCCGGGCCCGGGACTGGAGTCCCCACTGACCCCCCTTGATGGCAGGCCTGCATAGCATTGCATCCCCGTCTCACTAATAGCAGCACATCACTCTTTCTCTGACAGACATATACATTTCTGACAGAATTTTTATTTATTTTTTAAATGTCAAAATTACTTTATAACTCCCAGGACCTGACATCAGTCCTACCAAAGATAACTGGTGCAATGATGATCTGTTCAAAGAACATGAACAGGTCTATTTTTTCCTCCTATTCTGAATCGACTTTACTCTACATCATCTCTCATAGGTGGTCATTCCGAGTTGATCGCAGCCAGCAACTTTTAGCTGCTGCTGCGATCAAAAGTCCACGCCTATGGGGGAGTGTATTTTAGCTTAGCAGGGCTGCGATCGCTTGTGCAGCCCTGCTAAGCTAAAAAAATTTCAAGCAGAAGTAGAGCAGCCCTGGACATACTTACCCTGTGCGATGGATCCAGCGATGATGGGCCCGGCTTTGACGTCACACCTCCACACTCCCTTGTCCTGGACACGCCTGCGTTTTACTCACCACTCCCCGAAAAAGCTCTCCAACAATCCGGATCCGCCCATCCACGCCTCATTGCTGTCAATCTTCTTAGTGATCACCACTGCGACTGCTCCCGTCGGTAGACGAGACATAACCCAGCGACCCCTGTCGCCAGGCAATGTCGCGCACTGCACCTGCCGCGCATGCGCATTCCGCACCCATTTGCACCGCTGCGTACGAATGCATCGGAATGACCCCCATAGAACTTTTTTGTAACAACAGGGAACATTTTATAAGATTGATACACCATTTTTGGGTGTGCGGTCATGCTCTCAAATATGCACACCTTGGGTGATTGAACACACTCGGCCTTCGGCATCATATACTGTATGGTTGAGCTTGAATAAGAATCACACTGATTTGGAAAAGTTGCTGTTTGCACAATAAACATAAAGGTTTATTGCATCTAATCTTGACTAAGTAATCCTTATTAAGAACACTGGACTGTAGCACCTGGACTTTAATTATTATTATTATTATTATTATTATTACTATTATTAATATTATTGTTATTATTTATTGTTTTACATTTTGAGTCAGTGACTAGACGGGTAGCAATCACGAGACCCCCTGTCGGGATATTGCCGGTCACACTGCCGGCGCCGGAATCTCGACAGGCGCTGAAATGTTGCCGCAGGATTTTCTCCCTCTGTGGGTGCTTTCTAGCATTTGCCCCATTGCCATCATACTGTTGGCCTTGATCCCGGCCACTAGTAAGAGGTATGTATTCCATCTGGACACATGTTTTATATATCTATCTATAATTCTTATAAATGAGAGTCTGTTTATTTGTCTACGATAAGTTCTGAAACAACTGAACTGAGGCGGTTATTCAGAGTTGTTACAAACCAAAAAAGCACACCTAAATCTAAATCTCTCTGCACACGTTACATTTGCCCCACCTGCAGTGCATCATGGTTTTGCCCAGTTGCTAACTTTTTTGGTTAGCTAACAACTCTGAATGACCCCTGAGTGTGATGCGGTTTTCATTATTGCGCAGGTAATTGTCCCCGGTAGGTTTTAGGCTAAGTATCATCACGATCGATCACCAGGGGGCTGTGGGAAGGGCTCTGCTGGGAGGAGTCAACTGCACTGCTTATTTGTTCATTTTTGTTGAGATTTCACAATGCCTCGGAGACAATCTTTGCTTGGTCATGACTGTACTGTGGGTAAAAGGGCATCTGAGTGGAGCCAGGTACAGCAGCTAGCTGACTATGAACTATGGAAATTTGAGAATTTACAAACCAGTGCGGAATGGCATTCCATGAAATAGTGAAGCTGAACTAATACAAGAAGATTGTATTGATATAAAAATGAAACGTCCGTGAAACAGCATGTCCTGCCATAATTTCAATCATCACTAAAGTTGAATAGACTATTACATAACCAGGTCTACTAATTAATGGTTCAGAGGATTAATGAATGTATGCTGTAGGTCTGTTTAATTAGTCAACTATTCTGCATAACGGAAGAGTGCCACAAAACATGAATCCAGCTCTCTGAGGATAGTGTTCGTGCAATATTTAAATGCTTAAATGGATAAACAATTGAATGAATAATTCAGAAAGAAACATTCCTCAGCAGGTTGGTGTGGAATAACAGAAGCACAGGAGAGGAGCTTAACACAGATCTATCCATACCTCTCCTGCCTTAGGGAAAATATTGATATACGGCATACAGCTCTATATCCAATCATCACTCTTCATTCTGCCTCATTTATTTCTGTTCTTTATGTCATGGTAAATCATGGAAAATAGTTATTGAAGGCATCTCAGATTTTGCAAACATATTGAAAATGCATATATTCTATTGGCTAAGTCCTCCTGTACTTGCATTAAATATGAATCTGTCATCTGCCTGCACACATAAAGCCACAAATGTGAGCAAGATTGCAGTAAGACGAGAAGACGAGGTAAGATAATTATCTTTGTAGAATCATCGGCTTATTTGTTACAGCAGTAGGACTGGCGGGAATGAATTACTAGCTTTGTATTCAACAAAATTAAGGCTGGTTCTATGAATATGGAAGAAATGTCACACTCCATCTGTTTACTGATTGTATATCAAAAGGGTGATATAAGTAGCCTGAGGTGCAATGTTTTATTGACTAGCTGGGTTTATGATTGTGTAGAAATGTACAATGCAGACTGTAAAGTAGAAATACCTAGCAGGATCAGATAAAAAGGCTGAGAGTAGCGTTAAAATAAACATAAGATTTCATGTTTAACACCCTGATAGTTCTACAAACTAAAAAATCAAGTAAAGCATAAATTGGTCATTAATATACAGTAAATCAAAGACTGTTTGGAGTAACGTAGCAAATGCTTAAGATGGTTATACTTAAGTACCGTAAATATGTACAGCATTCTCTATTTGCAGCAGATTTCCTTATTCATGGTATTCAAACTCAGCAGAGTCAGCAGAATGAACTAAATGGAAAATTCCGTAAACCCCTATCTACCACATTTTCCAAATGTACTAACAGCTAGCCGCCGAGACAGTGCCGCAGAGGGGAACATCAGCATTTGCTGGTGTTATCCCACAGAAGCCTATGGGCTTCTCTGCAGTGCTGGTGTGAATGCCCCGCAGCCGCCCCTTCACTTTGCGTTTGTGCAGAATGACTCATGGGGCTGAAACCCAGAAGTCCAGAGCCCACTGGAGATCAGGAAGGACAGTTGTTATCGGAAGAGCTGTCCTTCGCAATACCAATCGCATATGTTTGTGCATATGTGACTGGTGTCAGTACGATGGGTGGTGATGTCAATTAGTACATCCCGCCCAGTAGGACCAAGTAAGTCACATAAGGATCCTGCCCAGATAGGTGTGACATTTGTCCCAGCAATAAGTGGATGCCAGGCCTGCAGACTTGTTTGGCAGAAATACAATATACTGTATAGATTAGTGGGCTCATACAGTATTCAGTATCTATCAATAACAAACATACTATTCAAAATTGTTTATCAAAGTTGGTGGGTACTGCCGCACCCAGGGGCGTAGAGTGCCATGCCGGGTCCCGGTAAAGGGGGCATGGCTTAATAAAGGTGGCATAACAATGCCTGTTACTAGTAAAATATTTATATATTAAAGAAGCGCCCTCCACAGGGGGTGCAATTTTAACACCCGGGAGAGAAGGGATGGGGGGGGGGGGCGTGGTGCAGGGCAGCTGCTTCGTACTTTACTTAAACAGGAAGCAGGTCCTTCCTCCCTTGCCACTGCCATCTTCACAGTGATATTTGGGGAGATGGCCACTAGAAAGCAAAGACTCACAGGGCCGCAGTCTTTGTTTTCTATGTGTAGCACCATTTTCCTGAAGATATCACAGCTGGTCACAGCACAGATATACTGGGAGGGGAGGGGGAGAAGACCCAAGCCCCTCCAGCAGCCTGGGCCCAAATAATTTTTACCCCCACCCCCTCTCTGTGCCACTTGCCGCACCCACCTACAGATGTGTCCTCATACATCCAGCCTTAATACGCCATGCAGCGTAAGATGTTCAGCTCTGCTTATGTTGGGCATCTTGTTTTGCTGAAAATGCATCTTATTCGCAACACAATGCAGCTAGGACACACAAAGAGACGATGCTGATTAAGTTGATATATGACACTTGTATATTGTGTGCGACTGAGCCTGTATATGGAGCAGAAAATAACTTGGCAAAAACAAAGCTGCTGAACATTGTAACACTTTGTGTACAAAATCAGAGACTCATTGGCACACAAATATACAAGTGCAAGTGTCATACTGTATATCAAATTGATGAGCACAGTCTCCTTGTCTATCATTGTGTTGTGGATAAGACGAAGATGCCTGACGCTAGAAACTTCTCATGTGTCCTGGCATGCCAGGAGGGCTGTTTGGTGTGACTGTAGCAAAGATATTTGAGGACACATCTATGCAACTCTTGGATTGGGTTCCTCCAATCTCACGGTCTGTGAAGCAATAAGCTCCAAAATGTATAATCCGCCAGTGTAGGAGGGGCCTTCAAAATTATTCAGTATTACTGGGGGCTGTGACATTATCAACATTCCACTGAATACAACGGCAAAGGTGTCTTCTGCCTGTACTCAGGCAGGTACACCAGTAAACATGCACAATTACTTTACAAATGCCAAAACAGCGCATTGGCAAAGAACAACAATTTCTCACAAGCCTATAAGTACAAACTTATTAAAGTAGTGCCTGGTACCTATCTGAACTGCCTAGTGCAGAAATGTGCAGGAATTCAAGCAGCCCATAGGCAAGCACTTGTCAATTTAGTTTCCGTCGTGTAGCCTGAAACCCATGAAACGAAAAGAGGGATATAGCATCAATAGCCAAAAGGCAGACTCCACATTTAGGTTGGCCATTAGTGACCCATTATACAGTGCATCCGGAAAGTATTTACAGTGCTTCAGTTTTTCCACATTCATGTTAAAGCCTTATTTCAAATTGGAATAAATTCAGTTTGCTCTGAAAATTCTACACACAATATCCCATAATGACAACGTGAAAAAAGTTTTTTTGAGATTTTTGCGAATGTATTAAAAATAAAAACCTAAGAAACCACATGTACATAAGTATGCACAGCTTTTGCCATGAAGCTCAAAATTGAGCTCGGGTGCATCCAGGACAGTCGAGAGCCGGGATGGGCATTATTATAATAATAATAACAACAACAACAACAAGTCCCTTTCAAGGGGCATGACCTAATCACAGGAGGTGCGGTCATGTACCCTTTGAAAAAAATACTGAAAAAAAAAAATATTTTAAGCTAGATATGAGTGGGTTCGGTTCCGTACCGAACTTCACCATTCGAGTTCGGATCCGAGTCAGTCTCGGGTTTTCCCGCCTGAACTCGGAAACCAGAACGAGGCAAAACATCATCATCCCGCTGTCGGATTCTCGCGGGATTTGGATTCAATATAAAGAGCCACACGTCGAGGCCATTTTCACTCCAGTCTCAGAGAGACGTCCGGTGTCCTCAGTGTCTGTGTGGGCGGTAAAGTGCGGTGGCAAGTCTTGTGCTGTGTTGTGCTGCTCAGTCTAGTCCAATGTAGTCAGTGTATTGTGCTGCATCTGTCCAGCCAGTCACAGTGTTGGTGTCCTCTGCTGCTATATGTCCACAGTGCTGCTGGCTGCTGTATAAGTCCCTTGCATTTTTGCTGTATTGTCTTGCATCAGACCAGGGGTAGTGTCTCTCTTGTGCAGCATCAGTCCAGTGACCAGTCAGAGTGGTGGTGTCCTCTGCTGCCATATATCCAGTGTAGCTGTATAAGTCCCTTTCAGTGGTGCTGTGTTGTCCTGCATTAGACCAGGGGAAGTGTCTTGTGCAGCATCAGTCCAGTGACCAGTCAGAGTGGTGGTGTCCTCTGCTGCCATATATCCAGTGTAGCTGTATAAGTCCCTTTCAGTGGTGCTGTGTTGTCCTGCATTAGACCAGGAGAAGTCTCTTGTGCAGCATCAGTCCAGTGACCAGTCACAGTGGTGGTGGTGTACTCTGCTGCCATATATCCAGTGTAGCTGTATTAGACCCTTTCAGTGGTGCCGTGTTGTCCTGCATTAGACCAGGGGAAGTCTCTTGTGCATCAGTCCAGTGACCAGTCACAGTGGTGGTGTCCTCTGCTGCCATATATCCAGTGTAGCTGTATAAGTCCGTTACAGTGTTGTTGTGTTGTGCTGCATCAGACCAGTGGTAGTGTCCTGGCCATCAGTCATTCCAGTGACGAGGCAGTCACAGTGGTATACGCTGCTGCTATATGTCCACTGCTACCATATAATAATAATAATAATAACAATAATAATAATAATAATAATAATAACAACAAGTCCCTTACAGTGTCGTTGTGTTGTGCTGCATCAGACCAGTGGTAGTGTCCTGGCCATCAGTCATTCCAGTGACCAGGCAGTCACAGTGGTATACGCTGCTGCTATATGTCCACTGCTGACGTATTATAATAATAATAATAATAATAATAACAACAACAAGTCCTTCACAGTGTTGCTGTATTGTGCTGCATCAGACCAGTGGTAGTGTCCTGGCCATTAGCCCTCAGTCATTCCTGTGCCGCATATTCTGTTATATAAGGAAAAATAATGGAGAACAAACATTTGGAGGATAAAATAAGGTAAGATCAAGAACCACTTCCTCCTAGTGCTGAAGCTGCTGCCACTAGCCATGACATAGACGATGAAATGCCATCAACGTCGTCTGCCAAGGCCGATGCCCATTAGTAGAGGGCATGTAAAATCCAAAAAGCCAAAGTTCAGTAAAAAGACCCCAAAAAGAAATTGAAATGGTCTGAGGAGAAATGTAAACTTGCCAATATGCCATTTACGGAGTGGCAAGGAACGGCTGAGGCCCTGGCTTATGTTCATGACTAGTGGTTCAGCTTCAAATGACGATGGAAGGCCTAATAACTGAGGCCTTGACACTTATGTTGGTGTTAGACGTGCGTCCGTTATCCGCCATTAGTGCAGTGGGATTTAGACAATTGATGGAGGTATCCCCGGTACCAAATCCCATCTAGATTCCACTTCCCTAGACAGACAATAGCGAGATTTTGCCATTTAATTCCAGTGATTTGGACGTATAATTATTAATAACAGTGATCTTGTCAATTAATTCCAGTGATTTGGACGTATAATTCCAGTGATTTGGACGTATAATTATTAATTACAGTGATCTTGCCAATTAATTCCAGTGATTTGGACGTATAATTACAGGGGTGTGGATCATCAAACCGACAGTGTCTAGGTCGACAATGTTTAGGTCGACCACTATAGTTCGACAGTCACTAGGTCGACAGGGTTTCTAGGTCGACATGTGCAAGGTCGACAGGTCAAAAGGTCGACATGAGTTTTTCATGTTTTTTGGTGTCGTTTTCTCCGTACAGTGACCGGGAAGGCCAATTAGTGCACCATGTCCCGTCGCATGGCTCGCTTCGCTCGCCATGCTTCGGGCAAGGTGCCTCACTTTACTACCGCTTCGCTCGGCACAGATTACCGTTCCAATCGTAGTCCACGTGGATCGTTAAGTATGAAAAAGTTCAATAGAAGAAAAAAAATGTGAAAAAACTCATGTCGACCTTTTGACCTGTCAACCTAGAAACCCTGTCGACCTTCAGACCGTGTCGACCTAGTGACTGTCGACTTATAGTGGTCGACCTAAACATTGTCGACCTAGACAGTGTCAATCTTCAGGCCGGATCCCAATTACAGGGATCTTGCCAATTAATTCCAGTGATATGGACGTATAATTCCAGTTGGAATTGCTTGTGTCGCTTGGCTTTGTCATACAGCTACCTCATTGCACCTCTTCGACATCTTTGCATGAGGTGCCGTTTGGGGCCTAGTTTTTGAAAAGTGCCATCCTGTGTGACACTGCTGTATGAGTCCAGGGGTACCGCTGTATTAGTCCCGGGGTACTGCCGCGTAAGTCCACCAATTGCAGATTTTTTAAAAAAGTGACTGGAGCGTGCTTGAGATGCTGTCAGTGGACTGAACAATTGTGGCCCACTCTCGAAATGCAGCCACCGCGTGACACTACAAGATGAGCCAGGTGGTTGTGCCGCTTAGCTTAGTCATACAGCAACCTCGTTGCACCTTTTTTTCTTCTTTGCATCATATGCTGTTTGAAGCCTTTTTTTATATCTGCCCTCCTGTCTGCCACTGCAGTGCCACGCCTAGATGGGCCAATTGTTTGTGTCGCTTGGCTTAGTCATACAACTACCTCATTGCAATTATTTTTCTTCTTTGCATGATGTGCTGTTTGGGGCCTTTTATATATCTGTCCTCCTGTCTGCCACTGCAGTGCCATGCTTAGATGGGCCAATTGTTTGTGTTGCTTGGCTTAGTCATACAACTACCTCATTGCATTTCTTTTTCTTCTGTGCATGATGTGGTGTTTGGGGCCTTTTTTTATATCTGCCCTCCTGTCTGCCACTGCAGTGCCACTCCTAGATGGGCCAGGTGTTTGTGCCGCACACTTGTGTCGCTTAGCTTAGTCATCCAGCTACCTCACTGCACCTCTTTTTCTTCTTTGCATCATATGCTGTTTGGGGCCTATTTTTTAAATATGCCGTCCTTTCTGCCACTGCAGTGCCACTCCTAGATGGGCCAGGTGTTTGTGCCACACACTGGTGTCACTTTGCTTAGTAATCCAGCTACCTCATTGCGCCTCTTTTTATTCTTTGCATCATGTGCTCTTTGGGGCCTATTTTTTTAAATCTGCCCTCCTGTCTGACACTGCAGTGCTACTCCTAGATGGGCCAGGTGTTTGTGTTGTCCACTTGTGTTGTTTAGCTAAGTCATCCAGCAACCTCGGTGCAACCTTTTGGCCTAAAAACAATATTGTGAGGTGTGAGGTGTTCAGAACAGACTGGAAATGAGTGGAAGTGATTGTTATTGAGGTTAATAATACCGTAGGAGCAAAATTACCCCACATTTTGTGATTTTAGCTGTTCTTATGTTTTTTTCAAAAATCATCCAGATCCAAAACCAAAACCAAAACACAAAAGGGTGGTTTTGGCAAAACCAATCCAAAACTAAAACACGAAAATGGAATTAGAACCAAAACCAAAACACAAAACACGAAAAGTGCCAGCCGCACATCTCTATTTTAAGCACTTCCATGGCCACACTGCAGTCCAGTACACAGCAGCATGTGCTGGGCTGAGGCCCCTACTGGACCCTCACTGGGCCCCTCCATCAGACCTGGGCCTGGGTAAATTGTACCCTCTCCCCCCTCCTCTCTTGGCACCACTGGGTGCATCCTGTTTCCACTGATCATCCTTGAGATGTTCATACAGCTTAATTGGAGTCCACCTGTTGTAAATTCAGTTGATTGGACATGATTTGGAAAGGCACACACCTGTCTATGTAAGGTCCCACACTTGACAGTGCATGTCTAAGCACAAACCAAGCATGAAGTCAAAAAAATTGTCTGTAGACCTCCGAGACAAGATTGTCTCGAGGCACAAATCCAGGGAAGGGTACAGAAAAATATCTGATGCTTTTAAGGTCCCAATGAGCACAGTGGCCTCCATCATGTGCCAAGCTTGTGGCATCATATTCAAAAAGACTTGAGGCTGTAATTGGTGTCAAAGGTGCATCAACAAATTATGGAGCAAAGGCTGTTAATACTTATGTACATGATTGATGACTTAAGATTTCTTAGTTTTTTATTTTTAATAAATTTGCAAAAATCTCAAAAAAAACTTTTTTCACGTTGTCATTATGGGGTGTTGTGTGTAGAATTTTGAGGGGAAAAAATATTTTTTTTACATTTTGGAATAAGGCTATAACATAACAAAATGTAAAAAAAGTGAAGCGCTGTTAATACTTTCTGGATGCACTGTATAGTATTTTACCAGTTTGACTGTTTCTGCAAAGAGCTGGTAGATTACTCTAAACTGGTTGTCATAAATGTCATCATGTACTTACTGCCCAGCAGGGTGAGAAGTGTTGTATGAGTCAAAATGTTCCAGCTGCTTTGTTGGGAACCACACCAACTGGAGAGATGCACAGCGCATATATGGGTACAGAGTCAAAAGTAGAGATGAGCGCCGGAAATTTTTCGGGTTTTGTGTTTTGGTTTTGGGTTCGGTTCCGCGGCCGTGTTTTGGGTTCGACCGCGTTTTGGCAAAACCTCACCGAATTTTTTTTGTCGGATTCGGGTGTGTTTTGGATTCGGGTGTTTTTTTAAAAAAACCCTAAAAAACAGCTTAAATCATAGAATTTGGGGGTAATTTTGATCCCAAAGTATTATTAACCTCAAAAAACATAATTTACACTCATTTTCAGCCTATTCTGAACACATCACACCTCACAATATTATTTTTAGTCCTAAAATTTGCACCGAGGTCGCTGTGTGAGTAAGATAAGCGACCCTAGTGGCCGACACAAACACCGGGCCCATCTAGGAGTGGCACTGCAGTGTCACGCAGGATGGCCCTTCCAAAAAACCCTCCCCAAACAGCACATGACGCAAAGAAAAAAAGAGGCGCAATGAGGTAGCTGACTGTGTGAGTAAGATTAGCGACCCTAGTGGCCGACACAAACACCGGGCCCATCTAGGAGTGGCACTGCAGTGTCACGCAGGATGTCCCTTCCAAAAAACCCTCCCCAATCAGCACATGATGCAAAGAAAAAGAAAAGAAAAAAGAGGTGCAAGATGGAATTATCCTTGGGCCCTCCCACCCACCCTTATGTTGTATAAACAAAACAGGACATGCACACTTTAACCAACCCATCATTTCAGTGACAGGGTCTGCCACACGACTGTGACTGATATGACGGGTTGGTTTGGACCCCCCCCAAAAAAGAAGCAATTAATCTCTCCTTGCACAAACTGGCTCTACAGAGGCAAGATGTCCACCTCATCTTCACCCTCCGATATATCACCGTGTACATCCCCCTCCTCACAGATTATCAATTCGTCCCCACTGGAATCCACCATCTCAGCTCCCTGTGTACTTTGTGGAGGCAATTGCTGCTGGTCAATGTCTCCGCGGAGGAATTGATTATAATTCATTTTAATGAACATCATCTTCTCCACATTTTCTGGATGTAACCTCGTACGCCGATTGCTGACAAGGTGAGCGGCGGCACTAAACACTCTTTCGGAGTACACACTTGTGGGAGGGCAACTTAGGTAGAATAAAGCCAGTTTGTGCAAGGGCCTCCAAATTGCCTCTTTTTCCTGCCAGTATAAGTACGGACTGTGTGACGTGCCTACTTGGATGCGGTCACTCATATAATCCTCCACCATTCTATCAATGTTGAGAGAATCATATGCAGTGACAGTAGACGACATGTCCGTAATCGTTGTCAGGTCCTTCAGTCCGGACCAGATGTCAGCATCAGCAGTCGCTCCAGACTGCCCTGCATCACCGCCAGCGGGTGGGCTCGGAATTCTGAGCCTTTTCCTCGCACCCCCAGTTGCGGGAGAATGTGAAGGAGGAGATGTTGACAGGTCGCGTTCCGCTTGACTTGACAATTTTGTCACCAGCAGGTCTTTCAACCCCAGCAGACCTGTGTCTGCCGGAAAGAGAGATCCAAGGTAGGCTTTAAATCTAGGATCGAGCACGGTTGCCAAAATGTAGTGCTCTGATTTCAACAGATTGACCACCCGTGAATCCTTGTTAAGCGAATTAAGGGCTGCATCCACAAGTCCCACATGCCTAGCGGAATCGCTCCGTGTTAGCTCCTTCTTCAATGCCTCCAGCTTCTTCTGCAAAAGCCTGATGAGGGGAATGACCTGACTCAGGCTGGCAGTGTCTGAACTGACTTCACGTGTGGCAAGTTCAAAGGGCATCAGAACCTTGCACAACGTTGAAATCATTCTCCACTGCACTTGAGACAGGTGCATTCCATCTCCTATATCGTGCTCAATTGTATAGGCTTGAATGGCCTTTTGCTGCTCCTCCAACCTCTGAAGCATATAGAGGGTTGAATTCCACCTCGTTACCACTTCTTGCTTCAGATGATGGCAGGGCAGGTTCAGTAGTTTTTGGTGGTGCTCCAGTCTTCTGTACGTGGTGCCTGTACGCCGAAAGTGTCCCGCAATTTTTCTGGCCACCGACAGCATCTCTTGCACGCCCCTGTCGTTTTTTAAAAAATTCTGCACCACCAAATTCAAGGTATGTGCAAAACATGGGACGTGCTGGAATTTGCCCATATTTAATGCACACACAATATTGCTGGCGTTGTCCGATGCCACAAATCCACAGGAGAGTCCAATTGGGGTAAGCCATTCCGCGATGATCTTCCTCAGTTGCCGTAAGAGGTTTTCAGCTGTGTGCGTATTCTGGAAAGCGGTGATACAAAGCGTAGCCTGCCTAGGAAAGAGTTGGCGTTTGCGAGATGCTGCTACTGGTGCCGCCGCTGCTGTTCTTGCGGCGGGAGTCCATACATCTACCCAGTGGGCTGTCACAGTCATATAGTCCTGACCCTGCCCTGCTCCACTTGTCCACATGTCCGTGGTTAAGTGGACATTGGGTACAACTGCATTTTTTAGGACACTGGTGAGTCTTTTTCTGACGTCCGTGTACATTCTCGGTATCGCCTGCCTAGAGAAGTGGAACCTAGATGGTATTTGGTAACGGGGGCACACTGCCTCAATAAATTGTCTAGTTCCCTGTGAACTAACGGCGGATACCGGACGCACGTCTAACACCAACATAGTTGTCAAGGACTCAGTTATCCGCTTTGCAGTAGGATGACTGCTGTGATATTTCATCTTCCTCGCAAAGGACTGTTGAACAGTCAATTGCTTACTGGAAGTAGTACAAGTGGGCTTACGACTTCCCCTCTGGGATGACCATCGACTCCCAACGGCAACAACAGCAGCGCCAGCAGCAGTAGGCGTTACACGCAAGGATGCATCGGAGGAATCCCAGGCAGGAAAGGACTCGTCAGACTTGCCAGTGACATGGCCTGCAGGACTATTGGCATTCCTGGGGAAGGAGGAAATTGACACTGAGGGAGTTGGTGGGGTGGTTTGCGTGAGCTTGGTTACAAGAGGAAGGGATTTACTGGTCAGTGGACTGCTTCCGCTGTCACCCAAAGTTTTTGAACTTGTCACTGACTTATTATGAATGCGCTGCAGGTGACGTATAAGGGAGGATGTTCCGAGGTGGTTAACGTCCTTACCCCTACTTATTACAGCTTGACAAAGGGAACACACGGCTTGACACCTGTTGTCCGCATTTCTGGTGAAATACCTCCACACCGAAGAGCTGATTTTTTTGGTATTTTCACCTGGCATGTCAACGGCCATATTCCTCCCACGGACAACAGGTGTCTCCCCGGGTGCCTGACTTAAACAAACCACCTCACCATCAGAATCCTCCTGGTCAATTTCCTCCCCAGCGCCAGCAACACCCATATCCTCCTCATCCTGGTGTACTTCAACACTGACATCTTCAATCTGACTATCAGGAACTGGACTGCGGGTGCTCCTTCCAGCACTTGCAGGGGGCATGCAAATAGTGGAAGGCGCATGCTCTTCACGTCCAGTGTTGGGAAGGTCAGGCATCGCAAACGACACAATTGGACTCTCCTTGTGGATTTGGGATTTCAAAGAACGCACAGTTCTTTGCGGTGCTTTTGCCAGCTTGAGTCTTTTCAGTTTTCTAGCGAGAGGCTGAGTGCTTCCATCCTCATGTGAAGCTGAACCACTAGCCATGAACATAGGCCAGGGCCTCAGCCGTTCCTTGCCACTCCGTGTGGTAAATGGCATATTGGCAAGTTTACGCTTCTCCTCCGACAATTTTATTTTAGGTTTTGGAGTCCTTTTTTTTCTGATATTTGGTGTTTTGGATTTGACATGCTCTGTACTATGACATTGGGCATCGGCCTTGGCAGACGACGTTGCTGGCATTTCATCGTCTCGGCCATGACTAGTGGCAGCAGCTTCAGCACGAGGTGGAAGTGGATCTTGATCTTTCCCTAATTTTGGAACCTCAACTTTTTTGTTCTCCATATTGTATAGGCAGAACTAAAAGGCACCTCAGGTAAACAATGGAGATGGATGGATTGGATAGTTTACTAGTATACAATTATGGACGGACTGCCACGGTTAGGTGGTATAAAAAAACCACGGTTAGGTGGTATATATTATAATAATAATACAATTATGGATGGACGGACTGCCTGCCGACTGCCGACACAGAGGTAGCCACAGCCGTGAACTACCGCACTGTACACTGGTTGATAAAGAGATAGTAGTATACTCGTAACAACTAGTATGACACTATGACGACGGTATAAAGAATGAAAAAAAAACCACGGTTAGGTGGTATATATTATAATAATAATACAATTATGGATGGACGGACTGCCTGCCGACTGCCGACACAGAGGTAGCCACAGCCGTGAACTACCGCACTGTACACTGGTTGATAAAGAGATAGTAGTATACTCGTAACAACTAGTATGACACTATGACGACGGTATAAAGAATGAAAAAAAAACCACGGTTAGGTGGTATATATTATAATAATAATACAATTATGGATGGACGGACTGCCTGCCGACTGCCGACACAGAGGTAGCCACAGCCGTGAACTACCGCACTGTACACTGGTTGATAAAGAGATAGTAGTATACTCGTAACAACTAGTATGACACTATGACGACGGTATAAAGAATGAAAAAAAAACCACGGTTAGGTGGTATATATTATAATAATAATACAATTATGGATGGACGGACTGCCTGCCGACTGCCGACACAGAGGTAGCCACAGCCGTGAACTACCGCACTGTACACTGGTTGATAAAGAGATAGTAGTATACTCGTAACAATTAGGATGACACTATGACGGTATAAAGAATGAAAAAAAAACCACGGTTAGGTGGTAGGTATATAATAATAAATAATACAATTCTGGTCGGACGGACTGCCTGCCGTGTGCCGACACAGAGGTAGCCACAGCCGTGAACTACCGCACTGTACACTGGTTGATAAAGAGATAGTAGTATACTCGTAACAATTAGGATGACACTATGACGGTATAAAGAATGAAAAAAAAACCACGGTTAGGTGGTAGGTATATAATAATAAATAATACAATTCTGGTCGGACGGACTGCCTGCCGTGTGCCGACACAGAGGTAGCCACAGCCGTGAACTACCGCACTGTACACTGGTTGATAAAGAGATAGTAGTATACTCGTAACAATTAGGATGACACTATGACGGTATAAAGAATGAAAAAAAAACCACGGTTAGGTGGTAGGTATATAATAATAAATAATACAATTCTGGTCGGACGGACTGCCTGCCGTGTGCCGACACAGAGGTAGCCACAGCCGTGAACTACCGCACTGTACTGTGTCTGCTGCTAATATAGACTGGTTGATATTTAAAGAGATATTAGTAGTATACAACAATACTATACTGGTGGTCAGGCACTGGTCACCACTCCTGCAGCAAAAGTGTGCACTGTTAATTAATATAATTGTACTCCTGGCTCCTGCTAACAACCTGCAGTGCTCCCCAGTCTCCCCCACAATTAATTATAAGCTTTTAATTTATACATTGATGACTGTGCAGCACACTGGGCTGAGCTGAGTGCACACAGACTGAGTCACACTGTGTGACTGACTGTGCTGTGTATCGTTTTTTTTTTTCAGGCAGAGAACGGATATAGCAGAGAGAAGTGAACGGATATATTATATTAAATAAAAGTTAACTAGCAACTGCACTGGTCACTGACTGTGGTAAACTAACTCTGTCTGCGACTCTGCACAATCTCTCTCTATCTAATCTATCTATCTCTATTCTAATGGAGAGGACGCCAGACACGTCCTCTCCCTATCAATCTCAATGCACGAGTGAAAATGGCGGCGACGCGCGGCTCCTTATATAGAATCCGAGTCTCGCGATAGAATCCGAGCCTCGCGAGAATCCGACAGCGTCATGATGACGTTCGGGCGCGCTCGGGTTAACCGAGCAAGGCGGGAAGATCCGAGTCGCTCGGACCCGTGGAAAAAAAAGTGAAGTTCGTGCGGGTTCGGATTCAAAGAAACCGAACCCGCTCATCTCTAGTCAAAAGGCCCAACCATTCTGTCTATTAAAACTTCCTTATTTACTTTTAGGGTGACCTGTTCTGGGAATTCCCTAGATGACTTGAGGCTCCTAAGGGAACCTGTTCACACTTTTCCAGCTATTAGCAAATGAAAACAGGTCGGGCACTCAAGGTCGACACCACTTAGGTCGACACAAATTGGTCAACACACCTTATGTTGACACCAGAAATAGCTTGACACGGACAAAAGGTCGACACGAACAAGGTCAGCATGGAAAAAGTTAGACATGAGTTTTTAATGTTTTTTTGGTGATGTTTTCTTCGTAATGTGACCGGGTACCCCAATTAGTGCACTGTGTCCTCTCGCATGGCTCGCTTTGCACGCCATGCTTCAGGTAAGGTGCCTCGCTCTGCTACCACTGCGCTCGCCACAGGTTACCCTTCCCAATTGTAGTCCACGTGGATCGTAAAGTATGAAAATGGTAAAAAAATGAAAAAAGTGTGAAAAACTCATGTCGACCTTTTTCCATGTTGACCTTTTGTCAGTGTTGACCTATTTCTGGTGTTGACCTAAGGCGTGTCTACCAATTGGTGTCGACCTATTTGGTGTGGACCTATTTGGGGTAGACCTGGAGTCCGGATACCAATGAAAACTGTTTATAAACCCATCCAAAAAGAAACCAGCTGCTTTCTAATCTGGGTACTGAATGAACCATTGGCTAGTGCACTCAATTTAATTGGAGTGCTGGCTAGTAGTATGTGGCCTCCAGTGCCTCTCTTATAGGGGGGTCATTCCGAGTTGATCGCACTTAGCAACTTTTTGCTGCTCGTGCGATCAACCTGACGCCGCCTATGGGGAGGGGGGGTTTGGCATAGCAGGGCTGCGAATGCTTGTTCAGCCCTGCGATGCTAAAAAAGTTTGTAGCGAAACAAGACCAGCCCTATACCTACTTACCATTTGCGATGGATCCAGCAATGCAAGTCCCGGATTTGACGTCAGACATCCGCCCTCAAAACGCCTGGGCATGCTTGCGTTCGCTGAACCACTCCCGGAAAATGGTCAGTTGACGTCCCGACACGTCTTCCTCCTGTCAATATTCTTGTGGTCGCCGCTGCAACCACTTTCCTCATTCCCGGCGTCATTGCCCGGTGACAGCCGTCGCCGGGCAATGACACGCGTGCACAGTGCGCACAGCGCGCATGCGCAGCTCCGACCCGATCGCACTGCTGCCAAGAAGTGCACCATGCTATTGGGTCGGAATGACACCCATAGTCTGATCCTCCTGCTTTGAGTTTATCACAATCTTTGGAGGGGTGTGTTTACCTCTGCATCTATAGTGCGCACACGTATGCATAAACCAGCAATTTTTGTTGAAGGCAAAACAGTTCCCTTGTCTAAGTAAGGGCCCATTATGTCTGTTTTTATCTGATGTCCCCCCTTCCCATTTTTGCTTACAGGGAAGGCTTATGCTGACTAACTCCATGTCCCTATTATATATTCTTGCCTTGTAAATGATTGCCTCTTTAAAAATACAGGCATTCTCGCACAAAGAGGGTAATTCCAAGTTGATCGCAGCAGGACATTTTTTAGCAGTTGGGCAAAACCATGTGCACTGCAGGGGAGGTAGATATAACATGTGCAGAAAGAGTTAGATTTGGGTGGGTTATTTTGTTTCTGTGCAGGGTAAATACTGGTTGCTTTATTTTTACACTGCAAATTAGATTGCAGATTGAACACACCATACCCAAATCTAACTCTCTCTGCACATGTTACATCTGCCTCCCCTGCAGTGCTGATAAAAAAAATTCCTGCTGCGATCAACTTGGAATTACCCCCAAAGTCCTACACCTTCGGCTTCTCGCAGGCTATTACATTTACCCCCTGGTCTGGATTCTAAGTAACAATAGGAGAAAACTACCATCTCACCCATCCAGCAGAAGGTCTTGTCTCTTTGTCACCACCTCCTTTTCCTTTTTGTGAACTTTATGTCTGCTCTGCCTATCTCTGTGACCGTGCAAATTTTCATGTACTTCCCACACCTGATTTTGGCCCTCATTCCGAGTTGATCGCACCAAGCAACTTTTTGCTGCTGGTGCGATCAACTAATCTCCACCTATGGTGGAGTGTATTTTAGCATAGCAGGGCTGAGATCGCTTGTACAGCCCTGCTATGCTAAAAAAGTTTCCTGTAAAACAACACTAGCCCTGGACATACTTACCCTGTGTGACGGATCCAACGATGATGGGCTTGGCTTTGACGTCAGACATCCGCCCTCCGTTCACCTGGACACACCTGCGTTTTTCTTACCACGCCCTGAAAACGGTCTCCAACGGTCAGTTGACGCCCCAAAACGCTTTCCTGCAGTCAATCTTCTTGCGATCGCAGCTACGACCGCTGTTTCCGCTGTCAGCATCGTTTCCGTCGCCGGGCAATGACGCATGTGCACATTACAGCCCCTGCGTGTGCGCTGTAGTGGCCCGCTCGCAACTGTACGAACGAAAGCACGCTGCGATCGGGTCAGAATGACCCCCTTTGTCTGATATTTTGCAAAGTAAATCCCAGCTGACGGCTGTCACTGACGGCTGAGATGTGCACCGAACACTTTTCAGGTTTTGTGTTTTGGTTTTGGATCTGGATCTCCTTTTGTGGTTTGGATCTGGATTGGTTTTGCCAAAACAACCCTTTCGGGTTTTGGTTTTGGATCTGGATTTAAAAACAAAAACAAAAACATAAAAACAGCTAAAATCACAGAATTTGTTGTTGTTCTTTTTGTTCCTACAGTATTATTTAGAGATGAGCGCCGGAAATTTTTCGGATTTTGTGTTTTGGTTTTGGGTTCAGTTCCGCGGCCGTGTTTTGGGTTCGACCGCGTTTTGGCAAAACCTAACCGAATTTTTCGGGTGTGTTTTGGATTCGGGTGTTTTTTTCCAAAAAACCTAAAAAACAGCTTAAATCATAGAATTTGGGGGTCATTTTGATCCCAAAGTATTATTAACCTCAAAAACCATCATTTCCACTCATTTTCAGTCTATTCTGAATACCTCACACCTCACAATATTATTTTTAGTCCTAAAATTTGCACCGAGGTCGCTGGATGACTAAGCTAAGCGACCCTAGTGGCCGACACAAACACCTGGCCCATCTAGGAGTGGCACTGCAGTGTCACGCAGGATGTCCCTTCCAAAAAACCCTCCCCAAACAGCACATGACGCAAAGAAAAAAAGAGGCGCAATGAGGTAGCTGTGTGAGTAAGATAAGCGACCCTAGTGGCCGACACAAACACCGGGCCCATCTAGGAGTGTCACTGCAGTGTCACGCAGGATGTCCCTTCCAAAAAACCCTCCCCAAACAGCACATGACGCAAAGAAAAAAAGAGGCGCAATGAGGTAGCTGTGTGAGTAAGATAAGCGACCCTAGTGGCCGACACAAACACCGGGCCCATCTAGGAGTGGCACTGCAGTGTCACGCAGGATGTCCCTTCCAAAAAACCCTCCCCAAACAGCACATGATGCAAAGAAAAAAAGAGGCGCAATGAGGTAGCTGTGTGAGTAAGATAAGCGACCCTAGTGGCCGACACAAACACCGGGCCCATCTAGGAGTGGCACTGCAGTGTCACGCAGGATGTCCCTTCCAAAAAACCCTCCCCAAACAGCACATGACGCAAAGAAAAAAAGAGGCGCAATGAGGTAGCTGTGTGAGTAAGATAAGCGACCCTAGTGGCCGACACAAACACCGGGCCCATCTAGGAGTGGCACTGCAGTGTCACGCAGGATGTCCCTTCCAAAAAACCCTCCCCAAACAGCACATGACGCAAAGAAAAAAAGAGGCGCAATGAGGTAGCTGTGTGAGTAAGATAAGCGACCCTAGTGGCCGACACAAACACCGGGCCCATCTAGGAGTGGCACTGCAGTGTCACGCAGGATGTCCCTTCCAAAAAACCCTCCCCAAACAGCACATGACGCAAAGAAAAAAAGAGGCGCAATGAGGTAGCTGTGTGAATAAGATAAGCGACCCTAGTGGCCGACACAAACACCGGGCCCATCTAGGAGTGTCACTGCAGTGTCACGCAGGATGTCCCTTCCAAAAAACCCTCCCCAAACAGCACATGACGCAAAGAAAAAAAGAGGCGCAATGAGGTAGCTGTGTGAGTAAGATAAGCGACCCTAGTGGCCGACACAAACACCGGGCCCATCTAGGAGTGTCACTGCAGTGTCACGCAGGATGTTTCTTCCAAAAAACCCTCCCCAAACAGCACATGACGCAAAGAAAAAAAGAGGCGCAATGAGGTAGCTGTGTGAGTAAGATAAGCGACCCTAGTGGCCGACACAAACACCGGGCCCATCTAGGAGTGTCACTGCAGTGTCACGCAGGATGTCCCTTCCAAAAAACCCTCCCCAAACAGCACATGACGCAAAGAAAAAAAGAGGCGCAATGAGGTAGCTGTGTGAGTAAGATAAGCGACCCTAGTGGCCGACACAAACACCGGGCCCATCTAGGAGTGTCACTGCAGTGTCACGCAGGATGTCCCTTCCAAAAAACCCTCCCCAAACAGCACATGACGCAAAGAAAAAAAGAGGCGCAATGAGGTAGCTGTGTGAGTAAGATAAGCGACCCTAGTGGCCGACACAAACACCGGGCCCATCTAGGAGTGGCACTGCAGTGTCACGCAGGATGTCCCTTCCAAAAAACCCTCCCCAAACAGCACATGACGCAAAGAAAAAAAGAGGCGCAATGAGGTAGCTGTGTGAGTAAGATAAGCGACCCTAGTGGCCGACACAAACACCGGGCCCATCTAGGAGTGTCACTGCAGTGTCACGCAGGATGTCCCTTCCAAAAAACCCTCCCCAAACAGCACATGACGCAAAGAAAAATTAAAGAAAAAAGAGGTGCAAGATGGAATTGTCCTTGGGCCCTCCCACCCACCCTTATGTTGTATAAACAGGACATGCACACTTTAACCAACCCATCATTTCAGTGACAGGGTCTGCCACACGACTGTGACTGATATGACGGGTTGGTTTGGACCCCCCCCAAAAAAGAAGCAATTAATCTCTCCTTGCACAAACTGGCTCTACAGAGGCAAGATGTCCACCTCATCATCATCCTCCGATATATCACCGTGTACATCCCCCTCCTCACAGATTATCAATTCGTCCCCACTGGAATCCACCATCTCAGCTCCCTGTGTACTTTGTGGAGGCAATTGCTGCTGGTCAATGTCTCCGCGGAGGAATTGATTATAATTCATTTTAATGAACATCATCTTCTCCACATTTTCTGGATGTAACCTCGTACGCCGATTGCTGACAAGGTGAGCGGCGGCACTAAACACTCTTTCGGAGTACACACTTGTGGGAGGGCAACTTAGGTAGAATAAAGCCAGTTTGTGCAGGGCCTCCAAATTGCCTCTTTTTCCTGCAAGTATAAGTACGGACTGTGTGACGTGCCTACTTGGATGCGGTCACTCATATAATCCTCCACCATTCTTTCAATGTTGAGAGAATCATATGCAGTGACAGTAGACGACATGTCCGTAATCGTTGTCAGGTCCTTCAGTCCGGACCAGATGTCAGCATCAGCAGTCGCTCCAGACTGCCCTGCATCACCGCCAGCGGGTGGGCTCGGAATTCTGAGCCTTTTCCTCGCACCCCCAGTTGCGGGAGAATGTGAAGGAGGAGATGTTGACAGGTCGCGTTCCGCTTGACTTGACAATTTTCTCACCAGCAGGTCTTTCAACCCCAGCAGACTTGTGTCTGCCGGAAAGAGAGATCCAAGGTAGGCTTTAAATCTAGGATCGAGCACGGTGGCCAAAATGTAGTGCTCTGATTTCAACAGATTGACCACCCGTGAATCCTTGTTAAGCGAATTAAGGGCTCCATCCACAAGTCCCACATGCCTAGCGGAATCGCTCCGTGTTAGCTCCTCCTTCAATGTCTCCAGCTTCTTCTGCAAAAGCCTGATGAGGGGAATGACCTGACTCAGGCTGGCAGTGTCTGAACTGACTTCACGTGTGGCAAGTTCAAAGGGCATCAGAACCTTGCACAACGTTGAAATCATTCTCCACTGCGCTTGAGACAGGTGCATTCCACCTCCTATATCGTGCTCAATTGTATAGGCTTGAATGGCCTTTTGCTGCTCCTCCAACCTCTGAAGCATATAGAGGGTTGAATTCCACCTCGTTACCACTTCTTGCTTCAGATGATGGCAGGGCAGGTTCAGTAGTTTTTGGTGGTGCTCCAGTCTTCTGTACGTGGTGCCTGTACGCCGAAAGTGTCCCGCAATTCTTCTGGCCACCGACAGCATCTCTTGCACGCCCCTGTCGTTTTTTAAAAAATTCTGCACCACCAAATTCAAGGTATGTGCAAAACATGGGACGTGCTGGAATTTGCCCATATTTAATGCACACACAATATTGCTGGCGTTGTCCGATGCCACAAATCCACAGGAGAGTCCAATTGGGGTAAGCCATTCCGCGATGATCTTCCTCAGTTGCCGTAAGAGGTTTTCAGCTGTGTGCGTATTCTGGAAACCGGTGATACAAAGCGTAGCCTGCCTAGGAAAGAGTTGGCGTTTGCGAGATGCTGCTACTGGTGCCGCCGCTGCTGTTCTTGCGGCGGGAGTCCATACATCTACCCAGTGGGCTGTCACAGTCATATAGTCCTGACCCTGCCCTGCTCCACTTGTCCACATGTCCGTGGTTAAGTGGACATTGGGTACAACTGCATTTTTTAGGACACTGGTGAGTCTTTTTCTGACGTCCGTGTACATTCTCGGTATCGCCTGCCTAGAGAAGTGGAACCTAGATGGTATTTGGTAACGGGGGCACACTGCCTCAATAAATTGTCTAGTTCCCTGTGAACTAACGGCGGATACCGGACGCACGTCTAACACCAACATAGTTGTCAAGGCCTCAGTTATCCGCTTTGCAGCAGGATGACTGCTGTGATATTTCATCTTCCTCGCAAAGGACTGTTGAACAGTCAATTGCTTACTGGAAGTAGTACAAGTGGGCTTACGACTTCCCCTCTGGGATGACCATCGACTCCCAGCAGCAACAACAGCAGCGCCAGCAGCAGTAGGCGTTACACGCAAGGATGCATCGGAGGAATCCCAGGCAGGAGAGGACTCGTCAGAATTGCCAGTGACATGGCCTGCAGGACTATTGGCATTCCTGGGGAAGGAGGAAATTGACACTGAGGGAGTTGGTGGGGTGGTTTGCGTGAGCTTGGTTACAAGAGGAAGGGATTTACTGGTCAGTGGACTGTTTCCGCTGTCGCCCACAGTTTTTGAACTTGTCACTGACTTATTATGAATGCGCTGCAGGTGACGTATAAGGGAGGATGTTCCGAGGTGGTTAACGTCCTTACCCCTACTTATTACAGCTAGACAAAGGCAACACACGGCTTGACACCTGTTGTCCGCATTTCTGTTGAAATACTTCCACACCGAAGAGCTGATTTTTTTGGTATTTTCACCAGGCATGTCAGTGGCCATATTCCTCCCACGGACAACAGGTGTCTCCCCGGGTGCCTGACTTAAACAAACCACCTCACCATCAGAATCCTCCTGATCAATTTCCTCCCCAGCGCCAGCAACACCCATATCCTCCTCATCCTGGTGTACTTCAACACTGACATCTTCAATCTGACTATCAGGAACTGGACTGCGGGTGCTCCTTCCAGCACTTGCAGGGGGCGTGCAAATGGTGGAAGGCGCATGCTCTTCACGTCCAGTGTTGGGAAGGTCAGGCATCGCAACCGACACAATTGGACTCTCCTTGTGGATTTGGGATTTCGAAGAACGCACAGTTCTTTGCGGTGCTTTTGCCAGCTTGAGTCTTTTCAGTTTTCTAGCGAGTGGCTGAGTGCTTCCATCCTCATGTGAAGCTGAACAGCTAGCCATGAACATAGGCCAGGGCCTCAGCCGTTCCTTGCCACTCCGTGTGGTAAATGGCATATTGGCAAGTTTACGCTTCTCCTCCGACAATTTTATTTTAGGTTTTGGAGTCCTTTTTTTTACTGATATTTGGTGTTTTGGATTTGACATGCTCTGTACTATGACATTGGGCATCGGCCTTGGCAGACGACGTTGCTGGCATTTCATCGTCTCGGCCATGACTAGTGGCAGCAGCTTCAGCACGAGGTGGAAGTGGATCTTGATCTTTCCCTAATTTTGGAACCTCAACATTTTTGTTCTCCATATTTTAATAGGCACAACTAAAAGGCACCTCAAGTAAACAATGGAGATGGATGGATACTAGTATACAATTATGGATGGACTGCCGAGTGCCGACACAGAGGTAGCTACAGCCGTGGACTACCGTACTGTACTGTGTCTGCTGCTAATATAGACTGGTTGATAATGAGATGTAGTATGTATAAAGAAGAAAGAAAAAAAAAACCACTGGTAGGTGGTATACAATTATGGATGGACTGCCGAGTGCCGACACAGAGGTAGCTACAGCCGTGGACTACCGTACTGTACTGTGTCTGCTGCTAATATAGACTGAATGAGAATGAGATGTAGTATGTATAAAGAAGAAAGAAAAAAAAAACCACGGGTAGGTGGTATACAATTATGGATGGACTGCCAAGTACCGACACAGAGGTAGCTACAGCCGTGGACTACCGTACTGTACTGTGACTGCTGCTAATATAGACTGGATGATAATGAGATGTAGTATGTATAAAGAAGAAAGAAAAAAAAAACACGGGTAGGTGGTATACAATTATGGATGGACTGCCGAGTGCCGACACAGAGGTAGCTACAGCCGTGGACTACCGTACTGTACTGTGTCTGCTGCTAATATAGACTGGATGATAATGAGATGTAGTATGTATAAAGAAGAAAGAAAAAAAAAACACGGGTAGGTGGTATACAATTATGGATGGACTGCCGAGTGCCGACACAGGGGTAGCTACAGCCGTGGACTACCGTACTGTACTGTGTCTGCTGCTAATATAGACTGGTTGATAATGAGATGTAGTATGTATAAAGAAGAAAGAAAAAAAAAACCACGGGTAGGTGGTATACAATTATGGATGGACTGCCGAGTGCCGACACAGAGGTAGCTACAGCCGTGGACTACCGTACTGTACTGTGTCTGCTGCTAATATAGACTGGTTGATAATGAGATGTAGTATGTATAAAGAAGAAAGAAAAAAAAAACACGGGTAGGTGGTATACAATTATGGATGGACTGCCGAGTGCCGACACAGAGGTAGCTACAGCCGTGGACTACCGTACTGTACTGTGACTGCTGCTAATATAGACTGAATGATAATGAGATGTAGTATGTATAAAGAAGAAAGAAAAAAAAACCACGGGTAGGTGGTATACAATTATGGATGGACTGCCGAGTGCCGACACAGAGGTAGCTACAGCCGTGGACTACCGTACTGTACTGTGTCTGCTGATAATATAGACTGGATGATAATGAGATGTAGTATGTATAAAGAAGAAAGAAAAAAAAACCCACGGGTAGGTGGTATACAATTATGGATGGACTGCCGAGTGCCGACACAGAGGTAGCTACAGCCGTGGACTACCGTACTGTACTGTGTCTGCTGCTAATATAGACTGGTTGATAATGAGATGTAGTATGTATAAAGAAGAAAGAAAAAAAAAACCACGGGTAGGTGGTATACAATTATGGATGGACTGCCGAGTGCCGACACAGAGGTAGCTACAGCCGTGGACTACCGTACTGTACTGTGTCTGCTGCTAATATAGACTGGATGATAATGAGATGTAGTATGTATAAAGAAGAAAGAAAAAAAAAACCACGGGTAGGTGGTATACAATTATGGATGGACTGCCGAGTGCCGACACAGAGGTAGCTACAGCCGTGGACTACCGTACTGTACTGTGTCTGCTGCTAATATAGACTGGATGATAATGAGATGTAGTATGTATAAAGAAGAAAGAAAAAAAAAACCACGGGTAGGTGGTATACAATTATGGATGGACTGCCGAGTGCCGACACAGAGGTAGCTACAGCCGTGAACTACCGTACTGTGTCTGCTGCTAATATAGACTGGTTGATAATGAGATGTAGTATGTATAAAGAAGAAAGGAAAAAAAAACCACGGGTAGGTGGTATACAATTATGGATGGACTGCCGAGTGCCGACACAGAGGTAGCTACAGCCGTGGACTACCGTACTGTACTGTGTCTGCTGCTAATATAGACTGGTTGATAATGAGATGTAGTATGTATAAAGAAGAAAGAAAAAAAAACCACGGGTAGGTGGTATACAATTATGGATGGACTGCCGAGTGCCGACACAGAGATAGCTACAGCCGTGGACTACCGTACTGTACTGTGTCTGCTGCTAATATAGACTGGATGATAATGAGATGTAGTATGTATAAAGAAGAAAGAAAAAAAAAACCACGGGTAGGTGGTATACAATTATGGATGGACTGCCGAGTGCCGACACAGAGGTAGCTACAGCCGTGGACTACCGTACTGTACTGTGTCTGCTGCTAATATAGACTGGATGATAATGAGATGTAGTATGTATAAAGAAGAAAGAAAAAAAAAACCACGGGTAGGTGGTATACAATTATGGATGGACTGCCGAGTGCCGACACAGAGGTAGCTACAGCCGTGGACTACCGTACTGTACTGTGTCTGCTGCTAATATAGACTGGATGATAATGAGATGTAGTATGTATAAAGAAGAAAGAAAAAAAAAAACACGGGTAGGTGGTATACAATTATGGATGGACTGCCGAGTGCCGACACAGAGGTAGCTACAGCCGTGAACTACCGTACTGTGTCTGCTGCTAGTATAGACTGGATGATAAATAATGATATAAAAAATATATATATATATCACTACTGCAGCCGGACAGGTATATATTATATAATGACGGACCTGCTGGACACTGTGTGTCAGCAGAATGAGTTTTTTAATTTTTATAGAATAAAAAAACACCACACAAGTCACACGACGAGTGTACTTTTTCAGGCAGACATTCAATCACAATATACTATACTGGTGGTCAGTGTGGTCAGGTCACTGGTCACAGTGGTCAGTGGTCAGTCACACTGGCAGTGGCACTCTGGCAGCAAAAGTGTGCACTGTTTAATATGTACTCCTGGCTCCTGCTATAACCTATAACTGCTCCCCAGTCTCCCCCACAATTAAGCTGTGTGAGCACAGTCAGATATTATACATAGATGATGCAGCACACTGGGCTGAGCACAGATATGGTATGTGAGTGTGACTGAGTCACTGTGTATCGTTTTTTTCAGGCAGAGAACAAGAACAGAACGGATTATTAAATAATAATAAATTATGAAACTGCACTGGTGGTCAGGTCACTGGTCATCAGTCACTAGTATAACTCCTCCTAAGCTCCAGTAAGTAAATGAAGTGTCTCACTCTCACTCTCCTATCTATTTTAATTTCTAAACGGAGAGGACGCCAGCCACGTCCTCTCCCTATCAATCTCAATGCACGTGTGAAAATGGCCGCGACGCGTGGCTCCTTATATAGAATCCGAGTCTCGCGATAGAATCCGAGCCTCGCGAGAATCCGACAGCGTGATGATGACGTTCGGGCGCGCTCGGGTTAACCGAGCAAGGCGGGAAGATCCGAGTCGCTCGGACCCGTGTAAAAAAACTTGAAGTTCGGGCGGATTCGGATTCAGAGAAACCGAACCCGCTCATCTCTAGTATTATTAACCTCAATAACATTAATTTCCACTCATTTCCAGTCTAATCTGAACACCTCACACCTCACAATATTGTTTTTAGGCCAAAAGAGTGCACCAAGGTCGCTGGATGACTAAGCTAAGCGACAAAAGTGAGTGGCACAAACACGTGGCCCATCTAGGAGTGGCACTGCAGTGAAGGCAGTTTTAAAAACTAGGCCCCAAAGAGCACATAATGCAAAGAAAAAAAGAGGTGGAATTGTCCTTGGGCCCTCCTTTAACAAACCAATCATTTCAGCGACAAGGTCTGCCACACGACTGTGGCTGAAATGATTGGTTTGTTTCGGCCCCCCAAAAAAGTAGCAATTAATCTCTCCTTGCACAAATGGCTCTACAGAGGCAACATATCATCCTCATCCTCATCCTCGGATTCCTCATCTCTTTCAGTGTTTAAATGTTCATCCTCACAAAGTATTAATTCGCCCTCACTGGAATCCACCATCACAGGTCCCTGTATAATTTCTGGAGTCGATTGCTGGTAAAGGTCTTCCCGGAAGAATTTCTAATTCATTTTGATGAACATCATCTTCTCTACATTTTGTGGAGTAACCTCCTACACCAATCGCTGACAAGGTTACCGGCTGCACTAAACACAAGGGCCTCCAAATTGCCTCTTTTTCCTGTGAGTATACATACGGACTGTGTGAAATCCCTATTTGGATACTGCACCATTCTTTCAATGGTGACAGCATCAGATGCAGTGACAGTAGACATGTCAGTAATTTTTGGCAGCTCCTTCTGTCCGGACCAGATGTCAAAACTTTGTCCTGACTGCCCTGCATCACCACCAGTGGATCGGCTAGGAAATGTTATTCTTTTCCTTGCAGCCCCAGTTGCGGGAGAAAATGAAGGAGGAGCTGTTGACATGTCAAGTTTCGATTGAGCTAAAATTTTCTCACCAGCAGGTCTTTGCACCTCTGCAGACTTGTGTCAGCCAGATAGAGAGATACAAGGTAGGCTTTAAACCTAGGATCGAGAACGGTGGCCAAAATGTAGTAATCTGATTTCAACAGATTGACCACAATTGAATCCTGGCAAAGCAAATGAAGGGCTCCATCCACAAGTCCCATATTCTTAGCAGAATCACTCCATTTTAGCTCCTCCTTCAATTTCTCCAGCTGCTTCTGCAAAAGCCTGATGAGGGGAATAACCTGACTCAAGCTGGCAGTGTCTGAACTTACTTCACATGTGGCAAGTTTGAAGGGTAGGAGAACCTTACACAAGACGGAAATCATTCTCCACTGTGCTTGAGTCAGGTGCATTCCCCCTCCTTTGCCAATGTCATAGGTGGATGTATAGGCTTCAATAACCTATACATCCTCTGAAGCATATAGAGCAGGCCTGGACAACCTGTGGCTCTCCAGCTGTTGTGAAACTACATGTCCCAGCATGCCCTGCCACAGTTTAAGCATTCCCTAATAACAAAACTGTGGCAGGGTTTGCTGGGATTTGTAGTTTCACAACAGCTGGAGAGCCACAGGTTGGCCAGGCCTGATATAGAGGGTTAAATTCCACCTTCGTTACTTCCTCTTGCTTCAAGTGATGGCAGGGCAGGTTCAAAAGTGTTTCCTGGTGTTCCAGTCTTCGTCATGCAGTCGCTGAATGTCGAAAGTGGCCCACAACTTTTCGAGCCACCGACAGCATCTCCTGCATGCTCCTGTAATTTTTCAAAAAATTATGCTCCACCAAATTAATTGTGTGAGCAAAACATGGAACGTTCTTGAATTTGCCCAAAATGTAATGCTTGCACAATTTGGTGGCGTTGTCAGATACCACAAATCCCCATGTGAGTCTAAGTGGAGTAAGCCATTGTGCGATGATGTCCCTCAGTTTCTGTAAGAGGTTCTTAGTGGTGTGCCTCTTATAGGCCCTACACACTGGCCGATTTTTTGAAAGATATGAACGATCTCGTTCATAAATGAACGAGAACTCGTTCATATCTTTCAGTGTGGAGACTCCAGCGATGAACGATGCGCGGCCCCGCGCTCGTTCATCGCTGGTCTCCCGTCGGCTGTGCATGCAGGCCAATATGGACGATCTCGTCCATATTTGCCTGCACTTCAATGCAGCCGCGTGACGGGGGGAGTGAAGAAACTTCACTCCCCCCGTCACTGCCCCCCCCGCCGCCGGGTCGCTCGTCGGCCGTATCCGCCGTCGGGCAGCTCGGCGGCGGGTCGGCCAGTGAGAAGGGCCCTTTAGGAAAACCAGTGATACACAGCGTAGCCTGCCTAGGAACGAGTTGGCGTTTGTGAGATGTTGCTGCTGGTGCAGCTGCTATTGTTGCTGCTGTGGAAGGCAATACATCTACCCAGTGGCCTGTCACAATTATGTTGTCTTTAGTTTGCCATGCTCCACTTGTCCACATGTCCGTTGTTAAGTGGACAGTAGGTACAGTACAACCGCAGTTTTGAGGACACTTTTCTTAATGTCCCTGTACAGTCCGGGAATCGCTTGCCTAGTGAAGTGGAATCTTGACGTGATTTGGTACCGGGGACACAGTATGTCCATCAACTGTCTAAATCCCACTGCACTAATTACAGATACCGGACGCACGTCTAACACCAGCATAGTTGTTATTGCCCCAGTAATCCGCTTTGCAACAGGGTGGATGCTGTCATATTTAATCTTGCTCGGAAAGTACTGTTGGACAGTCAATTGCTTAGTTAAAGTAGTACAAGTGGTCATCTGACTTCCTCTTTGGGATGATGATCAACTCACAGCAGCAACAACAGTAGCACAGGCAGCAGTAGGTATAGCACTCAAGGATCCTCCGGAGGAATCCCGGCTAGGAGAGTATTTGTCAGTCATGCCAGTGATATGGCCTGCATGACTACTTCCGTTTTTGAATGAGGAGGAGATTGACGATGAGAGAGTTGGTGGTGTGGATTGCAGGAGCTTGGATACAACAGGAATAAGAGATTTAGGTGTCACCGGACTGCTAACACTCTTCCCCAAAGTTTCTGAACTTGACAATGACTTATGATGAATGTGCTGCAGGCGACGTGTAAGGGAGGATGTTCCTAGGTGGTTAATGTCATTATCCCTACTTATTATGGATTAACAAAGGCAACACATGGCTTGACACCTGTCATCCGGATTTGTGGAGAAATAATTACACACCGAAGAGGAGGATTTTTTTGTATTTTGCCCACGCATGACAATGGACTTTTTCATCCCATGGACAACAACTGTCTACACTGGTGCCTTATTCAACAGACCACATCACCCTCAGAATCCGCATCATCAACTTCCTCCTCAGCGCCAGCTACACCAATACCCTCCTCAACCTAGAGTGACATCTCATTCTACAGTGACATCCTCAATCTCAATATCAGTAACTAGACTGGCAGTGCTCCTCCAAGCACTTACAGTTGGTGTGCAAATGGTGGTCTTGGGAAGGTCAGGCCTAGACATTGCAACTGTGGACACACTTCGACTCTACTTGGGGATTTGTGATATCTCTGAGTATGAATGCACAGTTGTTTTATCCTGTGATTTAACAAGCTTTATTTTTTAATTTTTTTGTAATGGAGGAGGGCTTCTATCTTCATGATAAGCTGAACCACCAGTCATAAAAATAGGCCAAGGCCTTAGCCTTTCCTTGCCACTTCGTGTCTTGAATGGCATATTGCCAATTTTACGTTTCCCATCAGATAACTTCTTTTTGTTTTTGGTTATTAATTTTTGCTTCTTGGATTTTACATGGCCTCTATGACATTGGGCATCGGCCTTAGCAGATGACGTTGATGGGATTGTATCGTCAATGTCATGACTAGTGGCAGCAGCAGCTTCAGCACTAGAACTAGGAAGTGGTTCCTGATCTTTCACTATTTTTTCCTCTAAATTTTTGTTCTCCATTTCACAGGACAGTGCCCCTTTATTATTACAGCACACAGAACAATGTCCCTTTATTTTTACAGCAAACAGAACAGCATTCCTTTATTTTTAAAGCACCCCTGTATTTTTACAGCATACAGGACAGGGAAACAGAGTTCCTTCATTTTTACAGCACCCCTGTATTTTTTAGTGATGAGCGGATTCGGTTTTACTCGGTTTTACTCGGTTTTACTCGGTTCTCAAAACGGCATCTTATTGGCTCACGGATGTCACGTGTTTTGGATAGCCAATAAGATGTTGTTTTGAGAACCGAGTAAAACCGAGTAAAACCGAATCAGCTCATCACTAGTATTTTTACAGTACACATGGCAGGACCACAGCGTTCCTTTATTTTTACAGCACCCGACATGGTCACAGAATTTCTTTATCTTTACAGCACCCCTGTATTTTAACAGCATATAGGACAGGGCCACAGTATTCCTTTATTTTTACAGCAACCAACAGGGCCACAGCATTCCTTTATTTTTACAGCACCCCTGTATTTTTACTGCATACAGGACAGAGCCACAGCGTTTCTTTACTTTTATAGCACTCGACAGGGCCACAGTGTTCTTTTATTTTTACAGCACCCCTGTATATTTACAGCATACAGGACTGGGCCAGAGCATTCTTTTATTTTTACAGCACCCCTGTATATATACAGCACACAGAACAGTGCCCCTTTATTTTTACAGCTCACAGAACAGTGCCCCTGTACAGCACAGGACTACAGCACTCCTGTACAGCACCCCAAACAGCACAGGGCACCCCAGAACAGCACCCTGTACAGCACAGGACAGCAGCACCCCTAACAGCACAGGACACCACCCAGAACAGCACTCCTCCTGTACAGCACAGGACATCAGCACCCCTAACAGCACAGCACACCAGCACAGGACTCTACCCCAGAACAGCACAGGACACCACCCCAGAACAGCACAGGACAGCAAACTCCTGTACGCTTCCACCCACAGCCAGATAGAGGTCTCTCTCCCTCACTCCCCAAGTCCAGAGTGAAAATGGCATCAACACTCCACTCCTTAATTGGAATCTAAAACCCGTGGGAATCCGACAGGATGAAGATGTTTTGCCTCGATCTGGGAACCAAGTCTGTCGGGAAGTCCCGAGCCGGACTCGATCCCAGCTCGGATCAGGAACTTCGGGGGGTTTCGGATCTATGAGAACCAAACCTGCTCATCCCTAGTTGTAGCACTAACCTATGTAATCCTTTAGCCTTGTTGTCTTATTAGCTCCCACCACCTTGGATGTCTACAGTACAAGCACTTGTGACTTTTCTGCAGGCTGCATGCTAGCAGGTGTATTATCCTTCATGAGCCATTGTTTGAGCTATTTTGTTTGCTAGAACTGTTATAGCCAGACATATCATTGTAAAAAGCATATTTTAATGACAATACTCACGTTTTTGTATTTTAGGCAGTGGGCCAGCATGTCTGCCCATGGAGCCCAATGGAGATAGCATGATGTTACTGGAGCTGGTGCTGGGCATGGGCAGCAGTTCCCTCAGACATATGTATCCCCTATCCAGTACAGAGAGCTCTGCCAACCATAGCTCTCTGTTTGAAGTGCTGCCACGCAAGCACAGCAGCTCCAATTGCACCGACGGGGGCCCATGGCATGTGCAACGACGGTGACAAGGCTATCTCAGTCTCTGAAAAAAAATGTGGTCTGTCATTAGAGGTGTTTCTGGATACTCAGAAAACCCCCTTGAGTGTGCCACTGAATGTAATGTAATGACTCACAAGCTTTTGACAGTCACCTAGTTGGGGGCAATGGAGAAATGTGGAAGCTATGAAATAATGCTTTGATATTGTAGGTACACAGCAGTCCCTGGTATAAACATGAGAAAAATGATTTCACATTAACTTGACTCTTTCATACAAGTATGCTTTCGAATCTCTGGCTAAGATAGGGGAGTTCAGACACTTTTACACCAGCTCAACCTGTAATAACCAAAGGCATTTAGTATATTCCTGGCCAGAGCTATGCGCTTACCCACCGCGCCAAGGTAGCCTCTCATTGGGTAGGTCCCTAACACTAACTATAGGGTTCAGGTCCGGGGGGCGGGACACCACAGAGCAACCCAGACAGACAACCCCAGGGCACCGCAAGAGTGATACAAATAAAGGGTCAAAGAGGTAGGAGCAGCTGCTGCTGCATGTGTGAGTGATGTGACGAATAACAGAAAATTATGTGAAAGTGTTACATATATATAAAACAAACTAGAAGTGCCATAGTGTATTGAAATAGTGTTAGATTGCGATGCCATGGGGACATCCAGACATGGCAGGTACAGGGAGCCCCGCGTCCCAGAGAATCCCCCCAATATTGACTTTTAGTGATCTCCTCTCATCACTGCTCTTCCGATTTAGGCCCTCATTCCGAGTTGATCGCTCGTTATTTTTCATCGCATCGCAGTGAAATTTCGCTTAGTGCGCATGCGCAATAGTCGCACTGCGACTGCGCCAAGTAACTTTGCTATGAAGATAGGATTTTTACTCACGGCATTTTCTTCGCTCCGGCGATCGTAGTGTGATTGACAGGAAATGGGTGTTACTGGGCGGAAACACGGCGTTTTAGGGGCGTGTGGATGAAAACGCTACCGTTTCCGGAAAAAACGCAGGAGTGGCCGGAGAAACGGGGGAGTGTCTGAGCGAACGCTGGGTGTGTTTCTGACGTCAATCCAGGAACGACAAGCACTGAACTGATCGCACAGGCAGAGTAAGTGTGGAGCTACTCTAAAACTGCTAAGTAGTTTTTGATCGCAATAATGCGAATACATCGGTCGCAATTTTAGGATGCTAAGATACACTCCCAGTAGGCGTAGGCTTAGCGTGTGTAACTCTGCTAAATTCGCCTTGCGACCGATCAACTCGGAATGAGGGCCTTAGTTTTTTTCAAGGAATTTAGGGCTGAGCATCGGATTGCTCATTGAAATCATCATGCACAGGAACCATAATGTCATAATTTCCCTTGCCTGGCCCCAACTGGCAGTAACTAGCAATGGGGAACATGGAAGAACATTTTTTGTTACTTTGAATTTTTTCAGTGCTATAAATGAGTAGGACTCTTTACCACATTTGAGATATATGCTGATGACATATCCCAACTCTCTCTTGACCTGAAAAGAATGCTTATTAAACTTAATCAAAATAAAAGTACCAATTGTTCTGATTTTGATTTAACAGTTTTAATGCCAAAGTCAAAATAAGTGATAAGTAAAACAAGTTGGATTCATACAGTAAACTTTTCAGATAGTGGAACTGTGTATTTCACATCATTGTCTTGCACTGATATGACTGGAATTCCTCATATCCTGACACGCTGTCGTCTGTGGCCCTGTCCTCACTAATTCTGTTCATCAGTCATCTCCTGATACATACCTCCCAACTGTCCCGATTTTCGGGGGACAGTCACGTTTTTTGGGACTGTCCCGCTGTCTATTCATGGAGACAGAGGTACTGGGGGCATGCCAGCAGCTCACTGAGCGCTGGCCATGCCCCCATTGTAGCGAGAATGGGGGCCGTGGCTCACATTGCTGCAAGGCCACGTCCCCTTTATGTGAAGCCACACCCATTTTATGTAGCTGCGCCCCATTTTGGCGGTGGGCGCGGCTCCGCCGCACATGAGGTTACACTTGCTAATCCTTGAAAGTTGGGAGGTATGCCTGATATACTCTTCACTGGTAGGGGCTCTACTCCTTCCACTACATAACTTTTAGGGCCGGATGTAATGAAGTCAGAGTTGGCCGGAGGTGCAGGTTTCCAGACGAACTCGGATGTTTATTTAAATCAGCAATCATTTACAATGCATGGTTTTGGCCTTGTACTATGTTGGGGTATGGACATCAAACATCAAGGGATCAAAAACATTGATGCTCATGATCCAGTATCAGTTGATATACTGTATGTAGTGTTATCGCCAGGACAATATATTGGTCACATTGATAATTTTCTCCTGATATTGCTTTTGATCTTATTTCCCAAGGGTATCGTCTGTGATCAGCTGTGTGGGGTTGTTGAGGAGCCTCCAAAGAGATTGTGGTTTTGTTTTCTGTCACCCCACTTAAATCTTTCACTTCCTCACTTTTGAAAACCTTTTTATTTGAGCGGGGAATCCTTTTATACTTCTTCTATCCTCTTCGCATCATGTCACTGACCAGTCATTAAGGGTAGGGTATGTGTGACCTGCGGCTGGATCCCGGCTACTGGATTGCCGGCAAGGGGAGGTGTGAGCGCAATGTAGCCCCTTGCAATCTTGCTGCACTCGCCATGCAGCGGACCTCAGTGGCTCACTGCACTCGCCACAGGTTTTATTTCCACTCTCTAAGTGTCGTGGACACCCATGAGTGGGAATACTCCCCGTTTGTTGGCATGCTGACCGGTGAGATTGTCAGATGCCGGGATCCTAACCGCCGGTCACATTGATACATCCCGTCACAAAAAGCCCTGTCAGACGGTAAATGATGGCGAAATTCATCATGGAATGTAATGCTGCTAATGGAGGGCAAGGCCATGATGCCTTTCGCTGCAGTAACACCGCCCCTCCCAACACACACCCTTCCACTTGTACCTCCCTAGATCTCCAAGAGACTAATAAAATTGAAAAAGTCACAAAGTACAGATGCATCCTTCCTTTCTGGTGGTCTAGCCTCCGTATGAGAAGCGGCACACATAAGATACATTTTGGGGAAAAAGGTGCTTGGCATTAGTAAACACACTTGGGGCTAGGCGTGACTAGAAGGGCTGTTTAATGTGACTGCAGCAACAATGACGGAGGACACATCTGTACACATGCAACCTTGTCCTCACTAATACATCACTAATCTCCTAATATATTCTTGGCTGCTGGTGGAAATGGAAATGTCTGTTCTGTCACAGAGCTTGATTTGTGTGACAGACATCTCGCTGAAGTGTACTCATCATCTATAATATAAATTCATCTGTCCTAATTCGGGCTGTGATGTCCCATTGCTTATAGACTTGATTATGTTGGTATAATCTGTCAAATGACAAATATGAATGAATCTTTTGCTGATCTGTTATGTGCAATGATTTCATACTAAATACCACTTCATAGTGTAGAACTAACCATACAGTATGTTCTGATACATTACCTGAGTAATGAAGGACAAAGGGAAGTAAGTTTCAGACACAATTTGGCATTACGAGTGAGATTAAGCTCACACAGTATAAGAGGAACAACTGTAGTACATCTGATTTATATTACTGTGGCTGGTGGAAACGGCAGGATGCCAGATCTTAAAGCTGATAACTTACTGTCTTTGCGAGTCTGTTCATTCAGCTCTCCTCATATCTTAGTAAAACAAAAGAAATTAAGCTTCATTGCTGCATTTTTAGACTTAAATGAAATGTAGAAACATGATTTGTTTAATGCACATACTGAATGCTATCACTGTTTTTTTTTATGGTGCTTTGCAAATCATTGTATTTGTTTCTGATCTGAAATTTATGACCAAAGTAAGTCATTGAAATGAACTGAAAAGATATACTTATATGCTGTAATTTGGCTCGAGAGCAGGATGTGAAATGTAATGTGAAATATTGGAAATTCAGAATGTCTGCTGTTAATTAGAGATGAGCGGGTTCGGTTCCTCGGAATCCGAACCCGCCCGAACTTCAGCTTTTTTTACACGGATCCGAGCGACTCGGATCTTCCCGCCTTGCTCGGTTAACCCGAGCGCGCCCGAACGTCATCATGACGCTGTCGGATTCTCGCGAGGCTCGGATTCTATCGCGAGACTCGGATTCTATATAAGGAGCCGCGCGTCGCCGCCATTTTCACACGTGCATTGAGATTGATAGGGAGAGGACGTGGCTGGCGTCCTCTCCATTTAGATTATAAGAGAGAGAGATTTACAGGAGCTTAGGACTAGGAGGAGTACTGTAGAAGTGTAGAGAGTGCAGAGAGTTTACTAGTGAGTGACCACCAGACAGTGCAGTTTATTTAATATATCCGTTCTCTGCCTGAAAAGAGCGATACACACAGTGACTCAGTCACATACCATATCTGTGTGCACTGCTCAGGCTCAGCCCAGTGTGCTGCATCATCTATATATATTATATATCTGTCTGACTGCTCAGCTCACACAGCTTATAATTGTGGGGGAGACTGGGGAGCACTGCAGTGCCAGTTATAGGTTATAGCAGGAGCCAGGAGTACATAATATTATATAGTGAGTGACCACCAGACAGTGCAGTTTATTTAATATATCCGTTCTCTGCCTGAAAAAAGCGATACACACAGTGACTCAGTCACATACCATATCTGTGTGCACTGCTCAGGCTCAGCCCAGTGTGCTGCATCATCTATATATATTATATATCTGTCTGACTGCTCAGCTCACACAGCTTATAATTGTGGGGGAGACTGGGGAGCACTGCAGTGCCAGTTATAGGTTATAGCAGGAGCCAGGAGTACATAATATTATATTAAAATTAAACAGTGCACACTTTTGCTGCAGGAGTGCCACTGCCAGTGTGACTGACCAGTGACCTGACCACACTGACCACCAGTATAGTTAGTAGTATACTTATATTGTGATTGCCTGAAAAAGTTAAACACTCGTCGTGTGACTTCACTTGTGTGCTGTTTTTTTTTTTATTCTATAAAAATAAAACTCATTCTGCTGACAGACAGTGTCCAGCAGGTCCGTCATTATATAATATATAATATATACCTGTCCGGCTGCAGTAGTGATATATATATATTTTTTATATCATTTATCATCCAGTCGCAGCAGACACAGTACGGTAGTTCACGGCTGTGGCTACCTCTGTGTCTGCACTCGGCAGGCAGTCCGTCCATAATTGTATACCACCTAACCGTGGTTTTTTTTTCTTTCTTCTTTATACATACATAGTTACATAGACATCTCTTTATCAACCAGTCTATATTAGCAGCAGACACAGTACAGTACGGTAGTTCACGGCTGTGGCTACCTCTGTGTCTGCACTCGGCAGGCAGTCCGTCCATAATTGTATACCACCTAACCGTGGTTTTTTTTTCTTTCTTCTTTATACATACATAGTTACATAGACATCTCTTTATCAACCAGTCTATATTAGCAGCAGACACAGTACAGTACGGTAGTTCACGGCTGTGGCTACCTCTGTGTCTGCACTCGGCAGGCAGTCCGTCCATAATTGTATACCACCTAACCGTGGTTTTTTTTTCTTTCTTCTTTATACATACATAGTTACATAGACATCTCTTTATCAACCAGTCTATATTAGCAGCAGACACAATACAGTACGGTAGTTCACGGCTGTGGCTACCTCTGTGTCTGCACTCGGCAGGCAGTCCGTCCATAATTGTATACCACCTAACCGTGGTTTTTTTTTCTTTCTTCTTTATACATACATACTACTACGACATCTCTTTATCAACCAGTCTATATTATTAGCAGCAGACACAGTACAGTACGGTAGTTCACGGCTGTGGCTACCTCTGTGTCTGCACTCGGCAGGCAGTCCGTCCATAATTGTATACCACCTAACCGTGGTTTTTTTTTCTTTCTTCTTTATACATACATAGTTACATAGACATCTCTTTATCAACCAGTCTATATTAGCAGCAGACACAGTACAGTACGGTAGTTCACGGCTGTGGCTACCTCTGTGTCTGCACTCGGCAGGCAGTCCATAATTGTATACTAGTATCCATCTCCATTGTTTACCTGAGGTGCCTTTTAGTTGTGCCTATTAAAATATGGAGAACAAAAATGTTGAGGTTCCAAAATTAGGGAAAGATCAAGATCCACTTCCACCTCGTGCTGAAGCTGCTGCCACTAGTCATGGCCGAGACGATGAAATGCCAGCAACGTCGTCTGCCAAGGCCGATGCCCAATGTCATAGTACAGAGCATGTCAAATCCAAAACACCAAATATCAGAAAAAAAAGGACTCCAAAACCTAAAATAAAATTGTCGGAGGAGAAGCGTAAACTTGCCAATATGCCATTTACGACACGGAGTGGCAAGGAACGGCTGAGGCCCTGGCCTATGTTCATGGCTAGTGGTTCAGCTTCACATGAGGATGGAAGCACTCAGCCTCTCGCTAGAAAAATGAAAAGACTCAAGCTGGCAAAAGCAGCACAGCAAAGAACTGTGCATTCTTCGAAATCCCAAATCCACAAGGAGAGTCCAATTGTGTCGGTTGCGATGCCTGACCTTCCCAACACTGGACGTGAAGAGCATGCGCCTTCCACCATTTGCACGCCCCCTGCAAGTGCTGGAAGGAGCACCCGCAGTCCAGTTCCTGATAGTCAGATTGAAGATGTCAGTGTTGAAGTACACCAGGATGAGGAGGATATGGGTGTTGCTGGCGCTGGGGAGGAAATTGACCAGGAGGATTCTGATGGTGAGGTGGTTTGTTTAAGTCAGGCACCCGGGGAGACACCTGTTGTCCGTGGGAGGAATATGGCCGTTGACATGCCAGGTGAAAATACCAAAAAAATCAGCTCTTCGGTGTGGAGGTATTTCACCAGAAATGCGGACAACAGGTGTCAAGCCGTGTGTTCCCTTTGTCAAGCTGTAATAAGTAGGGGTAAGGACGTTAACCACCTCGGAACATCCTCCCTTATACGTCACCTGCAGCGCATTCATAATAAGTCAGTGACAAGTTCAAAAACTTTGGGTGACAGCGGAAGCAGTCCACTGACCAGTAAATCCCTTCCTCTTGTAACCAAGCTCACGCAAACCACCCCACCAACTCCCTCAGTGTCAATTTCCTCCTTCCCCAGGAATGCCAATAGTCCTGCAGGCCATGTCACTGGCAATTCTGACGATTCCTCTCCTGCCTGGGATTCCTCCGATGCATCCTTGCGTGTAACGCCTACTGCTGCTGGCGCTGCTGTTGTTGCTGCTGGGAGTCGATGGTCATCCCAGAGGGGAAGTCGTAAGACCACTTTTACTACTTCCACCAAGCAATTGACTGTCCAACAGTCCTTTGCGAGGAAGATGAAATATCACAGCAGTCATCCTACTGCAAAGCGGATAACTGAGGCCTTGGCATCCTGGGTGGTGAGAAACGTGGTTCCGGCATCCATCATTACTGCAGAGCCAACTAGAGACTTGTTGGAGGTACTGTGTCCCCGGTACCAAATACCATCTGGGTTCCATTTCTCTAGGCAGGCGATACCGAAAATGTACACAGACCTCAGAAAAAGAGTCACCAGTGTCCTAAAAAATGCAGCTGTACCCAATGTCCACTTAACCACGGACATGTGGACAAGTGGAGCAGGGCAGGGTCAGGACTATATGACTGTGACAGCCCACTGGGTAGATGTATGGACTCCCGCCGCAAGAACAGCAGCGGCGGCACCAGTAGCAGCATCTCGCAAACGCCAACTCTTTCCTAGGCAGGCTACGCTTTGTATCACCGCTTTCCAGAATACGCACACAGCTGAAAACCTCTTACGGCAACTGAGGAAGATCATCGCGGAATGGCTTACCCCAATTGGACTCTCCTGTGGATTTGTGGCATCGGACAACGCCAGCAATATTGTGTGTGCATTAAATATGGGCAAATTCCAGCACGTCCCATGTTTTGCACATACCTTGAATTTGGTGGTGCAGAATTTTTAAAAAAACGACAGGGGCGTGCAAGAGATGCTGTCGGTGGCCAGAAGAATTGCGGGACACTTTCGGCGTACAGGCACCACGTACAGAAGACTGGAGCACCACTAAAAACTACTGAACCTGCCCTGCCATCATCTGAAGCAAGAAGTGGTAACGAGGTGGAATTCAACCCTCTATATGCTTCAGAGGTTGGAGGAGCAGCAAAAGGCCATTCAAGCCTATACAATTGAGCACGATATAGTAGGTGGAATGCACCTGTCTCAAGCGCAGTGGAGAATGATTTCAACGTTGTGCAAGGTTCTGATGCCCTTTGAACTTGCCACACGTGAAGTCAGTTCAGACACTGCCAGCCTGAGTCAGGTCATTCCCCTCATCAGGCTTTTGCAGAAGAAGCTGGAGACATTGAAGGAGGAGCTAACACGGAGCGATTCCGCTAGGCATGTGGGACTTGTGGATGGAGCCCTTAATTCGCTTAACAAGGATTCACGGGTGGTCAATCTGTTGAAATCAGAGCACCACATTTTGGCCACCGTGCTCGATCCTAGATTTAAAGCCTACCTTGGATCTCTCTTTCCGGCAGACACAAGTCTGCTGGGGTTGAAAGACCTGCTGGTGACAAAATTGTCAAGTCAAGCGGAACGCGACCTGTCAACATCTCCTCCTTCACATTCTCCCGCAACTGGGGGTGCGAGGAAAAGGCTCAGAATTCCGAGCCCACCCGCTGGCGGTGATGCAGGGCAGTCTGGAGCGACTGCTGATGCTGACATCTGGTCCGGACTGAAGGACCTGCCAACGATTACGGACATGTCGTCTACTGTCACTGCATATGATTCTCTCAACATTGATAGAATGGTGGAGGATTATATGAGTGACCGCATCCAAGTAGGCACGTCACACAGTCCGTACTTATACTGGCAGGAAAAAGAGGCAATTTGGAGGCCCTTGCACAAACTGGCTTTATTCTACCTAAGTTGCCCTTCCCACAAGTGTGTACTCCGAAAGAGTGTTTAGTGCCGCCGCTCACCTTGTCAGCAATCGGCGTACGAGGTTACATCCAGAAAATGTGGAGAAGATGATGTTCATTAAAATGAATTATAATCAATTCCTCCGCGGAGACATTGACCAGCAGCAATTGCCTCCACAAAGTACACAGGGAGCTGAGATGGTGGATTCCAGTGGGGACGAATTGATAATCTGTGAGGAGGGGGATGTACACGGTGATATATCGGAGGGTGATGATGAGGTGGACATCTTGCCTCTGTAGAGCCAGTTTGTGCAAGGAGAGATTAATTGCTTCTTTTTTGGGGGGGGTCCAAACCAACCCGTCATATCAGTCACAGTCGTGTGGCAGACCCTGTCACTGAAATGATGGGTTGGTTAAAGTGTGCATGTCCTGTTTTGTTTATACAACATAAGGGTGGGTGGGAGGGCCCAAGGACAATTCCATCTTGCACCTCTTTTTTCTTTTCTTTTTCTTTGCATCATGTGCTGATTGGGGAGGGTTTTTTGGAAGGGACATCCTGCGTGACACTGCAGTGCCACTCCTAAATGGGCCCGGTGTTTGTGTCGGCCACTAGGGTCGCTAATCTTACTCACACAGTCAGCTACCTCATTGCGCCTCTTTTTTTCTTTGCGTCATGTGCTGTTTGGGGAGGGTTTTTTGGAAGGGACATCCTGCGTGACACTGCAGTGCCACTCCTAGATGGGCCCGGTGTTTGTGTCGGCCACTAGGGTCGCTAATCTTACTCACACAGCTACCTCATTGCGCCTCTTTTTTTCTTTGCGTCATGTGCTGTTTGGGGAGGGTTTTTTGGAAGGGACATCCTGCGTGACACTGCAGTGCCACTCCTAGATGGGCCCGGTGTTTGTGTCGGCCACTAGGGTCGCTAATCTTACTCACACAGCTACCTCATTGCGCCTCTTTTTTTCTTTGTGTCATGTGCTGTTTGGGGAGGGTTTTTTGGAAGGGACATCCTGCGTGACACTGCAGTGCCACTCCTAGATGGGCCCGGTGTTTGTGTCGGCCACTAGGGTCGCTTATCTTACTCACACAGCGACCTCGGTGCAAATTTTAGGACTAAAAATAATATTGTGAGGTGTGAGGTATTCAGAATAGACTGAAAATGAGTGTAAATTATGGTTTTTGAGGTTAATAATACTTTGGGATCAAAATGACCCCCAAATTCTATGATTTAAGCTGTTTTTTAGTGTTTTTTGAAAAAAACACCCGAATCCAAAACACACCCGAATCCGACAAAAAAAATTCGGTGAGGTTTTGCCAAAACGCGTTCGAACCCAAAACACGGCCGCGGAACCGAACCCAAAACCAAAACACAAAACCCGAAAAATTTCAGGCGCTCATCTCTACTGTTAATGTGAAATTTAAAAGACACAAAATAATTTAAGTGCAGTTGGTGCCACCATGGGCACCCAGGTCACTCTTATAAAAAGGATCTGCATTGAGAAAAGTTGAAGCATGTCCATAGCAGGGAAGTGCTCTTCTATGAAACTTTACTCCATACTTGCTTACTTTTGGCTGCTCCCTCCAGGATGGTGTATCCAGATAGAGAAAGGGGGAATGGTGTGCGTGTGTGTGATGTGTTGAAGTGGGCAGTGTGTGTGTGTGTGTGTGTGTGTGTGTGTGTGTGTGTGTGTGTGTGTGTGTGGGGGGGGGGGGGGGGGGGGGGCATGGAGTTGTAATTGTCACATCTTACAATGTAATTATTATACTCCCCACCATACAATGTAATTATTATCAGCATTGTGAAGTGGGGACATGGTCACAACGATGCAATTCAGCACATATCACAACATCAAGCCAATGTCAGTATTGCTTCAGGCATCAACACCCCGCCTCCCCCCCCCCCCCCCCCTTCCCGCTTTCATATCTTGCTCTAGAAGCTATGAATGAGACATTGAGGAGATACTGGAGGTCATAATAAGATAGTTAAGGTCCTTTTTTATGGTCCTTCCCTCCTGCTTTTTACACCACTTTGTTTAGAAGTGTCATCTTTTTAACTAAAATAAGAAATGTGATGGTTGTAAAGAAACGGAGAGGTTGTGGCACCTTTCCAGGAATGTTTGTTATACTGAACTACGTTTTACTGTACTTCTAATTAAGGCCCAGATTCATCAAGTCTTGGAGAGTGATAAAGTACCAACCAATCAGCTCCTAATTGTCATTTTTCAAACACAGCCTGTAACATGGCAGCTAGGAGCTGATTGGTTAGTACTTTATCACGTGCAGTTTATCACTGTCCAAGGCTTAATAAATCTGAGCCAAAATTAATTAGTCCTTGGACTGCTAGTTTGAAGGCTACATTCTAAGGATATAATTCCAAGGATAGGGTATAAGGCCGGGCTGTACTAAAGTAAAAATGCGGTAAAAACGCAATTTTCTGTTTTTTTAAACCACATTTTCATATGTACTAACTCCTGTTGGCCCGCATACTGACGTTAACCTATAGAAGCCTGTGGACTTCTTTCAGCATCCCGCCTCCTCTGCCACCCAGTGCCGCTCACTCCAGCCCCCTTTATCTGTGGGCTGCCTGTGTACACCCTCACACCCAGCGGTGCAGTTATTACAAGGGTAAGCTGTTATCGCATTGTAATACTAATTGCATATGTTAGTACATATGCGATTTGTATGAATGCAAATTGTGGTGGAATGTGGCCACCTTCTTTTTACATCCCAGCCTAAATCTCATATATCATATGGCATGGCCTCACAAAGAAAGGGGCGTGGTCACGCAATATTATCCCCAATTCATATTGCGCCACACAGTAGCACAATCAAATTCACATTACACAAAATGGTAGTGTCCCTTATTTATGTTATGACACACCATAGTGCCCCTTATAAACAATGCCCACATTAGTGCCCATTATACATAATGCCCACAGTAGTAGTGCCACTAAAACACATAATGCCCACAGCAGTAATGCCCCTTATGCAATGCCCACAGTGATAGTGCCCCCTTATGCAGAGCCCATAGTAGTACTTTCCCCCTATGCAGTGCCCCTTATGCCCCTAGGAGTAATGCCCTTTATGCAGTGTACCTTGTGGTAGTGCCCCCTGTGGTATTGCCCCCAATGGTAGTGCCCCTTACACACACAAACACACACGCACAAAAAAAAATACTTACCTTAAGCCCCACTCCTCGGAACTATGGGAGAGTGAACTCCTGCCTCCGGCTGCCACTGTGGGGAAGGAGCTGGGCGTTCGCTGGTAACAAAATCTCAGTGGGTGCCCGGCATCTCCCTGAGGCAGCTCCCTGACATCCTGGGTTAGGTGTGCCGGAGGAGGCGGAACTGGTTCCATTTCCAAATGGAACTGATGGTAACCAGTTCCAGCTCACTTTGGGGGTCATTCCGAGTTGATCGCAAGCTGCTTTCGTTCGCAGCGCAGCGATCAGGCAAAAAATCGGCACTTCTGTGCATGCGTATGATGCGCAGTGCGCACACGTGACGTACTTTCACAAAACCCGATGCAGTTTTACACAAGGTCTAGCGACCCTTTTCAGTCGCACTGCTGATCGTTGAGTGATTGACAGGAAGTGGGTGTTTCTGGGTGGTAACTGACCGTTTTTGGGGAGTGTGTGTAAAAACGCAGGCGTGCCAGATAAAAACACAGGAGTGGCTGGGGAAACGGGGGAGTGGCTAGCCGAACGCGGGGCGTGTTTGTGACGTCAAAACAGGAACTAAATAGTCTGAAGTGATCGCAAGGTAGGAGTAGGTCAGCAGCTACTCTGAAACGGCACCATTTTTTGTAGCAGCGCTGCGATCCTTTCGTTTGCACTTCTGCTAAGCTAAGATACACTCCCAGAGGGCGGCGGCTTAACTTTTGCACTGCTGCTAAAAGCAGCTAGCGAGCGATCAACTCGGAATGAGGGCCTTTAACCCCTGTGTAAAACCAACTTTACCTCTAATATCTGAGATTTTAATTCTCTTTGGCTACAATTTTCAGAAGAAAGTTGTCTGTCTGCGACTGTGATCCTGTCTCCATTGCAACACCCCCTCTGTTAATCAAATTGCTGAACTAACTGACCAAACACACCCTCCCCTTTACCAACTGATACAGTATGCAGTATTTCAGAGATTGAATTTCAAGATCTGCAATCACTCCTGGCTTGCCATTGTGAAGGCTACATTCTAAAGATGTCATTGCAAGCATACAGAGTTAAAGCTGGAGTTTAAATATCATCTTTTCTTGATAGGTACATTCATCTTCACCTTTATATATCTGAGTTTTTAATTGCTCTCTGGCTATGCTTTTCACCCCACAATAAAGTTGTCTGCAACAGTGATCCTTTCTCCATCGCAACAAACCCTCTACTAATTAGACTGCTGAACATACTGATCAAACACACCCTCTCCCTGTACCAGTTGATACAGCGTAAAGTATTTAAGAGAATGAATTTCAAGACCTGAGATCAGGCCTTGGCCTCCCATTGTAAAGGCTAAATTCCAAGGATGTGATTCCAAGGTACTGTAATTAAAAACGTTAAAACTGGATTTGAACTGGATTTTGCCCCACTCTCTAAAATTACCCCAAGCATAACAAGCCCTTCTTGCTATTTCTCAATTCCATCCTCCTACAACTTCATCTGGGATTTTGACACACTGGGTGGTATCCTATTAGTTGCGGTGAGTTACCGCAGCTAATGGATTCCCCCGGGGCTATCCTATTATCCTTGTTAACCTGCACTTATTGGGGATTCTGCTTCACAAAGCATAATCCCCAATAACCAGCCCTCGGGGATCCGTTATCTGACCAGAACACATAGGTCCGTGATTTTATCACTGATCCCATGTGTTATTGGCATATAACGGGGGAGTTACCTTACCACATGGTAAAAATGAACTGCCATTGGATAGCCTGATAATGCATCATCGGGCTACAAAGCCCATTATTAACTCACCGCGCCTAATACGATACCGCCTATAGGGGGTAATTTCGAGTTGATCGCAGCCAACAACTTTTTGCTGCTGCTGCGATCAACTAATCCAGTGTATTTTAGCTTAGCAGGGCTGTGAACGCTTGTGCAGCCCTGCTAAGCAAAAACAGTTTTCATCAACCTAGGAGTAAGGCTGCAGCTACTTACCCTGTGCGACGGATCCAGCGACGTTCCACCCGGCTTTGACGTCAGACATCCGCCCTCTGTTTGCCTGAACACGTCAGCGTTCGGATGACCACTCCCCGAAAACGGCATCCAACGGTGAGTATCCGCCCCGGAACGCCTCTCCGCTGTCAGTCTTCATGCGAACGGCGCTGTGTCTTTTTTTTTCAATGTGCACGTCGTTTCGCCGGGCAACGACACGTGTGCGCAATGCGCACGCCGCGCATGCGCAGTTCCGACCCGTTCGCACCGCAGTCGCACCACTGTCGGCTGACAGCTGGCTGTGGTCAGTCAGGCGCAGAGCCTGTGGAGGGGACAGCAGGTGGGGGCCTGCACAGGTGCAGAGCCCTGAGAAGGGGATAGCAGACAGGGGCAGATAGGTGACAGCTGCTGGTGTATAGGATGGTCCCGTCTGAAGTGCAGAACACTGCTTACTGTTAGTGACATCATGCCTGTAAGTAGATATGCTGTATAATACTGTGTGTGTGTGTGTGTGTGTGTGTGTGTGTGTGTGTGTGTGTGTTTACTCAGTACTGTACTCTGGTGTCACTGGCAGCACGTGTTACAATGTGCCATGACTGTGTTATATGTAGTGATGTGCACCGGACATTTTTCGGGTTTTGTGTTTTGGTTTTGGATTCGGTTCCACGGCCGTGTTTTGAATTCGGACGCGTTTTGGCAAAACCTCCCTGAAATTTTTTTGGCGGATTCGGTTGTGTTTTGGATTCGGGTGTTTTTTTACAAAAACCCCTCAAAAACAGCTTAAATCATAGAATTTGGGGGTCATTTTGATCCCATAATATTATTAACCTCAATAACCATAATTTCCACTCATTTTCAGTCTATTCTGAACACCTCACACCTCACAATATTATTTTTAGTCCTAAAATTTGCACCAGGGTCGCTGGATGACTAAGCTAAGCAACCCAAGTGGCCGACACAATCACCTTGCCCATCTAGGAGTGGCACTGCAGTGTCAGACAGGATGGCAGATTAAAAAAATAGTCCCCAAACTGCACATGATGCAAAGAAAAAAAGAGGCGCAATGAGGTAGCTGTGTGACTAAGCTAAGCGACCCAAGTGGCCGACACAAACACCTTGCCCATCTAGGAGTGGCACTGCAGTGTCAGACAGGATGGCACTTCAAAAAATAGTCCCCAAACAGCACATGATGCAAAGAAAAAAAGAGGCGCAATGAGGTAGCTGTGTGACTAAGCTAAGCGACCCAAGTGGCCGACACAAACACCTGGCCCATCTAGGAGTGGCACTGCAGTGTCAGACAGGATGGCACTTCAAAAAATAGTCCCCAAACAGCACATGATGCAAAGAAAAATGAAAGAAAAAAGAGGTACAAGATGGAATTGTCCTTGGGCCCTCCCACCCACCCTTATGTTGTATAAACAGGACATGCACACTTTAACAAACCCATCATTTCAGTGACAGGGTCTGCCACACGATGGATGGATAGTATAGATGGATAGATGGATGGGATGGATGGATATTATACTTGACGACACAGAGGTAGGTAGAGCAGTGGCCTACTGTACCGTACTGCTATATATTATATACTGGTGGTCAGCAAAATTATGCACTGTCCTCCTACTATATATACACTGCACCACTTAAATGCACCACAGGGATGGATGGATAGTATACTTGACGACACAGAGGTAGGTAGAGCTGTGGACTACTATACCATACTGCTATATATAATATACTGGTGGTCAGCAAAATTATGCACTGTCCTCCTACTATATATACACCGCACCACTTAAATGCACCACAGAGGTAGGTAGAACAGTGGCCTGCTGTACCGTACTGCTATATATTATATACTGGTGGTCAGCAAAATTATGCACTGTCCTCATACTATATATACACCGCAAAACAACTAAAATGCACCACAGGTATGGATGGATAGTATACTTGACAAGACAGAGGTAGGTAGAGCTGTGGACTACTGTACCGTACTGCTATATATAATATACTGGTGGTCAGCAAAATTATGCACTGTCCTCCTACTATATATACACCGCACCACTTAAGTGCACCACAGGGATGGATGGATAGTATACTTGACGACACAGAGGTAGGTAGAGCAGTGGCCTACTGTACTGTACTGCTATATATTATATACTGGCGGTCAGCAAAATTATGCACTGTCCTCCTACTATATATACACTGCACCACTTAAATGCACCACAGAGATGGATCGATAGTATACTTGACGACACAGAGATAGGTAGAGCAGTGGCCTACTGTACCGTACTGCTATATATTATATACTGGCGGTCAGCAAAATTATGCACTGCCCTCTTACTATATATACACCACACCACTTAAATGCACCACAGGGATGGATGGATAGTATACTTGACGACACAGAGGTAGGTAGAGCAGTGGCCTACTGTACCATACTGCTATATATTATATACTGGTGGTCAGCAAAATTATGCACTGTGCTCCTACTACTGCGCACAACAACTAAAATGCACCACAGGGATGGATGGATAGTATACTTGACGACACAGAGGTAGGTAGAGCAGTGGACTACTGTACCATACTGCTATACTGGTGGTCACTGGTCAGCAAAATTCTGCACTGTCCTGTCCTCCTATACTACAATGCAGCACAGATATGGAGCGTTTTTCAGGCAGACAACGTATAATACTGGTGGTCACTGGTCAGCAAAACTCTGCACTGTCCTCCTATTATATAATACTGGTGGTCCCCAGTCCCCACAATAAAGCACACTGAGCACAGATATTTGCAGCACACTGAGCACAGATATGGAGCGTTTTTCAGGCAGAGAACGTAGATATTTTCAGCACACTCAGCACAGATATTTGCAAGCACACTGAGCACAGATATTTGCAGCACACTGAACACAACTGAGAGGATGCTGCACGTCCTCTCCCTATCATCTCCAATGCACGAGTGAAAATGGCGGCGATGCGCGGCTCCTTATATAGGATACGAATCTCGCGAGAATCCGACAGCGGGATGATGACATTCTGGCGCGCTCGGGTTAACCGAGCAAGGCGGGAGGATCCGAGTCTGCCTCGGACCCGTGTAAAATGGGTGAAGTTTGGGGGGGGTTTGGATTCCGAGGAACCGAACCCGCTCATCACTAGTTATATGTAACAGTAGCAGGTAGTGATTTATCGCCTATTACTGCTTCACTGTACCTCTGCCACCTGACTGCGATCATATTTGGGTGATTCTCCAGAAAGTGGACATAAAGTTCCGTTCATCACACACTTTAAAAAATGTTTTCCTTTTAAACTGGTCTGTTAAGAAATTGTTGTTATATGAAAACTTAATTGTTTGGTAGCAATGCTTTACCCTATAACGTAAGACCCACTAAAATCTTGGAATTTTGGAGAAATATGCTGTTTGAATTTGTGTAGCTGTCCCGTGCATCATGGAGGATCGCCCTTTTGGTCCTTATGTGTCATTGTAAGCAAGTGCTGAGATTAGTGCTTCTCTACCCATGTGTAATATACCCTGCTAGATGAAGTATGAAAGGGTATTGTTTTTTTCCAGCTTTATCTTTTCGGGCCTACTCATTTCGCTCACCTTTGATCAGGTTCAGTGGCATAACTAGGGGTCTGCAGCCACTGCAAGCGCTTGGCGGCACGCAGGGCTGCGGGGCACCTCAGCCACCGCCACTGATTCTGTTTTGTGAAGGAGGGACACGGAGGGCACAGCGCGCGCCTCTCCTGTGTGTCCCTCCTGGGTCTCCAGCGACATCGGCGTGTCTGTTTAATGAAGTGCGCGTTCGTGAGCCAATCAAAGCTCACAAACGGGCAGTTCATTAAATAGACACGCCGCTGCCACCGGAGGCCCAGGAGGGACACACAGGAGAGGCGAGCGCTTTGCCCTCCGTGTCCTCCTTCACAAAACAAACAGCACAGCAGCAGGGGAGCCCGGAGGGGAGGGGAGGGATGGGGGTGTACCTGGCACTGGGGGGGAGCATATTTGGGCACTGCGGGAGAGCATATTTGTCACTGGGGGGGAGCATATTTGGGCACTGGGGGAGAGCATATTTGGGCACTGGGGGAGATCATATTTGACACTGGGGGAGAGCATATTTGGGAACTGGGGGAGAGCATATTTGGCACTGGGGAGGAGCATATTTGGGCACTGGGGGAGAGCATATTTGGCACTGGGGAGGAGCATATTTGGGCACTGGGGGAGAGCATATTTGGCACTGGGGGAGAGCATATTTGGGAACTGGGGAGAGAATATTTGGTATTGGGGGAGAGCATATTTGGGCACAGGGGGGAGCATATTTGGGCACTGGGGGAGAGCATATTTGGCACTGGGAGGGCATATTTGGCAATGGGGGGTATATGTGTACCTGGAACTGGGGGGTGGGGGACATAGTTGGCACTGGGGGTATATGTGTACCTGGCACTGGGGGGGAATATCTGGCACTGGGAGCACAGCCCTAGCAACACGCATTATCCCCTGGTTACAAGCACAACACCCAGCTCATGAAATCCCTGGCAACAAGCATTACTCCCTAGCAACGAGCATGACACCCAGTGCATGAAACCCCTGGCAATGAATATTACCACCTGGCAACAAGCTTGAAAACCAGCACATGATACCTCTGGCAACAAGCATAACACCTACCGCATGAAACCCCTGGCAACGAGCATGACACCCTGAGCATGAAAACCCCTGGCACCGTGTATGGAACCAAGAGCATGAAACCCCTGGCAACGAGCAGGTAATTTAAAAGTAATTAGAAGCCTTACTGTAGGACTTAATGTATAATGGGCATAGCAGTGTGTGGCATAATGTATCACGGACATTGCGGTGTGTGTCATAATATGTCACAGGCATTAAGGTGTGTGGCATACTATATCACGGGCATTGTGGTATGTGGTATAATGTCTCAGGGGCATTGCAGTGTGTGGCATAATGTATAACAGGTAGAGATGTGCACTGGAAATTTTTCGGGTTTTGTGTTTTGGTTTTGGATTCGGTACAGCGGCCTTGTTTTGGATTCGGACGCGTTTTGGCAAAACCTCCCTGAAAATTTTTTGTCGGATTCGGGTGTGTTTTGGATTCGGGTGTTTTTTTTCAAAAAACCCTCAAAAACAGCTTAAATCATAGAATTTGGGGGCAATTTTGATCCTAAAGTATTATTAACCTCAATAACCATAATTTCCACTCATTTCGAGTCTATTCTGAACACCTCACAATATTATTTTTAGTCCTAAAATTTGCACCGAGGTAGCTGGATGACTAAGCTAAGCGACCCAAGTGGGCGGCACAAACACCTGGCCCATCTAGGAGTGGCACTGCAGTGTCAGAGAGGATGGCACTTAAAAAAATTGGCCCCAAACATCACATGATGCAAAGATAAATAAAAAAGAGGTGCAAGATGGAATTGTCCATGGGCCCTCTCACCCACCCTTATGTTGTATAAACAGGACATGCACACTTTAAGAAACCCATAATTTCAGCCACAGGGTCTGCCACACGAGTGTGGCTGAAATGACTGGTTGGTTTGGGCCCCCACCAAAAAAAGAAGCAATCAATCTCTCCTTGCTCAAACTGGCTCTACAGAGGAAAGAATTCCACCTCATCATCATCCTCTGGTTCCTCACCCCTTTCACTGTGTACATCCCCCTCCTCACAGAGTATTAATTCGACCCCACTGGAATCCACCATCTCAGGTCCCTGTATACTTTCTGGAGGCATTTGATGGTGAATGTCTCCACGGAGGAATTGATTATAATTCATTTTGATGAACATTATCTTCTCCACATTTTCTAGAAGTAACCTCGTACGCCGATCACTGACTAGGTGACCGGCTGCACTAAACACTCTTTCAGAGCAGAGTACACACTGGAGGGGGGGGGGGGGCAACTTAGGTAAAATAAAGCCAGTTTGTGCAAGGGCCTCCAAATTGCCTCTTTTTCCTGCCAGTATACGTACGGACTGTCTGACGTGCCTTCTTGGATGCGGTCACTCATATAATCCTCCACCATTATTTCAATGGTGGCAGAATCATATGCAGTGACAGTAGGCGACATGTCAGTAATCGATGGCAGGTCCTTTAGTCCATACCAGATGTCAGCACTCGCTCCAGACTGCCCTGCATCACCACCAGTGGGTGGGCTCGGAATTCTTAGCCTTTTCCTCGCAGCCCCAGTTGGGGAGAATGTGAAGGAGGAGCTGTTGACGGGTCACGTTCTGCTTGAGTTGACAAGTGTCTCACCAGCAGGTCTTTGAGCATCTGCAGAAAGAGAGATACAATGTAGGCTTTAAACCTAGGATCGAGCACGGTGGCCAAAATGTAGTGCTCTGATTTCAACAGATTGACCACCCGTGAATCCTGGTTAAGCGAATTAAGGGCTCCATCCACAAGTCCCACATGCCTAGCGGAATCGCTCCATTTTAGCTCCTCCTTCAATCTCTCCAGCTGCTTCAGCAAAGGCCTGATGAGGGGAATGACCTGACTCAGGCTGGCAGTGTCTGAACTGACTTCACGTGTGGCAAGTTCATAGGGTTGCAGAACGTTGCACAACGTTGAAATCATTCTCCACTGCGCTTGAGTCAGGTGCATTCCCCCTCCTTTGCCTATATCGTAGGCAGATGTATAGGCTTGAATGGCCTTTTGCTGCTCCTCCATCCTCTGAAGCATATAGAGGGTTGAATTCCACCTCGTTACCACCTATTGCTTCAGCTGATGGCAGGGCATGTTCAGGAGTGTTTGCTGGTGCTACAGTCTTCGGCACACGGTGGCTGAATGCCGAACGTGGCCCGCAATACTTTGGGCCACCGACAGCATCTCTTGCACGCCCCTGTTGTTTTTAAAAAAATTCTGCACCACCAAATTCAATATATGTGCAAAACATGGGACGTGCTGGAATTTGCCCAGATGTAATGCACTCACAATATTGGTAGCATTGTCCGATGTCACAAATCCCCAGGAGAGTCCAATTGGGGTAAGCTAAGCTGCGATGATGTTCCTCAGTTTCCGTAAGAGGTTGTCAGCTGTGTGCCTCTTATGGAAAGCGGTGATACAAAGCGTAGCCTGCCTAGGAACGAGTTGGCATTTGCGAGATGCTGCTACTGGTGCCGCTGCTGCTGTTCTTGCTGCGGGAGGCAATACATCTACCCAGTGGGCTGTCACAGTCATATAGTCCTGAGTCTGCCCTGCTCCACTTGTCCACATATCCGTGGTTAAGTGGACATTGGGTACAACTGCATTTTTTAGGACACTGGTGAGTCTTTTTCTGACGTATGTGTACATTCTCGGTATCGCCTGCCTAGAGAAGTGGAACCTAGATGGTATTTGGTGCCGGGGACACACTCAAGCAATTCTCTAAGTCCCAGTGAATTAACGGTAAATACCGGACACATGTCTAACACCAACGCAGCTGCCAAGTTCTGAGTTATCCGCTTTGCAGCAGGATGACTGCTGTGATATTTCATCTTCCTCGCAAAGGACTGTTGGACAGTCAATTGCTTACTGGAAGTAGTACAAGTGGTCTTCCGACTTCCCCTCTGGGATGACGATCGACTCCCAGCAGCAACAACCGCAGCGCCAGCAGCAGTAGGCGTTATACTCAAGGATGCATCAGAGGAATCCCAGTCAGGAGAGGACTCGTCAGACTTGCCAGTGACATGGCCTGCAGGACTATTGGCGTTCCTGTCTAAGGAGGAAATTGACACTGAGGGAGTTGGTGGTGTGGTTTGAAGGAGCTTGGGTACAAGAGGAATGGATTTAGTTGTTAGTGGACTGCTTCCGCTATCACCCAAAGTTTTTGAACTTGTCAATGACTTCTGATGAATGCGTTCCAGGTGACGTATAAGGGAGGATGTTCCTAGGTGATTAACATCCTTACCCCTACTTATTACAGCTTGACAAAGGCAACACACGGCTTGACACCTGTTGTCCGCATTTCTGTTAAAATAATTCCACACTGTAGAGGTGATTTTTTTTGTAATTTGACCAGGCGTGTCAATGGCCATATTCATCCCACGGACAACAGGTGTCTCCCTGGGTGCCTGACTTAAACAAACCACCTCATTATCAGAATCCTCCTTGTCAATTTCCTCCTCAGCGCCAGCAACACCCATATCCTCATCTTGGTGTACTTCAACAGTAACATCTTCAATTTGACTATCAGGAACTGGACTGTGGGTGCTCCTTCCAGCACTTGCAGGGGGCGTGCAAATGGTGGAAGGCGCCACCTCTTCCCGTCCAGTGTTGGGAAGGTCAGGCATCGCAACTGACACAATTGGACTCTTCTTGTGGATTTGTGATTTAGAAGAACGCACAGTTCTTTGCTGTGCTTTTGTCAGCTTAAGTCTTTTCATTTTTCTAGCGGGAGGATGAGTGCTTCCATCCTCATGTGAAGCTGAACCACTAGCCATGAACATAGGCCAGGGCCTCAGCCGTTCCTTGCCACTCCGTGTCGTAAATGGCATATTGGCAAGATTACGCTTCTCCTCAGATGCTTTCAATTTTGATTTTTGGGTCATTTTACTGAACTTTAGTTTTTTGGATTTTACATGCTCTCTACTATGACATTGGGCATCGGCCTTGGCAGATGACGTTGATGGCATTTCATCATCTCGGCCATGACTAGTGGCAGCAGCTTCAGCATGAGGTGGAAGTGGATCTTGATCTTTCCCTATTTTACCCTCCACATTTTTGTTCTCCATTTTTTAATATGTGGAATTAAATGCCAGTAATATATTAATAGCAATGGCCAACTGTACTGTACTATATGTATACTGCTGGTCAACAAAATTATGCACTGTCCTACTATATACTGCTCACAATAATGCAGCACAGATATGGATAGTATACTTGACACAGAGCTGCAAGATACAGCAATGGTCTACTGTACTGTACTATATGTATACTGCTGGTCACCAAAATGCTGCACTGTTCTACTATATACTGCTCACAATAATGCAGCACAGATATGGATAGTATACTTGACACAGAGCTGCAAGATACAGCAATGGCCTACTGTACTGTACTATATGTATACTGCTGGTCACCAAAATGCTGCACTGTTCTACTATATACTGCTCACAATAATGCAGCACAGATATGGATAGTATACTAGACACAGAGCTGCAAGATACAGCAATGGCCTACTGTACTGTACTATATGTATAGTGCTGGTCACCAAAATGCTGCACTGTCATACTATATACTGCTCACAATAATGCAGCACAGATATGGATAGTATATTTGACACAGAGCTGCAAGATACAGCAATGGCCTACTGTACTGTACTACTATAATTATATACTGGTGGTCCCCACAATGCAGCACACTGAGCACAGATATTTGCAGCACACTGAGCACAGATACGGAGCTTTTCAGGAAGAGAACGCAGCCACGTCCTCTCCGTTCAATCTCCAATGCATGAGTGAAAATGTCGGCGACGCGCGGCTCTTTATATAGAATACGAATCTCGCGAGAATCCGACAGCGGGGTGATGACGTTCGGCCGCGTTCGGGTTAACCGAGCAAGGCGGGAAGATTCGAGGCTGCCTCGGATCCGTGTAAATAGGTGAAGTTCGGGGCGGTTCGGATCTCGACGAACCGAACCCGCTCATCTCTAATAACAGGCATTGCGGTGTGTGGCATAGGGTATAACGGGCATTGCAGTATGTGTCACAGGCATTACGGTGTGTGGTATACTATATCATGGGCATTGTGGTATGTGGTATAATGTCTCAGGGTCATTGCTGTGTGTGGCATAATGTATCACAGACATTGCGATATGTGTCATAATGTGTCACAGGCATTGTGGTATGTGCTATAATGTATCAGGGGCATCGCAGTGTGTAGCATAATGTATCACGGGCATTGCAATGTGTGTCATAATGTAGCACAAGCATTACAGTGTGTGGCATTATGTGTCGGGGGCAGTATGGTGTGTGGCATATTGTGTCATGGGCATTATTGTGTGTGGCATAATGTGTAAGGGCCATAGCAGTATGTAGCATAATGTATGCTGGGCATTACTATTAGGAGGAAAAATGACAAATAATGTAAGGGGCATGAATCAGGATTCTTTTTTTTCCTGTAGTGGCCAACGTCTGGGCGTGCAGTTTGCAGAACTGGGGTATAAGGTAGTCTTTTCCAGCAATGCCATGTCCCTTTATACAAAGCCACGCCCATTTCAGCAAGGCCATGCACCTAAGGCGCGCGCAGATTCACCACTTTACTAGTGCCAATTATGGGGGGGGGGGCAGATAATTTTTGGCTTGGGGGAGAAAATTTTTTAGTTACGCCACTGGTCAGGTTATTCTGTCTTTTTATATTGCGGACAGACGAACTTGAATAGCTGACAAATCAAAATAATATTTAAGTTTCAATTGACTATATTCACAAATATTTGACATGTAAAGCAAAATGGGTATTTTATTACACTGGAATTCTGGAACTTACTTTGTTTTGATAGAATAAGTTAGTTTTACATACAAATGCAAACATTTTATCATTAAACATGCAATTCCTTTGCATTAATAGTTCATCAGAGAAATTGGTATAACAACTCAGCATTTATCAGTATAAACCAACACATTGTCTTCTATACTACAAAATTATATAAACTTAGGATATTGGGGGTAATTCCAAGTTGATCGCGGCAGGAAATTTTTTAGCAGTTGGGCAAAACCATGGGGGTCATTCCGAGTTGTTCGCTCGTTGCCGATTTTTGCTATACTGCGATTAGTCGCTTACTGCGCATGCGCAAGGTTCGCAGAGCGCATGTGCTTAGTTATTTTACACATAAGTTAGGTATTTTACTCACGGCATAACAAAGCTTTTTCATCGCTGTGCTGATCGTAGTGTGATTGACAGGAAGTGGGTGTTTCTGGGCGGAAACTGGACGATTTATGGGAGTGTGCGGAAAAACGCAGGCGTTCGAGTTGCAAAATGCAGGAGTGGCTGGAGAAACGGGGGAGTGTCTGGGCAAACGCTGGGTGTGTTTGTGACGTCAAACCAGGAACGAAAAGGACTGAGCTGGTCGCAATGGCTGAGTAAGTCTGGAGCTACTCAGAAACTGCTAAGAAATTTCTATTCGCAATTCTGCTAATCTCTCGTTCGCACTTCTGCTAAGCTAAGATACACTCCCAGAGGGCAGCGGCCTAACGTGTGCAATGCTGCTAAAAGCAGCTAGCGAGCGAACAACTCGCAATGAGGGCCCATGTGCACTGAAGGAGGGGCGGGGGGGGGGCAGATATAACATTTGCAGAGAGAGTTAGATTTGGGTGGGTTATTTTGTTTCTGTGCAGGGTAAATACTGGCTGCTTTAGTTTTACACTGCAATTTAGATTGCAGATTGAACTCACCACACCCAAATCTATCTCTCTCTGCAAATGTTATATCTGCCTCCCCTGCAGTGCACATTGGCCCTCATTCCGAGTCGTTCGCTCGGTAATTTTCTTCGCATCGCAGCGTTTTTCTGCTTAGTACGCATGCGCAATGTTCGCACTGCGACTGCGCCAAGTAATTTTGCTATGAAGATAGTTTTTTTACTCACGGCTTTTTCTTCGCTCCGGCGATCGTAATGTGATTGACAGGAAATGGGTGTTACTGGGCGGAAACACAGCGTTTTATGGGCGTGTGGATAAAAACGCTATCTTTTCCGGAAAAAACGCGGGAGTGGCTGGAGAAACGGGGGAGTGTCTGGGCGAACGCTGGGTGTGTTTGTGACGTCAAACCAGGAACGACAAGCACTGAACTGATCGCAGATGCCAAGTAAGTCTGAAGCTACTCTGAAACTGCTAAGTAGTTTGTAATCGCAATATTGCGAATACATCGTTCGCAATTTTAAGAAGCTAAGATTCACTCCCAGTAGGCGGAGGCTTAGCGTGTGTAACTCTGCTAAAATCGCCTTGCGAGCGAACAATTCGGAATGAGGGCCATGGTTTTGCCCAACTGCTAACAAAGTTCCTGCTACGATCAACTCAGAATTACCCCCATTGTGGATATCTGTCCCAGTTAGTTCTTATTGCTAAATGGGTAATCTTGGGGATCTGTACCATATAGCAAATAGTAAGATATATATGGTTTGTAGACACACTTTGCAAGTATTTTCCTTTTACTATGCACACGTTAATTTGGTTGAAGCTGCAGTGTGGGATTGATACTGTAAGTAATTATCCACTGACAGGGGTAAACACAGGATTTACTGAGGGGGGTTTCCATATTAGTATATATATATGGATACCCATTAACCAAAATATTCAGAAAACCGGAATATTTCAGCTCTGTAGTAACATCATGACGTGTGCTGGTGTCATGACATCACTGGAGTCTGTGGCCAATCAAAGGCATGTGAGGGATTGGCTTTACAGCCATTCCCTCACCGTCACTACTGCCAGGACCGACCACGGACCCCCGGGATCCCCCTGCTGACGTGCTGCTGACCCCTGGACCCACCACCAATGCGACAGACCCACTGTGGACCCCTGGTACCCATCCGGATAACTGGTATTCTCCTGTTGTCTGGAAAAATTGCATACCTGGAATGCTCCCGATCCCAAGCATTCCGGATAAGGGATACTTGACCTGTATATATATCTCAGATATAGAGTAGATATAGAATATATATATATATATATATATATATATATATTTATAGAGAGAGAGAAAGAGAGAGAGAGAGAGAGAGAGAATATATATATATATATATATATATATATATATATATAGAATCCCAACAAAGAAGACAGCGGCACTCAGGGAATTTACAAATCAATGATGTGTATTCAAAAAATACAAAAGAGACGACGTTTCGGGGCTCACGCGCCCCTTTGTCAAGGTGTCAAAGGGGCGGGTGAGCCCTGAAACGTCGGCTCTTTTGTATTTTTTGAATACACATCATTGATTCGTAAATTCCCTGAGTGCCGCTGTCTTCTTTGTTGGGATTCTGCAAAAGTTTTTCCAGAGGGCACCAGGGTAAATTACAGCCGTTGGAATGAGTGCCAGCCCACTCCCATACTATATATATATATATATATATATAAAGGGTGTGTGTCACTCGTAGCAAATAAAAAGATGAATTGACCACCAGTGCAGATATAGAGTATAAATGCATGCGTGTATGTATTGTCAAAGTCAGAAAAATATCCCTATACACGCTGCCATATTTGCACCTCACGCTGGTCCGCGCTGCGCATGCGTGCGCTTTCCCGTGATAGCGCATACCCGCTGATGCGTGCACCCGCTCGCATCGGTATGCGTATTTACGGTAAAGAGTATGTAGTCGTAGCGTGCGACCCAATCGTTACATATTTCCACGATTAATGTAGTTTGTAGAACATGGTCCCTTTGATAGATTCTGAAAGTTTGGTTAGTATAGAATGTCCCTGAATGGAGGAATCCCTCTTTGTATTGTGCGAAGGGTCTAACAGGAATCATACAGCAGTGTTTGGTACCCATCGGAAGAGTATTTAATTAGCAATATTCCGGTGTTGGTTTGGAGCGTATTAATCGCTCGTGCGAATAGTTATGGACATAAGAAGTTTATGTCCATTACTATTATTTACTCATACTCAGGTATGCGGCGGGAAACCTAGTTTCCCACCCACCTGAGCTGTTTGAAATTGTCACAGCCCACCTGTATGAATCACCCTATGACCTTTTGTTATAATGCGAAGCCGAATTCCTGCGTCCAATGGAAAATGAGGTTGTAGGGACCATTAGATTGCATTGTGTGAGTAGCATAAAAGACAGGCCTGTGGCATCCAGCTTTCACTTCTCATCAAACGGTTCTCATTGCTGATAATCGGGAAGCTGGATGTCCAGAGGCGCATGCAATCATACCCTTTGTGCGTAAGTTTCTCTCCGTAATCATATTGTCTTATTGTGAGCCAATCTCTCTCTCTCCGTCTCTCTCTCTCTCTCTCTCTCTCTCCCTTCTCTTTCTCTCATATCTCCCATTGACTAGTATTGTATTGTATTAGATCAGCATAGTATTTTATTGTATTTCTTGTATAGTTATTCGGTTAGGAAGTCTCTGTTATATTGTAGTGTATCATTTGTACTGTGATTCCTTTTTACAAGTATATTAGTTATAATACAGTTAATAGGCTTTGGACCCTAAACCAGTATCTGTGTATTTCCTATAGTTTTAAGTGTTCACTTGAGCGTCGGAGACGCTCAAGCAGCTTTGTAGTTAGTCAGGTTACACAAGGTTGCACTTACACCCTGTATTCACATTAAGGTATTCTGTGTATTTCATTGATAAAAGGTTTAGACATAAAGGTATAGCTTTGTGAGCGTCTGCGCCGCTGGTGATCTCCTCGTGGTCTCGAGCGTCCGCTACACCATAGCGAATCATTACTCTAGTCATCACCAATAACGTGCTGTCCTGTGATCACTGGGCCGTGAGCGAACGTGACGCTTGAGCGTCTCGCCTACGGCTAAGCGATCGTTACGCAACTAGCGTACCCTTACGGTATTTCTTAGGTAAACAGCGTACTGTGTTCTTAGACTTCATTAAGGGTTGTTTATACGACAAAGGAATTTAACATTGTCAATTGGGGACTCGTCCTGTCCTTCTCATATCTGCACTAGGTAGATCAGCAGACATTATCCCCCAGCAAAGGGTGGGAGGTTGTCTCACAGTGCTGACGGGATAAGCGTCTGCTTCACTTAGATAAAGAGTGCTGAAGGAATCCGGGAACCGGAAGTAAGAACAAAACGCTTGTGTCTTTTAAAACTGTTTATTTCTTTTCTGTCTTGCGTATACACGCACGCATACATATATATCTGCATTTCTTTTTCAATTTCGTATATCACTATTCCTGTTTGCCAATTTTTATAGTTGAAAGAAAAGTGCTAAAAGAGACTTGCTGTTATTTCATAGTTTAAGAATAGAGGTAATAGTTAAAAGTGTAAGACAAACACACAGGTTTGCCTGAGAGATAAGGCAAAGCCAGTGGGGTACGCGGTAGATGATCAGGGATCGTTTACATTGATAAAAGTATATTGTGTTACGGTGGATCTTTGTTTTTGCGTACACGTGTCTCTAACAAAGACTAGCGTACGCAATCCAAAGGCCGACGCACGCAGCGTTCATTACGCAACGTAGCGTCCGGTTACGCCCACGTAGCTCAAGTTGTGATAAGGCGATAAATAACGCAAGTCTATTTTTGGAAAATTTGAAATTTAGTTTAACAGATCCTGCTCCTAATTGGTAACACAGCTGGGCTAAAGAAAATTTCTGCGCAGAAATAGATATAGAAACGAAAGTGTACATGTGTTGAGTGAGTGTGTTTTTATTACATAAGTTTATATAACTTAGAGGTTGAACCAAAAAGAAATCAGGTAGGACATACGTGTAAGTGACATATACGGTGGCTAAGGAGGCATCCTTGGTTAAATAAAATATGAGCATTAGAGTATAGCGGACCAGTATACAAGACCAGGAGGTCAGACCAGGAGGTCGTACAGAACAAGACCAGGAGGTCATAAGGAGACAAAGAAGGTCCGCTATAAAGGTACAAGAAGCACAACCCCGGGGGTTGGTGCTAAAACCCATATAGGCCATTGGAAGCTCTGGCTGAAGGAATTCGCAGCCGCAATTTTCGATTCCACTGATCTCTCAGTACATAACAAGTAGTGCTTATGTACTGAACGATTGTACCGCACGTAATTGTGTGCAGTAGTTAGTAATCTGACCTAATACCATTAGAGTAAAGTGGTCACAAACGCTATCTGTACATTCTGACGTGATTTGTGTAATTTTTTATTTTTAAAGGGAAGTTCGCTGGTCACTCAGGAACTATCTAACAACCCCACCTTTACTGGAAAGAGTAAGTGTCCTGCGGGTAACCCTCATATGTTCCAGTAAACAGAAGGTTTTTCTGGTAGGGCCCTGTATCGAGTACGCCAGCACCATATCGGTGTGATCAGGTCGTATTGGTCGAGGTGGGCGAGTGAGTGGGGTACTCGGTAAACCGCCACCGCCGGCCTATTTTGAATAATTTGGTTTGCTGTAAGGGTTCGCTGAAGACCGTGATATAAAGATCAAAGGAGTAGTAAGCAACACCTGCAGATTATGGGGGCCAATTGTTCAGGTAGGGGGCGATCAACCTCGGTTCGGGTTGATTCAGTGGTCCGACCAATTGGGTCGGCCAGGTACATCATGTGTGAAAAATACGGAAGTCACACAGAGGTTTTATGTGATGAATGGGAGAGAATGACTGTACAAGACAGGGAGAAATTCCCAAGAATAGGTAGCTTCAGTCCAGAAGTGTTACAAAATTTAAGGAGGAGGATATGTCTCATAAAATCAACAAAGAGACGAATTCAGCATCATGATTATTTACAGTTGTGGCAACAGGAAGGTGAGATACAGAGAGGTTTGGCTCTGGCGGCGGGATCTGGGGCAGTCAGGAAACTGATCGCCACAGCCCCGCCACCACCATACATAGCAGGAGAGAAGTTGATTACGGAGAGAAACGCACTGGGTTGTAAAACACAAACACTTAGTAACCCTGTAAATGTTAATGATGTTAACCAAGTAACCCATGCAAGTATTAACCCGTGCAAGTTGTACCCTGTTTTGAACTTTCCTCAGGAGTGTGATCAAGAAGACGATCCGGCAACAATTTCAGCTCTCTCTCTCGCAGCCACCATAGCAGAGACCACAGTAGGCACAGCAACACCCACGAGATTAGCGAAGGCCCCTAGCGGAGGGATAGGTGAGGTCGTGTCAACGGGTAAGTACGGCACCATGCATTATACTGAAACCATTTCACCACAAGTTGTAGAATCTACACAGAATGAGGTTGTTAGAGTTAACCCTGTTAGAGTAATAGCAGTTCCCAATGGGAAAACAGATGTATCAGGAGCCACTCCCATAAGGAACATTGCCATGTACACTCCATTTTCCCGAATGGAATTAAGAACAATAGTGTCCGAATTTCCTGACCCCAGGAAAGACTTAGTTGCTAGCCAAAAATACATCAGGGATCTAGGTAACACTGTAGAACCCAACAACAAGGATTGGCAGATACTGCTAAGAGCTTGTTTACCTTCAAATGTCGACTCAGTTCAATTCTTAGCTGATTGTGGACTAGATAAAGATGTACCACTTTCAGATGTGTACAACAAAGATAACGTAAAAAGGATAAATTTACAGCTAAAGGAGTATTTCCCAGCCGTTGTTAAATGGAACAAGATATTTTCCATTAGACAAAAAGAGTCCGAAACGGCAGTAGAATATTTCCACCGGGCACTATTAGAAATGGCAAAGTACACTGGAATAGAAGACATTAGGACCAACCCAAACCACCAAGAAGTAGCAGTATCTGTACTGATGGATGGTTTAAAGGAAACATTAAAAACTAGGGTTCAGACCACGCAACCATGTTGGCGAGGTCTGTCGGTGTCCACATTGAGAGAGGCTGCTATTGATCACGACAGAAACATCACTAGACACAGGGAGTCGCAAAGTGATAAGTTGATGTCAGTAAGTATACAGGCGCTGACCACAAGGCAGCCTGCGTATGTACCACCGAATCCTGTGGGTAAGTCAAGTGTAATAACATGTTTTTCTTGTAACAAACAGGGACACTATGCACGAGACTGTAGAACAAAGAGTGTACAAAGATCTTTTCAACCCCCTAGACAACGACACGACACACGACATTGGGAGCAGGGTCCACAGAGGCGGAGTTTTGAGCCACATACAGGGGAAACAAAAAGATACCCCCCGAACAGAGATTGGCATGCCTCTGGTAGTTCCCAGCTAACTCCCTCACAAGTAGTCGCTGCCAGCGGGATTCAGGGAGGTCAGCATACCCAATAGGGGTGTGGCCATACCTGTAATCTGCAGCCAGTTAAATTGATTGCCAGTCTTGGAAGTGAACCAGAGATTGCAATCAATGTAGCTGGTAAAACCTTAAACTTTCTTGTAGACACAGGGGCGGCCAAATCAGTGATAAATTCGACAGTGGGCATGAGAACCACTGGTAGGACAGTTCCAGCCATGGGAGTAACAGGAGTAGTCCAGCACTACCCTGTTAGCAAACCAGCCGAGATTACAATAGGGCCTTTGCATACCAAGCATTCATTTTTGCTAGCTGCATCGGCACCAACCAATCTCCTGGGAAGAGACTTACTATGTAAAATGGGTTGCGTCATTTATTGTACTCCTGAGGGTGTATTCTTGGACATTCCTGAGAATCACGCTCAGGAAGTACGAGACATGTTAGACTCCCCATCAAAATTAATGTCACATCCCATTATGACAAATAGGAATCCATCCCAAATAGAAGAGATGACATCTCAGATACCAGAGTCACTTTGGACAAAAGATGGACAGGACACTGGATTAATGGCAAACGTAGCTCCAGTAGTTGTACAAGTAAAAGATGGTAGGATAGCTCCAAAAATCCCACAGTATCCTCTGAAGCCAGAGGTGGAGTTAGGAGTTTTCCCAGTAATAGAGCGCTTGCTACAACAGGGCATTCTAGTAAGAACGTCCAGCACAGCAAATAGTCCCATCTTCCCTGTTAAAAAGAGTGGGGGGAGGGGTTACAGGCTAGTGCAGGATCTAAGGGGGATTAACAAAATAGTTGAGAGTCAGTTCCCCGTAGTGCCTAATCCAGCTGTCATCCTAATGCAAATTCCTCCCACTGCCAAATTTTTCACTGTTATTGACCTCTGCTCCGCATTCTTTTCGGTACCTCTGCACCCTGACAGCCAATATTTGTTTGCATTCACATACAGAGGAGTCCAATATACGTGGACTCGATTACCCCAAGGTTTCATAGATAGTCCAAGTATATTTTCTCAGGCTTTGCATGATTGTTTACAGTCTTTCCAACCGGAGAGTGGATCAGTATTGATACAGTATGTAGATGATTTATTACTGTGTTCAGATTCACTGGAAGCTTCTCTGAAGGATACGAAACAGCTCCTGTTTCATCTTTCAGACACCGGACACAAGGTGTCCAAAGACAAGTTGCAATTATGCCAAACTAAGGTAAAATATTTGGGACACTGTCTAACACAAGGACTGAGACACCTGACCGCTGATAGAATCCAAGCCATTAGAGACATGACACTGCCACAAACCCAGCAACAGATCAGGACGTTTTTAGGAATGTGTGGGTATTGCCGTAATTGGATCCCAGGGTTTTCCATATTGGCGTTACCTTTGCAGGAAATGGTCTCCTCAAACAAACCTGATAGGATCTCGCATACAGACGAATCCGAAACAGCATTTGAGAGACTCAAACAGTGCCTAACGCAGGCGCCAGCACTAGGTATGCCAGACTATGGGAAACCCTTTGAACTATACGGAACAGAAAGTGCTGGTTGCGCAGCAGGTGTACTAACCCAAAAACACGGTGATGCCAGCAGGCCAGTTGCATACTACAGCGCTCAGCTAGACACGGTAGCACGATCCCTCCCCACATGCTTGCGTAGCGTTGCGGCGATAGCATTGCTAGTGACAAAAAGCGAAGATGTCGTGCTAGGCCACAACCTCACAATCCATACACCACATGCGGTATCAGCCTTATTGAATTCTGCCCAAACCAGACACGTCTCATCAGCGAGGTTTACAAGATGGGAATTGGCACTAATGGCCCCAGTAAACATCACCATAAGGAGATGCAGCGCATTAAATCCTGCAACATTTCTCCCAGGTGTGCCTGGTCAGACACAAAGGGTGGAAGAAGAGAGTGATGGGGAAGGAGGATTTAATACAAAGGAAGATACACATGATTGTATGGAATATTTGACCCAAAATTTTACCGCAAGGCCTGACATCAGTGACAATCCACTGGAAGATGCAGAACTCACGTTCTACACGGACGGTAGTTGTCACAGACAGTCAGACTCGGGAGACTTGTGTACTGGATACGCAGTCGTAGATGACCAAGACACCATAGAAGCGGAACCGCTAGGTCCACCTCACTCAGCCCAGGTTGCTGAACTGGTCGCCCTAACCAGAGCATGTGAATTGGCTAAGGGTAAGTCAGCCAATATCTACACCGATTCTAGATACGCCTTCGGGGTAGTACATGATTTCGGAGCCCTATGGCGCCTCAGAAATTTCATGACGGCAGCTGGTACACCGATAGCGCATGCAGCTTATATAAAAAGGCTTCTAACAGCGATACAGGAACCCGACAGAGTGGCTGTTATCAAATGTAAAGCACACAAATATAGCCAAGACCCAGTATCCCTTGGTAACAGCCGAGCAGACGAAGCTGCAAAGCTTGCAGCTGCTACCCCCATACAGACAGACACCACACAACTGATGGTATTTAATACCATCAACACACAGAAGTTGTGTGAGATGCAGAATTTGTGTTCCACACAGGAAAAGGCAGTCTGGAAGGCAAAGGGATATGGCCAGGAGTCCTCAGGGCTCTGGACGGATGGACATGGTAAACCAGTGGCCCCCAGGACATACCTTCCATGTCTGGCTGAAGCAGCTCACGGGCTGACTCATCTAGGCAAGGAGGGGATGTGCAAATTGGTAAGAGCATACTGGTGCGCCCCAGGATTCTCCTCTCATGCGGGTAAAAGAGCAATGTCATGCCTTACCTGTCTGAGAAAGAATATTGGAAAAGCAATACCTACAGAACCATCTCATGTCCCACCTGCCGGCGGCCCTTTCCAGGTAATACAAATTGACTTCATTCAATTACCCCCATGTCGAAATTTGAAATATGTACTTGTTTGTATAGATGTTTTCTCGAATTGGGTCGAAGCATTTCCAGCAGCTACAAATACCGCTATGTTTACAGCTAAGAAAATTGTGCAGGAATTTGTATGTAGATATGGTATCCCTAGAATCATTGAAAGTGATAGGGGTACCCATTTTACCGGTGATGTCTTTCAAGGAATGTGTAAATTAATGGGTATTGATAGCAAGCTACACACTCCGTACCGTCCACAGGCGAGTGCGAAGGTCGAAAGAGTGAACAGCACTATTAAAAATAAATTGAGTAAAGTAATGGCAGAGACAGGATTGACGTGGCCAGAAGCTTTACCCATTGTTTTGTATAGCATCAGAACCACTCCCAGGTCCCCTCTTAACCTGTCCCCTTTTGAAATTCTGTTTGGTCGACAACCGCATGTCATGATTAACCCTCAGGATGATTTGAAATGTAACAATGAAGTGACTGTAAAATACTTGATTAACATGAGTAAGCAGTTGAGGAATCAAAATGATAATCTGAAGTTGGTGATTCCTGATTTACCAGATAGTAATTGTCATGACATTGAACCTGGGGATTATGTAATGATACGAAATTTTCTACGCTCAGGTTGTCTTATTGATAGATGGGAAGGACCATACCAGGTCTTATTGACTAGCACCACAGCATTGAAGGTTGCTGAGAGAGAGACTTGGGTCCATTCATCCCACTGCAAAAAGGTTGCTGATCCAGAGAAGTCCCGTGATAAGGAACAGACGGTAGAGGTTGTATCACTGGAGTGTCTGTTCCAGGAGGATTGAGGCGGCACCTGAGCCTTGAAGACCGAAAGCAGTTGTTGACTCCCTTCTCCCTTTTATTGTTTTCTCCACTTCCCATCCCCTCTCCCTTAAAAATATCTTTTTCCCCCTTCTCATTCTTCTCTATTTCCTCCTCAAAGATGGACTTGCCCCAAGAGACTGTGATCCGGATTTTGATGTTAACCATGATGTTGACCAGAGCAGTCTGTTCCGGCGAGAGTACCATAGAGGTCGAGAGAGGTTCTGGAATGGGTTCCGATTATGATGATGGAGGCGTAGTTTTCCAAGATCAACCAAACCAACAAGCAAAGGCGAGTATCAGAAAACGGTCCGATAGAAGAAATTGTGATGGATTGTTAGCTGAAGAAAACTGTATCTGTAGGCTCTGTGACAATTTGATTGAGGATGGGTGCATAAAGAAATGCCAATCCAGTTTTAATATCCATATGGACCGGCATCCATTGAGTGACTATCACTCCTTAGTGGGTAACGTATTAAACCAAACAGACTGTTGGGTATGCTCTCAAGTACCTCAGGGTCATAGCAAATCAGGGCTAGTACAATTTCCTTTAACGTTAGGGGAGGTACTTGAGCTAAGTGGTGGGAGACCGGTGGACCGGAGGTTTAACATCTCCAGCCCTCCTAGTTTGAAGCTCCACCAATACCATGTGGATAGGTCCCTCTTATGTTTTAATATCTCCAATCCCCGTAAGCCGGGAAATTGGGAAGTGTCATGGAGCAACCTTACCATGACCTTTTCACACAGAGCAGATAGAATGCCTACAGATACAGAGCTTGTACGCCACATAGCCAGTAGAGGAAAATCTTTCCGGTATCGATATACCTTAGGAAATAGGATTACTAGAGTTGGAGAAGTATCACCAGGATACTGTGCACATATCGTACAAACCGATACGTGCATTAAGCAGATGGAAGAATTAGGGTCAGGAGAGTTCACCTGGAAGGTGTGTAATATGGTAATGTCCTTCTCTGTCCCATATGTTCTCCCCGATGATGCATATTTCATATGCGGGAGAAAGGCGTACAAGTGGCTTGCCCCAAACTCTGAAGGATTGTGTTATATTGGAAAAGTATTGCCTGAAGTGATGACCGTTACACATGACAAAATGAAGGACATACACCGTGGTGCCCAAGCTCCTTATACTCACACTCATTACGAGCACCGAGTTAAAAGACAACTGTCAGAAAGGTTAGAGCATCCGGCCTCTGATCTTGTCCATGAATCCACCGGGATTCAGGTTCTGGTAGCGTTAGATTTCACTCGCACCGCTCGAGGAGTGATGAATTATAGATACATTTCCGCACTCGCCAATTTGTTAGATAATATCACTGAAATGTATGATGACACGTTCAGATACACTGGAAGAGAACTTCAAGCTTATAAAACAGAACTAGTTCAGCATAGGATGGTTCTTAATTATCTTACAGCAGTAACAGGCGGATATTGTGTTACATTGGCAACACAGTACGGCATAAAGTGTTGCACGTATATCACAAATAGCACCGAGGATCCGGTAGAGGTCATAGACCAAAAGATGGACGATATTCTCCAATTGAAGTGGGAATTTCGTCGAAAACACAATCTCACCCTTGCTGCTGTAGGTAATGAGCTGACTGGTTGGGTGTCATGGTTGAACCCGCGAAATTGGTTCTCCGGTTTAGGAGACTGGGCTCAAGGAGTCATAATGGATGTTGGAAAGTTCCTCCTATGTATCTTAGGTGTTGTTATATCTATTGGATTGATATTTAGATGCGGGCAGGCTTTAATGAGGTGCAAACAAAGTACAAAAGTGATGAGCTTGAGGAGTGAGGAAACTGTAATTAACCTGGATTTGATTTATGACCCAATGATAGAAACCAGGATGTGATGAAAAATGCGATTATACGGTCCGTTTCTTTCACCTGTTTTTCTGCTTTTCTCCAAGATACAAAGACCCCCTTGGACGAGGAAGTTGACGAGACGCTATACAGACAACAGACAAGCACCAAAGATGAAGTTTTGACCACTTGAGAAATGGACATTTGATGAACTTTGCCATGGATCCCCAGTTTCCCTAGTATTTTTAAACTCACGCTAGCCCAACATTTTTGTAAATCTGATGGCACTGACAAAGCTATTTGCTCATGCCCAAGGAGCAATACAGCGCAAAGAAGACGACTCTCAACAGATACCGAACAAAACTTCAACGACAGATGTACATTTACCTGACATAGAATATCATTGCATTCTCCATAAGTGTTCTTTATCTTCATCTCTACAACCCTCAGGTAATAACACACATAGTAAAGGGAATACAGGCACAGATATCAGCAATCACATATTCCCCCATTCATGTATCATCAACTAAAATGTGCTCCCCATTTTGTTCAAAATCCGAAAAGAGCTCGGTAAAGTTTGACAGCCCATCCACAGACCCGTACCACGGGATAAGAAGGAATTCAAATGTATACTTCGCAATACCTCGAAGCTTGATTTACCACACGTACGGCACGATGATACATGACCCTCCAAACATGGACTCATACACACATGCTTCTGCTTTCTCACTAGGTCATACCCTCTTCACACCTACTCCCCTCTCCTCCCTCACCCAACCATGGAAATGAATTAACCCCTGACATATATTTTTCTCCTTTTTGTTTTAGAAGGTGGCAGTTATGATTGACTGCCAAAGGGTGGACTGTCAAAGTCAGAAAAATATCCCTATACACGCTGCCATATTTGCACCTCACGCTGGTCCGCGCTGCGCATGCGTGCGCTTTCCCGTGATAGCGCATACCCGCTGATGCGTGCACCCGCTCGCATCGGTATGCGTATTTACGGTAAAGAGTATGTAGTCGTAGCGTGCGACCCAATCGTTACATATTTCCACGATTAATGTAGTTTGTAGAACATGGTCCCTTTGATAGATTCTGAAAGTTTGGTTAGTATAGAATGTCCCTGAATGGAGGAATCCCTCTTTGTATTGTGCGAAGGGTCTAACAGGAATCATACAGCAGTGTTTGGTACCCATCGGAAGAGTATTTAATTAGCAATATTCCGGTGTTGGTTTGGAGCGTATTAATCGCTCGTGCGAATAGTTATGGACATAAGAAGTTTATGTCCATTACTATTATTTACTCATACTCAGGTATGCGGCGGGAAACCTAGTTTCCCACCCACCTGAGCTGTTTGAAATCGTCACAGCCCACCTGTATGAATCACCCTATGACCTTTTGTTATAATGCGAAGCCGAATTCCTGCGTCCAATGGAAAATGAGGTTGTAGGGACCATTAGATTGCATTGTGTGAGTAGCATAAAAGACAGGCCTGTGGCATCCAGCTTTCACTTCTCATCAAACGGTTCTCATTGCTGATAATCGGGAAGCTGGATGTCCAGAGGCGCATGCGATCATACCCTTTGTGCGTAAGTTTCTCTCCGTAATCATATTGTCTTATTGTGAGCCAATCTCTCTCTCTCCGTCTCTCTCTCTCTCTCTCTCTCTCTCTCTCTCCCTTCTCTTTCTCTCATATCTCCCATTGACTAGTATTGTATTGTATTAGATCAGCATAGTATTTTATTGTATTTCTTGTATAGTTATTCGGTTAGGAAGTCTCTGTTATATTGTAGTGTATCATTTGTACTGTGATTCCTTTTTACAAGTATATTAGTTATAATACAGTTAATAGGCTTTGGACCCTAAACCAGTATCTGTGTATTTCCTATAGTTTTAAGTGTTCACTTGAGCGTCGGAGACGCTCAAGCAGCTTTGTAGTTAGTCAGGTTACACAAGGTTGCACTTACACCCTGTATTCACATTAAGGTATTCTGTGTATTTCATTGATAAAAGGTTTAGACATAAAGGTATAGCTTTGTGAGCGTCTGCGCCGCTGGTGATCTCCTCGTGGTCTCGAGCGTCCGCTACACCATAGCGAATCATTACTCTAGTCATCACCAATAACGTGCTGTCCTGTGATCACTGGGCCGTGAGCGAACGTGACGCTTGAGCGTCTCGCCTACGGCTAAGCGATCGTTACGCAACTAGCGTACCCTTACGGTATTTCTTAGGTAAACAGCGTACTGTGTTCTTAGACTTCATTAAGGGTTGTTTATACGACAAAGGAATTTAACATTGTCAGTATATATATATATAGTGCCTATAAATATATATATTTACATATGGCACACATACACACACACACACACACACACACACACACACACACACATACCCGGAGCAGCACTTTCTATGCACTTCTGTCCTTCTTCGGATGAGAGAGCTCAATGCAGCAGCAGGCCAGCAGCAGCTTCTGTGATCGCGATCGTGGTAGTGGTCGCGATCGCGGTTTGTACTGTGACGGAGATACAGCTGTCTCCGTCTCAGAATAAAATAAATTGGCTGGTCGTGGGGGGGGGGGGTTCTGAGTGCTCTGAAACCCCCCCCCCCCTGCGTGCGCAACTGATTGGCATGTGAGGTTTAGTATCATCAGCGTTGTAGAGTTGCAACTTATGAGTTTATAACATTTATCTCCAAATGATTACAGTACTCGATGCTCAGCTGTAAGTTAATGTAGCTCCCTCGCTCTCTCACTTTAGAAACTTTCCTGAAAGGGACATTAGTGGTCCAGGATTCTGATCCTTCTACTATACTGAGCGCAGTCACTATCTTGTGCGTCTTATAATTTATACCTGTACTACCAAAAGCAAAAGCACTTGTTCTATGACTGTAGGCAGAATGCAAAGTTCATTGACTTACTGTACAGCTGGGTAGGGGTTAACTATCAGGGTTGCACTGGCCCACAGGGGAACAGAGGAAACCTCTGGTGGGCCCCACTGCCTGTGGGCCTTACTCCTCCTCTAGGGATAAGGGATAAAGTTCCATAGCCGGCCATAGGCATAGGCAAACTAGGCAATTGATATGCCTAGGGGCATCAGCAGCTTCTGCTGATTAAAATGATATGCAGCATGCCTATATTCTGTATGTAGCATTTCATATGCAGATACAGCCACAGTCTCACACAGTATATAGGCATGCTGCATATCAGTTTAATCAGCAGAAGCGGCTTGTGCATCCTAGCCACATAGCAATGCAAATAAGATGCATTTTCATAAAAAAAATGTGCCAGACATTAGCACTGAGGCAAGATTTATGAGAACACATCTGTATCCAAGCAGAGGCAGAGGTCACAGTGTTAGTGGCAGTGTGAGTGCTGTGTGCATGTGAGTGGGTTGGTTGTGCAGTAGTGTTCGGAATATGTGTAAGGAGCATTATGTGTGTCATGTAAAAATGCATTAATAAAGTGCAACATATGTGTAAAATGGCACTATGTGTGTCATTATGTGTATAAGGGCATTAATAATGTGCGGCATATGTGTAACAGGGTACTACTGTATGTGTGTCATTATGTGTATAGGGGCACTAATAATGTGCAACAAATGTGTAGGGGGCCCTGTGTGTGTCATTATGAGTATAAGGGCATTAATAATGTGCGGCATATGTGTAAGGGACATTATGTGTAAAATGGCATTAATAAAGGTTGTCATAATGTGTAAGGCGCATTATGTTTATAAGGACATTAATGTGTCTCATATGTGTAAAGGGCATTACTGTGTGGAATTGTGTATAAATGCATTACTAATGTGTGGCATTATGTGTATAAGGTGCTCTACTATGTGGCGTTGCGTATAGAAAGGGCACTACTGTGTCATCTAATGTGAATAAATAGCAATAGGGTGTGGTGTAATGTGAATAAGGAGCAATTCAGTGTGATGTAATGTGAATAAGGGGCTCTACTGTGAGGAGTAACGTTTATAAGGTAAAGTGATACTACTGTGGGATGTAATGTGAATTATGGATACTATCGCATGATAAAATGTGAATAAAGTTGCAGTACTGTGTGGCGTAATTGGAATTGGGGTTACTATTGTGTGGCCATGCCCCTTGCCAGCAAAAACACACCCATTTTTGGGATGTGTGCCAAATGTGCGAACTGTTCCTATTTAAAATAGAGGGGGTACAAACACCAAAATAAGGACTGCTATGGGTGAGGGGTGATGGTGCTGGGAAAGAGGTGCAAGGTCAGAGGCGGACCCAGCGATGGTGCTAGGGGGCACCAGCCAAAATCTTGCCTAGGGCATCATATTGGTTAGGGCCGGCTCTGTAACTTCCAGTTATCTATACTAGTGCACTTGAATTATGCATTATATATATGTTACATTATACGTCACAAGAATTTGGTTTATTACTTATTTACCAAGGGGCACAGAACATGTACTCTGTAATGGTTAGCCAAACCTCTGTGGTTGCTGGCCACACCCCCACTGGAGCCTGGCCACACCCTTAAGCATGTGCTCCTATAACAGCATTCTCCTGGTGGGCCATTTATGCCCCAGTCCTACACTCTTAACTATGCTTTCAGTTGCTACATGCTTCCCAGCTACTAGTACTCAGCCTGGCCCCTAGTTTCATCTGCAATGTGTAAGTGCAGTGCAGTTTTTACAGTTCTCTACATTAGATAATGCTTTGCTCCTATAAGCCGTCTATTCATTTATTGTGCTTGACATTAACTATAAACTTTAAGCTAGCTTATCAACTAAAATAAAGGCACGGACACAACTGCGTTGGATTAAATGGTCATCGAATTTATTAATTGGAATTACTTCACTCGTAGTGGGTAGCCAGGAAGACGCTACCACTAACCAGCTCTAGTCACGATCTTACAAAATGGCAGCGACTAAACGCCCCAACTGTCATGGGTGCGACTGAAACAACCCATCTATATATATCAGCATAACCTGTGTTGTGAAGGTCTCACCACCCCTTCCTATAGCAGAGTGAGGACGCTCCCCAAGGAAGTGCCCATCGCCCTCCCACAAGGGCAGGACACACTCGCCGTCCTTCAAAAGGGGTAAGTGCCACAAGACCACTTATGCTACAAGTGACCGCTGGCCAGTAGCACCTTCCCGCCACTGCCAGTTTCAGAGAAACTCAGCCCGCCAACCCAATACGAAATGAAATCCAACCAAACCAACTAACCAAACAAGAACAAAAGACCAATCAAAACAACTCCTATCCCTAACTACAAAGATAACAAACTAATCCAGACAAGAAAGCAGAGCCCTCATAAAAACTCCAATCCCAAGATGGGAGAGATGCACACCATCCTTCCTTAAATAAAAGGGACTCTGGAGCACCAATAGTGGATGTCTAACTGCCAAACCACCAGCAGCCAACACAAATTTCGACACAGCAAAGTTAATATTCTTCCTAGCCCTGTCAAGCGCTGTGTCGTTCCGGGATCCCCTCCAGAAAAACCTAGGAATAATGTCCGACCAAACCAAGCGTACACCAGGCCAAAGCATGCTAAGTTCCCCCAAATCCGCCTGAATCCGAAGGATAAGATCTATACCCTAAAGATGACCCACATCGTTACCACCCAGGTGCAGCAGCAACCATTGGGGACGCGCCCAATGCTGTTCCTGCTGAAACAACAGATCCAAAAGTCCAGACCACCTGAGACCTCTCACACCTAACCATCGCACTCTGCGACCACCTGATAACTCAGACGACCTATCAGCAAGGGGATGACGCTCGGCCCAAAACACGTAAGAGTGGCCAACTACCCAATTCTGTTCGGCGGAATCAGTGGACACTGTAAAAGAAAAAAGTAACCTAGCTGTCAGGCAGTGCCTATAAAACGGGGAAGTAGAAAAGTTAGACCGAACCGAACAGTTAGTAACAAAAAACCCAAGTGAAGGAGAAAACTTAAAAAACCTCCTGTGGACCTGAAGTGTCAGCCAATTGTAATTAGGCCCCCTCGGAGGAAAATTTTTTAAAATTCCTTCACACCTCCAATTGTGGAACGAAAGCCATTCCAAAATTGGCAGGTAAACGCTTTTGGGTTAGCGCAAGTAGCGCAACATTAAACCTTATCCAATCTAATATAAGACTTAAACGCGGCAGACTTCCATCGACCCATTTCTTGAATGGCCGACGGTGGAAGGCCACGCACCGCAGTGCAAGTTGGCCCACTGATGCAGAAGGAATGCGTCCCATATTCAGCGCTATTAAGCCCCAGGGCGGCCAAATAGCACTTCAACACAGCGGCAAAGTGAAACCGAGTAAGAGGCAATGCATCCCCGTGCAGCAGTACTTGAGCACCACATTTAGGCCGTAAGGGCAAATAAATTTGCGCGAGCAGTACAGGGCATAATTCGTCATCCTCCTGAGCCTTCAAAGTCACCCAGCATCCTCGACCCAGCTGGTCGGTCTTGGAACGGGGTAACCTACACATAATGACACCTTCCTTGAGCACCAGGTCCCTGAAAAGCATGCCTGTATCAGTGGACCGTTTATTAGCGGCCACCAGCTCGCCAACCCAAAAGGCCCCAAAAAATGCAAAGGAAAAGGCTGCACGGAAAAGGGACACCTCAAACGCGGAATCAGTCACAGCCGGCAGAATTGCCATGAGCTCACGCAACAACTGCATGTCAATAGGTCTGCGCGTATCTGGTTGGGATGGACTTAAGCTCACCCAACCCTTAAGCGCCTTGGATAAAGTAAACGACCTGGTGAGGTCCGTCCCCTGCTGCAACCGAGCATGGAACGAAATCCCTGCCAAAGCCGCGCACATGGATGCCTTGGACCAACCACTCTGGTAACACTCCCAAACAAAGGCCAACAAAACATCCTCCTCTGACTTACCCCCGGCCCCACACCTAAGCTGGTGCACCTGCCACTCACGCCAAGCTGCAGCATATGCCCGACGGGTCGAAGGAGCCAAGGAGTTCAGCGCCAAGCCGGCTACGCCAGTTCTATAATCTGCCAGACAGAAGTTGGACATGTCAAGCCTAGGGCCTCCGCCCTGGGGCCAGCATGCGAAACCTGGAAAAGTCGAAACGCAAAAGCGCATCAGCGATGCCATTCTCGACCCCAGGCACGTGCTTCGCCGTGAAATTGATGTTAAAACATAGACATTGTAACACCAAAAATCTCAACAGCCGCAAAGCCTGTGGTGATGATGCACGTTGATTGTTTAGTGCCTGCACCACCCCCAAATTGTCGCACCAAAAGACGATCGTCCGGTTTGCCAACTTGGAGGCCCACAACTCCACCGCCACAATTATCGGAAACAGTTCCAATAAAAGAAGGTTAGCAGTAAAACCACGAGATACCCAGGACTGGGGCCAGGCCAAAACACACCACTCGCCTTGGAAAAAAGCACCAAAACCCGTAGAACCTGCACCATCTGTGAACAGTTCCAGGGAAGAATTAGCGACGGGCCAGAGGGGCCACAACAATTCTGAATTAAAAGTAACCAAAAAGGTTGACCAAGTTCTAAGGTCGTCCTTAATTTCACGAGACAGACGAATGTTGTGATGCGGCCCAGTCACTCCAGCAGTGGCCCTCTCGAGCTTACGGCAAAAAACCCTCCCCATAGGAATGACCCGGCAAGCAAAATTAACGGAGCCTAAAAGAGACTGCACCTGATGAAGTCTAACTCTATGCTTACTCAAGCAGTCCTCGCAAAAGCTTCCTCACCTTGTCCACAGGAATGCGACAACAACCCGTGCTAGTGTCAACCTCGATACCCAGATAAGAAAGGCAACACGTGGGTCCCTCCGTCTTATCGTGGGAAACAGGCACTCCCAGAACCCTGAACAACGTGACCGCCGACAAAAAGGAGCTCCTGGCAAATGTTGCTGTCTCTTCGGCCTACAAAAAGAAATTAATCGAGATAGTGGGCGATCCCAATGTGCCCAGTTCCAGCAGAAATGCACCAATGCAGGAACGAGCTGAATTTCTCAAAATAGGCACAAGAGACAGAGCAACCCATCGGCAAACATTTGTCCACATAGAAAAAACCGCCTAACCGAAATCCCATGAACCTGAAAGAGTCGGGGTGAAGGGGAAGAAGGCAAAAAGCGGACTCAACATCTAACTTGGCCAACAGTGCTGCGGGCCCAAAAACCCTGAATCAACTCCAGTGCCTCATCAAACAACTGATACCTGACTGTGCAAAACTCCTCAGGAATGGCGTCGTTAATGGAGCCCCCATGTGGGTAGGAAAAATGCTGGATCAAGCGGAATTTGCCCGGCGCCTTCTTGGGAACTACCCCCAAGGGAGATATGCATAACCCGGGCAGAGGCTCACATGTGAAAGGGCCGCACATGCAACCTAACTTGACCTCCGCCTCCACCTTCTGCCTGACCCCATGGGGAAACTCCATCGCCGACTTCAAATTCCTGCGAGACATGACCTGAACTGATTCCGAAATGGGCAAACGAAAACCGCAACTAAACCCGGCTAACAAGAACTCGGCATCCGTCCTCTTGGGGTAATGGTGCAACCATTTAGCCAACTCAGGTACAACTATAGATGAGGGTGCCTTATTTCACACTGCCGGCAGCAGCACCCTGGTCGGCCTGCTTAACCACACCTCCGGACTTACAATCCCTGGCAGGGTGATTGGCTCCACAGATGCTGCAGGAGTGACGAAAACGACAGGCCACACCCATAGTGCATTTAGAGTCGTTAAACGTGAAACACTTGCCCTTCGCTGCCGTCCCGGGGACATTATTACCCCCCGAAAACTTCCTCTTGGTCTGCCCCTCACCCGTACTACCCCTTTGGTTGGAAACCTCCATCCAAACCTCGATTTCCTTAAAACCCAAAGGTAACGTCGGATTGCCATCTTGATTTTTTCTGAATTTTTCATCATAATCCCTCCAAACGGAACCTTTGTACTTTAAGAACATCTCGTTAATCAAAAATATGTATTTCACCACATTCAGATGTTCGTCGGGGCGAGTTTTCAGGTAAACAGCAGAAAAGACTAAGAAACCTCTCAACCAATGATGAAAACTCCGGAAAACATTTTCACCGACACCTCTAGCCTTAGCCTTATCGAAGTCCTTCCTCATGTCGTCCGTGATGGTGAACAGGTCGACAAATTTCCCTTTAACTATTTTCTCCTTCATCCTCTTCCGTAAGCCCCGAGTAACATCAGTGTTGGCGCAGCGCACCATCTCCAAAAACAACGGCAGCTCGTCAGGAGCCGCCGCCTTTTTCGGCACCTTATCCTTGCCCACCACCTTGACGACCTCGTGCACAACTAATTTTGCATGCTTGTGCGGGCATTTGGGCGAATCAGACCCCTCGCTGCTAGCAGAGGATTTAGATGATGTTACAACAGATGAATCAGCCGCAACATCACGCTCACCAGAACTGATGGGCCAGGGGCGTCAGGCATCTCAGCCGCCTGCGAGAGACCAGGAAACGAAGCACTGGCACCTGCCAGAGATGGGTCCGCGTCTCCGCGCCTCCCTGATCCGTCCTGCACCAGAGCAGCCTGAGGGGCCTAAGAGCTATCTGCGCTAACCTCGGGAACAGAAACAAGTGGTATTAAGTTACCAGGCACCTCAGCCAACCCAACCAATGAACCGGGGAGGGGGCGCGGCACTTCCCCACCCGGGGCCCCCAAAGGCAACTGTGTACCTGACACGGACGGTACCACCTGAGCTGGCGGCGCATGGGATGGGGTAAGGTATGGAGGCACCATACCTGCCTGGCTAACGCTGGGAAAGCGATCACTTGGGGACCCAAAACCACCCTACCAAGGATACCGGTAAGGCCCCGGCTGCGCCGGGGGATAAGGCGGTTGACAGTACGGAAACTGATGGAAGGTTGGCGCCAGAAGGGAAGTGGACTGGAATCCTCCCCCTAAAGAATAAACATTAGGGGGCTGGCCGAAAGCTTGCCCCATCCCAGAGGACCAGACTGACTGGACCACCTGCGGGGTGGAAACTAGTGGGGGAAAACTTTAAGAAACTGCTGGGGCAAATGGAAATTGCAAATAAGGTAGGCCCATACCGATGGGGGAGGAGAATGCTGGCAAGCCAAGGGTGCTTGTAGTAAAACTATCCCCCGCCACGGACCTAAAAGCTGTAAAGGAAGCAGGTTGGCCAGGTAAAGACACAGAGGCTGCTGCGGAGCCTTGTACAGAAAAGGCCCGCAGTACCTCCAAATGTCCAGCAGATGGCTGCCCCTCCCCACCCAGCATGGTACTAGTAGCTGCTTGCTGAGGGTCATGGGAGATGCAGCCAGGCACTAAAATGGCTGCCGGGGGGGGGGATCCTGCCCTTGGAGCACAGTACTCTTCCCAGCTAAATTATGCAAATGCCTGCTGACCCCCCCCCCCGGCCACTGGGGCCCTGTGATGCCCACCAGCAGCCAGGGGTGCATCAGGGGCCACAATACCAACTGGCGCAGGACCCGTGGGGGGCCCACTATGCCCCGGGGTAGCCACGCCCGCACCCACCCCTATGACAGAGCCCAGCGCGGCCGGGGGTGCTGAATCCCAGCCGCGCATGTAGCCCGCAGCAGTGCCGGCGACCGTCGTCTCATACCCGCTGATCGCGGGAGAGACACGGCCGTCCGGCGCTGGGAGCGGGCCTGGCAGGGAGAGCAGCAGGGCAGCGGAGGCGCACAGCACCCGGCGGGGGAGCTGAGTCCACCAGCCGCTGGGGACGGGGAGTAGAGCGCCTGGGCCTGGGCATGGTGAAGGGGTGTGAGGGACACACGAGCTGGGCAATTTGAAATGGCAGGGAGGGAGGCAAAAGAAACAGGGGGGGGGCAACAAATGATTTAAAAACTGTATAAAAGTATACAATGAAAGTAGATAAGGAAAGGGATAGATAAAGAAATAGGGAATAAAGAATAACTGAAATAGAAGGGAATAGAGAAAAATCAGAGCCAGAAATCTCAAGGGGAGAAAGAGTGACAGAGACAGCAATAATACATCCTTCACTTATCACTTCCAACCGACAAGAGGAATCAAATCTGGAAGTTTCTACACTTCATGCACTAAAACACCTCCCCTACACTCACCGATAGGATGGCCCTAACCAATTACAACTCACTCAACAAAGGACATCTTCAACCAGTCACAAAAATTTAAGAATCTTATGTAAATTTCGCGCCTAGCCAGGCACTCTCCTTATCTTGTAGACAAATTGGAAAAGGAATCTAAAGCCCCCTTTCCACTCCACCACTTTAGCCAATTGGGGTTACCGGGACAGCTCTCTACAATGAAGCCGCTCCTGGAGTCCAACAGCCTGCATTCTGAGTAGAGAAGCCCTGCTCTCAGCCAACTCAGCCTCAGCTGCAAGAATATGCAGGGCTCTGCCTCACACACCGCAGCCTGTCTCTTTAAAAGGCCACCTCCGATCTGCCCTCTATAACAGGAGGCCCAGCAAGCGCAGCCCACTCTCCTGTAATCCCCACAGGACTGTCGTACTGCTTCCAAAATGTCAGCTTAACTATCACTTTCCTCCTCTGACATGCTGCAGCTCACTATGCTCCATACTGTAACTGTCTCTTTCCCCCAATATGCTGCTGCTCAAGCTGATGATTACCAGAAATACAATATAACTTATCAAAGGAGCGCTCCTTTGATAAGCTATATTGTATTTCTGGTAATTAGTTGGTGGAACAGTACCACCGGTGGGAGCTGCAGGAACTTGGTATTTAAATATTAATTAACAATTAACAGATTTTTTGGTGGTTTTGTAAGCGCTGGGTATTTTATATACAAGCTGATGTTGTCTGTCACTGGCAAGATATGTCTTTTTTAGAAGGAGGGAGCACAATAAGAAGATTAAAAGTTCACAGCAGGACTTAATATGTACATAAAGTTGAATCCATGTCTGTGGCAGCTCTAACGGGGTGCCACACATGCAGAAGTGTCTCATAACATGTATGTACTGTGTTGGGTTCCCCTACTCATGCAGAAGTGTTTAAAAACAAATATGTACTGTGTCTGCTCCCCTACCCATGCAGAAGTGTCTCATAACATGTATGTTTTGTGTTGGGCTCTTCTACCCATGCAAAAGTGTCTTATAATGACTGGTGGGACACAGACAGGGGCTGGCTGGGCAGAGGGGCAGGGTGCCATCTGCTCCCCAGGCCAGTGCAATTTAGGTGTTCCAGGGCCACATGACTGCAGATTCCCTGAGAAAAACTGGGCTGCTTGCTTGAGTCTGCCCCCCAGGCTGAAAGTTGCCAGCCAGCCCCTGGTCACAGAGGGAGGTGAGAGACTGCTGGTGTTGGTGTGGGGACCGTGCCTATTTTGTAGAGATGAGCGCCTGAAATTTTTCGGGTTTTGTGTTTTGGTTTTGGGTTCGGTTCCGCGGCCGTGTTTTGGGTTCGAACGCGTTTTGGCAAAACCTCACCGAATTTTTTTTGTCGGATTCGGGTGTGTTTTGGATTCGGGTGTTTTTTTCAAAAAACACTAAAAAACAGCTTAAATCATAGAATTTGGGGGTCATTTTGATCCCAAAGTATTATTAACCTCAAAAACCATAATTTACACTCATTTTCAGTCTATTCTGAATACCTCACACCTCACAATATTATTTTTAGTCCTAAAATTTGCACCGAGGTCGCTGTGTGAGTAAGATAAGCGACCCTAGTGGCCGACACAAACACCGGGCCCATCTAGGAGTGGCACTGCAGTGTCACGCAGGATGTCCCTTCCAAAAAACCCTCCCCAAACAGCACATGACGCAAAGAAAAAAAGAGGCGCAATGAGGTAGCTGTGTGAGTAAGATTAGCGACCCTAGTGGCCGACACAAACACCGGGCCCATCTAGGAGTGGCACTGCAGTGTCACGCAGGATGGCCCTTCCAAAAAACCCTCCCCAAACAGCACATGACGCAAAGAAAAAAAGAGGCGCAATGAGGTAGCTGTGTGAGTAAGATTAGCGACCCTAGTGGCCGACACAAACACCGGGCCCATCTAGGAGTGGCACTGCAGTGTCACGCAGGATGTCCCTTCCAAAAAACCCTCCCCAAACAGCACATGACGCAAAGAAAAAAAGAGGCGCAATGAGGTAGCTGACTGTGTGAGTAAGATTAGCGACCCTAGTGGCCGACACAAACACCGGGCCCATCTAGGAGTGGCACTGCAGTGTCACGCAGGATGTCCCTTCCAAAAAACCCTCCCCAATCAGCACATGATGCAAAGAAAAAGAAAAGAAAAAAGAGGTGCAAGATGGAATTGTCCTTGGGCCCTCCCACCCACCCTTATGTTGTATAAACAAAACAGGACATGCACACTTTAACCAACCCATCATTTCAGTGACAGGGTCTGCCACACGACTGTGACTGATATGACGGGTTGGTTTGGACCCCCCCCAAAAAAGAAGCAATTAATCTCTCCTTGCACAAACTGGCTCTACAGAGGCAAGATGTCCACCTCATCTTCACCCTCCGATATATCACCGTGTACATCCCCCTCCTCACAGATTATCAATTCGTCCCCACTGGAATCCACCATCTCAGCTCCCTGTGTACTTTGTGGAGGCAATTGCTGCTGGTCAATGTCTCCGCGGAGGAATTGATTATAATTCATTTTAATGAACATCATCTTCTCCACATTTTCTGGATGTAACCTCGTACGCCGATTGCTGACAAGGTGAGCGGCGGCACTAAACACTCTTTCGGAGTACACACTTGTGGGAGGGCAACTTAGGTAGAATAAAGCCAGTTTGTGCAAGGGCCTCCAAATTGCCTCTTTTTCCTGCCAGTATAAGTACGGACTGTGTGACGTGCCTACTTGGATGCGGTCACTCATATAATCCTCCACCATTCTATCAATGTTGAGAGAATCATATGCAGTGACAGTAGACGACATGTCCGTAATCGTTGTCAGGTCCTTCAGTCCGGACCAGATGTCAGCATCAGCAGTCGCTCCAGACTGCCCTGCATCACCGCCAGCGGGTGGGCTCGGAATTCTGAGCCTTTTCCTCGCACCCCCAGTTGCGGGAGAATGTGAAGGAGGAGATGTTGACAGGTTGCGTTCCGCTTGACTTGACAATTTTGTCACCAGCAGGTCTTTCAACCCCAGCAGACTTGTGTCTGCCGGAAAGAGAGATCCAAGGTAGGCTTTAAATCTAGGATCGAGCACGGTGGCCAAAATGTAGTGCTCTGATTTCAACAGATTGACCACCCGTGAATCCTTGTTAAGCGAATTAAGGGCTGCATCCACAAGTCCCACATGCCTAGCGGAATCGCTCCCTTTTAGCTCCTTCTTCAATGCCTCCAGCTTCTTCTGCAAAAGCCTGATGAGGGGAATGACCTGACTCAGGCTGGCAGTGTCTGAACTGACTTCACGTGTGGCAAGTTCAAAGGGCATCAGAACCTTGCACAACGTTGAAATCATTCTCCACTGCACTTGAGACAGGTGCATTCCACCTCCTATATCGTGCTCAATTGTATAGGCTTGAATGGCCTTTTGCTGCTCCTCCAACCTCTGAAGCATATAGAGGGTTGAATTCCACCATCGTTACCACTTCTTGCTTCAGATGATGGCAGGGCAGGTTCAGTAGTTTTTGGTGGTGCTCCAGTCTTCTGTACGTGGTGCCTGTACGCCGAAAGTGTCCCGCAATTTTTCTGGCCACCGACAGCATCTCTTGCACGCCCCTGTCGTTTTTAAAAAAATTCTGCACCACCAAATTCAAGGTATGTGCAAAACATGGGACGTGCTGGAATTTGCCCATATTTAATGCACACACAATATTGCTGGCGTTGTCCGATGCCACAAATCCACAGGAGAGTCCAATTGGGGTAAGCCATTCCGCGATGATCTTCCTCAGTTGCCGTAAGAGGTTTTCAGCTGTGTGCGTATTCTGGAAAGCGGTGATACAAAGCGTAGCCTGCCTAGGAAAGAGTTGGCGTTTGCGAGATGCTGCTACTGGTGCCGCCGCTGCTGTTCTTGCGGCGGGAGTCCATACATCTACCCAGTGGGCTGTCACAGTCATATAGTCCTGACCCTGCCCTGCTCCACTTGTCCACATGTCCGTGGTTAAGTGGACATTGGGTACAGCTGCATTTTTTAGGACACTGGTGACTCTTTTTCTGAGGTCTGTGTACATTTTCGGTATCGCCTGCCTAGAGAAATGGAACCTAGATGGTATTTGGTACCGGGGACACAGTACCTCCAACAAGTCTCTAGTTGGCTCTGCAGTAATGATGGATACCGGAACCACGTTTCTCACCACCCAGGATGCCAAGGCCTCAGTTATCCGCTTTGCAGTAGGATGACTGCTGTGATATTTCATCTTCCTCGCAAAGGACTGTTGAACAGTCAATTGCTTACTGGAAGTAGTACAAGTGGGCTTACGACTTCCCCTCTGGGATGACCATCGACTCCCAGCGGCAACAACAGCAGCGCCAGCAGCAGTAGGCGTTACACGCAAGGATGCATCGGAGGAATCCCAGGCAGGAGAGGACTCGTCAGAATTGCCAGTGACATGGCCTGCAGGACTATTGGCATTCCTGGGGAAGGAGGAAATTGACACTGAGGGAGTTGGTGGGGTGGTTTGCGTGAGCTTGGTTACAAGAGGAAGGGATTTACTGGTCAGTGGACTGCTTCCGCTGTCACCCAAAGTTTTTGAACTTGTCACTGACTTATTATGAATGCGCTGCAGGTGACGTATAAGGGAGGATGTTCCGAGGTGGTTAACGTCCTTACCCCTACTTATTACAGCTTGACAAAGGGAACACACGGCTTGACACCTGTTGTCCGCATTTCTGGTGAAATACCTCCACACCGAAGAGCTGATTTTTTTGGTATTTTCACCTGGCATGTCAACGGCCATATTCCTCCCACGGACAACAGGTGTCTCCCCGGGTGCCTGACTTAAACAAACCACCTCACCATCAGAATCCTCCTGGTCAATTTCCTCCCCAGCGCCAGCAACACCCATATCCTCCTCATCCTGGTGTACTTCAACACTGACATCTTCAATCTGACTATCAGGAACTGGACTGCGGGTGCTCCTTCCAGCACTTGCAGGGGGCGTGCAAATGGTGGAAGGCGCATGCTCTTCACGTCCAGTGTTGGGAAGGTCAGGCATCGCAACCGACACAATTGGACTCTCCTTGTGGATTTGGGATTTCGAAGAATGCACAGTTCTTTGCTGTGCTGCTTTTGCCAGCTTGAGTCTTTTCATTTTTCTAGCGAGAGGCTGAGTGCTTCCATCCTCATGTGAAGCTGAACCACTAGCCATGAACATAGGCCAGGGCCTCAGCCGTTCCTTGCCACTCCGTGTGGTAAATGGCATATTGGCAAGTTTACGCTTCTCCTCCGACAATTTTATTTTAGGTTTTGGAGTCCTTTTTTTTCTGATATTTGGTGTTTTGGATTTGACATGCTCTGTACTATGACATTGGGCATCGGCCTTGGCAGACGACGTTGCTGGCATTTCATCGTCTCGGCCATGACTAGTGGCAGCAGCTTCAGCACGAGGTGGAAGTGGATCTTGATCTTTCCCTAATTTTGGAACCTCAACATTTTTGTTCTCCATATTTTAATAGGCACAACTAAAAGGCACCTCAGGTAAACAATGGAGATGGATACTAGTATACAATTATGGACTGCCTGCCGACTGCAGACACAGAGGTAGCCACAGCCGTGAACTACCGTACTGTACTGTGTCTGCAGCTAATATAGACTGGTTGATAAAGAGAAGATGTCTATGTAACTATGTATGTATAAAGAAGACTGAAAAAAATCCACGGTTAGGTGGTATACAATTATGGACGGACTGCCTGCCGAGTGCAGACACAGAGATAGCCACAGCCGTGAACTACCGTACTGTACTGTGTCTGCAGCTAATATAGACTGGTTGATAAAGAGAAGATGTCTATGTAACTATGTATGTATAAAGAAGAATGAAAAAAAACCACGGTTAGGTGGTATACAATTATGGACGGACTGCCTGCCGAGTGCAGACACAGAGGTAGCCACAGCCGTGAACTACCATACTGTACTGTGTCTGCAGCTAATATAGACTGGTTGATAAAGAGAAGATGTCTATGTAACTATGTATGTATAAAGAAGAATGAAAAAAATCCACGGTTAGGTGGTATTACAATTATGGACGGACTGCCTGCCGAGTGCAGAGACACAGAGGTAGCCACAGCCGTGAACTACCGTACTGTGTCTGCTGCGACTGGATGATAAATGATATAAAAAATATATATATATCACTACTGCAGCCGGACAGGTATATATTATATATTATATAATGACGGACCTGCTGGACACTGTCTGTCAGCAGAATGAGTTTTATTTTTATAGAATAAAAAAAAAAAAACACACAAGTGAAGTCACACGACGAGTGTTTAACTTTTTCAGGCAATCACAATATAAGTATACTACTAACTATACTGGTGGTCAGTGTGGTCAGGTCACTGGTCAGTCACACTGGCAGTGGCACTCCTGCAGCAAAAGTGTGCACTGTTTAATTTTAATATAATATGTACTCCTGGCTCCTGCTATAACCTATAACTGGCACTGCAGTAGTGCTCCCCAGTCTCCCCCACAATTATAAGCTGTGTGAGCTGAGCAGTCAGACAGATATATAATATATATAGATGATGCAGCACACTGGCCTGAGCCTGAGCAGTGCACACAGATATGGTATGTGACTGACTGAGTCACTGTGTGTATCGCTTTTTTCAGGCAGAGAACGGATATATTAAATAAACTGCACTGTGTGTCTGGTGGTCACTCACTATATAATATATTATGTACTCCTGGCTCCTGCTATAACCTATAACTGGCACTGCAGTAGTGCTCCCCAGTCTCCCCCACAATTATAAGCTGTGTGAGCTGAGCAGTCAGACAGATATATATAATATTATATATAGATAATAGATGATGCAGCACACTGGCCTGAGCCTGAGCAGTGCACACAGATATGGTATGTGACTGACTGAGTCACTGTGTGTATCGCTTTTTTCAGGCAGAGAACGGATATATTAAATAAACTGCACTGTGTGTCTGGTGGTCACTCACTATATAATATATTATGTACTCCTGGCTCCTGCTATAACCTATAACTGGCACTGCAGTAGTGCTCCCCAGTCTCCCCCACAATTATAAGCTGTGTGAGCTGAGCAGTCAGACAGATATATATAATATTATATATAGATAATAGATGATGCAGCACACTGGCCTGAGCCTGAGCAGTGCACACAGATATGGTATGTGACTGACTGAGTCACTGTGTGTATCGCTTTTTTCAGGCAGAGAACGGATATATTAAATAAACTGCACTGTGTGTCTGGTGGTCACTCACTATATAATATATTATGTACTCCTGGCTCCTGCTATAACCTATAACTGGCACTGCAGTAGTGCTCCCCAGTCTCCCCCACAATTATAAGCTGTGTGAGCTGAGCAGTCAGACAGATATATATAATATTATATATAGATAATAGATGATGCAGCACACTGGCCTGAGCCTGAGCAGTGCACACAGATATGGTATGTGACTGAGTCACTGTGTGCTGTGTATCGCTTTTTTCAGGCAGAGAACGGATTATAAAGTAAACTGCACTGTCCTCACTAGTAAACTCTCTCCACTCAGTCTCTACACTTCTACAGTAACAGTACTCCTCCTAGTCAGCTCCAGTAAATCTCTCTCAGTCTCTTATAATCTAAATGGAGAGGACGCCTGCCACGTCCTCTCCCTATCAATCTCAATGCACGTGTGAAAATGGCGGCGACGCGCGGCTCCTTATATAGAATCCGAGTCTCGCGATAGAATCCGAGCCTCGCGAGAATCCGACAGCGTCATGATGACGTTCGGGCGCGCTCGGGTTAACCGAGCAAGGCGGGAAGATCCGAGTCGCTCGGACCCGTGAAAAAAAACATGAAGTTCTGGCGGGTTCGGATTCAGAGAAACCGAACCCGCTCATCTCTACTATTTTGTCAGTCCCGGGCCACACAAATTCTGATGGCAGCCCTGTCTGTAACCTATGTAGTGTGCCCTAGATGGCTGCCTCACCTGGTACGTTCAAGGACAGGATGAACAACCTATTGCAGTGGAGGAAATCATGCTCTAATGCAGACTTCCTCCATTTCAAATTTATGCTCTCATCCTTCAGTACTGCCCTTTCCCTCGCTAAACAATCATACTTCAAAATTCTCATCTCTACCCAGTCTTCCAACCACCGGCGTTTCTTTGCCACTGTTAACTCCCTCCTCTGCCCACCACCACCTCCTCTCCATTCCTCATTGTCTGCTCTTGACTTTTTTTCCACTTATTTCACATCCAAGATTGACTCCATACGTCAGGACATCACATTATTATTTATTACAGTTATTTATATAGCGCACACATATTCCGTAGCGCTTTACAGAGAATATTTGCCCATTCACATCAGTCCCTGCCCCAGTGGAGCTTACAATCTATATTCCCTACCACATGTACACACAGACACATTCACGCTAGGGATCATTTTTTTTGTTGGGAGCCAATTAACCTACCAGTATATTTTTGGATTGTGGGAGGAAACCGGAGTACCCGGAGGAAACCAAACGCAAGTACGGGGAGAATATACAAACTTCGCACAGTTAGAGCCATGGTGGGAATCGAACCCATGACTTCAGTACTGTGAGGCAGTAATGCTAACCATTACACCATCCATACTGCCCACCACATCTCACCAGACCAGCAACCAGCCACCACCCATCTCTTGCCAACCCCCCCTTCCCTCACACCAACTCTGACATCTGTCTCCCATGTATCTGGTGAGGAAGTCATGGCCCTCATCCATTTCTCACCCCCACCACCTTCCCACTTGACCCTATCCTCTCCCACCTCCTCCGGTACCTCTCTCCTTCTGCCTGTTCCCATCTTGCCCACCTTCTCAATCTCTCCCTCTCATCAGGCACTATCCGCTCTGCCTTCAAGCATGCTCTTGTCTTCCCTATTCTTAAAATACATACCCTTGATCCAAACACCCTCTCCAACTATCAACCCATCTCTCTCCTCCCTTTTGCCTCCAAACTCATTGAGCGTATTAATCTATAATCGCCTCACTGCCTTTCTTTCTTTCATCTCACTCACTGCTTGACCCATTCCAGTCTGATTTCTGTTCTCTCCACTCCACTGAAACTGTCCTCACAAAAGTCTGCAATGACCTCCATGCAGCCAAATCTAAGGGCCACTACTCTCTGCTTATTCTTCTTGACCATTCTGCTGCTTTTGACACTGTGGACCCCCCTCTCCTTCTGCAAATCCTTCACTCTCTTGGTCTGCATGATACTGCCCTCTCCTGGCTGTCCTCCTACCTCTCTGATCATTCCTTCTTTGTCTCCTCTCATGGCACTACCTCACCCCCACTTCCACTAACTGTTGGTGTCCCCCAAGGCTCTGTTCTTGGTCCTCTCCTTTTCTCTCTCTATACATCCTCCTTAGGTGAACTCATTATTTCTTTTAACTTCCAATATCACCTCTATGCTGATGACACTAAATCTACCTTTCCTCCCCTGATCTCTCTCCGGTTCTCCTCACTCGTACCTCCAACGGTCTCTCTGCTATCTCTTCCTGGTTGTCTCAGCGCTTTCTTAAACTCAACATGTCTAAGACTGAGCTGATCATCTTCCCACCCTCCCACACAACCTCACCTCCCAAAATCTCATTATCCATTGATGGCACGACTATCTCCTCTAGCCCCCAAGTACACTGTCTTGGCGTAATCCTTGACTCCTCCCTCTCCTTCAAACCACACAATCAGCACCTCTCACAAACCTGTCATTTTTATCTCAAAAACATTTCCAGGATCAGACCCGTTCTCACCTAGGATGCTACCAAGACCATTATTCACTCAATGATTATTTCCAGACTGGATTACTGTAATCTCCTCCTAACTGGCCTCCCTGACTATTACCTCTCTATGCTGCAGCCCGGCTCATCTTATTCACCAAATGCACTACATCCACCTCCCCTCTCCTACAAGCCCTTTACTGGCTTCCCTTCCCTTTCAGAATCCAATTCAAACTTCTCACACTCACTTACAAAGCACTCACCCACTCCTCTCCCATTTACATCTCTGACCTTATCTCCCTTTACTCTCCTACCGGTCCTCTTCGCTCTGCTACTGCACGCCGACTCTCCTGTCTTCTGATTACTTCCTCCCACTCCTATCTCCAAGATTTTTCACGTGCTGCTCCCTTTCTCTGGAATTATTTTCCTCTCCCCGTCAGACTCTCCACCTCACTGCAGAACTTTAAACGAGGTCTTAAGACCCACTTCTTTACCAAACCCAGCCAAATCTCATCCTAACCCTCTGTCCCATGCTCGGTCTACCCCATCTGTGTCACTACTGTCTGTCTGCTCCTCCCCTTTAGAATGTAAGCTCTCATGAGTCGGGCCCTCTTCCCTCATGTACTTATCCTTTTCTTACTTTAATAAACCTCAACTGCCCAAATCCTGCAGTTTTTAGGTCACCTTGAAACATATATCTATGTCATCTACTGGTGTAGTTATGCTTAGTTACCCTGTACTTGTCCTATATTTTCTTCAACTGTATGTCACTGTTTTCCTGTTTTGATATGTGCATATTTACTCTGTAATTGGGCTCTGTGGAACCCTTGTGGCACCATATAAATAAAGGAAGGATAATAATAATACTTGCACTATAGATGCAGTGGGAATCTTGTTAGTACCTGTTCATTTTATCCTTGTACAGTATGTCTTATTTCCATGTATTGATTATCGCACATTGAAATCGATGTAGTGCACCCAGCCTGGCTGCCTTGCCTGGTATTCTATTGTGTCGAATGAACAAATCATAAGTAATCATTTTGCAAGGATCTCCCCTAATATTTTTACCTCTCACATGATGTGTCATGTTGTTCAGGCATTGTCTATTCTTACCAGACGACTAATCCTATGTAGTGCACCTAAAATGGCTTCTTCACTTAGATCCTTTGAGAATAATATGAATAATGCTTGGAACTGGAAACCCAAAATGGCTGTCACATCCTTTGTATTATATTCATGGTTTATGTATTTTATGCAGATCTTACTCTTTATGTGATCATAATTTCTGTATTTTATAGAAATCTAAATCTCTGTATTATGTTAGTACTATCTGTAGGGCACCTTGAGTCCTACTGAGAAAGAGATCTTTAAATGATCATTATTATTTTATATTGCTGTTTATATGCTAAATGTACTAGTAGTGGCTATACTTGCCTACAGACTCCTGGAGTACTTCCGGACTCCTCATAAAGAGCCTCCTAGATCCTGGCCACTTCACCACGATTCATGTCAGCAAGCTCCAAACCACCCTCTTCAATGGTGAAATGTGTCATCATGGTTTGCCATTCACTGCTCAATTACACAATCATGGCATTGAGCAGCAGACAATATTTCTATTTTTTGTTTCAGATATAAACCCCTCACTCCAAATTGATGGAACTGTTAGGTTCTTAAGTCTAACAGCCGGAAGGCATAGCTGGTCAATGAGTGATTACCTAGGAGTAAGGTAGGGAGAAGGGACCCAAACGGATGCCCGCCACACTTCGGGCATGGTGGCTCGCTCCACTTCGCTCGCCACCTGGTTAGTAAAGGCAACCAGTGGTGGTGTGAACAGTGAAACTGCAAGCCCCCGGGCTTGCTCCTCCACCTGGGCGTGAAAGGTAGTGTCTCAGATACGACCCCTGGATGGACTATATCGGCTGGACACTTGCAGACTAACCCGCTGAAAAGAGCTTTGTTGGTGGTGACTGCAAGAGGGAGCCTGAAGAGAGCGCTTACCAACAAAAGCACATCTGTTCTGCTGCTGCAGTTTGCAATGAGGGCTGTTGAGGTGTGCCTGTACACCCTCACGGCACTCCTGCCTCTGCACACGAGCATAAGGAGACAAGTGTACCTGCCCCAGCATCCATTTTAGATTCACTGGGGAGCGAAAGGGGTCACCTGCCTCTGCACATTAAGGCCAAGCTGTGGAGCAGTACATCAGGTAGTAGCTGTCTGGACTGGATAAGCTGCTGGGCCAGCGCAGAGAGCAGCTTTGGCACGGAGGTTGACATTTAGGAGGTGACTGGGAGCTCAGAGGAGTGGCCTGTGGAGGAGTGAGTGCCTGTGTTTATACCTGCAGCTGCTCCATAGGCTTGCACTGTCCCTTGTGAGGGGAGGCGAAAGGGGGATTGACACTGACTCCTGTGTGTGTATGTAGGCTGGCACTGACCCCTGTGTATGTTTAGACTGGAACTAACCTGTGCGAATGTGTGTGTGTGTGTGTGTGTGTGTGTGTGTGTGTGTGTGTGCGCGTGCGTGCGTGCGTGCGTGTGTGTGTGTGTGTGTGTGTGTGTTTAGGCTGCTACTGACTCCTGGGAGAGTGTATTTGTGCATGTAGGCTGGCACTGACCTGTGTGTGTGTGCTTAAGTTTAGGCTGGCACTAACACCTGTGTCTGTGGTTTTAGGCTGGTATTGACCCCTGTGTGTGTGTGTTTAAGCTGACACCGACCCGTGTGTGTGTGTGTGTGTGTGTGTGTGTGTGTGAGGGGGGGGAGGGGTTCAGGCTGGTACTGACTCCTGTGTGTGTTTTGGTGGGGGGTGGGGTGGGGGGTAGCACTGACCCCTGTGTATGCTTAGGCTGGAACTGACGTGTGTGTTTAGGCTGCTACTGACCCCTGGGAGAGTGTATTTGCACATGTGTTTAGGCTGGCATTGACCCCTGTGTGTATGGAATTAGGCTGGCACTGACACCTGAGTGTGTGGGTTTAGGCTGGCATTGACCCCTGTGTGGGTTTGGAATCAGGCTGGCAATTATCCCATTGTAGGTGTGGAATTGGGCTGACTCTGACCCCTGTGTGTGGGTTTAGGGTGGAACTGACCCCTGTGTGTGTAGGTTTAGGCTGGAACTGACCCCTATGGGTGTGGGTTTAGGCTGGAACTGACCCCTGTGTGTGTAGGTTTAGGCTGACAGTGATCCCTTGTGTAGTGTGGCACTGTCCCCTGTGTGTTTACTGTGACACTGCCCCCAGAGCGCCCAAACAGTGAAAGTTATAAAAATACTTTATAGAGGACTCATTTTGTTGAGTCAACCAGTGTCATATACCTGGGCTGATTCTGACTTGGGTGCAATGCTAATGATGAATTTTTTGCTACTTCACATGCCATCCGTACATAAAACACCACTGGTAGCATGTGACACTTTTTTTTATATGAAAGGTGGTAATATGTGACATTTTTGTGATAAATGGGAGCACCATGTAGCATTATAAAAGTATAGTAGGGCTAAAAATCTTACTTAAATTGTTTGTCAAATTAGAAATCCAGAAGCCGTGTCTCCAGTACTTCCTAATGTTTATGTTTTTTGTAGAATAAACACCCATGCTCACCTTTACCGGTCTGATAAATAATATGACTCCCACATTGGGTTGAATATTAGGTCTTCAGAAAGAATTTAACCTGGAATCATCTAAATAAATAAACATGGGATGTCTTGCATTCTTTATGAATGCATCATCAAAAGATATGACTAGAAAACCATTTTAAGTCACTAGAGCAATTTCACAGATTTAAATCATGCATATAATTCCCCTCAACACCACAGGGAGAATAGCTGTAACATGTTCCTATCTGGTGCATTGAACTGCTTGTTTCTCAGGCTCTGAAGGGGCAAATTACTGCTGCACACGCACATTCCATTTTGCATTAACTGTTTCAGTATTTCTTTTTTGGAATTGATTTAATTAAGAACACTGTCATTAACATAAATCTAATATTACTATCACAGCACAGCTGATTGTATATTATAGTTATTAATATACATGGATCATACTGTCAGAGACTACAATGGTAGATGGCAGCAGTGTGCAATAGCATACTGTTATGTTCTACGTACTTGGAACCCTGGAGAGAGGGTGGAAACAGAAGAGTTCCAAGTACAGATGGGTGGAGCTGAGGCAAAACTGAGATATGCAGCTTCCCCTAACAAAAAACCTCTGACTCTGTTGCCCTTCCCAGTGGTCGATGAATCTGGGTCCCAACTTGGCTGATGGTTGTCGGAGTTTGATGTTACGGGTTGACAACCACACCCTGTCTCCAACCTTAAAGGTGCATGGACGTCGGAACCTATCTGAAAAAATTTCTCCCGGAAGGCAGCTTTCTTAAGAGCAAGGTGTACCTTCTTCCAAATAGCTCTGAGGCGGGAAGTTAAGGCCAAGGAAGAAGATGGCAATTAGGAGAAAAGGAGTTGGCTCTAGGATGAAAGCCAAGAACCGAAAAGAACGGATACACCTTGGTGGATGAATGACAGGCGTTGTTGTAAGAAAACTCGGCCAGGGGAAGAAAATCCGACCATTCGTTCTGAAGCTTGGCAGTATAAAGACGCAGATACTGCTTCAGCGATTGGTTCACATGCTCCGTCTGCCCATTGGACTGTGGATGATATCCAGAGGTTAAACTGAGTCTCATGTTTAACAAAATGCAAAAGAGCTTCCAGAAATGGGCAATAAACTGCGGTCCCCGGTCCGAGACAATGTCAACAGGTAATCCTTAAAGCCTGAAAATATGGCGAAGGAACAAGACTGCCAAAACCTGAGCGGACGGCAATTGGGGTAAAGCAATGAAATGGGCTATCTTGCTAAAGCGGTCCACCACCATCCAGATCACCTGAAAACCAGAAAAGAGTGGAAGATCCACCACGAAATCCGTGGAAATGTATGACCATGGCCTGACTGGAATGGCTAAAGGCAGGAGCTGCCCCACGGGCAGAGACTGGGACACCTTGTGCCTAGCACAATCTTGGCAAGAGCGAACAAACTCCCTAACATCCTTGGAAAGATTAGGCCACCACAAGATTAACTCCAATGTTTTAGCAACACTAGGATGGCCAGCAACTTTGTTATCGTGGAACTCTGCAAGGACACTGTCTCTCAAGAACTCTGGAACAAAGAGACGGCCAACGGGAGTGTTTCTGGGAGCCTGCTGCTGAACCTGAACTAATTGTGTGTGTAATTCTTGTGTGAGGCCGGTCCGGATAGAGGATGCTGGAATAATAGCAGTGACAGGAGAATGGTTATCGTGAACAGGAAGAAAACAGCGTGACAGGGCATCGGCCTTGGTGTTCTTAGAACCGGGCCTGTAGGTGATGATGAAATTTAACTGGGTAAAGAACAGCGCCCAGCGAGCCAGCTGGGAATTAAGCCATTTAGCTGACTCAATGTACTGGAAATTTTTGTGGTCCTTAAACACAGTGACAGTATGCTTTGCTCCCTCAAAGACAGTGCCTTCATTCCTCAAAAGCCCACTTGACTGCTAACAATTCTCTGTTGCCTACCTCATAGTTGGTCTCTGCGGAGGATAATTTTTTGGACATGAAAGCACAAGGATGTAACACCAAAGACTCTGGGTCTTCTTGAGACAGAACAGCTCCCACCCCAACCTCAGAGGCGTCTACCTCAACGATAAAAGGAAGATCAGGGTTGAGGTGTCTAAGGACAGGAGCAGAGACAAAAGCCTGGAATGTACACTCGACTTGAGGTTACCACTTAGAAGTATCAGCTCCCTTTTTAGTCAAAGCCACAATAGGGGTAACTAACTTGGAGAAAGCATGAATAAAATGTCTATAATAATTAGCAAAACCCAAAAACCTCTGAATAGCCTTCAAGTTAGTGGGTTGAACCCAATTCAAGACTGCCTGGAGTTCTTTAGGTTCCATAAAAAGCCCTTCCGGAGAAATAATATATCCTAAAAAGGACACCTGCGTAACATGAAATTCACATTTTTCCAACTTGGCATATAAGTGATTCTCTCGCAATATATATATATATATATATATATATATAGAGGGGGGGGGCGGCATCAATATTTATATTGCCTCTGGGCAACTGAGAGGACCTGAAGCCACTTCTTGCAATTACCTGTGGTGAAACACCTTTCTTATCCATTAACCTGTATAAAACAGGTGCTGGCAATCACAAATTAAGAGAAAAGTCCAGGAACAGAGCATTTTGTATGTGATGAAGGTTAGTCCACACAACAGGTAAACTTAATCAGTTGAAGTTATATTAGCCAGGTAGACCTAGGAACAGGTCAACACAGGGTTAACAGCAGTAACAGGATATAGGTTTGCCATTTGAAGCAAATAGTACTTGTAGGGTCACTCAGCATTGTGGTTCGGCAGGTATAGTGGAGGCAGTGGAATAGTTTATGTATTGCAGTGGTGGCACAATGACTGTGGGTCCTCTTCCAAACTGGGAAATACACAGGGCCACGTCCATACTTGAGGACAGATAGAGATGGAAAATGTGGAGGGAAGCTATGCATGCGCAGCAGTGCAGTTCAGCGGTCGCACCTCTGTGAAGAGCTGCTCCTGGTCTAGTAAACAGGCAGCATTGATCGCTCCACTAACAGATCATGGGGTTTATTTACTAATATTCGTGTTTTGTCCGTTTTGAAGGGTGTTTGAACTCGAATGGTATCAGGTGCATTTTACTGCAACTTTTTGAATCCTGATACGATCATTCACTAAGCTGCCGAGTTTTGCACAATCGTTTTTTCCGATGTCGATGTGATTCGTAATATCAGGCAGTGTTTTACGGGAGTGATGAGTAAAACACTGCCTGAAAAAACACAAGGAATCCCGGCCGGATCGGTGAGATCCGTGCAGGGCTTCATTGTGTACCTTAAAAAGTTCATTAAAGTCTTCAAAATTCTGAAAAAAATTGCGTGTGGTCCCCCCTCCTAAGCATAACCAGCCTCGGGCTCTTTGAGCCGGTCCTGGTTGAAAAAATATGGGGGAAAAAATGACAGGGGTTCCCCCATATTTAATCAACCAGCACCGGGCTCTGCGCCTGGTCCTGGTTCCAAAAATACGGGGGACAAAAAGCGTAGGGGTCCCCCGTATTTCTGAAACCAGCACCGGGCTCCACTATCTGGGGAGAAAATGCCACAGCCGGGGGACACTTTGATATCGGTCCCTGCGGCCGTGCCATTAAAACCCCAACTAGTCACCCCTGGCCGGGGTACCCTGGAGGAGTGGGGACCCCTTCAATCAAGGGGTCCCCCCTCTTGCCACCCAAGGGCCAGGGGTAAAGCCCAATGGTGGGAACTTTGCGGTCAGCGGTGAGGTTACTTTCGGTCAACCGCTGACCGCAAAGTTCCCACCATTGGCTACAATGGAGCGCATAGGCGCTACATTGTATCACTGTCGTGTGCTGCCTGACAGACACTACAGGAGCACACAGCCAATCAGGAGGGTGCCACGATGTGGCGCTCCCTCATTGGCTGAAGGGACCCTCTTTGACTGGAGTCAGGGGGGGTCCTGGCAGTCGGGGAAAGGGGTCCCATGTGTAAACATGGGACCCCTTTCAGTGCGTGGTCGGGTTTGCGTTTTATTTTTTTGCCAAGTACGTGGATTATTCAAAGGCCGGATTCTTCACTGGATTATGTGAGTATAATTTTTTTCACAGGTACCCCTAGGATTCTACATGGAGAAGAGGACCGAGCCTCGTGGGAACATAGGTAAGTATGTGTGTATGTTGGTGTGCATGTATGTAATAAAGTTGTACTGTCACGGTGTGTGTGTCCTGTTTTTATTGGGGTATTTTTTTAGTAGTAGTACTACAGGTACCAGCGGGCCCGGTTTTCCACCGCATGCTGGTACTTGTGGTTCTCCAAGTACCAGCTTGCGGGGGAGGCTTGCTGGGACTTGTAGTACTGCTACTAAAAACAATATTCACAATTTCACACTTGGCTATCAGCCCCCCATCCGCCGCCCTTGGATGGGGGGGACAGCCTCGGGCTTCACCCCTGGCCCTTGGGTGGCTAGAGGGGGGGGACCCCTTGATTGATTGAAGGGGTCCCCACTCCTCCAGGGTACCCCGGCCAGGGGTGACTAGTTGGGGTTTTAATGGCACGGCCGCAGGGACCGATATCAAAGTGTCCCCCGGCTGTGGCATTATCTACTCAGATAGTGGAGCCCGGTGCTGGTTTCAGAAATACGGGGGACCCCTACGCATTTTGTCCCCCGTATTTTTGGAACCAGGACCAGGCGCAGAGCCCGGTGCTGGTTGATTAAATATGGGGGAACCCCTGTAATTTTTTTCCCCATATTTTTTCAACCAGGACCGGCTCAAAGAGCCCGAGGCTGGTTATGCTTAGGAGGGGGGACCCCACGCAATTTTTTTTTCTGATTTTACACTAAACAGACCCTTTCCCATAGATAACCATGCACAGATCTCACTGATCCGTGCATGGTTATCCAAACTCGACTGGAAAAAGCAGGTCTATTTTTTTGCTGCTTTTTTTAACGATTCGGAAAAAAACAGATCCGCACTTGAGCACTCAGAAACTAACACCCAAATACGAATGAATAGTGAATGCCCGTATTCTATGAAATAACAGCCGCGTTTGACCGATGGTCTATTCATTCGTATTTCGGTAGGCTGTCATTCAAACCATTACGAATAGACCAGACACTGCCAAGATTGGTGCTTAGTGAATTCCCGGATTGGGACTTAGAAAAAAAAATAAAAATCGGCCAAACTCGGATTTTTAGTAAATACTGGCCCATGTATGAGAAAAATATTTTTCAAATCTACTCCGCCCCTATGTAGGACTTCCTGCTAAAATGTGTGTAGTTATGGGCAGCACAAAGGCCCTGTCCCAACGGAAAAGTGTCCTTAAAAAGACAGTTAACATGGCTTCAGAATGAGCTTATCCAGGTTGTTTACATCTCCCACTGCAAGTGAGTGGGCGGAGCAGCTGGTGGAGATTGAGGAGATCCCAGAGAAGTTGTCCAAGTGATGAGGGGGACCTTGCAATGCAATTCAGAGCAAACCTCTTCATCAAGTCTCTGCCCTCTTCTGGGCCCAATTCATAAGGGCGTTATACTCTCCCAAGAGACAGATATAGATACCGTCAATGTTTGCAGTAGCGCATAGTAACTTTTCCATACTTATTTTTATAATTTAATAAACTAAACAAGACATTTTGGGGCTCATCTACAGATGGACTCTAATGTGGTCAGAAACTGCACAGGGAAAATGTAAATAAAAGGTTATTTACCAACATGTTCAGTTTTTGCAAATTTTAGCATGTGAGCAACTCATAAACATGAACTTTTGTGCTAGATATATGTCAGGCATACAAGTGTGTTCCCATGATAGTGCAGAGTCAGACTAAAGTCACTTTTGCCTATTTGTACACAATATATTAATCAATAGGTTCTCAAACTCGGCCCTCAGAATCCCGAACAGTTCACGTTTTACAGGTCTCCTGAGAATCACAAGTGAAATAATTGGCTCCATCTGTGGATCATTTAAAATGTGTCAGTGAAATAGTGACTACACCTGTGCACCTTCTGGATGACCAGGAAAACGTGAGCTGTTTTTTGTCCTGAGGACCGAGTTTAATAACCACTGTAATAATGCAACGAAATGTCATCTACTGAATAGAGAAGAGAGAATAGTGTATGGACAGTTATTAATAAGTGTGAAAGTCAGTGTGAAATGTAAGAAAATAAATAAAATATAATTTAAATAAATACATTAAATAACTTTAAAATTAGAGATGAGCGGGTTCGGTTCTCAGATAACAGAACCCCCTGAACTTTACGATCCAAGCCGGAATCTGAGCCCAGCTCGGGACTTCCCACCAGACTCGGATCCCTGAACGAGGCAAAATGTCATCATCGGATTCTGGAGGGTTTTGGATTCCATATAAACAGTCTCTGTCTCTCTCTATGTGTGGTCGTATTGGGTGGGGTCAGTTTGTGCTCTCTAGGGGTGCGGATAGGGGTGCTGTCCTGTCACTGTGCTGTTAGGGGTGCTGTCCTGTCACTCACTATGTTGCCATGTGCTGTTAGGGTTGCTGCAGCTGTACATGGGTGTTGCTGTCCTGGCTGTCCCTGTGCTGTACAGGGGCACTGTCCTGCTGTATGCTGTGAAAACACAGGGCTGCTGTGAAAATACAGGGGTGCTGTGAAAATAGAGGGGTGTTGGTCCTGTATGCTATAAAAGTTCAGAGGTGCTATGAAAATAATAAATGGTCACAGGTAATTTTTAGTATGCTGAAGAAAAATTTAGGGGTAGGATTTGCAACCCCCCATCTTTGTCTGTTTGTCTGTGACCCCTTCCCCTTTCCAGCACCTGATATATAATTATCTCCAGGAATGACAGAGCAACTACCATTGTTTGCCTGCTTGTGTGTGAGAGGCATTGAATGGGAGCAGTATTTGGAAGGCATGCTGTTCCTTGTAGTGCCAATGGGAGATCCTGGGGGTGGCTCCTGGGTAAGTTAGCTCTCTGTCTGGATGTGTTTTGGTAATAGCCTTTATCATGAGGCCTACTGTGACAAATTGCATGGCCCTATGTGGGCACTGCTATTATGTAGTGTTAGGACTGCTGATATCGGAGAAGCCGTGAAGTGGCTCAGCAGCTTAAACATGTGTTTGTAAACATGTGTGACTAATTCTCTGAATTTCTATTACCAGATAGTTTCAGGATTGGTCACAGGTAATTTTTAATGTGCTGAAGGGAAATATAGGGGTGGGATTTGCAATCCCCCCTCACTGTGTATTTGTCTGTGACCCCTCCCCCTTTCCTGCACCTGATACATAATTATCTCCAGGAATCACCGAGCAACTATCATTGTTTGTCTGCTTGTGTGTGAGAGGCATTGAATGGGAGCAGTATTTGAAAGGCATGCTGTTCCTTGTAGTGCCAATGGGAGATCCTGGGGGTGGCTCCTGGGTAAGTTAGCTCTTTGTTTGGATGTGTTTTGGTAATACCCTTTATCATGAGGTCTACTGTGACAACTTACATGACCCGATGTGGGCACTGCTATTATGTAGTGTTAGGACTGCTGATATCGGAGAAGCCGTGAAGTGGCTCAGCAGCTTAAACATATGTTTGCAAACATGTGTGACTAATTCTCTGAATTTCTATTACCAGATAGGTTCAGGAATGGTCACAGATAATTTTTAGTGTGCTGAAGGGAAATTTTGGGGTGGGATTTGCAACCCCCCCCCTCTCTGTCTGTGTGTCTGTGACCCCTCCCCCTTTCCAGCACCTGATACATAATTATCTCCAGGAATGACCGAGCAACTACCATTGTCTGTCTGCTTGTGTGTGAGAGGCATTGAATGGGAGCAGTATTTGGAAGGCATGCTGTTCCTTGTAGTGCCAATGGGAAATCCTGGGGTTGGCTCCTGGGTAAGTTAGCTCTCTGTCTGGATGTGTTTTAGTAATAGCCTTAATCATGAGGCCTAGTGTGACAAATTACATGGCCCTATGTGGGCACTGCTATTATGTAGTGTTAGGACTTCTGATATCGGAAAAGCCGTGAAGTGGCTCAGCAGCTTAAACATGTGTTTGCAAACATGTGTGACTAATTCTCTGAATTTCTATTACTAGATAGGTTCAGGAATGGTCATAGGTAATTTTTAGTGTGCTGAAGAGAAATTTAGGGGTGGGATTTGCAACACCCCCTCTCTGTCTGTTTGTCTGTGACCCCTCCCCATTTCCAGCACCTGATACATAATTATCTCAAGGAATGACCAAGCAACTACCATTGTTTGTCTGCTTGTGTGTGAGAGGCATTGAATGGGAGCAGTATTTGGAAGGCATGCTGTTCCTTGTAATGCCAATGGGAGATCCTGGGGGGTGGCTCCTGGGTAAGTTAGCTCTCTGTCTGGATGTGTTTTAGTAATAGCCTTTATCATGAGGCCTACTGTGACAAATTACATGGCCCTATATGGGCACTGCTATTATGTAGTGTTAGGACTGCTGGTATCAGAGAAGCTGTGAAGTGGCTCAGCAGCTTAAACATGTGTTTGCAAACATGTGTGACAAATTCTCTGAATTTCTATTACCAGATAGGTTCAGGAATGGTCACAGGTAATTTTAAGTGTGCTGAAGGAAAATTTAGGGGTGGGATTTGAAACCCGCCCTCTCTGTCTGTCTGTGACCCCTCCCCCTTTCCAGCACCTAATACATAATTATCTCCAGGAATGACCGAGCAACTACCATTGTTTGTCTGCTTGTGTGTGAGAGGCATTGAATGGGAGCAGTATTTGGAAGGCATGCTGTTCCTTGTAGTGCCAATGAGAGATCCTGGGGGTGGCTCCTGGGTAAGTGGCTCAGCAACTTAAACATGTGTTTGCAAACATGTGTGACTGATTCTCTGCATTTCTATTACCAGATAGGTTCAGGAATGGTCACAGGTAATTTTTAGTGCGCTGAAGGGAAATATAGGGGTGGGATTTGCAACCCCCCTCTCTGTCTGTCTGTGACCCCTCCCCCTTTCCTGCACCTGATACATAATTATCTCCAGGAATGACCGAGCAACTACCATTGTTTGTCTGCTAGTGTATACAGACAGTCAGCTTGGTGCCTCCTCCAAAGCTTCACTTCTATGCTTCTGTATGCCACCGAGCTGCATTGGTCTTTAAACTGCTTTTGACCTTATAGTGTACCTTACTGTTAGAGATGAGCGGGTTCGGTTTCTCTGAATCCGAACCCGCCCGAACTTCATGTTTTTTTTCACGGGTCCGAGCGACTCGGATCTTCCCGCCTTGCTCGGTTAACCCGAGCGCGCCCGAACGTCATCATGACGCTGTCGGATTCTCGCGAGGCTCGGATTCTATCGCGAGACTCGGATTCTATATAAGGAGCCGCGCGTCGCCGCCATTTTCACACGTGCATTGAGATTGATAGGGAGAGGACGTGGCTGGCGTCCTCTCCATTTAGATTAGGGTTGAGAGAGAGAGAGAGAGATTGACCTGAGGCTGTGATACTGTAGAAGAGAGTGCAGAGTTTAGTGACTGACGACCACAGTGACCACCAGACAGTGCAGTTGTTTGTTTTATTTAATATATCCGTTCTCTGCCTGAAAAAAACGATACACACAGTGACTCAGTCACATACCATATCTGTGTGCACTGCTCAGCCCAGTGTGCTGCATCAATGTATATATATATCTGACTGTGCTCAGCTCACACAGCTTATAATTGTGGGGGAGACTGGGGAGCACTGCAGTGCCAGTTATAGGTTATAGCAGGAGCCAGGAGTACATAATATTATATTAAAATTAAACAGTGCACACTTTTGCTGCAGGAGTGCCACTGCCAGTGTGACTAGTGACCAGTGACCTGACCACCAGTATATATAATATTAGTAGTATACTATCTCTTTATCAACCAGTCTATATTAGCAGCAGACACAGTACAGTGCGGTAGTTCACGGCTGTGGCTACCTCTGTGTCGGCACTCGGCAGCCCGTCCATAATTGTATATACCACCTAACCGTGTTTTTTTTTTTCTTTCTTTATACATACATACTAGTTACGAGTATACTATCTCTTTATCAACCAGTCTATATATTAGCAGCAGACACAGTACAGTGCGGTAGTTCACGGCTGTGGCTACCTCTGTGTCGGCACTCGGCAGCCCGTCCATAATTGTATATACCACCTAACCGTGGTTTTTTTTTCTTTCTTTATACATACATACTAGTTACGAGTATACTATCTCTTTATCAACCAGTCTATATATTAGCAGCAGACACAGTACAGTGCGGTAGTTCACGGCTGTGGCTACCTCTGTGTCGGCACTCGGCAGCCCGTCCATAATTGTATATACCACCTAACCGTGTTTTTTTTTTCTTTCTTTATACATACATACTAGTTACGAGTATACTATCTCTTTATCAACCAGTCTATATTAGCAGCAGACACAGTACAGTGCGGTAGTTCACGGCTGTGGCTACCTCTGTGTCGGCACTCGGCAGCCCGTCCATAATTGTATATACCACCTAACCGTGGTTTTTTTTTCTTTCTTTATACATACATACTAGTTACGAGTATACTATCTCTTTATCAACCAGTCTATATATTAGCAGCAGACACAGTACAGTGCGGTAGTTCACGGCTGTGGCTACCTCTGTGTCGGCACTCGGCAGCCCGTCCATAATTGTATATACCACCTAACCGTGGTTTTTTTTTCTTTCTTTATACATACATACTAGTTACGAGTATACTATCTCTTTATCAACCAGTCTATATATTAGCAGCAGACACAGTACAGTGCAGTAGTTCACGGCTGTGGCTACCTCTGTGTCGGCACTCGGCAGCCCGTCCATAATTGTATATACCACCTAACCGTGGTTTTTTTTTCTTTCTTTATAGTCATACTAGTTACGAGTATACTATCTCTTTATCAACCAGTCTATATTAGCAGCAGACACAGTACAGTGCGGTAGTTCACGGCTGTGGCTACCTCTGTGTCGACACTCGGCAGCCCGTCCATAATTGTATATACCACCTAACCGTGGTTTTTTTTTCTTTCTTTATACATACATACTAGTTACGAGTATACTATCTCTTTATCAACCAGTCTATATATTAGCAGCAGACACAGTACAGTGCAGTAGTTCACGGCTGTGGCTACCTCTGTGTCGGCACTCGGCAGCCCGTCCATAATTGTATATACCACCTAACCGTGTGTTTTTTTTCTTTCTTTATACATACATACTAGTTACGAGTATACTATCTCTTTATCAACCAGTCTATATATTAGCAGCAGACACAGTACAGTGCGGTAGTTCACGGCTGTGGCTACCTCTGTGTCGGCACTCGGCAGGCAGTCCGTCCATAATTGTATACCACCTAACCGTGGTTTTTTTTTCTTTCTTCTTTATACATACATAGTTACATAGACATCTCTTTATCAACCAGTCTATATTAGCAGCAGACACAGTACAGTACGGTAGTTCACGGCTGTGGCTACCTCTGTGTCTGCACTCGGCAGGCAGTCCATAATTGTATACTAGTATCCATCTCCATTGTTTACCTGAGGTGCCTTTTAGTTGTGCCTATTAAAATATGGAGAACAAAAATGTTGAGGTTCCAAAATTAGGGAAAGATCAAGATCCACTTCCACCTCGTGCTGAAGCTGCTGCCACTAGTCATGGCCGAGACGATGAAATGCCAGCAACGTCGTCTGCCAAGGCCGATGCCCAATGTCATAGTACAGAGCATGTCAAATCCAAAACACCAAATATCAGAAAAAAAAGGACTCCAAAACCTAAAATAAAATTGTCGGAGGAGAAGCGTAAACTTGCCAATATGCCATTTACCACACGGAGTGGCAAGGAACGGCTGAGGCCCTGGCCTATGTTCATGGCTAGTGGTTCAGCTTCACATGAGGATGGAAGCACTCAGCCTCTCGCTAGAAAAATGAAAAGACTCAAGCTGGCAAAAGCAGCACAGCAAAGAACTGTGCATTCTTCGAAATCCCAAATCCACAAGGAGAGTCCAATTGTGTCGGTTGCGATGCCTGACCTTCCCAACACTGGACGTGAAGAGCATGCGCCTTCCACCATTTGCACGCCCCCTGCAAGTGCTGGAAGGAGCACCCGCAGTCCAGTTCCTGATAGTCAGATTGAAGATGTCAGTGTTGAAGTACACCAGGATGAGGAGGATATGGGTGTTGCTGGCGCTGGGGAGGAAATTGACCAGGAGGATTCTGATGGTGAGGTGGTTTGTTTAAGTCAGGCACCCGGGGAGACACCTGTTGTCCGTGGGAGGAATATGGCCGTTGACATGCCAGGTGAAAATACCAAAAAAATCAGCTCTTCGGTGTGGAGGTATTTCACCAGAAATGCGGACAACAGGTGTCAAGCCGTGTGTTCCCTTTGTCAAGCTGTAATAAGTAGGGGTAAGGACGTTAACCACCTCGGAACATCCTCCCTTATACGTCACCTGCAGCGCATTCATAATAAGTCAGTGACAAGTTCAAAAACTTTGGGTGACAGCGGAAGCAGTCCACTGACCAGTAAATCCCTTCCTCTTGTAACCAAGCTCACGCAAACCACCCCACCAACTCCCTCAGTGTCAATTTCCTCCTTCCCCAGGAATGCCAATAGTCCTGCAGGCCATGTCACTGGCAATTCTGACGAGTCCTCTCCTGCCTGGGATTCCTCCGATGCATCCTTGCGTGTAACGCCTACTGCTGCTGGCGCTGCTGTTGTTGCCGCTGGGAGTCGATGGTCATCCCAGAGGGGAAGTCGTAAGCCCACTTGTACTACTTCCAGTAAGCAATTGACTGTTCAACAGTCCTTTGCGAGGAAGATGAAATATCACAGCAGTCATCCTACTGCAAAGCGGATAACTGAGGCCTTTGCATCCTGGGTGGTGAGAAACGTGGTTCCGGTATCCATCATTACTGCAGAGCCAACTAGAGACTTTTTGGAGGTACTGTGTCCCCGGTACCAAATACCATCTAGGTTCCATTTCTCTAGGCAGGCGATACCGAAAATGTACACAGACCTCAGAAAAAGAGTCACCAGTGTCCTAAAAAATGCAGCTGTACCCAATGTCCACTTAACCACGGACATGTGGACAAGTGGAGCAGGGCAGGGTCAGGACTATATGACTGTGACAGCCCACTGGGTAGATGTATGGACTCCCGCCGCAAGAACAGCAGCGGCGGCACCAGTAGCAGCATCTCGCAAACGCCAACTCTTTCCTAGGCAGGCTACGCTTTGTATCACCGGTTTCCAGAATACGCACACAGCTGAAAACCTCTTACGGCAACTGAGGAAGATCATCGCGGAATGGCTTACCCTAATTGGACTCTCCTGTGGATTTGTGGCATCGGACAACGCCAGCAATATTGTGTGTGCATTAAATATGGGCAAATTCCAGCACGTCCCATGTTTTGCACATACCTTGAATTTGGTGGTGCAGAATTTTTTAAAAAACGACAGGGGCGTGCAAGAGATGCTGTCGGTGGCCAGAAGAATTGCGGGACACTTTCGGCGTACAGGCACCACGTACAGAAGACTGGAGCACCACCAAAAACTACTGAACCTGCCCTGCCATCATCTGAAGCAAGAAGTGGTAACGAGGTGGAATTCAACCCTCTATATGCTTCAGAGGTTGGAGGAGCAGCAAAAGGCCATTCAAGCCTATACAATTGAGCACGATATAGTAGGTGGAATGCACCTGTCTCAAGCGCAGTGGAGAATGATTTCAACGTTGTGCAAGGTTCTGATGCCCTTTGAACTTGCCACACGTGAAGTCAGTTCAGACACTGCCAGCCTGAGTCAGGTCATTCCCCTCATCAGGCTTTTGCAGAAGAAGCTGGAGACATTGAAGGAGGAGCTAACACGGAGCGATTCCGCTAGGCATGTGGGACTTGTGGATGGAGCCCTTAATTCGCTTAACAAGGATTCACGGGTGGTCAATCTGTTGAAATCAGAGCACTACATTTTGGCCACCGTGCTCGATCCTAGATTTAAAGCCTACCTTGGATCTCTCTTTCCGGCAGACACAAGTCTGCTGGGGTTGAAAGACCTGCTGGTGACAAAATTGTCAAGTCAAGCGGAACGCGACCTGTCAACATCTCCTCCTTCACATTCTCCCGCAACTGGGGGTGCGAGGAAAAGGCTCAGAATTCCGAGCCCACCCGCTGGCGGTGATGCAGGGCAGTCTGGAGCGACTGCTGATGCTGACATCTGGTCCGGACTGAAGGACCTGACAACGATTACGGACATGTCGTCTACTGTCACTGCATATGATTCTCTCAACATTGATAGAATGGTGGAGGATTATATGAGTGACCGCATCCAAGTAGGCACGTCACACAGTCCGTACTTATACTGGCAGGAAAAAGAGGCAATTTGGAGGCCCTTGCACAAACTGGCTTTATTCTACCTAAGTTGCCCTCCCACAAGTGTGTACTCCGAAAGAGTGTTTAGTGCCGCCGCTCACCTTGTCAGCAATCGGCGTACGAGGTTACATCCAGAAAATGTGGAGAAGATGATGTTCATTAAAATGAATTATAATCAATTCCTCCGCGGAGACATTGACCAGCAGCAATTGCCTCCACAAAGTACACAGGGAGCTGAGATGGTGGATTCCAGTGGGGACGAATTGATAATCTGTGAGGAGGGGGATGTACACGGTGATATATCGGAGGGTGATGATGAGGTGGACATCTTGCCTCTGTAGAGCCAGTTTGTGCAAGGAGAGATTAATTGCTTCTTTTTTGGGGGGGGTCCAAACCAACCCGTCATATCAGTCACAGTCGTGTGGCAGACCCTGTCACTGAAATGATGGGTTGGTTAAAGTGTGCATGTCCTGTTTTGTTTATACAACATAAGGGTGGGTGGGAGGGCCCAAGGACAATTCCATCTTGCACCTCTTTTTTCTTTTCTTTTTCTTTGCATCATGTGCTGATTGGGGAGGGTTTTTTGGAAGGGACATCCTGCGTGACACTGCAGTGCCACTCCTAAATGGGCCCGGTGTTTGTGTCGGCCACTAGGGTCGCTAATCTTACTCACACAGTCAGCTACCTCATTGCGCCTCTTTTTTTCTTTGCGTCATGTGCTGTTTGGGGAGGGTTTTTTGGAAGGGACATCCTGCGTGACACTGCAGTGCCACTCCTAGATGGGCCCGGTGTTTGTGTCGGCCACTAGGGTCGCTAATCTTACTCACACAGCTACCTCATTGCGCCTCTTTTTTTCTTTGCGTCATGTGCTGTTTGGGGAGGGTTTTTTGGAAGGGACATCCTGCGTGACACTGCAGTGCCACTCCTAGATGGGCCCGGTGTTTGTGTCGGCCACTAGGGTCGCTAATCTTACTCACACAGCTACCTCATTGCGCCTCTTTTTTTCTTTGCGTCATGTGCTGTTTGGGGAGGGTTTTTTGGAAGGGCCATCCTGCGTGACACTGCAGTGCCACTCCTAGATGGGCCCGGTGTTTGTGTCGGCCACTAGGGTCGCTAATCTTACTCACACAGCTACCTCATTGCGCCTCTTTTTTTCTTTGCGTCATGTGCTGTTTGGGGAGGGTTTTTTGGAAGGGACATCCTGCGTGACACTGCAGTGCCACTCCTAGATGGGCCCGGTGTTTGTGTCGGCCACTAGGGTCGCTTATCTTACTCACACAGCGACCTCGGTGCAAATTTTAGGACTAAAAATAATATTGTGAGGTGTGAGGTATTCAGAATAGACTGAAAATGAGTGTAAATTATGGTTTTTGAGGTTAATAATACTTTGGGATCAAAATGACCCCCAAATTCTATGATTTAAGCTGTTTTTTAGTGTTTTTTGAAAAAAACACCCGAATCCAAAACACACCCGAATCCGACAAAAAAAATTCGGTGAGGTTTTGCCAAAACGCGTTCGAACCCAAAACACGGCCGCGGAACCGAACCCAAAACCAAAACACAAAACCCGAAAAATTTCAGGCGCTCATCTCTACTTACTGTAGCAATGGTGCAAACTAGCAAACACACTGTAAGTTTGGTGGTGAAAAGGTGCCTGCTCAGTATTACACAAAGTGAGTTCAATTCATGTTCAATATTGCTTGGATACTCTGCTAAAATCTCGCCATTGCTAGGCACCTTAATGTATATCCATTCCTTGGCTTAACATGATATGCACATCTATGGCTGGAGTGCATGGGCTAGTGGTTAAGGTGATGCTTTACATAGTTGTCACCCTGGAATCGAATCTCACTTGCAAATAATTTTTATTTTGTCTTCAATACATTATCTATCCATGTTGTACAGTACAGTGTGTGTTTCTGTCACATAATGTGTACAATACAATGTCTGTTTACAACGGTTTATAGTCTAATGCAGCTGGGTGGCATAACATAGAGAGGAAGGGAGGGGGAAAGTGCAGACCAATGCATAAAGTTGAGCAGAGTGCTTTAAAAGTATTGAACCTGAAATGACCTCTACTTATGAATAACTGCCTGTGCGTCTTTACAACAGGTGTCTTTACCAGGGATGTGCAGTGAGGTAAATAGCTGAGGAGGCACTGGGTAGCAGGGACGGTTCTAGCCCTTGTGGCGCCCCGGGTGAAAATAGGGGCATGGCTTCATAAAGGGGCATGGTCAGGTGTGCCCCCTGCAGAGTTATGCCCCCGTTTGTACCGCCTGTAGTGTTGTGAACCCGTTTGTGCCCCCTGTAGAGTTGTGCCCCCGTTTGTGCCACTTACAAAAAAATAATAATTAATTAATACTCACCATCCCTGCTCCTGATTCCCGACCACTGCTGACCTTCGTCTCTGGCCGCCGCTCCTCTGATCTATGGGAGAGACATCATGACATCTCTCCCATAGCACAGCATAGACACTAGAGGTCAATTATGACCCCTAGCGTCTATGTGCCGGTCCCACAATGCCATGCAGTGCACAATGACGTCATTGCGCACCGCACAGCAGTGCCAGAACAGCACCGGGGGTGCACCACCAGCAGCAGATATTGCCACGGAAGTCGGCACCCTGGGCAAAAATCCTGTGTGCCCGTAGCAAGATCCGCTACTGCTGGCTAGTACCACAGCCAGATTTACACATAGGGGGTAATTCCAAGTTGATCGCAGCAGGAATTTTTTTAGCAGTTGGGCAAAACCATGTGCACTGCAGGGGAGGCAGATATAACATGTGCAGAAAGAGTTAGATATGGGTGGGTTATTTTATATCTGTGCAGCAGGGTAAATACTGGCAGCTTTATTTTTACACTGCAAATTAGATTGCAGATTGAACACACCACACCCAAATCTAACTCTCTCTGCACATGTTAAATCTACCTCCCCTGCAGTGCACATGGTTTTGCCCAACTGCTAACAAAATTCTTGCTGCGATCAACTTGGAATTACCCCCACAGTATATGTGTCCAAGGGTTCATGTGGGCATTAAACACAAGTGCAGCAGTATGTACTGCTTGATATTTGGTGAGTTTTGAACAGAGATGTGTGGAGAAGATATCTATCTATCTTTTTACTCCAGAGTTTGACTATAAAAATGATTAGAATAATTAAAAAAAGGTATTTGTAACATATTATTTGTATTTTTCATATACATTATATAGTCAAAACTCAGGCTTATAGTGGAGCATGACAGGAAAGGCTCTGCCTCACCTGCCTCCCCTCACCACACGTCACTGATCTTTACAACATGTACCATGGTCTTTAACATGTACAATAAAATGTTTATGCAGCTTGGTTAAACATAAAAAATATTTAATTATTGATTACAAACTCAACTGCAGCTCTGGATTCATGGCAAAATGCTGTTTAGTACTACTGTACAGTGTAACGAAAGACAGGTTCCATCAGTCAGTCAATGGGTGGTGCTACGGAAATTTTTGGACTATTTAATGCATGCGCAGTACAGTTTAGGAAAAGCGACATCTGGTGGACAGAAAGTTGAATTACACTTTTCGGCTTCTCCAGCGGCTCATTACGTTACTTTGTGACTTACTGTAGCATAATGCTATTTAGAACGCCAAGCATCAGCATTGCAGGGCACAAATAGCAGGGCACACTGCATGGTGTATGGAGCAAAGATGTAGCAGCACACATATGTAGCTTAAGCCTCTGCATCTGAGAGGTGAATACATTTAATTACACAGCAATTTAATGTTGTTTCAAGCAAGTTTTGTAGTATAGAAACTTGCAGACATTGAGAAACCATTAATAATCTGCTGAAAGCTTCAAAGTTTTTATCAAAATATGAACAAATTCCTCATGCTTTCTTTTGGTAGATACACATTGATTTATAGTGGAGGTAATAAGCGTAAAAAAGAATTGTCTTTTTCTTACTTTTCCCAATGTAGCAATGATAAATTTTAGAAAAAAATTCAGAGAAATGCTGTAAATAGTGATATTTTTATCCCCCAAACTCATTGGAAGAGTCCTACTTTTTAATGGCCAAAGAGGCTGGGCTTACTGATATGTGCTCTTTAAATGAGGTAGTATGAGTAGGCAGAATAAAGGCAAGAATGGGAAGGTATGGAGTTTGGTTAATTTGTTCTTTCAGTTCTATTATTTCTGTAATGGTTGGAGTTATATTATTTTAATAGCCTGGCAAAGATAAATGAAGTTATTTTACAGCATTAAATTAATTATATTTATTTTATAATTGCACTTTAACATCTTTTTTAAGAATGGGGATTATCCTGTTTAGTAAAAATTGCAACAATGGTGTCGATTTCTCTGTTGTAGCAAGACACGGGAGCTCTGCAGAAACTTGCCTTTACTGAGAGTATGCACAAACTGACAGGGCTACCGGGAGTACTTACTGTATAGGGTAAGAGGGTGCTTGGCAAAGTGAACTTCCGCCATCCTCACATCACACATACTGTATGTTAGAATATGTGTGTACTGTTGGCTGTGGTATAGTAGAATAATAGTACACACCAGTGTATCCCCTGAAGTCACCAAACAGCTGAAGTGGTTTATTTATCAGTAGCTTGGATATATAGCTATATAGATATACTATATATTTCTATTTTGTTCAATTTGTCATGCCATGCATAGCATGGCTAATCTTTTTTCTACGAGAAGCAAATTAATTAATTTAAAAATTTATGTTTGCTATAATAGAATATGTATAAAGTAGGGTAATAAAGAAGCAAATTAAAGAAGAATCACAAAGCATGGCTAAATCTCATGGTCTATGGCACAGGTTCTCAAGCTCGGTGCTCAGGACCCCACACAGTACATGTTTTGCAGGTCTCCTCACAGAATCACAAGTGAAATAATTAGCTCCACCTGTGGACCTTTTAAAATGTGTCAGTGAGTAATTAATACACCTGTGCACCTGCTGGGTGACCTGCAAAACATGCACTGTGTGGGGTCCTGAGGACCGAGTTTGAGAACCACTGGTCTATGGCATGCCATACACGGCAGGATAAAGGTAAGTTGTATGTGGACATCTGTACACAGTTATGCATATACTGTAACTGACATTTATAATGCGCAGAGCACACAGAGCACTAGTCAGAGACTGTATGCTGGTAGTGGTGCAGGATGCAATCTGTATCACCAGTTTTGGACCGCAGTATTCCCAGTGTCTCACCAAGCTAAGTTGAACACGTCCGTATCCTACTGTGGCACTCTACACAGTGAGAAGATGGTGCTGCACATGCACGGAAGTACAGAAGGTGGCTACTGTATCTTGATTAGGGAGTCAGGCCTCCCTAAAGAAGCCAACATGGAGACTGCGCAGTAGCGCTCTTCTGGCTTCAATAACATCTAGAAATGAATTCTACGTGTATTTTAAAAAAAATGCAGAAAAATTAGGTTACAAAGTTAAGTACAAAATAAATCATGAGTTTTAGGTAATTCTACTGCAGAATATCTAAATCTTAAACATGTAAATATATGAATTATTAATCACATTTGAATGTTTATTATTTGAACATATTCCCCTTTGTTTGTATTTTTTAACAATATATTCTTTAATTTATAGGCAATATTTATGGAAACGTCATAAACTTGATTTAAAGACATAATTTGGGTCCCGCATGAAAAAGGTTAAGAATCCCTGGTCTCCGGTGAATACAGAAAATCTGCAAACAGCCGTACTTAGTCCAAAATGTTGTGTACTGCACCACAAGTTTTTTCTTTTCTTCATTACAAAACTTGCTAATTAAACCAAGTAATGGGTCATAAACTTAGATCATTACATAGAACAGTGACAGAAACAGTTCTATAGCTGTATTGCAGCTGCTTAAAACTTTACCGGATCCATGAAGGTAGATTTAATTAGAATCAATGGAGACTTATAAAGCAACCACCCTAGAACCAAATAAACATAGCAGACATTGAACATTCCCTTTATTCCAAAATTTGTGAAGGTCATTTACGAATTGCAAAATATACAGGGATGTATAAATTTGGATAATTTGTCAAACTACCGTACATATAAGGTACACCTCTCCCTTCTGCTTTGAACAGTGTCCTTCTGCAAATGGTCTACAGTACATGGCCATTTGTGAGATTGTGAGCCCAGATGGCAAGGCAGTCACCTCTTAAAGCTGTATTGTGAAATTTCAAAAAAATTGAGTTCTGCTTTAGCATCAACATTCTGTGCCGTATTTCTAAATGATGCATTTCATAGAATTAATAGTCTATAAGTACTGCACAGAAGGTCTACATATAGATCTGGGATGACAAATTGACAGTTTTGCTGTGTGATGTTTTTGGATATTTCCTGAAAGTGAGTGGGAAACAAAAATTCCTACTGGACTGTACTGACAAAGATTTTTGGTATTTTTTGTATTATTAACCATATGTATTTACTATATTTGTATAATGGATAGGTGTCCTAGGAAACTTTATCATTATTCCAGGAACACTAGGGGGTAAATTTATTAAGTTGGGAGATTTTTAGAACTGGTGATGTTTCCCATGGCAACCAATCAGATGCTACTTACCATTTATCTAGCTGCTTCTAGCAGATAATAGATATAATCTGATTGGTTGCGATGGGCAACATCACCAGTTCTAAAAATCTCCCACTTTAGTAAATTTACCCCCATGTTGCCATTTAAACAGTTACTATTTTTCTTTCCCCCAAAATGTGGTTTCGCTAGAATTAGTTGAATGCACTTGCTTCAAACTACCACAGCATAATACATTCTACAATTTCTTTCCATGTCGGTCCAAAAACAAAATTGAATACATCCCAGCCACAAAGAGAAAAAAACACTGTGATATATAAAGACTATTTTTAAATGTAGTACTATATATTGAACATTCTTCAATGTTTCCTTTCATTATGCCAATATCAGTGGAAAGATAGAACGCCTTATTCACTAACAAAGTGCAAATGTCCAGTAATCAGATATTCACTTTCATTAAGTAACTTGCACTCGATTGATCATATCTAATTGCTGGTTGGATACTATTGATTACTGTACATTTGCATGCGGTTATCAAATAACCCATAGACTTAAAGCTTTTTATCTGTTTCTTCTTTTCCCTTGTCTTTCGATACATATAGTTGTTTCAGTTTAAAAATAGATATGTATATCGTTTAATTCCACAACCCCCTATTTATTTATAAATGATAGTTCTTTTTTGATGTGGTGATTATGATTTGTTGGGTGATGGGATGTAATAAAATCACAGAAGAGCACTGACAGTTGGAATTATGCTCCATCCTTCTCTGTGACAGAACTGGATGAGCGTGTGATTACTGGATAGCTGAGAGACAACAGAACAAGACATCAAACACCAGTGACAGATGATTTGGACATTCCAATCAGAGACCCCAGGATGTATGGAAAGAGTGTTACCTTTAATAACAGCCTTTAAAATAAGCCTTTGATATTGTACAATAACGTGTGACTTAATTGTACATATTTAATACTACATTACCATAGTCTCTACATATTAACTATTTTCTGCCATCATACAGATAGCTTGAAATGCTAATTCATTCAGACTGTGCCATATGGATCAGTAAATTAATCCATAACCAACACTAGCAAACATGCACATGCACACGCATACACAGACTGTTTCTGGTCACTGGACTATGGACCTGATCATGAGGTGCATGCAGTGATGATGTCTGATGGAAGCGGGATGTTTTCAGTATTAGCGTGCATCTGAGTCTTACTGTGCATGCATCATGGTGGTTACCATGCGGAGATGCAGAATGAATTTGCATGCAGAGAGATTGATTTTCAGTCCCTGGGAGGTACAAAAGGGATGGCTACCCAGATGTGGGCATGTTCATCACAGGGTGAGCACCGAGAGATATCTTGCTGTGTTACTGACAGCAGCTGTATATAAAGACGTAGCAGCGCTGACAGTGAAATTGTGCCGATGGTGAGTCTAAGTAACTTGAGACAGAATAGCGCTGCTGCCAGTAGGCTTATCAGTAGGCTCAGAATAAGTTGCAGCAGAAGTATAAATATACAAATGCTGTTGATCCTGTGTGTACCTCTGAATATATGTTAGGTGACAGCTTAAGGTTTTCTGATTATTTTATTTATTATCATGAGTGACAGCTTCCACACCTCTACCTTGATCAATATTGCATTGGAAAAAGAAAGCATCTGCCACAGACTACAATGAACCCTTATACCTTGTACCAAATTAGAATAAACATACTGAATACTACAGTAAGTTGATATTCACAAAACAATGAAGCACAGAGCTCAACAGATATGAAAATATATAATATACAGGAACTGCGCAGTCCAATTTGTTGTGGATTTTATTTACAAAAACATTAAAATTCCTACATACATAGATTATTTCCTGTCGGCCAGCATCACATAAAATATTTCACATAAAATTTTAATAATATACACTGCTATATACTATTGATCATAAAATAGTAAGACCGTATATTGTACTAAATAGCCTCCTATTATAAACAAGCATAGACCTTCCTTAAAAATACTTAATTAATTAGTTCTTCACAAGCCGTTTGAGATAACCACCAATCAATATGGTTTAATACGTATCACTCTCCTCCACTTTTTGCATATAACAGCATGCAGTAAAATGATAACCGTTGTAATTTTTCCAAGCAGGTCATGCAGTCTCTTGTTAGTAATTTTGCATATCAAGCATAGGTTAGTCTCACAATTGCTCTCATTAGTACTTAAATATAGCATGCATTTAGATTAAGTACTTTTACAACAGGTGAGCTCTCTCCTTGGATTAGTTTCAACCACATGCAAAAATAATTGGATACACTTTCCATGGGCTCCTACTCTTTAGCCCAGCAATTCAAGCATGTTTGAAGCTTTAGATGTAACAGCTCAGTTCACTTAATAAGTGGTATACTATGCCTGTGAGATGTTTTAAGGCAGCCCCTGAGGAAGCTGCCTTGAGAATTCGTCGGCGGCTTCCTCAACACTGAGGAAGCCGCCGACGAATTCTAAAGGTGGAGAAACGCGTTTGTCATTGCTACGATCTCCACGTTTGAGACTCAGCTTAAAGCACTAGACAGCCAGCCGGCTGCAAGTGGAAAAGCTCCTGTGTGTGGGGCAGAGAGGAGAACGCACTCCTGAGAATACCCGGAAACTCCAGATAAGGCTAAGCAAGCCGGGAGAGGCACTGCCTTAAAACATCTCACAGGCATAGTATACCACTTATTAAGTGAACTGAGCTGTTACAGCTAAAGCTTCAAACATGCTTGAATTGCTGGGCTAAAGAGTAGGAGCCCATGGAAAGTGTATCCAATTATTTTTGCATGTGGTTGATACTAATCCAAGGAGAGAGCTCACCTGTTGTAAAAGTACTTCATCTAAATGCATGCTATATTTAAGTACTAATGAGAGCAGTTGAGAGACTAACCTATGCTTGATATGCAAAATTACTAACAAGAGACTGCATGACCTGCTTGGAAAAATTACAACGGTTATCATTTTACTGCATGCTGTTGTATGCAAAAAGTGGAGGAGAGTGATACGTATTAAAACATATTGATTGGTGGTAATCTCAAACGGCTTGTGAAGAACTAATTAATTAAGTATTTTTAAGGAAGGTCTATGCTTGTTTATAATAGGAGGCTGTTTAGTACAATATACGGTCTTACTATTTTATGATCAATAGTATATAGCAGTGTATATTATTAAAATTTTATGTGAAATATTTTATGTGATGCTGGCCAGCAGGAAATAATCTATGTATGTAGGAATTTAATTGTTTTTGTAAATAAAATCCACAACAAATTGGACTGCGCACTTCCTGTATATTATATATTTTCTTTGGTTGCTACATATAAGGTTATAACCAAAAACCCTTAGGAAGTGCAGCGTCCATTTGGTATCAATCATAAGCACTAGGAATATTTGTTGGATTGTTCTCAACAGATATGAGTCTGCTAGTACTTGTAGTTCTGCTGAAACTTGTAGTACTTCAGTTGGAATAGGATGGCTAAACCTGGATTCCAGTATGACAATGAGACCTGCATCTTTAGTGCATCCATCATATAAGCAGCAGCTTTATCTAATTATTTTTAGAGATTTGCAGCTTCAGATTTACTTGGTTCTTTTCGCCAAAATGAACGTGAGTTTGGATTTTTCTGGGTTTTTCTTATTGGCTATCCAAAACATGTGACATAAGAGAGTCAAAAAAATGCCATTTTGAGATCCGGGTAAATCCGAACACACACATCTCGAATAATTTTGTTTTATTTATATAGCACCAGCATACTTTTCAGTAATTGGGAAGTCACAGTATAGTATTAACAAACAGATAAAGTGGTAAAAAGGGTCCACTCATACTGCAAGTGTACAATCTATAGGAAAACAAGAGTGTCATACATGAGTATAGGAAACACATATTTCATATTACACAAAGAAAGAGAATACAGTGCCAATGCACACTCCACAATACTAAGAACTGCTAATCAGGATAATTATAGTAAACTCTGCAATCTAACATAGAGCAAATTAAAGGTATACTTTTTGGCAGAAAAATATTAGCCCACTAACCAGCAACTAGGTGACCTTATCTCTGGTTGGTCCTTAAAACTAGGTTTTACTTCAGGGGCGTGGGACCCCAACAAGATGGCAGAAGCTAGTCACCCCAGGGCAGCACACCAGTGAAAAACTAAGGTGTTAGTGAGTGTTAGGAAATAAGTAAAAAGCTATGTAGTGTTACAGAGATGAAAGGTGTTGGGGGAAAAAATGAAAACATTTAGTACAGGTTGAGTCTCCCTTATCCAAAATGCTTGGGACCAGAGGTGTTTTGGATATGGGATTTTTCCGTATTTTGGAATAACTGCATACCATAATCAGATATCATGGTGATGGGACCTAAATCTAAGCACAGAATGCATTTATGTTACATATACACCTTATACACACAGCCTGAAGGTCATTTTAACCAATATTTTTTATAACTTTGTGCATTAAACAAAGTGTGTCTCCATTCACACAATTCATTTATGTTTCATATACACCTTATACACACAGCCTGAAGGTCATTTAATACAATATTTTTAATAACTCTGTGTATTAAACAAAGTTTGTGTACATTGAGCCATCAAAAAACAAAGGTTTCACTATCTCACTCTCACTCAAAAAAGTCCGTATTTCGGAATATTCCGTATTTCGGAATATTTGGATATGGGATACTCAACCTGTATTAGTAAAAAAGAAATATTCAGAGTGTTATAAAGTGCTACATTAAATATCATAGCTTGCCACCCCAAGGCAACCCGGCCACACCATCCGAGGGGGCCGGCGCCCAGAGCCCATCCCTAAAACTGACAAATTGTACAGTTGACTGGCTTTCACAGTCTTGTTGGGGTCCCATGCCCCGGGTTCAAACCAACAGAGATGAGGTCACCTAGACACTGGTTACTGGGCAAATATTTTTTAGAAAACAACCTTAAATTTGCTCCATGGTAGATTGCAGAGTTTATTATAATTATTCTGATTAGCAGTTCTTGGTATTGTGGAGTGTTCATCTGCACTGTATTTTCTTTATTTGTGGAACTACAAGTCCCAGCATGGTAGCACCTCTCATTATATATGTAATTAGGGTATGCAGTGCATTACCCACCTCGCACATATTTCATATTACTCTATCCAAATTATAATGGGAAAGGGTACATGCTACATGATCTGGGCATATAGTAATTTTGGTTTGGCAGTCAGTTATTTTTAATAATTAATACAGGGAATGAATGTCCTGTTATTTTTATATTAACTATGTAGAGGATTGAAATTGAGTAGAATAGCATAGGATGGCTAAGAAATCTGATAAGCTGCCTAAAGTGGTGAGTTTTCAATGAACACTTACAGGTTTTGAGGAAGGGAATTGTACTTAGGACCTAATTCAGGTTGGATCGCAAATTGCCGCAATAATTATGTTTGCCAGGCAGTATTTTAGAATGCCTCTGCTGATTGGCAGGCAGAGGCGTTTGCAGGGAGGCAACGGTCCGTTTCCAAGGAGGAGGCAGAGTGTTGCGGGGGGCATTACAAATAGGGGTGTGGCGGCGACATTGTCACACGCAGCCACTCTAATCAAAAAGATGGCGGCGGAACTCCTGCCGGTTCAGCCTTGCTACGGCAGGAGGCTTGTATAATTTCTGTGGCCACACACTAATTGCGGCGTGATCGCAATTAGTGAGTGGTCGCAGATGGGGAGGCGGCGGGTAGCATGCTGGGCGTCAAAGGATTACAAATTCTGCTAAAAAGCAGAATTTGCAATCCTTAATAAATTATGTCCTTAGTTGGCAAAGGACCTGGGAATGGGAGCAGGTAATGGGTGAGGATGAGGTTGTAGATAATGGCAGAGTGGAGGGTCGTGTTGGGAAATATTTTGTGATAAGGGAAGGAGTGTATGTTGGTCAAGTTTTTATGATGGCTTTGTATGCTAGTAGAAGTATTTTATATTAGAGATGTGCGCCGAACACAGTGCTTTGGTTTTGGTTTTTGTATTAACTCTGTTTTTATTTTTATTTTATTTTTTTAAACAAAACTCACATACTGTAATTTGACCTGTTTTTGTTACTACAGTATTAATAACCTCAATAACATAAATTTACTGTCAATTTTGACCATCTCACAGCTCACAATATTGTTCACCAACATAGGGGGTGATTCAGACCTGATCGCTTGCTAGCATTTTTTTGCAGCGCTGCGATCAGATAGTCGCCGCCTACAGGGGAGTGTATTTTTGCTGTGCAAGTGTGCGAACGCATGTGCAGCCGAGCAGTACAAAAAGATATTTTGCAGTTTATAAGTAGCCCAGGACTTACTCAGCCACTGCAATCATTTCAGCCTGTCCGGGACTGGAATTGACGTCAGACACCCGCCCTGCAAACACTTGGACACACCTGCATTTTCCCAACCACACCCTGAAAACGGTCAGTTGCCACCCCCAAATGCCCTCTTCCTGTCAATCTCCTTGCGATCGGCTGTGCAAATGGATTCTTCATAAAACCCATCGCACAGCAACGATCTGCTTTGTACCCGAGCGATGTGCCTGCGCATTGCGGTGCATACGCATGCCCAGTTCTGATCTGTTCGCAGCGCAGTAAAAAAAAGCTAGCATGCGATCAGGTCTGAATCGCCCGCATAAAGCAAAGGCTGGCTGGTTAAACTAAGCAACAGAGCAGCGACACAAACACAGCTGTTATTTTTGTTTTAAATGTTTTGCAAATTAGTAATGTATTACCAATACACAATCGAACCAACTCGCAAGGTCTATCAATAAAAAACAATCCAACACAGAAATTTACTAAGAATTGTGAGTGGAATATCACCATTCCAAAGTAGTAGTTAACAAACAGCAAATAAAAAAAAACCTAACCCATGTGTAAAATAGCAACAGTAGACATGGATGCCCCCTACATAAGTGCACATACCTATTCTCAGTACCCAGTGCTTTCTGGGGGCCCTGGGCCACTGATGACTGGCATTCTGTGCCATGTAAAACCCTGATCACTCAGCATTTTTGTGGAGCAGCTCCCCTGAATTTCCCTAACTATAAAAACAGTCTTCCATACCTGTGTGGTAAAGTGCGGAATACTTTGGGAGCCACAGTTAAATATTGAGAAAGTTACATTGCAGATCAGATACAGTGCTGGTCAGATATAGTGTGGATTACAGTTCGGATCGGATACAGTGCCGGTTGGATACAGTGAGGGTCGTATACAGTACAGTTTACAATTCAGGTCAGATATAGTGCTGGTTACATTTGTGGATTGGATATAGTGTGGATCGGATAAAGTGCAGGTTACAGTGCAGGTTGGATACAGTGCATGTTGGATACAGTGCACATTTACATTGCAGGGTGTATACAGTGCAGGACATATACCAGGGATGGGGAACCTTCAGCCCTCCAGCTGTTGTTGAACTATACATCCCAGCATGCCCTGTAACAGTTTTAGCATGGTAAAATAACAAAACTGTAGCAAGGCATGCTGGCATGTGTAGTTCAACAACAGCTGGAGGGCCAAAGGTTCCCCACCCCTGACATACACAGTACGGATTGCAATGCAAGTCTGGTACAGTGAGGTTCAGATGCGAGGTGGATACAGTTTGGATCACATACAGTGCAGGTCAGATACAGTGAGGGTTGGATACACCAATAGTGCACTTACTGTCTGAGTAGTGATAGAATCTACCTTTTAACATTAGCTATATACTAATACCGTGTAGCCGTAGTGGCCGCTAAACCTTGTGCACGTGCTACGCACTTCATACACTATTTGCGTATGAAGGCCTCGCACGTGGTACGCAAATTACGTACACACGCTACGCTGGGTGTACGGAATACACACAGCGAGCGTACACACAGACAGCAACCTTTATAAACTTTAAACACAGAATATGTTCACACTGTATACCTTGGTACTGTAACACTGTAATGATATACCACTGGTTAACCTGGATATATAAGCAAGCTGTTTGAGTGATTTGAAATACACAGAAACCCTTTGTACTAGCTAGAAACACACAGACACCCTGCTGAGGTTCCAACACCTTTACTAACAATATTTAACTATGTAAAAAGGGGAAAACAGTTAACAGTTCATACTCTACAGGCTAACATCAATATCTAACAGAATAACTACACATAAATACACAATAGCGGCACAATCGCAAACAATAACATACTACGAGAGAGAGAACGTGGCAAAATACAGTCAGAGATTTTAGAATGGTCACAGAGAGTACTTACACACTGGGAATGAATCGCAGGGGCAATCTGGTTACCAGCTCCTAGTTAGTCAATGATGAAAACCGTTGTGGGGAGAGACCTGAGCTGCTCCAGGCTGGCTGTTTATATATACACTACATACAGTACACTACAAAGGGCTCTACCATCTCATTGTTTATTGGACACAGGAATCTGTCTTCATATTACAACAAAAGGTCATAGGTTTGTTTGAACAGGTGGGCTGTGGCTATTTCAGACTGCTCAGGTGGGAGGGAATCTCAGGATTTCCAACACATGGACAATGAATAAATATCCAGAAACTACTAATAGACATAACTATACGCAGGAGCGATTAATCTTTACCTAACCAGCACCGGATTGTTTCTAATAAAATGTTCTTTAGTTAGGTACCAAACACAACTGCTCAAACCCCGTCTGACCCTTCGTACCATGCAAAGAGGAATTCCTCTGTCCAGCGACCAGTTACATTAAACAAACTTACTGTTATTATTAAGGGGAACATTACCTATAAAACATACTATTTGAATTTATTATGTAACGATTGAGTCGCCCGCTAGACGCACACAAACTCTACCGTAAATGCGCATACCACGCGCCAATGCGCACGGCCGTGGAGGCGCCGTTACGCAGCTGCGAATATGTGCACGCACGGGAGAGAATGTGCACGTGCAGCAGGCAAGCGCATGGGGTGAATATATGGCAACGTGTAGCATGATATTTTTCCGACTTTGACAGTCCACCCTTTGGCAGTCATCAATAACTGCCACTTCCTAAAACAGTTCAAAAAAAGAAAAATATATGTCATCATGTAAATACCATTTTATGATTGGGTAAAGGTAGGAGAGGAGCAGGTGGGAAAAAGTATGACCTAGTGAGATAGTAGAAGCATGTATGTATGAATCCATGTTTGAGGGGTCATGTATCATCGTGCCGTACGTGTTTTAAATCAAGCTTCGAGGTATTGCGAAGTATACATTTTAATTCCTTCTTATCCCGTATTAAGGGTCTGTGGATGGGCCGTCAAACTTTACCGAGCTCTTTTCGGCTTTTGGTTGCAACAAATGGGGAGCACATTTAGTTGATGATACATGAATGGGGGGGTATGTAAGTGCTGATATCTGTGTCTATATTCCCTATCGACTATGTGTGTTATTACCTGAATGTTGTAGAGGTGAAGATAAGAAGCAATTATTATAAATGCAGTCATAAACTATGTGAGTTTAATATGCATTCGCCGATTGAGGTCTTGTCTGATGTCTTGTCTTGATGTACATGTTGTCTGATGTCTCTCGGTGCTTTTGCTATAAATAGCGAGCAAAAGTTGTTCCATTGTCCATAAAATTACAGTCTCTAAGGTATTTGGGCTATCGAAAAAGTTAAAGTCACTAGGGATATTGGGGGTCTGTGGCATAGTTCATCAGCGGTCTGTATAAAAGAGGTTGTCAAATTCTTCTTCCAAGCGGATGTCTTTGTACCTTGGAGGAAAACAAAGGAGAAACGGGTGAAAGAAACGGACCGTGGAATCACATTTTCATCACAACATTGTCTCTATCGTTGGGTCATAAATCAAATTTGTTGTTGTTATTATAGTGTCTTCGCTCCTCAAACTCATCACTCTGGTATTGCTTTTACACCTTGTTAAAATCCGAACGCATCTAAATATCAGACCAACAAATATGACGACTCCCAATATACACAAGAGAAATTTCCCTACATCCATGATAATACCTTGGGCCCATTCTCCTAAGCCCGAGAACCAATTTCGTGGGTTCAACCATGAAACCTAACCGGTCAGCTCATTGCCCACAGCGGCGAGAGTGAGATTATGTCTCCTTCGGAACTCCCACTTTAATTGCAAAATGTCATCCATCTTTTGGTCTATGACCTCGGCTGGGTCCTCTGTGCTGTTTGTAATGTACGTGCAGCACTTTATTCCATATAGGGTTGCTAGGGTAACACAATACCCGCCTGTCACAGCTGTGAGGTAATTGAGAATCATCCTATGCTGAACCAGTTCTGTTTTGTAGGCTTGTAACTCTCTCCCAGTATACCTGAATGTGTCGTCATACATTTCGGTGATATTGTCTAATAAATTTGCAAGCGCAGATATATATCTATAATTTAGCACTCCTCTGGCGGTACGAGTGATATCTAACGTGAGTAGGAATTGAATCCCGGTGGATTCATGGATCAGATCAGAGGCTGGATGCTCTGTCCTCTCTATCAGGTGCCGTTTAACGACGTGCTTGTAATGAGTGTGAGTATAAGGAGCTTGGGCACTGCGGTGAATATCTTTCATTTTGTTATGGGATACAGTCATTACTTCAGGCAGTACTTTTCCAATATAACACAATCCCTCTGAGTTCAGGGCAAGCCACTTATACGCCTTCCTCCCGCATATGAAATATGCATCATCGGGGAGAACATATGGGACGGAGTATGACATAACCATGTTACAAATTTTCCATGTGAAATCTCCTAACCCTAATTCTCCCATCTGTTTAGTACACGTATCTGTTTGTACGATATGTGCACAGTATCCTGGTAATACTTCTCCAACTCGCATGGTCCTACTTCCTAGAGTGTACCTATACCGGAAAAATCTTCCATGGTCGGCTATCTGGCGTATAAGTTCTGTGTCTATGGGCATTCTGTCGGCTCTGTATGAAAAGGTCATGGTTTGATTACTCCATGACACTTCCAAATTTCCCGGCTTTCGGGGATTGGAAATGTTAAAGCATACTAAAGACCTATCCACATGATACTGGTAGAGCTTCAAACTAGGAGGACTAGAGATATTAAACCTCTTGTCCACCGGCCTCTCACCACTTAGCTCAAGTACCTCTCCTACAGTTAAAGGGAATGGTACTAGTCCTGATTTGCTATGACCTTGAGGTACTTTAGAGCATACCCAACAGTCTGTCTGCTTTAACACTTTACCCACTAAGGAGTGATAGTCACTCAATGGATGCCGGTCCATGTGGATATTAAAACTGGACTGACATTTCTTGATGCACCCATCCTCAACTATATTGTCACAATGCCTACAGATGCAGTTCTCTTCAGCTAACAATCCTTCACAATTCCTTCTATTGTCAATGCTACCAGATCGTTTTCTGATACTCGCCTTTACTCGGTGATTATGTTTCTATTGGAAATTTACGCCTCCATCTCTGTCATCAGAAACCATTCCAGATCCTTTCTCGACCTCACTGGTACTCTCGCCGAAACAGACTGCTCTGGTCAACAACAGGGTCAACAGGAAAATCCGGATCACAGTCTCTTGGGGCAAGTCCATCTTACAGGAGGAAAAGAGAAATTTGTAATGGGGATACAAAAAAATACTTTGAGGGGAAAGAAAAATGTTACGATGTCTTATGTCCTCTAGTCTTGTTGTTCCTTTTGCTCTGCAGTCATCTCAAAGGTGCTGTCTCTCAGTCTTCCAAACGAACACTCTGGTGATACAATATTCCTTCCAAATCTGCAATCTTTCTGTAAGGAGCAAAAATCTTGCATTACCATTTGTCTAACTGATGTGTGACATACCATCTGTAAAGCATGAGAACATGAGAGAGAAGAGGAAAAAAAAAAAAACAAACGAGAGAGAGAACAATTCATACATATGTTACATTAAACAACAAACAAACAAAAAAAAACATTATCAGATCTTCCGTTCACCATCAGGCTGTCACACCAACACATCCATTGGTATCTTTGCACAGTCCCCTCCCCACCAGTATTTCCACACTCCACCCTTTTGTGCCTGGCCAGGACACACCGATGTCGGTAGGTCACACTGGGGTTAGGTAGACTCCTGCAAAGACCAAGTAGCTATGTGATGTTTGAGTTCTGCCGATGAACGTCAGAGATGGGGAAAAAGAAACATTTACAGATAAATTTACAATGTTTTACCCGGCCGTTCCTGTGTCTACAAGGAACTGACCTCCTAATATCATTAACTATAATCTCAGATTTACTATCAGTCCTAATGATCACCTTTCCTGATTGCATATTACAGGTGCGGCCCAAACTTCTTTCTATATGATCCCTGATTACAATTTCGTGTGTCATAACTCTGCTCGTGTTCTTGTCTAGGGGGTTTATATAACCTTTGTCTATTTCTTGATCTACAATCTCTTGCATAATGACCTTCCTTCTGGCAATTATAACACCTTATCACCTTTGACTTACCCACAGGGATCTGAATCTTCTTACTTCTCTGTGTTTCCCTGTGCTTGCTGATGTTTTGCTCATGCCCAACAGCGGACTTTCTTAATGCAGCCACCGAGATATTTCTCCAGTTTGGATTGGTGGTCTGTACCCTTGCTCTCAACACGTCCTTTAAACCATCCATTAACACAAATACTGCTACTTCTCTATGCGGTGCACTTGTTTCGATGTTTTCTATACCTGTATACCTAGTCATGTCCTGCAATGCCCGATGGAAATAATTAGAAGTACTTTCCCCTTCGTTTTGTCTTATGGAGAAGATTTTGTTCCACTCGACAACGGCTGGGAAATATACTCCTAACTGTCAGTTGATCTGCTTAATACATTCCTGATTGTTTTCCTCCGTTTGAGGTACTTCTGGGTCAAATTTACAATCAGTAATAAATTTCGCAGGGTCAACACTGGAGGGCAAACATGCCCTCAGCACTGTCCGCCAATCTTTGTTGGTGGGTTCTGTGGAGTTTCCTAGTTCTTTAATGAACCTCTGACATGCAACTAGATCTTTCCTAGGATCAGGGAATTCTGACATAATTGCTCTCAATTCCATCCGGGACCAGGGACGGCGCATTGCACTGTCCCTGACGGGAATGATTCCCTGAGCGTCAGTCTTCCCATTGGGGACTGTGATCACCCTGACAGGATTAAATTCAATTACATCATCTTGTGTTGGTTCTACAATATGAGGTACATTTGTTTGTGAATGATATATAACACCGTACGTACCTGTGGACACGACCTCACCTGACCCTCCATTAGGGGGTTTGATTACTGCCTTTACCGATTTGGTCGCGTCCACCTGGATGTCTTGTATGATGACTGCTGGAGAAGGTGCCGACATCGTGCTGGGCTCACTTTCTTGCTGGTAATCCTGAGGGAAGTTTAACATGGAATGCAACTTGCACGGGTTAACAGTTGTACATTTAACAGTTTTACTTTTATCATTGTTACATTTGTTACTTTTATCCTTATCATCATTAATACAGTTGCTAAGTGCATTTTTATCATACACCAGTGTGCCACTCTCTGTAACCACCTTCTCTCCTGTTGCCACATTTTTCTTACCACAGTGAGAGTCAGCTGTGTAAGCTAATCCTCCTTGTCTCTCACCTTCCCGTTGCCATAATGTTTGATCCGTCTCTTTGCAGATTTAATGAGACATATCCTTCTCCTTAGATTTTGTAACACCTCGGGACTAAAACTGCCTACCCGTGGGAACTTTTCCCCGTCATGCACAGTCATTCTTTCCCATTCATTGAATATTACCTTTGCGTGTGATCCATTTCGGACTTCCCGGTCTGTATCACACGTTATCCTTGCCGACTCTATTGGCCGGTTTACTAAGTCAACCCGAACCGAGGTTGATCGCCCCCTACCTGAACAACTGGCCCCCATCTTTGCAGGTGTTGCTTTCACTACCTCTGACCTTCAAATCAGGGTCTTCAGAACCCTTACAAAAACCAAGATGTCCGGGGTAGGCCGGCGGCGGAAGTTTACCGAGTACCTCCACTCACTCGCCCACGTCGACCAATACACCCACACACTGCCTTAGCGCTGGCGTACTCAACCTAGGGCCCCTGCGACCTGAACCTCTATTTACTGGAACATGTGGGTGTGATCCGAAGAGCACTTAACCCGCCCAGTAACTATTGGTTGTTAGAGAATTGCCGAGTGACCAGCGAATCTCCATAAAAATAAAAAATTACACAAATCACGTTAGAATGTACAAATAGCGTTTATGACCTCTCTAGCGTACGCAAATGGTACTGAGTCAAGTTACTAACTAATGCACACAATTACATGCGGTACAATCGTTCTGCACATAAGCAACTAATCTTATGTGCGGAACGACCAGTGGAATCGAAAATTGTGGCTGCGAATTCCTTCAGCCGGAGCTTAATGGCCTATATGGGTACTGCACCAACCCTTCCTGGTGTTGTGCTTCTTGACTCTTATATAGCGGACTTCCTAGTCTGCTGTACCTGGACCTCCTGGTCCGTGACCTCCTGGTCTGTACTACAGTAGACCTCTTGGTCTGCTATACTCTAATGCTCCTTTTTTAATATGTTTAACAAGGGATGCCTCCCAAGCCACCGTGCCGTCACTTACACGTATGTACCTCACGAGAACTCGATGATTTCCTGTGGTTCCACCCAAAATTAGAAACTTATATATATATATATATACACACACTTTCACCTCATATACTCTTTACTTTCGTTTCTGCGCAGAAATCCTTTTCATTCAGTATCGCAGGCTAATCCCGAGGAGTTGCAACTAGAGAAGGATCTATTAGCTTAAAATTTTGGACACGGAGATTGACTTGCTCTATTATCTCGTTGCCTCCAAATCGCCTACTAAAACAATACTATCGTGTGATTTGTATTATGTGGGCGTACCCATACGCTCCGTTGCATAATATACGCTTCGTGCGTCGGTCCTTGCGTCGCGTACGCTAGTCCCACCCTTTGTTAGAGACACGTGTACGCAAGCCAGGTATATCCACAGAAATACAACTAACACGTTTATATCAATGTAGATGATCTTTAACTGTAATCATTTACTGAACACCACACAGATCTTTCCTTGTATCTTTAGGCAAAGCCGTGTGCGTGTTTTACAAATTACTCCTTAACGTATTATTTTTACTTTTAACTACCACTAGCAACAAATCTTTCTCAGCACGTTATCAATTATAAATGGCAAACAGGAAAGTGAGATAAGTGAAAATACACAAATGAAAATGCAATTCTAAATTAATCTAATAACATACATTGATGTAAGCACGCACATATAGATATTACATATATGTACTAATCACTATTACATATATGATACCCTATTCAGTTCTTCTAATTTGCATATGAATGTGCGATTTTTTTCACTGCAAGGAGAGGAAAAAAAACCAAAACCCAGTTATACAGGTCAATTTGCACTTCAATGGCTATCCTACACCAAGCAGAGAATCCAAGAATAGGGAGGTAAAGAAACTAAAAAAAAAAAAAAAAAAACTTTGTTTTATCTGTGTATCGTTCTTAAATCAAATACTCATTCCACTATTAACTTATATCAAACTCTATCTGAACCACTCATGATTGACCATGACATGGACTAAACAAATGCATTAAAAACTAATTAAATGATGATTTCTTTTTGACAATGGATCAGCCGCTTAGAAAAAAAAAATTTGACCTTCCCAAAATGGCCGCTGCTCCTCCCCCTTCCACATCCATGAGGGTTACACAAAATGGAGGACAGACCATGCGGCTCCTTTTGTCACAAAGAAAATCATCATGCCAGCCCCTGAAGTTATTTTTAAGCCTGGGTAAAAACTATCACGCTATGCAGAGCGATTAAAAATACTTTTAAACCTATTTAAACAGACAAGCCATCCAATCTGCGTGTGCAGTTGGCACCAAATAGAAATAAAAACCAGATTTACAAAGACAATAGCTTAATGTTCCTACCTTCTTCGGATTCCACCAGCATCCCTACAAACCAAAAGAATCAGACGCAGACTCTCATCTGATCAGCACTACAAGATACTACCTTTCCTCCCTTTGCTGATCGATAAAGTCTGAGCATTTTCGCCTGACTGCGGATATGAGATGGACCGGACCTGCCCCCAATTGATAGAGTCAGATATCTACCTTTTAACATTAGCTATATACTAATACCGTGTAGCCGTAGTGGCCGCTAAACCTCGTGCACGTGCTACGCACTTCATACGCTATTTGCGTATGAAGGCCTCGCACGTGGTACGCAAATTACGCACACACGCTACGCTGGGTGTACGGAATACACACAGCGAGCGTACACACAGACAGCAACCTTTATAAACTTTAAACACAGAATATGTTCACACTGTATACCTTGGTACTGTAACACTGTAATGATATACCACTGGTTAACCTGGATATATAAGCAAGCTGTTTGAGTGATTTGAAATACACAGAAACCCTTTGTAGTAGCTAGAAACACACAGACACCCTGCTGAGGTTCCAACACCTTTACTAACAATATTTAACTATGTAAAAAGGGGAAAACAGTTAACAGTTCATACTCTACAGGCTAACATCAATATCTAACAGAATAACTACACATAAATACACAATAGCGGCACAATCGCAAACAATAACATACTACGAGAGAGAGAGAGAGAACATGGCAAAATACAGTCAGAGATTTTAGAATGGTCACAGAGAGTACTTACACACTGGGAATGAATCGCAGGCGCAATCTGGTTACCAGCTCCTGGTTAGTCAATGATGAAAACCGTTGTGGGGAGAGACCTGAGCTGCTCCAGGCTGGCTGTTTATATATACACTACATACAGTACACTACAAAGGGCCCTACCATCTCATTGTTCATTGGACACAGGAATCTGTCTTCATATTACAACAAAAGGTCATAGGTTTGTTTGAACAGGTGGGCTGTGGCTATTTCAGACTGCTCAGGTGGGAGGGAATCTCAGGATTTCCAACACATGGACAATGAATAAATGTCCAGAAACTACTAATAGACATAACTATACGCAGGAGCGATTAATCTTTACCTAACCAGCACCGGATTGTTTCTAATAAAATGTTCTTTAGTTAGGTACCAAACACAACTGCTCAAACCCTGTCTGACCCTTCCTACCATGCAAAGAGGAATTCCTCTGTCCAGCGACCAGTTACATTAAACAAACTTACTGTTATTATTAATGGGAACATTACCTATAAAACATACTATTTGAATTTATTATGTAACGATTGAGTCGCCCGCTTGACGCACACAAACTCTACCATAAATGCGCATACCACGCGCCAACGCGCACGGCCGTGGAGGCGCCGTTACGCAGCTGCGAATATGTGCACGCACGGGAGAGAATGTGCACGTGCAGCAGGCAAGCGCATGGGGTGAATATATGGCAACGTGTAGCATGATATTTTTCCGACTTTGACAGTGGGCTGTAGGGACTCCACAATGATAAATGTCCCCAGTGGTGTCTGTGAGAATGATGATGGTCTGACCGCTGCAGTGTACATAGTGCTCTCTCATTGCCTGTCATTGCAGGAGCAGCCTATGGGTGAACGCATCAGCAGCTTCTGTGTGGATGAGAATGCAGGGAGCCTATTGGCTGAGAGTCATGTAAATCGATTTCTCAGCTAATCAGCGGTCAACCCATTTGATATTAATGGGACTTTGAAATTTGGCATCCGAATCCAAAACCCACGAGATCTGCGGAAAGATTATATTTTGCCTCGTTTTGGGATCCAAGGCAGACTGAGAAATCCAAAAATTGTTTCAGATCTTCTTGGATTCCAGAAAATCAGGTGGGCTCAGTTCTCTGAGAACTTGGCAAGTGCATCTATTTTATGTTTGATTCGGTGAAATACAGTCAACCAATGTAGGGACTCACAGGGAGGGGCACAGTAGGAGAATGTTTTGCAAGGACATTTAGCCTAGTGTCAGAATTTAGAATTGATTGTATGATGAAGTCTGTCTGGGGATAGATCAGCAAGGAAGTAGAGATAAGCGGGTTCGGTTCTCAGAGAACCGAACCAACCTGAATGTCATGTCACGAGCCCAGATCCGAGTCAGGCTCGGGTGTTCCTGCCTGATTCGGAAACCAGAATGAGGCAAAACGTCATCATCCCGCTGTCGGATTCTCACGGGGTTTGGATTCCATATAAGGAGCCGCACGTTGCCGCCATTTTCACTCTGGCATTGGAGAGTGTAGAGAGAAGACCTGTCTCTGTCCTCAGTGTCCTGCATCAGTTCAGTGTTAGTGTCTTGTGCTGCATTAGAGCAGTCACAGTGGTTGTGTTCTCTGCTGCCATATGTCCAGTACTGCTGTATAAGTCCAGTCCAGTGGTGCTGTGTTGTGCTGCATCAGTCCAGTCACAGTGGTGGTGTCCTCTGCTGCCATATGTCCAGTGCTGCTGTATAAGTCCAGTCCATTGCAGTGGTGCTGTATTGTCCTGCATCAGTCCAGTGTTGCTGCTGTATATGTCCAGTGGTACTGCCGTATAAATCCAGTGATCCTGCTGTATAATTCCAGTGATCCTGCCATATAATTCCAGTGGTACTGGCGTATAGGTCCAGTCCAGTGATACTGACGTATATGTCCAGTGGTACTGCCATATAAGTCCAGAGGTACTGCCGTATAATTCCAGCGATCCTGCCGTATAATTCCAGTGATCCTGTCATATAATTTCAGTGATCCTGCCGTATAATTCCAGTGGTACTTCCGTATAATTCCAGTGATCCCTCCATATAATTCCAGAGATCCTACCGTATAATTCCAGTGATACTGCCGTATATGTCCAGTGGTACTGCCATATAATTCCAGTGATACTATCGTATACATACATATATATATATATATATATACATACATACCCTGTTGCAAAGCGGATTACTGAGGCCATAACAACTATGCTGGTGTTAGACGTGCGTCCGGTATCCGCCATTAGTGCAGTGGGACTGCAGTGCCAACCCTAGATGGGCCAGGTGTTTGTGCCGCACACTTGTGTCGCTTAGCTTAGTCATACAGCTACCTCATTGCCCTCTTTTACTTCTTGGCATGATGTGCTGTTTGGGTACTATTTTTTTTTGAATGCCATCCAGTCTGACACTGCAATGCCCCTCCTAGATGGGCCAATTGTTTGTGTCGCTTAGCTTAGTCATACAGCTACCTAATCTTTGCATGATGTACTGTTTGGGGCATTTTTTTATATCTGCCATCCTGTCTGACACTGCAGTGCCACTCCTAGATGGGCCAGGTGTTTGTGCCGCACACTTGTGTCACTTAGCTTAGTCATGCAGCAACCTCGGTGCACCTCTTTTTCTTCTTTGCATCATGTGCTGTTTGGGGCCTAGTTTTTTTAAGTGTCATCCTGTCTGCAACTGCAGTGCCACTCCTAGATGGGCCAGGTGTTTGTGCCGCACACTTGTGTTGCTTAGCTTAGTCATACAGCAACCTCGGTGCAACCTTTTGGCGTAAAGACAATATTGTGAGGTATGAGGTGTTCAGTATAGACTGGAAATGAGTGGAAATGAATGTTATTGAGGTTAATAATACCATAGGATCAAAAAGACCCCCAAATTCTGTGATTTTAGACATTTTTATGTTTTTTTTCCCAAAAATCATCCAGATCCAAAACCAAAGCACAAAAGGGTGGGTTTGGCAAAACCAATCCAAAACAAAAAAATGAGTGGGGAATTAGAACCAAAACCAAAACACAAAACACGAAAAGTGCCCACCGCACATCTCTACAAGGAAGATATTGCAGTTGTCATTGCGGTATGTAATGAGTGAATACAGTAAAGCTTTGCTGTGTCTTCTATTCTGAACACATTCTGCAGATGTTTCTTAGATGTATGTAACAGGATTGGGATACAGATTTAATATGGGCAACAAAGGACAGTTCTGAGTAAACCTTGGCAATGAATTTGAGGGAAAAAGAAACAAAAAAGAAACAAAAAAAGAAATATCAGGTAAGAAGCTTTTATATAATATTTAAAATTAATATTTAAAGTCAATTCATAGAGCAACCATTTATAATGCATGTTAAATAAGGCAGTGGTTGAAAGAGAGAGAGAGACAGAATAGGGGATGTAATAGTCTTTGATTTTTAGTTTCATAAACGCTGCCATGTAATAGAGGGTAAATTGCAAAATAAAATCTCCAGAAACTGCAGTTTCTGTGCTCTGAATACCAATCAGTGTATGAAGAAAGCTCAGAGTTCACACTTTCCCACCAAACAAGCGGTAAAATATCCCAGAACAACAGATATGCCTCTGGCTAGTGGTAGCAAATGTCTGCTCTGCTATGTTGAAGATTAAAAAGTCAAAAGTAAAAAAAAAAAAAATGCGTAGCTCTCGTTTCCACCTAGAGATAACTAGCCCAAGACTGAAAGCGGACTTGTCTTCTGGCAACCCAGTGTCTGTTTGATTTCCTCCATATACAGGAGTAAACCCTATGTAACCTAAATTGCACAAAACCAACAGAATGTATCTGGGATAGTGGGTCCATATCAACTGGGGTACCTGCACCGGTGTAAATGATGTTACTAATATTATAAGTGTTAATAATTATTTAGGAAATGAATCATGGCAATAGATGTTCTTATATTTCATATGTATGCTTATCTGCTGTTTATTCACAGTGCAACAAACAAGTAAACCAAAGACCAAAGCAACTAATATACATGATGATGAGGTGACAGGTAAATAATATTTTACAATGTAGTACACATAGTGCCAACATGACACATTTACACAATATGAATAATAGATATAAATTATTGTGTAGCTCCATAAAGAGCTTTGGCCCCTTCCTCCAGCAATGCCACATCTTCATGATGAAACTAATGCAGCTCATTTGGACACTGAATATTAGAGAGGTGTACCAGGCATTTTTGCTGGTTTTGGTTTTAATTTGTTGTCCGGTTTTGGATTTCGGCAATGACTGGTTTTGGTTTTGTATTTTTTCCAAAAATTGTAAAAAAAAAAAAAGTTTTCAGGAACGCTTGAAAGTTTGGAGGCTAGAGGAGATTCGTATTGTGCGTGGGAAGGCAGTCCATATGGCTGGTGCTGCTCGGAAAAAGTCCTTCAATTGTGAATGGGAGCTAATAATCCATGTTGATGAGAGACGCAGCCAGCTGATATAGTTGGAGCATTTAAGAGCAATATTATCAAGGCCTGCAGTCAGGACTTGGCCTGCTTGCAATTGTGAAGATTGCAATTGTTAAGAATGTGATTTAAGAATGGAGTTAGAACCGGAACTGAAAACCATTTCTCCTCTCTTCACAGGTAAAAACACCATCTTCATGCTTGTATATCTGAGTCTCTCATCTCTCTCTGGCTACACTTTTCACACCCCAAGGAAGTTTGTCTGCAAATGTCTGTGATCCTTCTTCAATGCAAAATAACCTCTGTTAATTAGCTGAACTTCTGATTGCATACCTCCCCCTTTGCCAGCTGATATAGTTGGAGCATTTAAGAGCAATATTAACAAGGCCTGCAGTCAGGACTTGGCCTGCTTACAATTGTGAAGATTGCAATTGTTAAGAATGTGATTTAAGAATGGAGTTAGAACCGGAGTTCGAACCGGATTTGGACTACGCTAAAATCTCGAATAATACAATTTCCCCAAACACTGCAACTCAGGACCATCATGTGGCCTCTCCTCACCTCTGCCTTGAGAACACCAGGACCAATGCCTACTACTTCTCTGTCCAAGAACATCATGACTGCCCCCAAGACTACCCCTCAAGCTGAGCAGGGAACTGAGGGGCGTGCGCATCAGGACCAGATTTTGCTGGGTCAGTTCCATTGGACATTAGTGTGCACTCCACATTCTTACACCCACCCGCACTGCTCCCCACACTCTCACACCCACCCGCACTGCTCTCATGAGACCAGGACATTTATCATTTTTACAAATTAATGTTTTCCTGCAAATGTGTCTGTTATGCACACCAGTGCCTGCAGGAAAGTACTGGTGTCAGAACTGTTATGCACTCCAGTGTCTGCAGGAATGCACTGGTGTTTGAACTGTTATGCAAAACAAATGGACTCACAGACAAACTGGGGAATATGACATAACGTACACAGAAGGTAATAGGGTAACAAAATACACACAAAGTGAACAGAGAAGCCCAGAGGCTAAGGAACTGGGTATCTCCCTTGTATTAGAACTGCACAGATGGAAAAAGCAAGATGTTGTGTTTTAATACATAGAGAACCCGAAATGCTGTTGCTAAGGGCAACAGCAAAACCCTAAAGGGTTACCAACGGGTGTGGCAGTAAACTCCTTGGTCAGAGATGGAATGATAGACACAAGGAGAGTCTCCACAATCCTATTTCTCACTTGCAGTGCACAGGTTTTAGCTTACTGCCACTAAACTGACCCCTGACACCTAGCACAGTGAGACAGGATTAGACAGGCAAGTCTTAGAATACAGCCGCAAACTTGCTAAGTTCACAGAGTAGTAACAGAACCCCAGCAAGCTAAACGACTGACTCCAGTCTTACTGCTAGGTCTGGATTGGCAGAGTGTAATACCAAATCCCCAGGCCTATTTGCAGTAAGCAACAAACAAATACAAAGCTACACAGTACTGGCTAACTTTCATGAACTGACTAACCAACAAAGATTCAGCAGCATCTGCTTACCCTGAAAAGAGGCCTTATAAAGCAGGTGCTGTCCACGCCCCACTCAGACCTCACAGACTGTGAGCACAAAAACCAGCACCGGATCCCCTGCCGTGCACAGAGCCTATAACCACTGCACAGCAAAAGACCCGAACCGGAGTATCAGCTGCGCTCAGGTTACTCCACTAGCACTTGTCTCCCGGTTGCCATGACGACGTGGCAGCACAGGGCAGGAGACCCTAACAGTACCCCCCCTCTGACGAGGGGTCAAAGAACCCCTACCACCGGGTTTATCGGGGAACTGCGAGAAGAAAGAGCGTATCAGTCTGGGGGCATGAAGATCACAACTGCGCACCCACGACCGCTCCTCCGGGCCATACCCCTTCCAGTGCACCAAAAATGACAGCCGACCCCGAACCACCTTGGAGTCAAGAATCCTTTCAACAACAAACTCCCTCTGGCCACGTATCAGAAGAGGGGAAGGTCTTCCACTGGAAGAAGGATTACTAATCGCCCGTTTTAAAAGGGAACAATGAAATGTTTTATTGATACCCAAAGAACGGGGCAGATCTAACTGAAATGCCACCGGATTGATAACCCTGGTGATCTTATAAGGGCCGATGAACTGGGGCCCTAACTTATGAGATGGCTGTCTCAACTTCAAATTCTTGGTAGACAACCAGACGAAGTCTCCTAATTTGAAGCTGCAGGGTCTTTTCCGCTTATCAAAAACCCTTTTGGTCACTAATGACACAGACACAAGGGCTTTCTTCACTTTCCGCCAAATACCTCTAAGGACCGAAACCACAGAGGAACCACCAGGCGTAGAGTCCAGGGGGTCAAAAGAATTGGCCTTAGGATGATGCCCATACACACAAAGGAAGGGAGAGATCCCTGTAGCAGAGTGAGCCGCGTTGTTATAGGCAAACTCCGCCATGGACAGATGAGCAACCCAGTCAGTCTGACACTTGGAGACATAACACCTGAGGAACTGCTCCAAGGACTGGTTCACCCTTTCAGTCTGCCCATTAGACTGCGGATGGTAGCCTGACGACAAGCTGACAGAAATCTGGAGATCGGAACAAAATGCCCTCCAGAATTTGGCCACAAACTGGGATCCGCGGTCAGAGACCACATCAAGTGGCAACCCGTGGAGACGCACAACATGCAGCATAAATAATTCAGACAGGCGTCTGGCTGATGGCAGCCCAACCAGTGGAACGAAGTGCGCCATCTTCGAAAACCTGTCAACGACAACCCAGATGGCTGTCATCCCCGAGGATTTGGGCAAGTCCACCACAAAATCCATTGAAATGTGGGTCCATGGCTTAGATGGGATAGAGAGTGGATGTAATGGGCCAACAGGAACCCCTCTAGGAGTCTTATTTCGGGCACAGATGTCACATGCCCGAACCCACTGATCCACATCCTTAGCCACCGAGGGCCACCACACCACCCTAGATAGCAACTCCCGAGTTCTGGCAATACCCGGGTGACCTGCCGACTTCTTGGCATGGAATTCCAGGAACACTCGCTGTCTTAACCTAGGAGGCACAAACAAAAGACCTACCGGAAGGTCTGGAGGAGCCTGCTCCTGTGCTCTAAGGACTAATGATAAGAGGTCCTGGGTAATGCCCACTTTAATACATGATGGGGAAACAATGGGCAACGGCTCCTCGGTGGTCTCCTGGATTGGAGCAAAACTCAGCGAGAGCGCATCAGCCTTGATGTTTTTTGACCCAGGGCGATATGTTATCAAAAAATTAAAGCGAGCAAAAAACAAAGCCCATCGTGCCTGCCTGGCATTGAGACGCTTCGCTGACTCTAAATATGCCAGATTCTTATGGTCAGTGAGAATTGAGACCACAAACTTAGCCCCCTCAAGCCAGTGTCTCCACTCCTCGAGTGCATCCTTAATAGCCAACAATTCCCGGTTACCCACGTCATAATTCATCTCGGCAGGCGAAAATTTACGGGAAAAGTAAGCACAGGGATGAAGGCGATTATCAGACACTCCCATCTGAGAAAGCACTGCCCCAATACCCCAACTAAGAATCTCCCCAGAGACCCAGTCAAATTGAGGATTGTGGGCCCTTAACCAGGGTAACCCCAACACCAATGGGGCAAAAGTACAGACAGTCACATAAAAGGAAAATTTTTCAGAGTGTGTGGCTCCAATAAACAAAGAAATCTGGCTAGTGCAAGAGGTAATTTTACCTTGGGATAATGGTTCCCCGTTTAACCCACAAATCTCAATTTCCGATGCCAAGGGTACTAAGGGAACAGAGTGTTTCAGGGCGAATTGGCGGTCCATAAAAACCCCGTCGGCCCCACTGTCCACAAAGGCCTCAGTCTTGACAGTTTGACCGAGGATCTTTAAGGTCACCGGAATGATAAAAGTCTTCTTGGGAAATTCTGACTTCTGGCCTGACAGGATATTTCCCATCACCCTCAGGCCCTGAAGTTTTCCGGCTTTTCTGGGCATGATACTACCACATGACCTTTATTCCCACAGTACAAACACAACCCCTGCTGTCTCCTCCGCGTCTTCTCACGCGAGGAGAGGCGGGTAGCCCCAATCTGCATAGGCTCCTCAGAAAATTCCTCAGAGTCTGAGGTTCCCTTGGGAAGGAAGGAAATCTCAGTCTCCCTTTCAAGCCTACGCTCTCTCAGCCGTCTATCCACCCGGATGGATAACTGCATGAGCTGATCCAAGCTATCAGGCAAGGGATATTGTACCAGTTGGTCCTTTATCTGGTTAGAAAGACCTCTTCGGTACTGGTGTCTCAGGGCTGGGTCATTCCACTGGGTATCATGGGCCAACCTCCGAAACTCCGTACAGTAAACCTCAACTGGCCTTCGCCCTTGCTTAAGGATCGAAATCTGAGCCTCGGCTGAGGCCGTCTTGTCAGGGTCATCATACAACATGCCCAGTGCCGTAAAAAAAGCATCAACACTTTTAAGCGACGGACAGTCAGGCTGCAACCCATATGCCCAGACCTGTGGGTCTCCTTGTAGCAAGGAAATCACTATGCCCACCCGCTGAATCTCCGACCCAGAAGACTGAGGCCTAAGCCGGAAGTATAGCTTGCAGCTCTCCTTGAAACAAAAGAACTGCGAGCGATCTCCAGAAAAACGATCCGGGAGATTTACTTTCGGCTCCTTAACCCCTGCAGGTGCTGCTGCTGCGGGAGCTCCACCAGCAGCCTGGGAGGTGTGCATTTTAATGGACAAATCATTAAATTGTCGAGTCAGGACCTGCACCTGATCGACCACCTGTTGCAACGTATTTTGAGGGGTATGCTCCATATTCCCACAAAATTTCAACAGGAGTATTAGGCTGCTGAATATGTTATGCACACCAGTGCCTGCAGGAAAGTACTGGTGTCAGAACTGTTATGCACTCCAGTGTCTGCAGGAATGCACTGGTGTTTGAACTGTTATGCAAAACAAATGGACTCACAGACAAACTGGGGAATATGACATAACGTACACAGAAGGTAATAGGGTAACAAAATACACACAAAGTGAACAGAGAAGCCCAGAGGCTAAGGAACTGGGTATCTCCCTTGTATTAGAACTGCACAGATGGAAAAAGCAAGATGTTGTGTTTTAATACATAGAGAACCCGAAATGCTGTTGCTAAGGGCAACAGCAAAACCCTAAAGGGTTACCAACGGGTGTGGCAGTAAACTCCTTGGTCAGAGATGGAATGATAGACACAAGGAGAGTCTCCACAATCCTATTTCTCACTTGCAGTGCACAGGTTTTAGCTTACTGCCACTAAACTGACCCCTGACACCTAGCACAGTGAGACAGGATTAGACAGGCAAGTCTTAGAATACAGCCGCAAACTTGCTAAGTTCACAGAGTAGTAACAGAACCCCAGCAAGCTAAACGACTGACTCCAGTCTTACTGCTAGGTCTGGATTGGCAGAGTGTAATACCAAATCCCCAGGCCTATTTGCAGTAAGCAACAAACAAATACAAAGCTACACAGTACTGGCTAACTTTCATGAACTGACTAACCAACAAAGATTCAGCAGCATCTGCTTACCCTGAAAAGAGGCCTTATAAAGCAGGTGCTGTCCACGCCCCACTCAGACCTCACAGACTGTGAGCACAAAAACCAGCACCGGATCCCCTGCCGTGCACAGAGCCTATAACCACTGCACAGCAAAAGACCCGAACCGGAGTATCAACTGCGCTCAGGTTACTCCACTAGCACTTGTCTCCCGGTTGCCATGACGACGTGGCAGCACAGGGCAGGAGACCCTAACAGTGTCTTTCTCTTCTTTCTTCTTACAGGGTACTTTCCCCCCACTGTGTGCTATTCCTGTAATGTGTACCTCCATTGGTTGCACACCCTGCCAGCAGTAACCTACACAGTGCGCCTCACATGGCTGCCTCGGATGGTTCCTCCATGGGCAGGGTGTGCTTCATTTGGATCTTTCCATGCAGGGTATAGCATACTCCTACACTCGTGTTAGTTTTCCCGTGAATGCATTTGGCCCTTGTATGGCTCATCTCCCACTGTGTAACCTTCGTAGTGCGCCCAACATGGCTGCCTTATCTGGTAAACTTGTGGATGGGATGAAAAATACATGGACCTGATGGTTTTATTGGAACCCTACTCTGAACCTAAGGACTCTGCAATCTCCCCGTTTTGTGTTCTCTTCTAGTGGTGGACTATTCCACCCTGGGTAATCCTACGCAGAGCGCCTAAGATGGCTGCCGCACCTGGTACCTTGTGAGGGTGGAATACACAACCCCTGGAGGTTATTACCCAAAATGCTTACACCAACCCTGCATTATGCTTTCTGTCTTTATTGTCTGTGTGGTTTATCTTTTGATGTAATACTTAAATCTTCTGTATTATGTGCATTGTTTGAGTTCTAGTTGGCGCCGCGGATGGCTGCCTCGGTGCTGCTCTGCCAAGCAGCCTTTGTGTTTAGTCCTACGTGTATAATATGTCTAATATGTTGAGTCTATTGTACAGTTGCAATGTGCAGTATCAACTCATATGTGTAATGTGTGTAATGTATGCTATGTTCTTCCCCCTTCGTATGCTATGTATTCCCCCTTCATGTTGCTGCTTGGCGATGCATTGTACCACAAAGAATTCATAGTGTACATGAGTACACCTGGCCAATAAAGCTGATTCTGATTCTGATTCTGATTGTGCAGAGCGGAGAGGTCCATTTGGGAGATATTTTTTGATAAGTGAAGAGATATACAGTATGTTGATGTAGTTTGATTAACAGCTTTATAATATGAGTAGAAGTGTTTTGTTTTGAATATGGACAACCTATGGATAGACTGACAGGGCGGATCAGTAGACAATGAACATCTTGCTAGGAAGATCAGCCTCGCAGTTGCATTCAAAATGGATTGTAGTGGTTAGAGTCTTTTCTTGGGAAGACCAGCTATTGTAATAACTAGAGATGAGCGCCTGAAATTTTTCGGGTTTTGTGTTTTGGTTTTGGGTTCGGTTCCGCGGCCGTGTTTTGGGTTCGAACGCGTTTTGGCAAAACCTCACCGAATTTTTTTTGTCGGATTCGGGTGTGTTTTGGATTCGGGTGTTTTTTTCCAAAAACACTAAAAAACAGCTTAAATCATAGAATTTGGGGGTCATTTTGATCCCAAAGTATTATTAACCTCAAAAACCATAATTTACACTCATTTTCAGTCTATTCTGAATACCTCACACCTCACAATATTATTTTTAGTCCTAAAATTTGCACCGAGGTCGCTGTGTGAGTAAGATAAGCGACCCTAGTGGCCGACACAAACACCGGGCCCATCTAGGAGTGGCACTGCAGTGTCACGCAGGATGTCCCTTCCAAAAAACCCTCCCCAAACAGCACATGACGCAAAGAAAAAAAGAGGCGCAATGAGGTAGCTGTGTGAGTAAGATTAGCGACCCTAGTGGCCGACACAAACACCGGGCCCATCTAGGAGTGGCACTGCAGTGTCACGCAGGATGTCCCTTCCAAAAAACCCTCCCCAAACAGCACATGACGCAAAGAAAAAAAGAGGCGCAATGAGGTAGCTGTGTGAGTAAGATTAGCGACCCTAGTGGCCGACACAAACACCGGGCCCATCTAGGAGTGGCACTGCAGTGTCACGCAGGATGTCCCTTCCAAAAAACCCTCCCCAAACAGCACATGACGCAAAGAAAAAAAGAGGCGCAATGAGGTAGCTGACTGTGTGAGTAAGATTAGCGACCCTAGTGGCCGACACAAACACCGGGCCCATCTAGGAGTGGCACTGCAGTGTCACGCAGGATGTCCCTTCCAAAAAACCCTCCCCAAACAGTACATGACGCAAAGAAAAAAAGAGGCGCAATGAGGTAGCTGTGTGAGTAAGATTAGCGACCCTAGTGGCCGACACAAACACCGGGCCCATCTAGGAGTGGCACTGCAGTGTCACGCAGGATGGCCCTTCCAAAAAACCCTCCCCAAACAGCACATGACGCAAAGAAAAAAAGAGGCGCAATGAGGTAGCTGTGTGAGTAAGATTAGCGACCCTAGTGGCCGACACAAACACCGGGCCCATCTAGGAGTGGCACTGCAGTGTCACGCAGGATGTCCCTTCCAAAAAATCCTCCCCAATCAGCACATGATGCAAAGAAAAAGAAAAGAAAAAAGAGGTGCAAGATGGAATTGTCCTTGGGCCCTCCCACCCACCCTTATGTTGTATAAACAAAACAGGACATGCACACTTTAACCAACCCATCATTTCAGTGACAGGGTCTGCCACACGACTGTGACTGATATGACGGGTTGGTTTGGACCCCCCCAAAAAAAGAAGCAATTAATCTCTCCTTGCACAAACTGGCTCTTCAGAGGCAAGATGTCCACCTCATCTTCACCCTCCGATATATCACCGTGTACATCCCCCTCCTCACAGATTATCAATTCGTCCCCACTGGAATCCACCATCTCAGCTCCCTGTGTACTTTGTGGAGGCAATTGCTGCTGGTCAATGTCTCCGCGGAGGAATTGATTATAATTCATTTTAATGAACATCATCTTCTCCACATTTTCTGGATGTAACCTCGTAGCCCGATTGCTGACAAGGTGAGCGGCGGCACTAAACACTCTTTCGGAGTACACACTTGCGGGAGGGCAACTTAGGTAGAATAAAGCCAGTTTGTGCAAGGGCCTCCAAATTGCCTCTTTTTCCTGCCAGTATAAGTACGGACTGTGTGACGTGCCTACTTGGATGCGGTCACTCATATAATCCTCCACCATTCTATCAATGTTGAGAGAATCATATGCAGTGACAGTAGACGACATGTCCGTAATCGTTGTCAGGTCCTTCAGTCCGGACCAGATGTCAGCATCAGCAGTCGCTCCAGACTGCCCTGCATCACCGCCAGCGGGTGGGCTCGGAATTCGGAGCCTTTTCCTCGCACCCCCAGTTGCGGGAGAATGTGAAGGAGGAGATGTTGACAGGTCGCGTTCCGCTTGACTTGACAATTTTGTCACCAGCAGGTCTTTCAACCCCAGCAGACCTGTGTCTGCCGGAAAGAGAGATCCAAGGTAGGCTTTAAATCTAGGATCGAGCACGGTGGCCAAAATGTAGTGCTCTGATTTCAACAGATTGACCACCCGTGAATCCTTGTTAAGCGAATTAAGGGCTGCATCCACAAGTCCCACATGCCTAGCGGAATCGCTCCCTTTTAGCTCCTTCTTCAATGCCTCCAGCTTCTTCTGCAAAAGCCTGATGAGGGGAATGACCTGACTCAGGCTGGCAGTGTCTGAACTGACTTCACGTGTGGCAAGTTCAAAGGGCATCAGAACCTTGCACAACGTTGAAATCATTCTCCACTGCACTTGAGACAGGTGCATTCCACCTACTATATCGTGCTCAATTGTATAGGCTTGAATGGCCTTTTGCTGCTCCTCCAACCTCTGAAGCATATAGAGGGTTGAATTCCACCTCGTTACCACTTCTTGCTTCAGATGATGGCAGGGCAGGTTCAGTAGTTTTTGGTGGTGCTCCAGTTTTCTGTACGTGGTGCCTGTACGCCGAAAGTGTCCCGCAATTCTTCTGGCCACCGACAGCATCTCTTGCACGCCCCTGTCGTTTTTAAAAAAATTCTGCACCACCAAATTCAAGGTATGTGCAAAACATGGGACGTGCTGGAATTGGCCCAGATTTAATGCACACACAATATTGCTGGCGTTGTCCGATGCCACAAATCCACAGGAGAGTCCAATTGGGGTAAGCCATTCCGCGATGATCTTCCTCAGTTGCCGTAAGAGGTTTTCAGCTGTGTGCGTATTCTGGAAAGTGGTGATACAAAGCGTAGCCTGCCTAGGAAAGAGTTGGCGTTTGCGAGATGCTGCTACTGGTGCCGCCGCTGCTGTTCTTGCGGCGGGAGTCCATACATCTACCCAGTGGGCTGTCACAGTCATATAGTCCTGACCCTGCCCTGCTCCACTTGTCCACATGTCCGTGGTTAAGTGGACATTGGGTACAGCTGCATTTTTTAGGACACTGGTGAGTCTTTTTCTGAGGTCTGTGTACATTTTCGGTATCGCCTGCCTAGAGAAATGGAACCTAGATGGTATTTGGTACCGGGGACACAGTACCTCCAACAAGTCTCTAGTTGGCTCTGCAGTAATGATGGATACCGGAACCACGTTTCTCACCACCCAGGATGCCAAGGCCTCAGTTATCCGCTTTGCAGTAGGATGACTGCTGTGATATTTCATCTTCCTCGCAAAGGACTGTTGAACAGTCAATTGCTTACTGGAAGTAGTACAAGTGGGCTTACGACTTCCCCTCTGGGATGACCATCGACTCCCAGCGGCAACAACAGCAGCGCCAGCAGCAGTAGGCGTTACACGCAAGGATGCATCGGAGGAATCCCAGGCAGGAGAGGACTCGTCAGAATTGCCAGTGACATGGCCTGCAGGACTATTGGCATTCCTGGGGAAGGAGGAAATTGACACTGAGGGAGTTGGTGGGGTGGTTTGCGTGAGCTTGGTTACAAGAGGAAGGGATTTACTGGTCAGTGGACTGCTTCCGCTGTCACCCAAAGTTTTTGAACTTGTCACTGACTTATTATGAATGCGCTGCAGGTGACGTATAAGGGAGGATGTTCCGAGGTGGTTAACGTCCTTACCCCTACTTATTACAGCTTGACAAAGGGAACACACGGCTTGACACCTGTTGTCCGCATTTCTGGTGAAATACCTCCACACCGAAGAGCTGATTTTTTTGGTATTTTCACCTGGCATGTCAACGGCCATATTCCTCCCACGGACAACAGGTGTCTCCCCGGGTGCCTGACTTAAACAAACCACCTCACCATCAGAATCCTCCTGGTCAATTTCCTCCCCAGCGCCAGCAACACCCATATCCTCCTCATCCTGGTGTACTTCAACACTGACATCTTCAATCTGACTATCAGGAACTGGACTGCGGGTGCTCCTTCCAGCACTTGCAGGGGGCGTGCAAATGGTGGAAGGCGCATGCTCTTCACGTCGAGTGTTGGGAAGGTCAGGCATCGCAACCGACACAATTGGACTCTCCTTGTGGATTTGGGATTTCAAAGAACGCACAGTTCTTTGCGGTGCTTTGCCTTTTGCCAGCTTGAGTCTTTTCAGTTTTCTAGCGAGAGGCTGAGTGCTTCCATCCTCATGTGAAGCTGAACCACTAGCCATGAACATAGGCCAGGGCCTCAGCCGTTCCTTGCCACTCCGTGTGGTAAATGGCATATTGGCAAGTTTACGCTTCTCCTCCGACAATTTTATTTTAGGTTTTGGAGTCCTTTTTTTACTGATATTTGGTGTTTTGGTTTTGACATGCTCTGTACTATGCCATTGGGCATCGGCCTTGGCAGACGACGTTGCTGGCATTTCATCGTCTCGGCCATGACTAGTGGCAGCAGCTTCAGCACGAGGTGGAAGTGGATCTTGATCTTTCCCTAATTTTGGAACCTCAACATTTTTGTTCTCCATATTTTAATAGGCACAACTAAAAGGCACCTCAGGTAAACAATGGAGATGGATGGATTGGATACTAGTATACAATTATGGACGGGCTGCCGAGTGCCGACACAGAGGTAGCCACAGCCGTGAACTACCGCACTGTACTGTGTCTGCTGCTAATATAGACTGGTTGATAAAGAGATAGTATACTCGTAACTAGTATGTATGTATAAAGAAAGAAAAAAAGACCACGGTTAGGTGGTATATACAATTATGGACGGGCTGCCGAGTGCCGACACAGAGGTAGCCACAGCCGTGAACTACCGCACTGTACTGTGTCTGCTGCTAATATATAGACTGGTTGATAAAGAGATAGTATACTCGTAACTAGTATGTATGTATAAAGAAAGAAAAAAAAACCACGGTTAGGTGGTATATACAATTATGGACGGGCTGCCGAGTGCCGACACAGAGGTAGCCACAGCCGTGAACTACCGCACTGTACTGTGTCTGCTGCTAATATATAGACTGGTTGATAAAGAGATAGTATACTCGTAACTAGTATGTATGTATAAAGAAAGAAAAAAAAACCACGGTTAGGTGGTATATACAATTATGGACGGGCTGCCGAGTGCCGACACAGAGGTAGCCACAGCCGTGAACTACCGCACTGTACTGTGTCTGCTGCTAATATATAGACTGGTTGATAAAGAGATAGTATACTCGTAACTAGTATGTATGTATAAAGAATGAAAAAAAAACCACGGTTAGGTGGTATATACAATTATGGACGGGCTGCCGAGTGCCGACACAGAGGTAGCCACAGCCGTGAACTACCGCACTGTACTGTGTCTGCTGCTAATATAGACTGGTTGATAAAGAGATAGTATACTCGTAACTAGTATGTATGTATAAAGAAAGAAAAAAAAACCACGGTTAGGTGGTATATACAATTATGGACGGGCTGCCGAGTGCCGACACAGAGGTAGCCACAGCCGTGAACTACCGCACTGTACTGTGTCTGCTGCTAATATAGACTGGTTGATAAAGAGATAGTATACTACTAATATTATATACTGGTGGTCAGGTCACTGGTCACTAGTCACACTGGCAGTGGCACTCCTGCAGCAAAAGTGTGCACTGTTTAATTTTAATATAATATTATGTACTCCTGGCTCCTGCTATAACCTATAACTGGCACTGCAGTAGTGCTCCCCAGTCTCCCCCACAATTATAAGCTGTGTGAGCTGAGCAGTCAGACAGATATATAATATATATAGATGATGCAGCACACTGGCCTGAGCCTGAGCAGTGCACACAGATATGGTATGTGACTGACTGAGTCACTGTGTGTATCGCTTTTTTCAGGCAGAGAACGGATATATTAAATAAACTGCACTGTGTGTCTGGTGGTCACTCACTATATAATATATTATGTACTCCTGGCTCCTGCTATAACCTATAACTGGCACTGCAGTAGTGCTCCCCAGTCTCCCCCACAATTATAAGCTGTGTGAGCTGAGCAGTCAGACAGATATATATAATATTATATATAGATAGATAATAGATGATGCAGCACACTGGCCTGAGCCTGAGCAGTGCACACAGATATGGTATGTGACTGAGTCACTGTGTGCTGTGTATCGCTTTTTTCAGGCAGAGAACGGATTATAAATAAAAGTGGTGGTCACTGGTCACTATCAGCAAAACTCTGCACTGTACACTACTGAGTACTCCTAATGCTCCCCAAAATTAGTAAATCAAGTGTCTCTCTAATCTATTCTAATTCTAAACGGAGAGGACGCCAGCCACGTCCTCTCCCTATCAATCTCAATGCACGTGTGAAAATGGCGGCGACGCGCGGCTCCTTATATAGAATCCGAGTCTCGCGATAGAATCCGAGCCTCGCGAGAATCCGACAGCGTCATGATGACGTTCGGGCGCGCTCGGGTTAACCGAGCAAGGCGGGAAGATCCGAGTCGCTCGGACCCGTGAAAAAAAACATGAAGTTCTGGCGGGTTCGGATTCAGAGAAACCGAACCCGCTCATCTCTAGTAATAACCAAAGCTGGAGATAATGAGTGTATGGATTCAGTAGCGGATCTTGCCACGGGCAAGCAGTACTTTTGCCCGGGGCGCCGCCTTCCGGAGGGCGCTGGCGCCATCCGGAGGGCGCCGCACCATGGCAAGATCCGCCACTGCTGTGCCCTCCGCTGCCCGCTGTGTCCCCCCGGCTCCTGCGGCTCTGGTCCCGTGAAGGGAACTAGACGCGTAGCGTCTAGTTTCCCTTCGCAAAGAGGACCATTACTGAGCGGTGCGCGATGACGTCATCACGCACCGCACAGCAAAGGTCCTCTCCGCGAAGGGAACTAGACACTACGCGTCTAGTTTCCCTTCGCGGAGAGGACCTTTTGCTGTGCGGTGCGCGATGACGTCATCGCGCACCGCTCAGCATTTAAGCGGCGCTTCTGCTGTACAGGGGGCGTGACTGACCACGCCCCCTGTAGTAAGCCACGCCCCCATTCCCTGCCCGGGGCGCCGAGGGCATTCGAACCGGCCCTGTATGGATTACAGTTTTTGCAGTGTCTTGCTAAGATAAGTCATATTTTGGAAATGTTTTTTAGATGCATGTAACATGATTTAGAGACAGACTGAATGTGTTGAACAAAGGACAAGTCAGAGCCAGCTTTTGGGGTAGAATTGATGGTCAAGTTCTCAACAATAATAGAGATATCAAGTTAGTAACTACTATTGGCTGGTGGAAATATAATTAACTATGTTTTTTAAATATTAAGTTTGAGGTGGTGAGATGACATCCAAGATGAAACAGCAGAAAGGCATTCAGAGATACAGACACAAACTGATGGTGACAACTCTGGGGAGGATAGATAGATTTGAGCGTACAAATTATACTGACATAAAAAACAGCTGATTAGTTTGCCAAGAGATAAGGCATAATTGAGAAAAGAAGAGGACCTAAGACTGAGCCTTGTGGTACTCCAACTGATAGAGGTAGCGAAGAGGAGGTGGAATCAGATAAGCAACCACTATAAGAACATTAGATAGGTAAGTTAAGAACCAAGAAAGGGCAGTATACTGAAAACCTAGGGTTTATGGTGTTTGTATGAGAAGAGAGTGGTCAACACTCTTAAAAGCAGCAGAGAGATCCAGATTAACAAGACGTAACATTAATTTGCACTCATTGCCAGTCAATTTTGACCACTTCACAGCTCACCTTACAGCTCACAATATTGTTTTAATCCACTTTAGGACAATAGCTGCAGCGAGCTGACTGGTTACTAAGTGACAGAGCAGTGGCACAAACATACAGCAGTTTATGCACATCTATGAAACATTGCCACAGACCTAAAGGGGTTAAGACAGCTAAGCTAACAGCTCTACAGTGGCATGATGTCATTTTCATTATCAACCTCATCCTCACCCTCATCAGTGTGTATATTATCCCCACTCAATATTAATTCATCCCCGCTGGAATCAACCATTACAGAAGTCTGTGTACATTGAGGTACTGTAGTTGCCAGTAAAGGTGTTCATCATGGAATTTCCAGTTCATTTTGATGAACATCATCTTTTCCATATTTTGAGGCAATAGCCTTCTATGTTGATCACTGTTAAGTTTCACGGCTGTGCTAACGTAAAAACTCTTTCTGAGTACACACTGGAAGGAGGGCAGCTTAAGTAAAGCAAAACCAGTTTGTACAAGGGCCTCCAAATTGCCTTTTTTTCTTTCCAGTAAATCAAAGGCACTCTGTGAAATACCTATTTTTACAATGTCATGATAATAATCCTCCAACATTCTTTGGATGGTGACTGTATCAAATAGAGTTATGGTATAAGGGTCACTAATTTTAGGCAATCATTTTAGACCTGACCAGATATCAAAATGTTGTGTTGACTCTGCATCACCAGCTTTCTTTTGGGAAACCTGAGATTTTTTTCTGGCAGCTGCCAGAGAAACTGTAGGAGGAGATGTTGTTATTTGATGTACAACTTGAGTTGCCAACTTGCATCTCTTAAGATCTGGGTCAGTTGGTTAGAAAGACACAACATATGGTAGAGATGAGCGGGTTCGGTTTCTCTGAATCCGAACCCGCCAGAACTTCATGTTTTTTTTCACGGGTCCGAGCGACTCGGATCTTCCCGCCTTGCTCGGTTGACCCGAGCGCGCCCGAACGTCATCATGACGCTGTCGGATTCTCGCGAGGCTCGGATTCTATCGCGAGACTCGGATTCTATATAAGGAGCCGCGCGTCGCCGCCATTTTCACACGTGCATTGAGATTGATAGGGAGAGGACGTGGCTGGCGTCCTCTCCGTTTAGAATTAGAATAGATTAGAGAGACACTTGATTTACTAATTTTGGGGAGCATTAGGAGTACTCAGTAGTGTACAGTGCAGAGTTTTGCTGATAGTGACCAGTGACCACCACTTTTATTTATAATCCGTTCTCTGCCTGAAAAAAGCGATACACAGCACACAGTGACTCAGTCACATACCATATCTGTGTGCACTGCTCAGGCTCAGGCCAGTGTGCTGCATCATCTATATATATTATATATCTGTCTGACTGCTCAGCTCACACAGCTTATAATTGTGGGGGAGACTGGGGAGCACTACTGCAGTGCCAGTTATAGGTTATAGCAGGAGCCAGGAGTACATAATATTATATTAAAATTAAACAGTGCACACTTTTGCTGCAGGAGTGCCACTGCCAGTGTGACTAGTGACCAGTGACCTGACCACCAGTATATAATATTAGTAGTATACTATCTCTTTATCAACCAGTCTATATTAGCAGCAGACACAGTACAGTGCGGTAGTTCACGGCTGTGGCTACCTCTGTGTCGGCACTCGGCAGCCCGTCCATAATTGTATATACCAGTGACCTAACCGTGGTTTTTTTTTCTTTCTTTATACATACATACTAGTTACGAGTATACTATCTCTTTATCAACCAGTCTATATATTAGCAGCAGACACAGTACAGTGCGGTAGTTCACGGCTGTGGCTACCTCTGTGTCGGCACTCGGCAGCCCGTCCATAATTGTATATACCACCTAACCGTGGTTTTTTTTTCTTTCTTTATACATACATACTAGTTACGAGTATACTATCTCTTTATCAACCAGTCTATATATTAGCAGCAGACACAGTACAGTGCGGTAGTTCACGGCTGTGGCTACCTCTGTGTCGGCACTCGGCAGCCCGTCCATAATTGTATATACCACCTAACCGTGGTTTTTTTTTCTTTCTTTATACATACATACTAGTTACGAGTATACTATCTCTTTATCAACCAGTCTATATATTAGCAGCAGACACAGTACAGTGCGGTAGTTCACGGCTGTGGCTACCTCTGTGTCGGCACTCGGCAGCCCGTCCATAATTGTATATACCACCTAACCGTGGTTTTTTTTTCTTTCTTTATACATACATACTAGTTACGAGTATACTATCTCTTTATCAACCAGTCTATATATTAGCAGCAGACACAGTACAGTGCGGTAGTTCACGGCTGTGGCTACCTCTGTGTCGGCACTCGGCAGCCCGTCCATAATTGTATATACCACCTAACCGTGGTTTTTTTTTCTTTCTTTATACATACATACTAGTTACGAGTATACTATCTCTTTATCAACCAGTCTATATATTAGCAGCAGACACAGTACAGTGCGGTAGTTCACGGCTGTGGCTACCTCTGTGTCGGCACTCGGCAGCCCGTCCATAATTGTATATACCACCTAACCGTGGTTTTTTTTTCTTTCTTTATACATACATACTAGTTACGAGTATACTATCTCTTTATCAACCAGTCTATATATTAGCAGCAGACACAGTACAGTGCGGTAGTTCACGGCTGTGGCTACCTCTGTGTCGGCACTCGGCAGCCCGTCCATAATTGTATACTAGTATCCAATCCATCCATCTCCATTGTTTACCTGAGGTGCCTTTTAGTTGTGCCTATTAAAATATGGAGAACAAAAATGTTGAGGTTCCAAAATTAGGGAAAGATCAAGATCCACTTCCACCTCGTGCTGAAGCTGCTGCCACTAGTCATGGCCGTGACGATGAAATGCCAGCAACGTCGTCTGCCAAGGCCGATGCCCAATGGCATAGTACAGAGCATGTCAAAACCAAAACACCAAATATCAGTAAAAAAAGGACTCCAAAACCTAAAATAAAATTGTCGGAGGAGAAGCGTAAACTTGCCAATATGCCATTTACCACACGGAGTGGCAAGGAACGGCTGAGGCCCTGGCCTATGTTCATGGCTAGTGGTTCAGCTTCACATGAGGATGGAAGCACTCAGCCTCTCGCTAGAAAACTGAAAAGACTCAAGCTGGCAAAAGCACCGCAAAGAACTGTGCGTTCTTTGAAATCCCAAATCCACAAGGAGAGTCCAATTGTGTCGGTTGCGATGCCTGACCTTCCCAACACTGGACGTGAAGAGCATGCGCCTTCCACCATTTGCACGCCCCCTGCAAGTGCTGGAAGGAGCACCCGCAGTCCAGTTCCTGATAGTCAGATTGAAGATGTCAGTGTTGAAGTACACCAGGATGAGGAGGATATGGGTGTTGCTGGCGCTGGGGAGGAAATTGACCAGGAGGATTCTGATGGTGAGGTGGTTTGTTTAAGTCAGGCACCCGGGGAGACACCTGTTGTCCGTGGGAGGAATATGGCCGTTGACATGCCAGGTGAAAATACCAAAAAAATCAGCTCTTCGGTGTGGAGGTATTTCACCAGAAATGCGGACAACAGGTGTCAAGCCGTGTGTTCCCTTTGTCAAGCTGTAATAAGTAGGGGTAAGGACGTTAACCACCTCGGAACATCCTCCCTTATACGTCACCTGCAGCGCATTCATAATAAGTCAGTGACAAGTTCAAAAACTTTGGGTGACAGCGGAAGCAGTCCACTGACCAGTAAATCCCTTCCTCTTGTAACCAAGCTCACGCAAACCACCCCACCAACTCCCTCAGTGTCAATTTCCTCCTTCCCCAGGAATGCCAATAGTCCTGCAGGCCATGTCACTGGCAATTCTGACGAGTCCTCTCCTGCCTGGGATTCCTCCGATGCATCCTTGCGTGTAACGCCTACTGCTGCTGGCGCTGCTGTTGTTGCCGCTGGGAGTCGATGGTCATCCCAGAGGGGAAGTCGTAAGCCCACTTGTACTACTTCCAGTAAGCAATTGACTGTTCAACAGTCCTTTGCGAGGAAGATGAAATATCACAGCAGTCATCCTACTGCAAAGCGGATAACTGAGTCCTTGACAACTATGTTGGTGTTAGACGTGCGTCCGGTATCCGCCGTTAGTTCACAGGGAACTAGACAATTTATTGAGGCAGTGTGCCCCCGTTACCAAATACCATCTAGGTTCCACTTCTCTAGGCAGGCGATACCGAGAATGTACACGGACGTCAGAAAAAGACTCACCAGTGTCCTAAAAAATGCAGTTGTACCCAATGTCCACTTAACCACGGACATGTGGACAAGTGGAGCAGGGCAGGGTCAGGACTATATGACTGTGACAGCCCACTGGGTAGATGTATGGACTCCCGCCGCAAGAACAGCAGCGGCGGCACCAGTAGCAGCATCTCGCAAACGCCAACTCTTTCCTAGGCAGGCTACGCTTTGTATCACCGCTTTCCAGAATACGCACACAGCTGAAAACCTCTTACGGCAACTGAGGAAGATCATCGCGGAATGGCTTACCCCAATTGGACTCTCCTGTGGATTTGTGGCATCGGACAACGCCAGCAATATTGTGTGTGCATTAAATATGGGCAAATTCCAGCACGTCCCATGTTTTGCACATACCTTGAATTTGGTGGTGCAGAATTTTTTAAAAAACGACAGGGGCGTGCAAGAGATGCTGTCGGTGGCCAGAAAAATTGCGGGACACTTTCGGCGTACAGGCACCACGTACAGAAGACTGGAGCACCACCAAAAACTACTGAACCTGCCCTGCCATCATCTGAAGCAAGAAGTGGTAACGAGGTGGAATTCAACCCTCTATATGCTTCAGAGGTTGGAGGAGCAGCAAAAGGCCATTCAAGCCTATACAATTGAGCACGATATAGTAGGTGGAATGCACCTGTCTCAAGTGCAGTGGAGAATGATTTCAACGTTGTGCAAGGTTCTGATGCCCTTTGAACTTGCCACACGTGAAGTCAGTTCAGACACTGCCAGCCTGAGTCAGGTCATTCCCCTCATCAGGCTTTTGCAGAAGAAGCTGGAGGCATTGAAGAAGGAGCTAAAAGGGAGCGATTCCGCTAGGCATGTGGGACTTGTGGATGCAGCCCTTAATTCGCTTAACAAGGATTCACGGGTGGTCAATCTGTTGAAATCAGAGCACTACATTTTGGCCACCGTGCTCGATCCTAGATTTAAAGCCTACCTTGGATCTCTCTTTCCGGCAGACACAGGTCTGCTGGGGTTGAAAGACCTGCTGGTGACAAAATTGTCAAGTCAAGCGGAACGCGACCTGTCAACATCTCCTCCTTCACATTCTCCCGCAACTGGGGGTGCGAGGAAAAGGCTCAGAATTCCGAGCCCACCCGCTGGCGGTGATGCAGGGCAGTCTGGAGCGACTGCTGATGCTGACATCTGGTCCGGACTGAAGGACCTGACAACGATTACGGACATGTCGTCTACTGTCACTGCATATGATTCTCTCAACATTGATAGAATGGTGGAGGATTATATGAGTGACCGCATCCAAGTAGGCACGTCACACAGTCCGTACTTATACTGGCAGGAAAAAGAGGCAATTTGGAGGCCCTTGCACAAACTGGCTTTATTCTACCTAAGTTGCCCTCCCACAAGTGTGTACTCCGAAAGAGTGTTTAGTGCCGCCGCTCACCTTGTCAGCAATCGGCGTACGAGGTTACATCCAGAAAATGTGGAGAAGATGATGTTCATTAAAATGAATTATAATCAATTCCTCCGCGGAGACATTGACCAGCAGCAATTGCCTCCACAAAGTACACAGGGAGCTGAGATGGTGGATTCCAGTGGGGACGAATTGATAATCTGTGAGGAGGGGGATGTACACGGTGATATATCGGAGGGTGAAGATGAGGTGGACATCTTGCCTCTGTAGAGCCAGTTTGTGCAAGGAGAGATTAATTGATTCTTTTTTGGGGGGGGTCCAAACCAACCCGTCATATCAGTCACAGTCGTGTGGCAGACCCTGTCACTGAAATGATGGGTTGGTTAAAGTGTGCATGTCCTGTTTTGTTTATACAACATAAGGGTGGGTGGGAGGGCCCAAGGACAATTCCATCTTGCACCTCTTTTTTCTTTTCTTTTTCTTTGCATCATGTGCTGATTGGGGAGGGTTTTTTGGAAGGGACATCCTGCGTGACACTGCAGTGCCACTCCTAGATGGGCCCGGTGTTTGTGTCGGCCACTAGGGTCGCTAATCTTACTCACACAGTCAGCTACCTCATTGCGCCTCTTTAATTCTTTGCGTCATGTGCTGTTTGGGGAGGGTTTTTTGGAAGGGACATCCTGCGTGACACTGCAGTGCCACTCCTAGATGGGCCCGGTGTTTGTGTCGGCCACTAGGGTCGCTAATCTTACTCACACAGTCAGCTACCTCATTGCGCCTCTTTTTTTATTTGCGTCATGTGCTGTTTGGGGAGGGTTTTTTGGAAGGGACATCCTGCGTGACACTGCAGTGCCACTCCTAGATGGGCCCGGTGTTTGTGTCGGCCACTAGGGTCGCTAATCTTACTCACACAGTCAGCTACCTCATTGCGCCTCTTTTTTTCTTTGCGTCATGTGCTGTTTGGGGAGGGTTTTTTGGAAGGGACATCCTGCGTGACACTGCAGTGCCACTCCTAGATGGGCCCGGTGTTTGTGTCGGCCACTAGGGTCGCTAATCTTACTCACACAGTCAGCTACCTCATTGCGCCTCTTTTTTTATTTGCGTCATGTGCTGTTTGGGGAGGGTTTTTTGGAAGGGACATCCTGCGTGACACTGCAGTGCCACTCCTAGATGTGCCCGGTGTTTGTGTCGGCCACTAGGGTCGCTAATCTTACTCACACAGCTACCTCATTGCGCCTCTTTTTTTCTTTGCGTCATGTGCTGTTTGGGGAGGGTTTTTTGGAAGGGCCATCCTGCGTGACACTGCAGTGCCACTCCTAGATGGGCCCGGTGTTTGTGTCGGCCACTAGGGTCGCTAATCTTACTCACACAGTCAGCTACCTCATTGCGCCTCTTTTTTTCTTTGCGTCATGTGCTGTTTGGGGAGGGTTTTTTGGAAGGGACATCCTGCGTGACACTGCAGTGCCACTCCTAGATGGGCCCGGTGTTTGTGTCGGCCACTAGGGTCGCTAATCTTACTCACACAGTCAGCTACCTCATTGCGCCTCTTTTTTTCTTTGCGTCATGTGCTGTTTGGGGAGGGTTTTTTGGAAGGGACATCCTGCGTGACACTGCAGTGCCACTCCTAGATGTGCCCGGTGTTTGTGTCGGCCACTAGGGTCGCTAATCTTACTCACACAGCTACCTCATTGCGCCTCTTTTTTTCTTTGCGTCATGTGCTGTTTGGGGAGGGTTTTTTGGAAGGGCCATCCTGCGTGACACTGCAGTGCCACTCCTAGATGGGCCCGGTGTTTGTGTCGGCCACTAGGGTCGCTAATCTTACTCACACAGCTACCTCATTGCGCCTCTTTTTTTCATTGCGTCATGTGCTGTTTGGGGAGGGTTTTTTGGACGGGACATCCTGCGTGACACTGCAGTGCCACTCCTAGATGGGCCCGGTGTTTGTGTCGGCCACTAGGGTCGCTAATCTTACTCACACAGTCAGCTACCTCATTGCGCCTCTTTTTTTCTTTGCGTCATGTGCTGTTTGGGGAGGGTTTTTTGGAAGGGCCATCCTGCGTGACACTGCAGTGCCACTCCTAGATGGGCCCGGTGTTTGTGTCGGCCACTAGGGTTGCTAATCTTACTCACACAGCTACCTCATTGCGCCTCTTTTTTTCTTTGCGTCATGTGCTGTTTGGGGAGGGTTTTTTGGAAGGGACATCCTGCGTGACACTGCAGTGCCACTCCTAGATGGGCCCGGTGTTTGTGTCGGCCACTAGGGTCGCTAATCTTACTCACACAGCTACCTCATTGCGCCTCTTTTTTTCTTTGCGTCATGTGCTGTTTGGGGAGGGTTTTTTGGAAGGGACATCCTGCGTGACACTGCAGTGCCACTCCTAGATGGGCCCGGTGTTTGTGTCGGCCACTAGGGTCGCTTATCTTACTCACACAGCGACCTCGGTGCAAATTTTAGGACTAAAAATAATATTGTGAGGTGTGAGGTATTCAGAATAGACTGAAAATGAGTGTAAATTATGGTTTTTGAGGTTAATAATACTTTGGGATCAAAATGACCCCCAAATTCTATGATTTAAGCTGTTTTTTAGTGTTTTTGGAAAAAAACACCCGAATCCAAAACACACCCGAATCCGACAAAAAAAATTCGGTGAGGTTTTGCCAAAACGCGTTCGAACCCAAAACACGGCCGCGGAACCGAACCCAAAACCAAAACACAAAACCCGAAAAATTTCAGGCGCTCATCTCTACATATGACCTTAAACCTAAGATCAAGCACGGTCAGCAAAATGTAGTGATGCGATTTCAAGATATTGGCAACACTTGAATCCTGGTGAAGCAAAAAAAGGACTTGGGGGGTGTTATTCAGAGTTGGTCACAGATTTTGGTATGTTAGCAAAGTCTGCGACTACTAAAATTGACTGCTGGTGGCTGCCCAGAACTTGGCAAGGTTGCTTAGCATGTGTAGTGCCACCCCCGATGCAATTGCAAAGAAACCCATATATTTTCTTATTTTAGATGCTCTGACTTGTATGCCCTTGAGCATCAACTTTAGTAGATGATGTTGAAGGACTAGTATTGTCCTCATGACTGTTGGCAGCTGCTGCAGTGCCAGTATTTGGTTGTACTTCTCTAAACTGAGTGTTATCCATTTTTCAATTCACAGATCACTGCGTGCAGTCACAAGGCTTATATATAACAAAAAGTGCTGAACAAATGCAATTTTAAAAGGCAAGTAAACAAATACAACTTTTCCCTCAAATTGCAATGGTTTTATTATTATTATTATTATTATTATTATTATTATTATTATTATTATTATTGTGCAAAATCATGACTACAGTTGCATTTGTCTTTAACCTTTTTTTAACTGGCTTCTGTGTAAGTTTTTGGGCATTTTTTCTACCAGTGGCAGACTACATGTGCATTATCAAAAAATTGCTTTAAACACACTATAGTACACTACTGGTTACAAACAATTTTTAAGCAAACACATAATTAACTCTTTTTTTCCAAAGGATCCTCTGGCTATACTAACACCTGTGACAACTGGAATTTCTGGTGACTGAGATGAGGAAGACATAATTTACATTTGTTTGAAATCTCACTACCAGCTGTACCAAGTCCAAAGCCACATAGGCAGCACCCACAAACAACAAGTGCCACACCTGTACAGACCACACAGCTCATTTTATGAGTGCTATAAAAGCATTTCAGGAAAGATAGGATAAGCTTATTGAACTCAAATCCATCAAAAAGGCAAATTATGACAAGAAACCATGGGTTGTCTGCCATGAAGGTAAACATTACTAGGTTATGTGCAGCTTTAGAAAATCAAAATAATACACTCAGTAGAATGCATGATGCAAATATTAGAATGCATGAAACATTCCTTAGGATGTAAGAGTTCAAAACAGTGCAGTAATGGTAGTTTCCGAAATTTACCATTACAGTGCAGGATTTAAGAATATCAATTGTTGAGTTCAGATGGTTAAAGCAATAACGTTCTCTTTGCTCTGATTGGTTGCCATGGGCAGCTTCTCCACTGACTCACTTCTCCACTCTTATCACTGATTCATACATTTACCTCTAAAACATTTACATCTAAAATACATTTACATCTAAAAGATGGCTGTATCACACCTGTACCAGACTCTAGAGATAGCCCTTGATGAAGTGGCTCCAGCTACCCATCACACTCCACATAGGCCTAGATGTCAACCGTGGCACACTAAAGTAACAAGATACCTACAAAAACTGTCACATAAAGTTGAACGCCAATGACATAAATCTCATATTTCAAGTAACTTTCTCACATATAAGACTGTCTACAACTCTTATTGTAATGCTCTGGACACAGCCAAACAAGCATATTTCCAAACTATCATCTCTGCTCAAGCCTCTAACCCCAAATGACTTTTTAATACATTTAAATCACTTCTTACCCTCCTTCACCCTACCCGCCAGCCACTATCAAGGCGCAAGATCTTGCTTCCTACTTCAAGGACAAGATTGAGAAGATCCAAGCTGAAATGGTATACTCTTCCTCAACCAGTGATTTACACAATTCCTTTCCTAATCCCTCTGGCACTTTCTCTTCATATGATCCCACAAATGAAGATGAAGTATCAACACTCTTCTCATCCTACTACTCTACCACCTCTCCTCTTGAGCTCTCACAAATAAGTAAAGCTCTGTCTCCTGTGCTCATCCCAACCTTAACTAGCATCTGTAATCTCTGTCTACTGGTATCTTTCCTTCATTGTTCAAGCATGCAGTGATTACTCCCATTCTGAAAAAAATGAAATTCTGACCCTAACTCTCTCTCAAACTACCATCCCATCTCTCAGCTCTCATGTCTCTTCAAGCTACTTGAGAAACTTGCCTACACTCGCCTCACACACTTTCTTAACACATATAACTTATTGGACCCACATCAATCAGGCTTTCGCTCCCAACACTGACTAAAGTAGTGAATTATCTGGTCACTGCGAAGTCTGAAGGCCATTACTCACTACTTATTCTTCTAGATCTCTCTGCTGCTTTTGACACTGTTGACCACTCTCTTCTCATACAAACACTGCAATCCCTAGGTCTTCAGGACACAGCCCTATCTTGGTTCCAGGGGCATCAGAACGTTTTTCAGTTGGGGGGGCAAGATAAAATCTCAATTTGGCGCCCCTAATTTATGGCCACCTTAGACAGGTCACTAGTACCTGTACGAAACTTTATGGAGTAGCAGTGAGTGAGTGACCCCTTATATACATTATGTCTGGTAGCTCCCTTACAATATGCCTGGTAAAGGGCCTAATTCAGATCTGATTGTAGATGTGCTAAATGTAGCACATCTACGATATGTTTCTCAGACATGCGGGGGGACGTCCAGCAAAGGGCTAGTCCACCCAGCATGTCTGGCTCTCCCCCTCCCCCTGCATGGGTGTGAAAGCATCGCATAGCGGTGATGATTTTGCACCTTGCTAGTATCTCCCTTCCAATGCAGCCGCCGTGGCCCGCCCCCGCAACGGACCGGACACACCTGCGTTGTCTGGACAGCATCCATCCAACGGTGTTCTTACGCCGTTGGCGCGCTCTCTCCAGCCCCGCAACCACCTCTGCCTGTCAATCAGGCAGAGGTGATCGCAGCCCAGAGATGCTGTCAGCATCTCACTGGGCTACTGGGGTGCGTGCGCACTCCACAAAAGGGATTCAGACTGTGATCACTGCCGCTGCAGCAATCCAGTCTGAATTACCCCCAAAGCCCCTTATATACATTATGTCTGGTAGAGCCTCTTACACACATTATGCCTGCCAGAGCCCATTCTATACACTGTAGAGTGTTCCCAGTGCCAGATATACATATGCCCCCAGAGCCAGTTATACATATGCCCCAGAGCCAAATATACATATATGCCCCCAGAGCCAGATATACATATATGACCCCAGAGCCAGATATACATATATGCCCCCAGTGCCAGATATACATGTATGACCCCAGAGCCAGATATACATATATGCCCCCAGTACCAGATATACATATATGCCCCCAGTGCCAGATATACATATATGCCCCCAGTGCCAGTTATACATATATGACCTTAGTGCCAGTTATACATATATACCCCCAGAGCCAGATATACATATATGCCCCCAGAGCTAGCTACACATATGTCCCCAGGGCCAGATATACATATATGCGCCCAGTGCCAGTTATACATATTTCCCCAGTGCCAGATATACATATATACCCCAAAGCTAGATATACATACAGTATATGCCCCCAGAGCCAGTTATACATACATGCCCACTGCACACATCACTGATATATGCCCCCAGATATATAAATATATATATATATATATATAAAACACAGACACACATATTATATATATATATATATATATATATTTATTTATTCCTAAAGGCAGTTATACACAAGTTCCCAGTGCCAGATACATAAATGCCCCATGACCCAGTTATACATATGTCCCCAGTGCAGGATATACATATATACCCCCAGAGACAAGTTATGCATATGTCCCCAGTGCCAGATAAACATATATGCCCCCAGAGACAGATATACATATGTCCCCACAGTGCCAGGAACACATACCCCCATAGGACGCTGGCTGACTGACTGGCTGGCTGGCCAGGCGGGCGCACGGGCAAGCAGGAGCGGGCGGCCACAGCATTTTCAGTCTCTCCCCTGCGACGTCCGCATCCTGCCCCAGCAAAGCTTGCGCATATGTAATGAGCGGCTTGATGTCATGACGCTCAGCCGCTCATTACATATACATGATCAGAGCATACGGGAGGAGCAGCAGCAGCACTGACTGTCACTGTCAATGACAGTGACAGTCAATGAATTGCGGTCCGCGGCTGAAGCGCCCTTTATGTGCGGCGCCTATCTCAGCCACGTACTGTGGCAGCAGGCGCCTCTCTCAAGTTTGGGGGGAGCGAGCTGCCCCCTTGCCCTCCCCCCCCCCATTCCGACGCCTCTGCTTGGTTCCTATCCTACCTATTTAATCGCTATTTCAGTCCATTTCTCTGAATCCACCTTCTCTTCGCTATCTCTTTCAGTTGGAGTACCGCAGGGCTCAGTCTTAGGTCCTCCGCTTTTCTCAATCTATACCTCATTTCTTGGGAAACTAATCAGCTCTTTTTGATTTCAGTATCATCTGTATGCAGATGATACTAAAATCTACCTATCCTCCCCTGATTTGTCTCTATCTGTATTGGGCCGGATCACTGAATGCCTTTCTGCCATTTCATCTTGGATGTCATCTCAACACCTCAAACTTAATATTTCCAAAACAGAGTTACTGTAATTATATTTCCACCGGCCAATAGCAGTTACCAACCTGATATTTCTATCACTGTTGAGAACTCTAGAATCAGCCCTACATGACAAGCTCACTGCCTAGGTGTCATACTTGACTCAGAATTGTCCTTTGCTCCCCACATTCAATCTGTCTCAAAATCATGTTACATGCATCTAAGAAACATATCCAAAATACGATCATATCTTACACAAGACACTGCTAAAACCCTAATCCATGCTCTCATTATCTCCCACATTGATTATTGCAATAGTCTTCTTACTGGTCTTACTAAGAAGAGACTCTCACCATTACAATCCTTTCTGAATGCAGCTGCGAGGCTATTATTCCTTGTTAGACGTTCATCATCTGTAGACCCACTTTGTCAGTCCCTCCATTGGCTACCTGTATTCTACCGTATTCAATACAAAATACTGTTACTTACACACAAGGCTATTAACCATACTACACCAACATACATCTCTTCACTTATCTCAAAATATCTTCCAATTCAACCCCTTCGCTCTTCATCCACACTCAACGACTATTTCCCCATAGATTGTAAGCTTGCGAGCAGGGCCCTCCTCCCTCTATGACTGTTTTTACCCAGTTTTGTCTTCTAATTGTGTCCAGTTGTAAAGCACAATGGAAATTGCTGCGCTATATAAGAAACTGTTAATAAATAATAATAATAATAAATAATAAAACACTAATATGTAATCATTAGGGGCTCAATTGATTGCATGCATACCTGAAACACATACATCTTAAAGCAGCAGTCCACAAACTGGGTTTGCCCCATCATCTCCACCCATTTAATGCAAAATAATGGTTGCATTACACATTTCTTATTAGCAGAATCATTGATACAAAGCAAAATTGTTTATTGCAGTAATTGGTCCAAATTTTCTGATACTAGTTTGTTGTATAATGTAGTGTTATACATTTGAATTTGACATAAACCTTAAAAATACCAGCTGTTTTTTTCTTTACACATAATGAAATGGCTTAACTGTGTATTTTACTGAAAAAAAAATCATGGGTTCATATTAACACACAATACAGATAATGGAAAGGAATGTTGTTTCAAAATGTAATTAGAATAAGACAACATTTTGGTGCAGTCAATTACAAGATTAAACACAATTGATAAGTAACAACAGCTGGTGCTTATTATGAATAAATTAATTCAAATACATACAGAATACTTTATCATAGGCAGGATAAATTATTACAATATGTGTATGTATACCTTAGTATTTGACACATTATTTAAAGATAATTTGTAATCACATGAGTAAAAATGAATGTTTTTTTATATTCAATAGTTTTGCTGATGGTATTCTTCAGCACTTCTAACAGTGTAAGGTACTTACAGTAGAATATTTTTTTTTAAAGTTGTTAATTATTGTCGTGGTCTGAGAGTCACTTGCTGATAACAAGACCTCTGGAAAACATGGTTAATTTAATGCCATATTATGCAATAGACAGCAGCAGAGCACAATTTCGGACACTTTAGCCAGACTATGGTGGTAATTCAGACCTGATCGCTATGGTGAGTTTTTTGCATCCCTTTGATCAGGTAGTGGCCACCTACATGGGGAGGTTATGGAGTGTGGACAGGTGTGCGATCGCATTTGTAGCAGAATTGCACAAACATCAGTTTGTGCAGTTTCTGCTCAGCCCAGGACTTATTCAGCCACTGCAATGGGGCAGAAGTTGATGTCAGAATACCTCTCTCCAAACACCTGGTCCCTTCTGCGTTTTCCTGGACACTCCTTGAAAATGGTCAGTCGCCACCCACAAACGCCCTCTTCCTGTCAATCTCATTGCGATCGCCTGTGCATTTGGAAATTTTGCACCATCCCGTCACTGACCGGCGATCCCCATTGCTGCAGTCCGTTGTGCCTGTGCATTGCGGTGGATATGCATGCGCAGTTCAAATATGATCACAGGCTGTGAGAGAATGCAGCCTAGCGATCAGGTCTGAATTTCCCCCTATATAACAATACACCAACAGATTTGTCAAGACACCTGAATATAAATTTCAGTAGCTCAAAACTGCATTTTATCACTGTTATAATGGATTTACAGTGTGTGCCTCATTATAATTATGTTCAGCAGGGGTCTGTGGTAGTGACAGTGGAGTCAGATACCAGGAGAAATAGCCAGAGTCATATGTAAATAAACACAAAATTGGGAAACAAAAAAACAGGATTTTATATACCTACAGGTAACTCCTTTTCTCGTAGTCCATAGAAGATGCTGGGGTTCCATTTAATAACATGGGGTATAGACAGGTCCACTAGGAGCCACTGGCACTTTAAGAGTTTAACAGTGTGGGCTGGCCCCTCCCTCAATGACCCTCCTACCAGACTCAGTCTAGAAACTATGCCTGAGGAGAAGGACATACTTTGAGAGAAAGAAATATAGGTTATGGTAAGAACTAACCGTTGATAACGGTATTTCTCCTAAGTCCACAGGTTCCACATGATAACAATGGGATATGATGGAGCGTCAGTGGATTGGCACCAATCGATCAAAGCTTTCTGGCCTCCCAGGATGCAACAGGCCCGTCCATATATCCCCGCCCACTGGCTCAGGCAAATCAGTTGTATTCCAAAGCACTAGGCTGGAGCATCATGCAGATCACTATTCAGGTGAGAAGAACACACATGCACACCCTTCCGTACAAGAAGGAACAGGTTAGTGAGTAGAAGGATCCTCAAATCAGGTGCGTCAGGGTGGGATCCCTGTGGAACCTGTGGACTTAGGAGAAATACCATTATGAACGGTAAGTTCTTACCATAACATATATTTCACCGGCAGGGTCCACAGGTTATCCACAGGATAACAATGGGATTTCCCAAAGCAATTTAGTAGTGGGGACGCTCCTGATTGGCCAGGAGAACCCTTTGCCTGAATTCAGCATCATGAGAGGCAAAGGTATCCAAGGCATAATGTCTAATGAATGTGTTAATGGAAGACCATGTGGTTGCCTTCCAAATCTGTTCTGCTGAAGCACCACGCTGTGCTGCCCATGAGGGAACTACCTTACACATAGAGTGAGCAGAGCCATTAGCCAGAACAGGGAGATCAGCCTGATAATATGCTTCTGAAATCGTCATCCGAAGCCACCTTGCCAGCCTCTGCTTACTAGCAGGACATTCTCTCTTGTGAAATCCATAGAGAATGAAGAGAGAATCTGTCTTTCTGATGGCACTGGTCCGGTCCACGTAGATCCTTAATGCACGGACCACATCCAGCGATGCATCTCCCGCAGAAAGTCACGATACCTGAAAAGCCGGGACTATAATTTCTTCATTAAGGTGGAATTTAGACACCACCTTAGGAAGATACCCAGATATAGTTCTGAGAACTGCTTTATCTGGAGAGAAAATCAGAAAAGGTGAACGACATGACAGCGCTCCTAAATCTGATACTCTTCTAGCCAATGCCATAGTTAGCAGAAAGAGTACTTTAGCTGTCAACCATTTAAGTTCCAGTTTATCAAGTGTTTCAAATGGGGCAACTCGAAGGGCTTTCAGGACTACACATAAGTCCCACGGCACTGAAGACGGAAAAAACGTAGGTTGAATGCGCAGCATTTCTTGGAAGAAAGTACTCACATCCTGCAAATTGTAAATTTTCTTTTGGAACCATACAGTCAATGGGGTAGTATTCATGTGACCAGCGGTCAGGAGACCGATGGTCACATGATCTCCACCGACATCCCACCCCCTTACTATCCCAATGGTCAGCATGCCGGTCAGACATACTACACAAAGTCAATGCCGACACTGACACTCTCAAGGAAGCCACCTTCAAACCTTTATCCATTCCTGCCTGAAGGAATGCTAAGACCCTGCAAACTCTGAAAGATTTCAGGTCCACATTTCTTTCATGGCACCAATGAATATAGGCTTGCCATATTCGGTGATAAATATGAGCTGAGGAAGGTTTCCTTGCTCTGAGCATTGTTTGAATTACCTGTTGTGAGAATCCTCTTGACTTCAGGATAGAGGTTTCAAGAGCCACGCCGTCAAAGACAGTCAGTCCAGATGTCTGTGATAACAAGGACCCTGCACCAGTAGATCTAGACGTTGAGGGAGCAGAAGTGGAACCTCCATTGACATTCTCTGCAGATCTGTGTACCAATGCCTTCTGGGCCAAGCCAGAGATATTAGTATCAGGGCACCCTTTCCTTGCTTTATTTTTCTCACCACCCTGGGTAACAGGCTGATTGGAGGAAACACATAAGCTAGATGAAAGTCCCATCTCACCGACAAGGCGTCCACAATGATTGCTCTGCGGTCCTTTGTTCTTGACCCACATGCAGCCACTTTGTTGTTTAGACGGGATGCCATGAGATCTGTCTCTGGCAACCCCCGTTTGTCTACTAGAGTCTGGAAGTCCTCCAGGTGTAGAGCCCATTCGCATGCTTGAATGGTGTGTTGACTGAGAAAGTCTGCTTCCCAGTTTTGGACTCCCAGAATGAATATTGCGGACAAGGCTGGATGATGAAGTTCTGCCCACTTTAGTATGTGACTTACCTCCTTCATTGCTTTCTTGCTGCGAGTTCCTCCCTGATGGTTGAGGTACGCTAGTGCCGTTGGATTGTCCGATTGGATCAGGACTGGTTTTCCCTGAAAAATGTTCTTTGCCTGAATCAGTGCCATTCATATGGCCAGAAGACATTTATTGGCAGGCAACTTTCTACTTTGGTCCATAGTCCCTGGAGGCACAATTTTCCAGACACTGCTCCCCAGCCCTGGAGACTGGCATCTGTTGTTAGAATCTCCCAATCTGATATCCAAAAGGTTCTCCCCTTGTCCAGATGGGATGTCTGTAGCCACCAGGCTAATGACCTTGTTACTTTTACCGAAAGTACCATAGTTTGTTTCTTTATTGTCTGATGTAATCCATTCTATTTGGCAAGAATCAGACGCTGCAGAGGCCTCGAGTGGAATTGTGCATTCTCCACCATGTCGAATGTTGACACCATCAAACCCATCACTCGCATTGCTGCATGAATGGATACAGTTTGACTGTGTAGCAAGTCTTGAATCCTTGACTGTACCTTGGATATCTTGTTCCGAGGTAAAATTACTTTCTGCAGACCTGAATCCAGTACAGCCCCCAGGTGAGTCATCTGCTGTGACGGAACTAAGGATGATTTTGCCCAATTTATGAGCCACCCATGTCTCTGCATAACTACCATAATCTTGGTAAATACTCTGGGGGCTATGGCTAACCCAAAGGGACTGAAAATGCTGTTGGAGGATAACGAACCTGAGATAACACTGATGGAACAGTGCTATAGGACCATGTAAGTAAGCATCCTGTATATCCAGGGATACCATATAATCTCCTGGCTCCATGGCCAAGATTATGGAACATAATGTCTCCATGTAAAACCGAGGTACCCAAATGTATTTGTTCAGCATTTTGAGATTGAGAATTGGCCGAAATGATCCATTTAGCTTCTGAACCAAAAATAGGTTGGAGTAAAAACCCTGTCCTCATTGTGCAGGGGGAACTGGAATAATTACTCCTGACTGAAGCAATTTCTGAACTGCTTCTTGCAAAGCCCTGGCCTTTGCCTCGACTCGAGATGGGCTGGTACAGAAAAACCTTCGAGGAGGATGCTTCTTGAAGGGAAAAGCATAACCTAGAGACACCGCTTCCTGCACCCAGGCATCTGTTGTAGACTGTTGCCAAATCTGTGCAAACTGAAGAAGTCGGCCCCCTACCCTGGGGTCTCCCAGGTGGAGGCTCGCACCATCAGGCTGATGGCTTATCCTCTGATTTGGAAGCCAGCCCTCTGGTAGCCAAAGTTTTTTAGTCTTACCAGACTTGTTGTATAGGGGCTTGCGATCACTTTTTACCTTACCCTTTCCTTGAGACCGAAAGGACCAAAAAACCTGAACTTTAGGTTTGTATTTGAATGTGAAAGGAAACTTCACCTTTTTGGAGTCTGCTTCTGTCAATTCTTTACCAAAAAGAATATTTCCAGAAAAAGGTAAAGATTCCAAAACCTTCTTGGACTCTGAATCAGCTTTCCATGTACATAACCAACTGCTCTGCGAGCAGTTATTGCTGAAGATGAAGCCCTGGAGGCAATAGTACCCATATCTAATGCTTCTTCTTCCAAGAATATTGCAGCCTGTTACATGTGTGCTACATGGGATTTTTGCTCTGTAGAGGATACTGGAAAATCTTCCTCCAATGTCTCAGCCCAGGCAGCCACTGCCTTTGCCATCCAAGCTGAAGCCATGGCTGGCCTTATGACTGCCCCAGACAGGGAAAAAAATGTTTTTAAAAACCCATCCACTCTCCTATCCCTAACATAATTTAATGATGTTGAAGGCAAAGGTAAAATAGATTTTTGCACTAATTGAATCACATGCGTATCTACTTTAGGAGCCACCTCCCTTTTTAAACAATCCCCAGCTGGAAGAGGATAATTGGAATCCCATTTCTTTGAAATTCTAAACCTCTTATTGGGGTTTGCCCAAGCCTCTTCCATGATTTCCGTCAGTTGATCTGACCCTGGAAACTCAGTCTTAACTGTTTTGGGACGTTTAAACACAGGTGCCTTGGTTTTTAACACAGGCCCTGCTGAATCCTCTAAGGAAAGAATGGCTTTCATAGCTCTAATTAACTCAGCTATATCAACTGAGCTGAGACTATCCTCCTCCTCTTCGTACGCCGAAGTAGCATTATCATAGCTTTCATCTTCAGATGAATCTTCCTCTGCCTCATGTGTAGCCTATAAAGGTGAAGATTTACTTACCCTCGGTTTATCCACCTGTTTCTTTTGAGAAGGTGCTGGTGGAAATTATATACCATAAGTAGGGAGCTGCATGTAAGGCTTAATAGTGTAACCTATTCCCGGTACAGATGGGGAAGGAATTATCCGTTCAGCTATACTGGATAAGGTCTGTACAAACATAGCCCAAGGTGAATATCTTTGTAGGTGAAATTGTACTGGGATCTGCCTTGTATTTTGCTGAAAACTAAAACAATTTGTACACAAACCATCCAGAACCAGATCCTGAGAGGATAATACATTTTTGCAAGACAAACATAAAAAGAGTGTTGGTGTTGCTGTGAGTGTACCTTCCTAACCTTTACCACTCTTAGACATGATAAATAATCAGCACTTTCACAGTGTATTACACAATTTGTGACTGTAATCACTTTAAAGTATTTAAAGTGACATACAATCTGATCCTACCCATGCACCATCATTGAGGATCAGAAAGGACAATTAACAGACATATAATAAAGTCAGCAATCACACTAGCAGTCAGTCACATGTTATACATTAGTATAATTAGCAATATGAGCATATAATCAACTACAAACATATCTTTTAAGTATGTAGGAGAACAAATTACTGATCATGTTTAAACTGATTTAGCGTATTCAGACTCAATGCAAGAGGAACAACAGTAAATGTATACAGCCTCATATGCAATAGGCACTTATCTAACTATTCATACTCAACACAGGTAGATAGAGAATTTAGGGGCAGATGTATTAAGCCTGGAGGCGGCATAAGGAAGTGATAAACCAGTGATATGTGCAAGGTGATAAACACACCAGCCAATCAGATTCTAACTGTTAATTTACATATTGGAACTGATTGGCTGGTGCCTTTATCACCTTGCACATATCACTGGTTTATCACTTCCTTATGCCTTCTCCAGGTTAATACATCTGCCCCATTGTGCTGTATAACCCGTACTCAGTAGAGTGGGATACAGGGAGACTCACCTCGCTTCCCGGATCGATCAATATGTTAGCGAACGCTGAGTGGATCCAGATGCTACTAGTGTACACTGCCGCTCCATGCACCTATAGTGAACACAGACGCTCAGTGAACATGGACGCACCAGTCACACAGCCGCCTATGCTGCGACCGGGTCCCCTCATGGTAGCATCCGAGACAGAAGCGAGGAAACAGTTCATGGCGGGAGACTCGGTGGAAACTGGTCATGAACCGGTGGGAGGGGTGACCAGGAGAGCATCTGACTCCCCCTGCTGACATCAACCCTAGGGATCACAGCCTCATGCTATTCCTGGAGCCTATGATCACTAAGGCCTAGCGCTGGAGCACCCGGGGTGGCGGCGCATAAGCTACTGTTTGGTAGACTCCTCCCAAAACAGTGCGGCTGTGTCCGTATTCCATCTAGCTAAGCGGAACCTATGCCTTACCTTCTCCCCATGCTCCGGCCACAGCCTGGTAATGTCTGATGTACCTGCTAGTATATCCAAAACAGACGCCCGCCGAAACAGAATTGTATTTGTGGGTAAGCATTGTCGCGACCCGGTGGGGAGTTGCTGGAGCGATTCTTTCTATTATGCATATAAGTAGCTGTTTAGAACGATCACTCAAAAAAAATAGTAAGACTGTAAAAATAAATTAAAAAAGCTTAGGGCTGCTAAAAAAACAGCAGCCCTCTGACCATGGTCTGGCTCCTGCAGCACCAAACAAAGAACTGATTTGCCTGAGCCAGTGGGCGGGGATATATGGATGGGCCCATTGCATCCTGGGAGGCCAGAAAGCTTTGATCGATTGGTGCCAATCCGCTGACGCTCCATCATATCCCATTGTTATCCTATGGAGAACCTGTGGACCCTGCCAGAGAAATACACAGATAGTGGTGAGATTCACACCAGCTCACATATAATAAAAGGAAAACCAAGCTAACCAACTTGAAACAATTCAGCAACGACTGAACCAATAATACTTAACCAAGTTACAAGCAGGAATACGAAGCACTGGGCGAGCGCCCAGCATCCTCTACGGATTAGGAGAAAAGGATTTACTGGTAGGTATATAAAATCCTGTTTTTTTCTTACGTCCTATAGGATGTTGGGGTTCTATTTAGTACCATGGGGATTTACCAAAGCTCCCAAGATGGGAGAGAGAGTGCTGAGGGTCCTGCAAAACTGATAGACCAAACTGTAGGTCCTCAGAGGCCAAAGTATTGAACTTGTAGAACTTAGCAAATGTGTTTGATCATGACCAAGTTGACGCTCGGCAAAGCTGAAGGGCCGAGACACCCCGGCAGCCATCCAGGAAGAACTCACTTTGCGAGTAGAGTGAGCCTGTACAGAACTTGGAATCGGCAATCCTACCATAGAATAAGCATGCTAGATAGTAAGCCTGATCCAGCGAGTAATCGTCTGCTTAGAAGCAGGACACCCAATTTTGTTGGGATCATAAAGGACAAATAGTGCGTCCGACTTCCTGTGACGAGCAGTTCTCTTCAAATACATTTTTAAAGCCCTCACAACATCCAAGGACTTTGAAGTAGTCGAGGTGTCAGTAGCCACTGTCACCACAATAGGTTGGTTGATATGAAAAGCCAACACAACCTTTGGAAGAAATTGCTGACGCGTTCTGAGCTCAGCTCTATCCTCATAGAAAATCAAGTAGGTGCTCTTGTGCGACAATGCCCCCAATTCTGACACATGTCTTGCAGAAGCCAATGCCAACAGTGTGACTGCCTTCCAAGTAAGAAACTTTACGTCCACCTCCTGTTTAGGTTCAAACCAATCCGATTGCAGGAATTGCAGCACCACATTAAGATCCCATGGTGCCGTAGGAGGCATAAAGGGTGGTTGGATGTGCAGAACCCCTTTCAAGAATGTCTGAATCTCAGGGAGAGCAGCCAATTGTTTCTGGAAGACAATGGACAAGGCCGAAATCTGGACCTTTATGGAGCCTAAGCATAGGCCCACATCCACACCAGCTTGCAGAAAGAGGAGAAAACATCCTAGTTGAAACTCCATCACAGGAAACTTCTTGGATTCACACCAAGACACAAACTTTTTCCAAATCCGATGGTAATGTTTAGACGTTACACCCTTCCTAGCTTGGATCAGAGTAGGAATAACTTTGTTCGGAATGCCCTTCCGAGCTAAGATCTGGTGTTCAACCTCCATGCCATTAAACATAGCCATGGTAAGTCTTGATAGGCGAACGGCCCCTGTTGTAGAAGGCCCTTGCGAAGAGGAAGAGGCCTCGGATCATCCAGTAGTAATACGAGAAGATCCGTGTACCAAGCCTTTCTTCTCCAGTCCGCAACAATGAGGATTGCCCAAACTCTTGTTAGTTTGAGAATCCTTGAAATGAGTGGAAGTGGAGGGAACACATACACTGACTGGAACATCCACGGAGTTACCAGGGCGTCCACTGCCACTGCTTGTGGGTCTCTTGAGCTGGAACAGTACCTCCGAAGCTTCTTGTTGAGGTCAGAGGCCATCATGTCTATCTGAGGAACACCCCATCGGCTTGTTACCTCTGATAATACTTCTGGGTGGAGGCCCTATTCTCCTGGATGGAGATTGTGTCTGCTGAGGAAGTCCGCTTCCCAGTTGTCCACTCCTGGAATGAAGAACACCGACAGCGCCACCACGTGCCTTTCTACCCAGAGGAGGATTCTTGTTACTTCTGACATGGAAGCTCTGCTCTTCGTTCCGCCCTGTCGGTTTATGTAGGACACTGCTGTTACATTGTCCGACTGAACCTGAATGGCCTGATCTTGCAGAAGATGTGTCGCTTGTAGAAGACCGTTGTATATGGCACTTAGTTCCAGAATGTTTATTGGAAGGATGGTTTCCAGACTTCACCACTTTCCTTGGAAGTGTACCCCCTGGGTGACTGCTCCCTAACCTTTGAGACTTGTATCCATGGTTAGAAAGATCCAATTCTGAATCCCGAACCTGCGTCCCTCGAGTAGGTGAGAAGATTGCAGCCAGCAGAGGAGTAAAATTCTGGCTTTTGGTGACAGGTGTATCCGCTGGTGCATGTAAAGATGTGATCCTGACCACTTGTCCAGGAGATCCAGCTGGAAGAACCTTGTATGGAATCTTCCGTACTGCAGAGCCTCATAAGAGGCTACCATCTTTCCCAGAAGGTGAATGCACTGATGAACCGGTACCCAGGCTGGCTTCAGGACATCCCGGACCATTAATCGGATCACCAATGCTTTCTCCACTGGTAGAAACACCCTCTGTACTGCCGTGTCGAGTATCATCCCCAGGAAGGGCAGTCTCCTTGTCGGCTCCAAATGTGACTTTGGAAGGTTCAGGCTCTACCCATGATCCTGGAGTACTTGAGTTGAGAGAGCAATTCTCTGCAACAGCCTCTCCCTGGAAGATGCCTTTATCAGGAGATCATTCATATATGGAATGATGTTCAATCCCTGCTTGAGAAGGAGGAGCATCATCTCTGCCATGACCTTGGTGAGAGGCCAAATGGCATCATCTCTGCCATGGCCTTGTGGAGAGGCCAAATGGCAAGGTCTGGAACTGATGGTGACAGTACTGTAGTGCAAACCTTAGATAGGCCTGGTGAGGTGGCCAGATCGGAATATGAAGGTACACATCCTTGATATCCAGGGAAACTAGAAATTCCCCCTCCTCCAGCCCTGAGATCACCGCTCTCAGAGACTCAATCTTGAATTTGAATACCTTTAAGTAGGGGTTCAATGACTTCAGGTTCAACATTGGTCTTACGGAACCGTCCGGTTTCGGTACCACAAACAGGTTTGAGTAGTAACCCTTGTTTTTTTTGGAGATGTGGAACTGGAACAATGACATTTGTTTGTACCAATTTTTGAACGGCTTCCTGCAGGATTGTACTTTCTGTCAGCGAAGCTGGTAAGCCTGATTTGAAGAATCTGTGAGGTGGGAGTTCCTGAAACTCCAGTCTGTACCCCTGGGCAACAATGGGGGTCATTCTGAGTTGATCGCTCGCTAGCAATTTTTAGCAGCTGTGCTAACGCTTTGCCGCCGCCCACTGGGAGTGTATTTTAGCTTAGCAGAAGTGTGAATGGTTCTATCGCATAGTGGCTACAAATTTATTTTGTGCAGTTTCAGAGTAGCTCAAAACCTACTCAGCGCTTGTGATCACTTCAGACCATTCTGTTCCAGATTTGACGTCACAAACAAGTCCTGCGTTTTTCTGAACACTCCCTGAAAACGGTCAGTTGCCACCCACAAACGCCCTCTCTATGTCAATCACTCTGTGGCTGCAAGTGCAACTGAAATGCATCGCTAGACCCTGTGTAAAACTACATCGGTCGTTGTACTTGGACATCGTGCGTGCGCATTGCGCCGCATACGCATGTGTAGATCTGCCGTTTCATTGCATGATCGCTGCACAGCGAACAAACGCAGCTAGCGATCAACTCGAATATCTTTTACCCATGAGTCTAGGCATGATGATGCCCAGATGTGACCAAAATTTTTTAGTCTCGCTCCCACCTGCCTGATCTCCAGGCTGGGAGGTCCACCGTCATGCTGAACATTTTGAGGAAGCAGAACCTGGTTGCTGTTCCTGAGAACCTGTTGGTGCAGGTTTTTGGGATTAATCCCGACCTTCTCTAAAGAAGGTGGGGGCCTCCTAGGATTTTTTTAATTTTGCAGTCCAAAAGGACTGCAGTGTAGGTGTAGGATATGGTTTCCTATCCGGTGCAGCTATGGAAGGAAGAAAGGTCGACTTACCCCCAGTTGCCTTGGATATCCACGTATCCAGTGCATCCCCAAACAGGGCCTCACCTGTGAAGGGTAGTTTCTCCACACTTTTCTAGGATTCTGCGTCCACAGTCCATTGGCACAGCCACAATCCTCTGCGTGCTGAGACTGCTATGGTTGTGGCCATTGCGTTAAGCAGACTACCATGAAGCCTGCGGAATCCTGTATGTGACGTAAAAACAAGTCAATGTCACTCCTATCCATGGAATCTAATTAATCAAGTAAGGTGCCTGACCACTTTACAATGGCCCTAGAAATCCACGCACAAGCAATAGTGGGTCTCAGAGCCACTCTCATAGCAGTGTATAACGATTTGAGCATAGTCTCAATCTTGCAGATAGCCGGATCCTTAAGAGAGGCAGAGCCAGGGACAGGTAAGACAACCTTTTTTGACTATCTAGATACAGAAGCGTTAACTATAGGTAGACTTTCCCACTTTATCCTATCCTCTTCAGGGAAAGGGAAAGAAAATGAGTAATCTTTTAGAGATTTGGAATTTTTTCTCTGGGTTCTCCCAGGTTTTTTCAAATACAGAGTTCAACTCCTTAGAAGCAGGGAAGGTAAGCGAGGATTTCTTATTTAAATTAAAATAATTCTCCTCTTCCTGAACAGGTACCTTCTCAGTAATATGCAAAACATCCCTAATGGCTTCAATCATCAGTTGCACCCCTTTGGTAAGGGATGCATCTCCCCCCTGCACATCCCCATCACTGTTCCCTGTATCAGTGTCGGTATCAGTGTCAGCTTGCATTATCTGTGCAAGTGTACATTTTTGAGGGTATGTAGGTGGGTTGAGGGGCACAGTAGTGTTGGCTGAATACATCATAACCTCCATAGATTTTCTCAAAAACTGCGTCTCCTTCTCAGTATGGGTCAATTTTGTAAAAATACTGGATATCATCCTTCTTATGGAATTCACCCAGGTGGGCTCAGACCCAGATGGTTGAGCATTTGTACACTCTTGAGTACATGGTATAGAGTCTTCAGGTAAAGATATACATTCTGCAGTACAGGACCCACAGTCACTAGACATGGTATTGTGAGATATATGAACCCTTACACACACACACACAGGAAATTGTCAGACACAGTTTCCCCCAGAGTACTTTCAGAGAGTCACAGAGTATGAGGAGCCAGCCACACTGCACCCTTTCAGGCTGACAATATGATAACAGATCGGCGCTGACTAACTATCCTTAACAGTGTAGCTAGTAGTATTATCACACTCCCCCCTAATCTATAACCCCCTGGTACAGCAGAGGTGCTGGAGTTATGTGGAGGAACAGTGCTTCCCTGTCAGCATATTGTGTGGAGATCTACAGGGAGAAAATGGCGCCGGTGAGCCGCTGGTCCGCTCTGAGAGGAAGCCCCACCCACTGCAATGGAGCGCGGCTTCCTGCACTTTGTTATTTATGTGAGAATACAGATTCTCAGATCACTCAGGTAAACAGTTTAGTAAAGTGGCAAAGGCCTTTTATTGTAAATATACACACACAGTACACAATAACATTAACAATTGCAAGCCAGGATGGTATCTTACTTATTAACTGCTACAGTAGTATAGGATTACAGTCTCCTGATGTTATACCCTGGCCGTGGTTCTGTGTCACCTGGCCTGGGATACCAGCTCACACAACGTCCTTTGCCCCGGATTCTCACCACTGACAGCACCGTAATGCCTAGTCAGTGCCTGCACTCCAGAAGTACCTCCACTCTCTGACCTTCTCTGCAGATCTCTCCCTCAGTGCACATCCAGTAGCCTTTTGAAACCAGTGGATCACAACAATGCTTGTAGGCCTCAGCACACTGGAAGCACTATCATACCAGTAGCTTTCAGAAGCCAAACACATCATTCCTCTCAGGCCAGGAACTCCACTGCACTCTCTCAATAGCCCCTGTTTGCTATTATAAAACCTCTGTCTTTCCTACCATGAAGCGACACCCACGGCTCTGTATTGGGTGAGTTACATTAAGGGGCTGACTACAGAACAGTTTCAGATCAGACCTGCTTCCACATGTCCAGGCATGTCCCCTGGGCCACACTAGATGTTAAATAAATTATCCTTACTTAATTAATCTGATTATGTGGCCTGGAATCCATTGTGTGGGGAAGAATGAGGGGAGGGGGGTGTATGGACTGACATCTGAGATTGGCTATATCTCCAACAGCAAACAAACAGGTTATCTGAGCAGTCACATGGGGGGAACATTATTTTACAAACTGTGACACAATAACCAATACATTCATATATATATATATATATATATATATATATATATACACATCGTCATATGCATTCTGTACAAAACATCAGGTTAGAGATATTTTTCCCTGATAAGCACAAACACATATAACAGAAGGATTATGTTTCACAATAATATGTGATGTCCAGTTCTACAGTTCTGCGATTCAGTGACAAGAGTAACCCATTTGGGATGGGCAGACATCACATCTGGACCGCCTGGGTCAAACAAGTGTGGGCTTACGTTTCCATCTGGCAGTGGAGGGTCTGGGCTCAGCAGTTTACAGTTTTTAAGACCCCCTCCAGTATCCCAGGCACTGGGTTTAAACAGCCTGATTGGTGGTGGGTAACCCCTATCATCAGAGGTACTTTCCTCCCCACCCTCCTTTTTGGATGACACCACTCCCTTTATCTTTGGTGCATCAGAGTGAAGAGTGACCTGCATCAACAAGTTTGGGTCTCTGGTGTCCTCACACTACCTCCCCAACACTATATTCCCTGGGAACTCCTCCTCTATCACCTCTGGTGCATCTAGACAGTGGCTTGCATCCCCCTCCCCTATTTTAAATGACGTTACTCCCTCTACTTCTGAGGTATCACAGGGTAGCACAATCTGCATCACCAGGCTTGCATCAGGGAACCTGGCAGGGATAGTCAGTGGCTGGGGCTCTTCTTCTGCACATAACCACTGGGCTGAATTTGTCTGCAGGGGAGCAGTGAGTATCTGTAATTCTTCTCCACATGCTCCTCCCACAAAAGCCTCTACCCCCTCCCTTGGGTCTGAAATGTCTTCAACACCCTCAAGTGATAATTGCTGGGCCTCCCCTAGCATAGCAAACTGGACAGCTGGTTCAGGTGCAACTGGCAGACTAAAGCTCACCTGCAGTGGTGAGTCCTCAGCCCTTATCAGCTCCTTGGTATTCTTGATGCCAACATCTTCTTGGTACTGGCATTCATTCACCAGTTCCTCATCTTCCGTCTCTGAAAATGGAAAGCTTTGAAGCTGCACTTCTCCTGGGTCTATTGTTGTATCAAGCAGTTCATGACTCTGGGTCTTGTCCTGTGTGTGGGGCATTGAGCCCTCCCACCACAGGCACCTTAGCTGACTGGTTAGTCCTTTGTAAAGGAAAGCTATAACTCAGCTGTCCCTCAGATGCAAAAAGTAGCATTCACTGCACTTACCCGCACGTTATGGTTCAGACTCCATGTATGTCTTTCCTGGGGTAACTGCCTCCCGGAGTGATCCAACACACCTTGCTCCCTGGACTGTTCACACCAGCTCAGAGTGGATTCCATCAGCCGACCGCTCTCCCTCTCCCTCTTCTGATCCAGTTGCTGACTTGGCAAATCTCCTCCATGCGAAGCTTCAGACATCAGGTTGCATTGCTGGCCCATTACCTGGGGCATATCCTGATAGGACAGGGCAGTCTGTAGAACAGTGGCTGCTGGTGCAAGAGTTTGCACTGTAGGACTGTTGTCTGGTAATACCAGCACCTCCTTTATTACCCGTATCCGATCATCGGGTGTCGCGGCATCTCCCAGTGCTTCTAGATGGGCCTGTAATACCTCCGGTGTCCTTTCAAACTAGTCTCCAACCTTCCCCTCTCCAAAGGCTTTCAGACTGGGTTGTGCTAACCCTCGGGATCCCACCACTGATCCTCCTCTCTCACTGCGGTTACTGGCATCAAATGTCCCAGCTGCAGGTCTCAACCACTCCGTCACTTGTTCCTCGTCATCCTCCTCCTCAGAGTCTGGGTGTTCTCGATCCCATACACCAATTTGGCAATTAGGGATTCCTTTACATCCGTTATGGTCACCTTAATACTGCGCGTTCGACAGACCATATGCAGGAATCTCTTGTTGAGGTCTTTGTACACCTCTGTTTCTGCCTCCATACTGCTAACTTTCCAAACTTACCATGACATTTCTCACAACAACTTTTCAGCAAGATACCTGGCTACTGTGTGCCAAACTGTTTACAAGGCTCTTAGGTGAACTCCGCCGACAACTCTCGCAACCTTGCCCAGGGTAAACCGGGACTGAGTGATCCCACCGCTTGCCACCATTTGTGATGATACGGATTCTCTGATCACTCAGGTAAACAGTTTAGTAAGGTGGCAAATGCCCTTTATTGTAAATATACACACACAGTACACAATAACATAAAAAATTGCAAGGCAGGATTGTATCTTACTTACTAAGTGCCACAGTAGTATAGGATTACAGTCTCCTGATGTTACACTCTGGCCGTGGTTCTGTGGTCCCTGGCTTGTGATACCAGCTCACACAATGTCCTTTGCCACGGATTCTCACCACTGACGGCACCGCAATGCCTAGTCAGTGCCTGCACTCCAAAAGTACCACCCCTCTCTGACATTATCTGCAGATCTCTCCGTCACTGCACGTCCAGTAGCCTTTTGAAACCAGTGGATCACATCAATACTTGTAGGCCTCAGCACGCTGGAAGCACTATCTTACCAGTAGCTTTCAGAAGCCAAACACATCATTAATCTCAGACCAGGAACTGCACTGCACTCTCTCAATAGCCCCTGTTTGCTAATATAAAACCTCTGTCTTTCCTACCATGAAGCGACACCCCCTGGCTCTGTATTGGGTGAGTTACATTAAGGGGCTGACTACAGAACAGTTTCAGATCAGACCTGCTTTCCCATGTCCAGGCATGTCCCCTGGGCCACACTAGATGTTAACTAAATTAACCTTACTTAACTAATCTGATTATGTGGCATGGAATCCATTGTGTGGGGAAGAATGAGGGGGGGGTGTATGGACTGACATCTGGGACTGGCTATATATCCAACAGCAAACAAACAGGTTATCTGAGCAGTCACATGGAGGGAACATTATTTTACAAACTATGACACATTAACCAATACATTCATATATATACACATCATCATTTGCATTCTGTACAAAACATCAGGCTAGAGATATTTTTCCCTGATAAGCACAAACACATATAAAAGAAGGATAATGTTTCACAATAATATGTGATGTCCAGTTCTACAGTTCTATTGGGAATCCAGGCAGCATGCTGTATAGGTGATAACACAGTTCTTTCCTGCCTCTTTACACTTATGCACTGAATCCAGAAACAGACTGGTAAAAAGTACTCCTCATGAGCCAGCTGGGACTGCGTCCGATATATACCTCTACTACTTTTTCTATCCGCTGCAATTCAGTGACAAGAGTAACCCATTTGGGATGGGCAGACATCACATCTGGACCACCTGGGTCAAACAAGTGTGGGCTTACGTTTTCATCTGGCAGTGGAGGGTCTGGGCTCAGCAGTTTACAGTTTTTAAGACCCCCTCCAGTATCCCAGGAACTGGGTTTAAACAGCCTGATTGGTGGTGGGTAACCCCTATCATCAGAGGTGCTTTTCTCCCCACCCTCCTTTTTGGATAACACCACTCCCTTTATCTTTGGTGCACCAGAGTGGAGAGTGACCTGCATCAACAAGTTTGGGTCTCTGGGGTCCTCACACTCCGTCCCCAACACTATATTCCCTGGAAACTCCACCTCTATCACCTCCGGTGCATCTGGACAGTGGCTTGCCTCCCCCTCCCCCATTTTGAGTGATTTTACTCCCTCTACTTCTAAAGTATCACAGGGTAGCACAATCTACATCACCAGGCTTGCATCAGGGAACCTGGCTGGGATAGTCAGTGGCTGGGGCTCTTCTTCTGCACATAACCACTGGGCTGAATTTGTCTGCAGGGGAGCAGTGAGTATCTGTAATTCTTCTCCACATGCTCCTCCCTCAAAAGCCTCTACCCCCTCCCTTTGTTCTGAAATGTCTTCTACGCCCTCAATTGATAATTGCTGGGCCTCCCCTAGCATACCAAACTGGACAGCTGGTTCAGGTGCCACTGGCAGACTAGACCTCACCTGCAGCGGTGAGTCCTCATCCCTTATCAGCTCCTTGGTATTCTTGACACCAACATCTTCTTGGTACTGGCATTCATTCACCAGTTCCTCATCTTCCATCTCTGAAAATGGAAAGCTTGGAAGCTGCACTTCTCCCGGGTCTATTGTTGTATCAAGCAGATCATGACTCTGGGTCTTGTCCTCTGTGTGGGGCATTGAGCCCTCCCACTACAGGCACCTTAGCTGACTGGTTAGTCCTTTGTAAAGGAATGCTATATCTCAGCTGTTCCTCAGACGCACAAGGTAGCATTCACTGCACTTACCCGCACGTTATGGTTCAGACTCCATGTATGCCTTTCCTGGGGTAACTGCCTCCCGGAGTGATCCAACACACCTTGCTCCCTGGACTGTTCACACCAGCTCAGAGTGGAATCCATCAGCCGACTGCTCGAGCTCTCCCTCCTCTGACCCAGTCTCTGGCTTGGCAAATCTCCTCCATGCAAAGCTTCAGACACCAGGTTGCATTGCTGGCCCATTACCTGGGGCATATCCTGATAGGACAGGGCAGTCTGTAAAACGATGGCTGCTGGTGCAAGAGTTTGCACTGTAGGACTGTTATCTGGTAATACCAGCACCTCCTTTATTACCCGTATCCGATCATCGGGTGTCGCGGCATCTCCCAGTGCTTCTAGACGGGCCTGTAATACTTCCGGTGTCCTTTCAAACTTGTCTCCAACCTTCCCCTCTCCAAAGGCTTTCAGACGGGGTTGTGCTAACCCTCGGGATCCCACCTCCGATCCTCCTCTCTCACTGCGGTTACTGGCATCGAATGTCCCGGCTGCAGGTCTCAACGACTCCGTCACTTGTTCCTCGTCATCCTCCTCCTCAGAGTCAGGGTGTTCTCGATCCCATACAACCAATTTGGCAATTAGGGATTCCTTTACATCCGTTATGGTCACCTTAATACTGCGCGCTCGAGAGACCATATGCAGGAATCTCTTGTTGAGGTTTTTGTACACCTCTGTTTCTGCCTCCATACTGCTAACTTTCCAAATGTACCATGACATTTCTCACAACAACTTTTCAGCAAGATACCTGGCTACTGTGTGCCAAACTGTTTACAAGGCTCTTAGGTGTACTCCACCGACACCTCTCGCAACCTTACCCAGGGTAAACCGGGACTGAGTGATCCCACCGTTTGCCACCATTTGTGATGATACGGATTCTCTGATCACTCAGGTAAACAGTTTAGTAAAGTGGCAAATGCCCTTTATTGTAAATATACACACACTGTACACAATAACATTAACAATTGCAAGGCAGGATTGTATCTTACTGACTAAGTGCCACAGTAGTATAGGATTACAGTCTCCTGATGTTACACTCTGGCCGTGGTTTTTGGCCCCTGGCCTGGGATACCAGCTCACACAATGTCCTTTGCCCCGGATTCTCACCACTGACGGCACCGCAATCCTTAGTCAGTGCCTGCACTCCAGAAATACCTCCACTCTCTGACCTTCTCTGCAGATCTCTCCCTCAGTGAACGTCCAGTAGCCTTTTGAATCCAGTGAATCACAACAATGCTTGTAGGCCTCAGCACACTGGAAGCACTATCTTACCAGTAGCTTTCAGAAGCCAAACACATCATTAATCTCAGAACAGGAACTCCACTGCACTCTCTCAATAGTCCCTGTTTGCTATTATAAAACCTCTGTCTTTCCTACCATGAAGCGACACACCCTGACTCTGTATTGGGTGAGTTACATTAAGGGGCTGACTACAGAACAGTTTCAGATCAGACCTGCTTTCTCATGTCCAGGCATGTCCCCTGGCCACACTAAATGTTAACTAAATTAACCTTTAATTAATCTGATTATGTAGCCTGGAATCCATTGTGTGGGGAAGAATGAAAGGGGGGGAGGTGTATTGACTGACATCTGAGACTGGCTATATCTCCAACAGTAAACAAACAGGTTATCTGAGCCTACATACTGTGCATGTTGCTGAGCCTTCCTGAAGCGCAACCATCAGAGCTGCGCTCCCACCCTTGTGCCGCCTTATATACTTGCCGGCTACCCGCTAACCAGGACGCCGGCACTGTACTCACCACTCTTCTATCTTCTTGCTCTGTTATGGGTGGTGGCATGCTGCGGGAGTGTGCGGTCACCTTGTGGGCTTGCAGAAATTTCCCACAGGAGCTCAATGTCCTGTCAGCGGAGTAATATACCATTAACTCTTTATTAAGTTGGTTCATTACTCCCCCCTAAGTCACACTAAGCAGGCAGACTGTTGCCAAACAGCCTCCTGTAATCTAACAAACTCTAGAAAAAAATAAAACTAAGAAAACTCCTAGGAGCTCCCCTAGCTGTGACTGGCTCCTCCGGGCACATTTTCTAAACTGGTAGGAGGGGCATAGAGAGAGGGGCCAGCCCACACTGTTAAACTCTTAAAGTGCCAGTGGCTCCTAGTGGGCTCGTCTATACCCCATGGTACTAAATGGAACCCCAGCATCCTCTAGGACGTAAGAGAAATATTAACATACATTTATGTGTGTCACTTTAGAATAAAGGTAAAACAAAATGTATGTTCAAGGGAAGGAAAGGGAAAAAGGCTGCGCTTATGGTGTTATTAGTGTATCATATTTATGGAGAGCTGACAACCAAAATTAATATATATAAAAAAATATTTATTAAAATACTAACACACCAATAAAACTTTGTTCACAATATATAGAAAAATTATTGTTTTGTATATACTCTGAAAGAACCGTACATATTTTCAATAAGCAAATAACAGTATCCACAAAATGAATTTGTTATTAAACCAGTGCAATTTAAGTTGGCAATACTGTTAAGAAATGTAACATTCATGTAACATTAATGTCTCTGCTCACTAGAGATGTATCACTCCAGGAATTTAATGATGAAGAATCTGAAAACTTTCTGTAAGTGCAGAGGCAACATGCACTTAGGCCCTCATTCCGAGTTGTTCGCTCGTTATTTTTCTTCGCATCGGTGTGATTAGTCGCAAACTGCGCATGCGCAATGTTTGCAGTGCGCCTGCGCCAAGTAAATTTGATAAAAAGTTTGGTATTTTACTCACGGCTTAACGAAGAAATCTCTTCGTTCTGGTGATCGGAGTGTGATTGACAGGAAGTGGGTGTTTCTGGGCGGAAATTAGCCGTTTTATGGGTGTGTGCGAAAAAACGCAGCCGTTTCTGGGAAAAACGCGGGAGTGTCTGAAGAAACGGGGGAGTGTGTTGGCGAACGCTGGGTGTGTTTGTGACGTCAAACCAGGAACGAAACTGACTGAACTGATCGCAATGGCAGAGTAAGTCTCGAGCTACTCAGAAACTGCTAAGAAATTTCTATTCGCAATTCTGCTAATCTTTCGTTCGCAATTCTGCTATGCTAAAATATACTCCCAGTAGGCGGCGGCTTAGCGTGTGCAAACCTGCTAAAAGCAGCTAGCGAGCGAACAACTCGGAATGAGGGCCTTAGTTACTAAAATAGTGGAAGTCCCGGCAGCAAGTAGATTGATATAAGAAAAGTATGTAATTGCCTCTCCTGGGCTGTTAACACCGAGCGTCCTCGGTGCAGTCCACTATAGCCCGCTAATTATATTGATGCTCCTGTGTAGTAAACGGCCTCTTTACATCAATTACCAAGGCTTTTCGAGGGTCTCCAGGGGGCAGGTGAAAATCCTTTAATGTACCCACTTGAATAAGGAGAAGGATGTGCCTACGGTAACGCCAATTAAGACTGCTGCTGATGGCTGCTGATAGCTGAAAGCGCCGTACAGCGGCGCTAGCCGGGGAAGCCTTTGATTACAGGGAAAGTCCTCAGACCGGAGGTAGGGGGTCTCCACATAAATGATGACAGCCGCTGGCAGCGGAGAGGAGGTGCTGTATGAAAGCATTAGCCAGAGCAGCCTCTGGTGAAAGCAATAGCCGGAGCAGCCTCTGGTGATTAAGGGAATCCTCTGATGAGTGGCGGCGAGCATCCCACATTGGTGTGCAGTGCCTATATGATAGAGTAGGTGATCAGAGTATGAAGTGGGAGGAGCCTAATGTGTTTCAACATGGATCACGTGACTTTCTCAAAGGAATACCTCCTCCAGAGCATTTCTCCATATTTATAGCAGTTGTGTAAATAGAACCAGGTGAGGCTCATATATAATAAACTAATAATTAAAAAGAAAAAAGTCAGCTCTCCACAACAAAGGCTATATGGTTTCATTTAAAATATCAACAAGGAATAATCCTTACGCACATATCAATAAACAAGTATATATATAAACCCATATGTGCAAGAGAGGAACTAACATAAATTGAAAATAAGGCAAATATACAAACTACAATCAGCTACAATACATAAGTGACAGAAAGGCACATGATAGGCATTGAGTTCTAATACTATATGATATAGGGCTTATAATGTGTTTGAATTGAGTCTTGAGGAAACTAAAATGAAACTATATACATTTTTAAGATTATATTTAGTTATTTGATTTTATTAATTTAATACATTTCCCTAATAATAGATTCCATAAACTAGGGAATCTTTTTATATTTACCAGGGGAAGAAAAATTTGGTTTTACCATAACACTAAAAATAGGTCACGGGCATTTATACTGAGCTCATTATGGGGGAAAAAAAGGAGAGATTTAAATATCCTGCAAGTTCAATTAAACATAAACTAGTATTCTAAGTTGAAAAATACTAGAGAGAACACAGGCCAGAAGAAACTCCACATGTATATGATAGTATTTATACCTGTAAAAGGGACAAAAAATAGAGATCAGGCCAGAGATCAAATACCCACCATAAAAAATTCAAAGCTAGGGACCAGTCATAATGGACTGAATATGTATACCAATATATTGATATTATGTGTATTAACAATAGAAATGTGGAACACTAGGAGGATTATACTGTTAAAAGGAAGACAAAGAGAATGAATGATGGAGGAACTATAGTGTAGGAAAAAAACATAATATGCTAAAAAACAAACAAAGAAATTTCATGGGAAAATAAATAAATCTATCGCCTAACATTAAGGATCAAACTCTATTGTTTCATTGAGTCCATCAGGAACAAGGGTCCTCAGTTTATGAATCCAAAAGTTTTCTCATTGGCAAAGTTTCCTATACCTGTCGCCCCCCCCCCCCTTGGAGTGGATGAAATCGTTTTGATACCTATGAGATGAACATCTTGTGGATCTTTATGATGAAATTCTGTAAAGTGTCTAGAGACACTGTGAAAAAGGTGGCCCTTAAGGATATTCCGCCTATGTTCCAGGAGACAAATTTTAAGTTTACGTGTTGTGCGTCCCACGTAAGTTGGCAACTACAGACTAATACATCCTCTAGGACGTAAGAGAAATATTAACATACATTTATGTGTGTCACTTTAGAATAAAGGTAAAACAAAATGTATACATACTTAGTAGCCATCCCTTTGGCAAACTTGTCAAACTTATCATTGAGGGATGACTGACTGAGGAGAAAGTCATCATGACATAAGCCTTGATAGCCAGCTACAAGACAAATTATTTTTGTTTAACATCACACGCCACCTGCACATAAATAGAATAGGCATGATGCCTATTAACCACTTGCCTGGCATGGTCACATCAGATGCGACCACAGCATGCAGTGTTTTATCTGACCTGGTTGCACAGGATGCGACCAGTCAGATAAACAGTGCTAGCAGTGGCAGGGAAGGGAAACGTCCCTCTGCTGCTGCTGTTAGAGGGACCAGGCACCCTCCCCACAGTGTTGCTGTGCTGCCAATCGTTGCTGATCAATCAGCACGGCAGGATCCCCTCCCCCCCAGCGGCTGCAGACAATAGCAACTGCTGCATGCAGTGTTTTATCTGACCTGGTCGCACAGGAAAACCTACAATTTCTCAGCGATTTTTGGGGGAAATCAGTTAATTGGTTAATATATATTTCAGCACTATTGTTAAGTGGTTTCAGCCCAATGGGGGGTAATTTAGAGTTGATCGCAGCAGCAAATTTGTTAGCAGTTGGGCAAAATCATGGGGGTCTTGATCGCACATAGCAACTTTTTGCTGCTCGTGCGATCAAACTGATGCCACCTATGGGGGGAGTGTATTTTAGCATAGCAGGGCTGCGATCGCTTGTGCAGCCCTGCTATGCTAAAAAAGTTTCAAGTAAAACAAGACCAGCCCTGCAGCTACTTATCCTGTGCGACGGATCCAGCAATGAAAGTCCCGGCTGTGACGTCAGATATCCGCCCTCCAAACGCCTGGACACACCTGCGTTGGACTCACCACGCCTGGAAAATGGTGAGTATCCGCCCCAGAACACCTCCCGCCTGTCTGTCTGCTTGCGATCGCCACTGCGATCACTTTTCTTGCTGGTGGCATTGCGGCCCTGCGACTTGCGTCGCCGTGCAACAATGCACGTGCGCAATGCGTCCACCACGCATGCACATTTCCGACCTGTTTGCGAACTGGTCGGAATGACCCCCCATGTGCACTGCAGATGTGACAGATATAACATTTGCAGAGAGAGTTAGATTTGGGTGGGTTATTTTGTTTCTGTGCAGGGTAAATACTGGCTTCTTTATTTTTACACTGCAATTTAGATTTCAGTTTGAAAAACACCCCACCCAAATCTAACTCTCTCTGCACATGTTATATCTGCCCCCCTGCAGTGCACATGGTTTTTCCCAACTGCTAACAAATTTGCTGCTGCGACCTACTCTGAATTAGGCCCAATATATGTGTATTCTATAGCGCTCTGGATGTAAGGCATTCCACTGAGACTATAGAAAGCTACCATTAGCTTGTGTCACTGGGACTCCAGATTAGGGGAGCATATACAGATGTAGGAGAAGTTTTTCAGGGCTGCCATGATCTGAGAGAAATATTGCAGACTGGGTTATGCCCACGACTCTAGAAGACACTGCCTGGAAGGAACAAGGGGCAAAAAATGCAGAGCAGCTTGTGCAGACCTGATATGGTACTATGTGATCATGCATTGCCATCTGGATTAATGTGATCCTTGATACAGGTTCATTAAGTTGGTGCAGCTGAGGTGAAAAATCTATATGACTTCACCATCTGTCACTGCATTGATGTTCAACTGCCGATGAAAGAACCTACCTAGAATCTGTATTATATCAGGGAGCCTCAAATCTTAATTTGCTTTCGCTACCTTGGCTCTTACAGTCAACTGGCAGAGTACTGCATATCTCAAGTAAGTGGTGAGCACTGAATATCTTGATGCTGTGAGGTTTCCTGCGGCTACTATATATTGCTGCAGATCTGTCTGTCCTCTTTTATAAGCATCATGATGGATCTTGGATGAATATAATGTCTCACCTCTCAAATGGTGTTCTATTTTTTATATGTGTTGCGTGGTTTTGCACCAGGTTCCATTGATTTTTGAAACCCAGTACTTAAGAAATCTGGATATTATATGGTTGTCCATGTTAAATAATTGCTAGTTAGTAAAATGGCCTATTGCCATCTAAATCAAGTTTTGTATTTACCTTTTAGTAAATTTCTGATTCTCTTAGTAGCTAAAAATAAAATCCATCTTTTACACCGCCCAGTGAAAAGTCCCATTTTAACCCCCCTATGTGACCAATGTATTTTTTAATTATTATTATTTTACACACACCCTAGCATCATTAATCAGTTTTACTTTTTATATTTTCTCTTCATACCCCCATTGGTTATAGAGCCCACACCCCACTCCCATAGGGATACACTCTCCTCCGCCATATGCAGAGTGCAGCAGTGCATGTGCCAGGGGGTACTGATGATCAGTCTCCCCTGCTGTAGCTGAGAAAATGGGACACATCAGGGCAGCACATTGCATGTGATGTAACCTGGCCATGTAATGTACTCTTGGCTTCAGCTGCATCACATGCAACCAAGCCAGGTAAGTGGTTATGAGGTTCCAATTGCATTGGATGCCATAGCAACTGCACATTTCTATTCTTCAGAATTCTACTTACCCATTGCTTTATGCACTGGGAATGATATATACTCATCATTTTTATCAACTAATCCAGTGATGAGCTACAAGAGCTAGATTATAAAATCATTTGGGCAATAACCTTTCTACATTACTACCTGCTTCAAATGATTTATAGATATAACTCTACGTAATTTAATAAACACATTTGGAATTTTCAGTCAATAAATGTCCATGATGGAAGCTTTTTCTCTATAATATCCTGTACATGCGTGATCCTATTTAGATGGTCACCAGAGCATTTCGCTGATTTCTAAAGGACAGTTGATGACTCAACTTATCTTTTCATGCTCTGTATGTGAGACTGAGAATTGAATGGTCTATATCTGTAAAATTCAGCTTAAATATTGCAATAAAAACCTATAGTTCCCTGGAAAACAGTGACAAATTTAAAATATGATCATTCTCTGTCCTACCCAGTCATTTAAAATGAACTTTGGTGGATTTAATCTGCACCTGTCCAGCAATGATTAATAATTTCCCCAGTCCACTTTTGCTCATTATAACAATGGTGTTTTAACAAATGAAGGATACAAGGTTTTGTATGCATCACCACACCACCACCACCAGAAAAATGGCACTGTGGCACGCACAGAAGACTACAATGACTCTTGCACAGCTCTAGTGCCATGTTTCAGTTGATTTTCTATAAATTAGGACCTCAGACCAAATAGACATTGTTATGGATGCATTATACGCCCCTGAATTATAATGAGCAAGGGTTGCTGTATTCATAAGTATGGCACATACACTTTCATAAGAGTAAAAACACAATCTTTTATACAGTATATTTACAATAATGCACTACCTTCAAAGCTTCTTGCTCTATGCTATCACTGTACCCTCCATTAAAATCACAGCTACATTGTCTATGTATTCAATTCTGTATTCACCTTAAACAGCTTCAATGATAAAAGTCCCCATAACGTCTGAGAATGCATGTAGAATCTATGTCCTCATTTTCATTTCCATGGAATGTGGCTAGCATAAGGCCAAGGCCACCAACAAATGCAAAGTAGACATATGAAAATATTTCTGGAAGAAATAAACTCATACTTAAAGAGTATTTGATATAGAAATGATTTATATAAAGTAAATAATAAAGTAAATTATAATAATGAAATAAATTTAAAGGATATTATAGAAACAAGTGTAACTAATTTGAATATACAGTAGTGTGCAAAAGTTTTAGGCAGGTGTAGAAGAAAACTGCAAAATAATGCGTTAAAAAACAGAAGTGTTTATTTATCTAAATTAACAAAATGCAAAGTGAATGAACAGACCATAAATCTAAATCAAACCAATATTTGGTGTGACCACCCTTTCCCATTCAAAACAGCATCAATTCTTCTAGTTACACTTGCACATATTTGTTGAAATCAGCAGGGAAGTTGTTCCAAACATCTTGGAGAACTAACCACATATCTTCTGTCGATGTAGGCTTGCTCAAATCCTTCTATTTCTTCATGTAATCCCAGACAGACTTGATGATGTTGAGATCAGAGCTTGTGGGGGCCATATCATCACTTCCGGAACTCCATGTACAGTACTTCCTTACGCTGAAGATATTTCTTAATGACATTGGCTGTATGTTTGGGGTCGTTGTTCTGCTGCAGAATAAATTTGGAGCCAATCATATGCCTCCCTGATGGTATTGCTTGATGGTCATTGATTTGATTTAGTGTTCTCTCCTGTTCATTCACTTTGCATTTTGTTAATTGATAAAAATAAACTATTAACACTTCTATTTATGAAATTATTCTCACTTTGCAGTATTTTTTCACCCCTGCCTAAAACTATTGCACAGTATTGTATATATTTTCAATTTAGTGGGATATATTTATTTCTTATTATGTAGAAAATATTCATATCTGTAATTTCTGATCATTTGTTATCTACATATGAAGGAACTCGAACGGAGAAAACTAACACAGGATGTTCATTTCACTTACTTGCTTTATTTTCTGCAATTATTTTAGTAAACAACATTAAGTATATCTGCACTAGACAAAATATATCAACAAATATGAATATAAAAAGTGCAGAATTGGTTTAGTGTTATCTGTTTCCGTGGAGCTGTAATAATTTCCAGTTTGCAATCGTGGAAAGCGACACAAACGTGAGAAACACCTTAGCCTGAAAACTCCTAGAATAAATAGGTTATATCGGATTCTGTGCAATTTAATCTTAAGAGTAATATTCTTTCCTTTGTTTTATTGGAAGCACATAAATACTCATTACTGTCAGTGTGCTTTTCTTGTATGCAAGCGAAATGCAATAAAAGCACAGAACACAGTCTGAGTCTCACAATGTACTATCCTGGACAGATCTGCTTTAGCTATAGCAATTTGCTTTACTCAGTTCCGCTAATATAACCATCCCTATATAAATATAGAAAAGGGTGGTATACCTGTAACTCTTAGCAACAATTTAATATTGACACATGCTATTCAAAATCGCTATTGCCCAATGAGACCTTAATATAAAGATAAGCAAGTAGAAAAGACTACACTGGTGGTAATTTACAATAAAATATCACATCGTAGTTACAGAATGTGTCCTATAAAGCTGCCTCAATACTGTGCTGTGGAGATAATTACATCCACACTACATCATGTAATGCCCAGTGAAGCTTATTGTGGAGCATTGTGTGCTGGGCTTCCCCTATATATGGAGTGTAGATGGTAGAATAGTCAGATAATCCCTACTGTATTTCCCTGCTTGAAAACAGTCACAGTACAGTTTAATGAGTCTATTGGGCTTCTTGATTTGTCCCCATTAAGCAAATATTGGACTCAGGAGACGTAATTCAAAACTGCCTTTATTTGAAGTGTCATATTTATGGATTTTGGCATTTTAAATTCATTGCTTTGGATGATACGTGCTTGGTTTATCTTGTGTGCTTCCGATGTGCAAACAACAACCCATTGAATTATTTAATGTCTCCTCTGATCTGACATTAAAATGAAAGGGTTGTGCGCCATCCGTTCCAAGTCTGTCATATTCTGGTTAAATTACATTGCTTCTATGCATTTGAATGTGAAGCTATATGCACTTCCAGGAGATATATATATATGATGTCCTGGAAATGCATATAACCTCACATTAATATTCTGAGGTTGCATGCATTAATTATGCATGACAAAGTTTTTGGAAATTAACTCCCTTTTGCTGCAACGTTGTTGGGAAATTCCCACACTTGCTAATGTATATGCTCTGTTCTGTTCTGTTCATTCATTACCCAGTTTTGAAAAAGTCATACTGATAATACTTTATGTCCATACACAGAGGGACTAATTCAGATGTGGACATTGCTGTGACTAATGCCACAAAGTAATGATATTCGGTACTTTGCGCATGCGCCGACTCGTACTGTGCATTTGCAGCATGGGTCTGCGATGTCAGTGTCAGTGATTGAAAGTCTGCTGCCATTTGGAGATCTGTACCGGGTTTTGGGCTAAGGAGACTCCTGTTCGGTGAAAAAATAGCCATATTTTTAAACATTTAATTTACTTAAAATACTAACACTAAAACTATACTTGTGGCACAAGCAAAACAGGTAAAGCCCAGAATGTGTTTCAATAACTGACATTAACTAATAGGGGGGTTGTATAATACTGGTGTACATCCTAATAGACAAATGGTCCTTTTGCCTCCCAAACAAAATTATTGTTACAATAAATGACCTCCATGTGGGTGGTATCAATACAACACATATACTGTAGAAAGCACTTAGCCAAATCTTGTGCCAGATGGCTAATGTTTGCCATGCTTTAATGCCATTAACAGGTTCCAATCAGAATCTTAGCCTGCCACCAGAACCACAAAAAGCCTCCTCAAAAATATCTTGTAAACTGCCAAACCAGCAACATCCCCAATTATTCTATTAAACAACTTATCCGAAAACAGACACCATCCATTAAATTTACACCATTGGTCCTATACACATAAAAATATTGAGAGGGCAACATAAGCCACTGTACCTCACATACCTAGAACATACAGTAACAACACTTTGCAGAACTGACTGTGTGGCTAATTCAGACCTGATCAGGCCTGACAGAGCCGGCCCTAACCAATAAGATGCCCTAGGCAAGATTTTGTCTGGTGCCCCCTAGCACCACCGCTGGTTCTGCCTCTGACCTTGCAACTCTTTCCCAGCACCATCACCTAGAGATGAGCGGGTTCGGTTTCTTTGAATCCGAACCCGCACGAACTTCACTTTTTTTTCCACGGGTCCGAGCGACTCGGATCTTCCCGCCTTGCTCGGTTAACCCGAGCGCGCCCGAACGTCATCATGACGCTGTCGGATTCTCGCGAGGCTCGGATTCTATCGCGAGACTCGGATTCTATATAAGGAGCCGCGCGTCGCCGCCATTTTCACTCGTGCATTGAGATTGATAGGGAGAGGACGTGTCTGGCGTCCTCTCCATTAGAATAGAGATAGATAGATTAGATAGAGAGAGATTGTGCAGAGTCGCAGACAGAGTTAGTTTACCACAGTCAGTGACCAGTGCAGTTGCTAGTTAACTTTTATTTAATATAATATATCAGTTCACTTCTCTCTGCTATATCCGTTCTCTGCCTGAAAAAAAAAAACGATACACAGCACAGTCAGTCACACAGTGTGACTCAGTCTGTGTGCACTCAGCTCAGCCCAGTGTGCTGCACAGTCATCAATGTATAAATTAAAAGCTTATAATTAATTGTGGGGGAGACTGGGGAGCACTGCAGGTTGTTAGCAGGAGCCAGGAGTACAATTATATTAATTAACAGTGCACACTTTTGCTGCAGGAGTGGTGACCAGTGCCTGACCACCAGTATAGTATTGTTGTATACTACTAATATCTCTTTAAATATCAACCAGTCTATATTAGCAGCAGACACAGTACAGTGCGGTAGTTCACGGCTGTGGCTACCTCTGTGTCGGCACACGGCAGGCAGTCCGTCCGACCAGAATTGTATTATTTATTATTATATACCTACCACCTAACCGTGGTTTTTTTTTCATTCTTTATACCGTCATAGTGTCATCCTAATTGTTACGAGTATACTACTATCTCTTTATCAACCAGTGTACAGTGCGGTAGTTCACGGCTGTGGCTACCTCTGTGTCGGCACACGGCAGGCAGTCCGTCCGACCAGAATTGTATTATTTATTATTATATACCTACCACCTAACCGTGGTTTTTTTTTCATTCTTTATACCGTCATAGTGTCATCCTAATTGTTACGAGTATACTACTATCTCTTTATCAACCAGTGTACAGTGCGGTAGTTCACGGCTGTGGCTACCTCTGTGTCGGCACACGGCAGGCAGTCCGTCCGACCAGAATTGTATTATTTATTATTATATACCTACCACCTAACCGTGGTTTTTTTTTCATTCTTTATACCGTCATAGTGTCATCCTAATTGTTACGAGTATACTACTATCTCTTTATCAACCAGTGTACAGTGCGGTAGTTCACGGCTGTGGCTACCTCTGTGTCGGCACACGGCAGGCAGTCCGTCCGACCAGAATTGTATTATTTATTATTATATACCTACCACCTAACCGTGGTTTTTTTTTCATTCTTTATACCGTCATAGTGTCATCCTAATTGTTACGAGTATACTACTATCTCTTTATCAACCAGTGTACAGTGCGGTAGTTCACGGCTGTGGCTACCTCTGTGTCGGCAGTCGGCAGGCAGTCCGTCCATCCATAATTGTATTATTATTATAATATATACCACCTAACCGTGGTTTTTTTTTCATTCTTTATACCGTCATAGTGTCATACTAGTTGTTACGAGTATACTACTATCTCTTTATCAACCAGTGTACAGTGCGGTAGTTCACGGCTGTGGCTACCTCTGTGTCGGCAGTCGGCAGGCAGTCCGTCCATCCATAATTGTATTATTATTATAATATATACCACCTAACCGTGGTTTTTTTTTCATTCTTTATACCGTCGTCATAGTGTCATACTAGTTGTTACGAGTATACTACTATCTCTTTATCAACCAGTGTACAGTGCGGTAGTTCACGGCTGTGGCTACCTCTGTGTCGGCAGTCGGCAGGCAGTCCGTCCATCCATAATTGTATTATTATTATAATATATACCACCTAACCGTGGTTTTTTTTTCATTCTTTATACCGTCGTCATAGTGTCATACTAGTTGTTACGAGTATACTACTATCTCTTTATCAACCAGTGTACAGTGCGGTAGTTCACGGCTGTGGCTACCTCTGTGTCGGCAGTCGGCAGGCAGTCCGTCCATCCATAATTGTATTATTATTATAATATATACCACCTAACCGTGGTTTTTTTTTCATTCTTTATACCGTCGTCATAGTGTCATACTAGTTGTTACGAGTATACTACTATCTCTTTATCAACCAGTGTACAGTGCGGTAGTTCACGGCTGTGGCTACCTCTGTGTCGGCAGTCGGCAGGCAGTCCGTCCATCCATAATTGTATTATTATTATAATATATACCACCTAACCGTGGTTTTTTTTTCATTCTTTATACCGTCGTCATAGTGTCATACTAGTTGTTACGAGTATACTACTATCTCTTTATCAACCAGTGTACAGTGCGGTAGTTCACGGCTGTGGCTACCTCTGTGTCGGCAGTCGGCAGGCAGTCCGTCCATCCATAATTGTATTATTATTATAATATATACCACCTAACCGTGGTTTTTTTATACCACCTAACCGTGGCAGTCCGTCCATAATTGTATACTAGTATCCAATCCATCCATCTCCATTGTTTACCTGAGGTGCCTTTTAGTTCTGCCTATAAAATATGGAGAACAAAAAAGTTGAGGTTCCAAAATTAGGGAAAGATCAAGATCCACTTCCACCTCGTGCTGAAGCTGCTGCCACTAGTCATGGCCGAGACGATGAAATGCCAGCAACGTCGTCTGCCAAGGCCGATGCCCAATGTCATAGTACAGAGCATGTCAAATCCAAAACACCAAATATCAGAAAAAAAAGGACTCCAAAACCTAAAATAAAATTGTCGGAGGAGAAGCGTAAACTTGCCAATATGCCATTTACCACACGGAGTGGCAAGGAACGGCTGAGGCCCTGGCCTATGTTCATGGCTAGTGGTTCAGCTTCACATGAGGATGGAAGCACTCAGCCTCTCGCTAGAAAACTGAAAAGACTCAAGCTGGCAAAAGCACCGCAAAGAACTGTGCGTTCTTTGAAATCCCAAATCCACAAGGAGAGTCCAATTGTGTCGTTTGCGATGCCTGACCTTCCCAACACTGGACGTGAAGAGCATGCGCCTTCCACTATTTGCATGCCCCCTGCAAGTGCTGGAAGGAGCACCCGCAGTCCAGTTCCTGATAGTCAGATTGAAGATGTCAGTGTTGAAGTACACCAGGATGAGGAGGATATGGGTGTTGCTGGCGCTGGGGAGGAAATTGACCAGGAGGATTCTGATGGTGAGGTGGTTTGTTTAAGTCAGGCACCCGGGGAGACACCTGTTGTCCGTGGGAGGAATATGGCCGTTGACATGCCAGGTGAAAATACCAAAAAAATCAGCTCTTCGGTGTGGAGGTATTTCACCAGAAATGCGGACAACAGGTGTCAAGCCGTGTGTTCCCTTTGTCAAGCTGTAATAAGTAGGGGTAAGGACGTTAACCACCTCGGAACATCCTCCCTTATACGTCACCTGCAGCGCATTCATAATAAGTCAGTGACAAGTTCAAAAACTTTGGGTGACAGCGGAAGCAGTCCACTGACCAGTAAATCCCTTCCTCTTGTAACCAAGCTCACGCAAACCACCCCACCAACTCCCTCAGTGTCAATTTCCTCCTTCCCCAGGAATGCCAATAGTCCTGCAGGCCATGTCACTGGCAAGTCTGACGAGTCCTCTCCTGCCTGGGATTCCTCCGATGCATCCTTGCGTGTAACGCCTACTGCTGCTGGCGCTGCTGTTGTTGCCGCTGGGAGTCGATGGTCATCCCAGAGGGGAAGTCGTAAGCCCACTTGTACTACTTCCAGTAAGCAATTGACTGTTCAACAGTCCTTTGCGAGGAAGATGAAATATCACAGCAGTCATCCTACTGCAAAGCGGATAACTGAGTCCTTGACAACTATGTTGGTGTTAGACGTGCGTCCGGTATCCGCCGTTAGTTCACAGGGAACTAGACAATTTATTGAGGCAGTGTGCCCCCGTTACCAAATACCATCTGGGTTCCACTTCTCTAGGCAGGCGATACCGAGAATGTACACGGACGTCAGAAAAAGACTCACCAGTCTCCTAAAAAATGCAGTTGTACCCAATGTCCACTTAACCACGGACATGTGGACAAGTGGAGCAGGGCAGGGTCAGGACTATATGACTGTGACAGCCCACTGGGTAGATGTATGGACTCCCGCCGCAAGAACAGCAGCGGCGGCACCAGTAGCAGCATCTCGCAAACGCCAACTCTTTCCTAGGCAGGCTACGCTTTGTATCACCGCTTTCCAGAATACGCACACAGCTGAAAACCTCTTACGGCAACTGAGGAAGATCATCGCGGAATGGCTTACCCCAATTGGACTCTCCTGTGGATTTGTGGCATCGGACAACGCCAGCAATATTGTGTGTGCATTAAATATGGGCAAATTCCAGCACGTCCCATGTTTTGCACATACCTTGAATTTGGTGGTGCAGAATTTTTTAAAAAACGACAGGGGCGTGCAAGAGATGCTGTCGGTGGCCAGAAAAATTGCGGGACACTTTCGGCGTACAGGCACCACGTACAGAAGACTGGAGCACCACCAAAAACTACTGAACCTGCCCTGCCATCATCTGAAGCAAGAAGTGGTAACGAGGTGGAATTCAACCCTCTATATGCTTCAGAGGTTGGAGGAGCAGCAAAAGGCCATTCAAGCCTATACAATTGAGCACGATATAGGAGATGGAATGCACCTGTCTCAAGTGCAGTGGAGAATGATTTCAACGTTGTGCAAGGTTCTGATGCCCTTTGAACTTGCCACACGTGAAGTCAGTTCAGACACTGCCAGCCTGAGTCAGGTCATTCCCCTCATCAGGCTTTTGCAGAAGAAGCTGGAGGCATTGAAGAAGGAGCTAACACGGAGCGATTCCGCTAGGCATGTGGGACTTGTGGATGCAGCCCTTAATTCGCTTAACAAGGATTCACGGGTGGTCAATCTGTTGAAATCAGAGCACTACATTTTGGCCACCGTGCTCGATCCTAGATTTAAAGCCTACCTTGGATCTCTCTTTCCGGCAGACACAGGTCTGCTGGGGTTGAAAGACCTGCTGGTGACAAAATTGTCAAGTCAAGCGGAACGCGACCTGTCAACATCTCCTCCTTCACATTCTCCCGCAACTGGGGGTGCGAGGAAAAGGCTCAGAATTCCGAGCCCACCCGCTGGCGGTGATGCAGGGCAGTCTGGAGCGACTGCTGATGCTGACATCTGGTCCGGACTGAAGGACCTGACAACGATTACGGACATGTCGTCTACTGTCACTGCATATGATTCTCTCAACATTGATAGAATGGTGGAGGATTATATGAGTGACCGCATCCAAGTAGGCACGTCACACAGTCCGTACTTATACTGGCAGGAAAAAGAGGCAATTTGGAGGCCCTTGCACAAACTGGCTTTATTCTACCTAAGTTGCCCTCCCACAAGTGTGTACTCCGAAAGAGTGTTTAGTGCCGCCGCTCACCTTGTCAGCAATCGGCGTACGAGGTTACATCCAGAAAATGTGTAGAAGATGATGTTCATTAAAATGAATTATAATCAATTCCTCCGCGGAGACATTGACCAGCAGCAATTGCCTCCACAAAGTACACAGGGAGCTGAGATGGTGGATTCCAGTGGGGACGAATTGATAATCTGTGAGGAGGGGGATGTACACGGTGATATATCGGAGGGTGAAGATGAGGTGGACATCTTGCCTCTGTAGAGCCAGTTTGTGCAAGGAGAGATTAATTGCTTCTTTTTTGGGGGGGGTCCAAACCAACCCGTCATATCAGTCACAGTCGTGTGGCAGACCCTGTCACTGAAATGATGGGTTGGTTAAAGTGTGCATGTCCTGTTTTGTTTATACAACATAAGGGTGGGTGGGAGGGCCCAAGGATAATTCCATCTTGCACCTCTTTTTTCTTTTCTTTTTCTTTGCATCATGTGCTGATTGGGGAGGGTTTTTTGGAAGGGACATCCTGCGTGACACTGCAGTGCCACTCCTAGATGGGCCCGGTGTTTGTGTCGGCCACTAGGGTCGCTAATCTTACTCACACAGCTACCTCATTGCGCCTCTTTTTTTCTTTGCGTCATGTGCTGTTTGGGGAGGGTTTTTTGGAAGGGACATCCTGCGTGACACTGCAGTGCCACTCCTAGATGTGCCCGGTGTTTGTGTCGGCCACTAGGGTCGCTAATCTTACTCACACAGTCAGCTACCTCATTGCGCCTCTTTTTTTCTTTGCGTCATGTGCTGTTTGGGGAGGGTTTTTTGGAAGGGCCATCCTGCGTGACACTGCAGTGCCACTCCTAGATGGGCCCGGTGTTTGTGTCGGCCACTAGGGTCGCTTATCTTACTCACACAGCGACCTCGGTGCAAATTTTAGGACTAAAAATAATATTGTGAGGTGTGATGTGTTCAGAATAGGCTGAAAATGAGTGTAAATTATGTTTTTTGAGGTTAATAATACTTTGGGATCAAAATTACCCCCAAATTCTATGATTTAAGCTGTTTTTTAGGGTTTTTTTAAAAAAACACCCGAATCCAAAACACACCCGAATCCGACAAAAAAAATTCGGTGAGGTTTTGCCAAAACGCGGTCGAACCCAAAACACGGCCGCGGAACCGAACCCAAAACCAAAACACAAAACCCGAAAAATTTCCGGCGCTCATCTCTACCATCACCCCTCACCCATAGCAGTCCTTATTTTGGTGTTTGTACCACCTATATTTTAAATAGGAACAGTTCGCACATTTGGCGCACAGCCCAAAAAGGGGTGTGTTTTTGCTGGCAAGGGGCATGGCCACACAATAGTAACCCCAATTCCAATTACGCCACACAGTACTGCAACTTTATTCACATTTGATCATGCGATAGTGTCCATAATTCATATTAAACCCACAGTAGTATTACTTTACCTTATACACATTACTCCTCACAGTAGTGCCCCTTATTCACATTACATCACACTGAATTGCTCCTTATTCACATTACACCACACCCTATTGCTCTTTATTCTCATTAGATGACACAGTAGTGCCCTTTCTATATGCAACACCACATAGTCGAGCACCTTATACACATAATGCCACACATTAGTAATGCATTTATACACATAATTCCACACAGTAATGCTCCTTACACATTATTAATGTCCTTATAAACATAATGCACCTTACACATTATGACAACCTTTATTAATGCCCTTTTACACATAATGTCCGTTACATACATGACGCACATTATTAGTGCCCCTATACACATAATGACACACACAGTGCCCCTTACACATATGTGGCACATTATTAATGCATTTTTACATGACACACATAATGCTCCTTACACATATTCCGAATACTACTGCACAACCAACCCACTCACATGCACACAGCACTCACACTGCCACTAACACTGTGACCTCTGTCTCTGCTTGGATACAGATGTGTCCTCATAAATCTTACCTCAATGCTAACGTCGGGCACCTTTTTTTATGAAAATGCATCTTATTTGCATTGCTATGTGGCTAGATTCTGCGGATTAAAATATGCTGCATGCCTATATGTTGTGTGAGACTGTGGCTGTATCTGCATAAGAAATGCTGCACACAGAATATAGGCATGCCGCATATCATTGTAATCAGCAGAAGCTGCTGATGCCATTAGGCATATCAAATGCCCTAGGCAATTGCCTAGTTTGCCTATGCCTATGGCCGGCTCTGAGGCCTGAAGTGCACATGCGCTGGCGCCCTGTATGGTAGACAGCTGTCTTAGCCCTGCGAATGCTTCTGCCTGATTGACAGGCAGAGGCAGGGTGGGCCAGCGACCTTTGGCCGCCATTTAGGGGGCACGGTTCGGGCAATGTAGGCGTGCCTGGACTGTTGGGGGGGGCAGGCCGCTGCGGCTGCGAAATGTTACATGCAGCCGCTTTGATCCAGGCAGCGACGAGTAGCTCCCTGCCAGCACGCAGGAGCTGCACTGGCTGGAAGATACTCCTACAGTACAAAAGCATTGCCGCTGTGCAATGCTTTTGCACTTGTATGACGGGGTAGGGCCTGACATGTGGGGCGGACTAGCCCTGGGCTGGGCGTCCCCCCACATGTCAGGGAGGCTAAATTTAGCACATTTACGATCAAGTCTGATTTACCCCCTGACTTTCTAGCCACATCTATCTATAACACATGAGCTGGGCAATGTCACACATGCCAGGGAACAATATTGCATCAATTAACCTTATTCTTAACCCAGCACTCCCTTATCCACCCTAAATCCACCTTGACAGCTAAAATTAGATTTACATACGTATGCTTGTTGAAATAATTGCCACCAAAGTGAAGCACCAAAAGAAACCGCATTCCAAACTGGGCAGCATTGTTAGACAACAACTTACATAAACCTGAGAAAAAAACATGCCGTTTCACACACAAAAAAAAAAAACCTCCAACCCCCAAATCCATATACTGTATACTGACGTGGGATTAACAAAAAACAAAACAAAAAAAAAAGAAATTGCTCTTCAAACATAAAATTGAACTAGCTAGGAAGATGCTGAAATGAGCAACCATCACAAAGGTGAAATAACCTGAAAAACCTGTCATACTCCACAAGCCAATCTTGGTCCAGCAGGGAAAGCAGTGAAAATTCTGTTGCTCCCTTACGGTGAAATGTGACAAGTGGGTAAAATGTTATCAAATATGACACCAAGATATGTCAAAATATTGGAAGGCTCTAAAATTTTATCTTGAGCAGTTAGTACACCAAAATGCTAAAACGGTGCATGGACTGAAAACATTACGTTTATTCACTATGTGGAATCATCAGTTCCACCAACATGAAATCATCAAGATATGATAAAAGACTGACTCCCTAGGGACCGCCTTCTCTGACCAATGCTCCACCCCATGGATAGACCGTGTGAATAGACAAGAATAAGAACAGAGCATTTAAAGTAGGGATAAAAACATCAAATAAATAGACACCCCACTCTCATCTCCAACAAGTACAGCTGTCTGAGTCAAAGTACCTGCAAATGGAAGCCCACATATTGTGGAAAGAGCAGAAGAATGAGAAGGTCCATACAAGTCTAAAGGGCCCAGATGACACTGGGGGTGGAACCAAATTAGAGAAGTGTGACCAAGCCTGCTCTAGAAAAATACCATGAAGGTGGAATCCTTCTCCATAGACAAGCCAATAAATTAATGCTCCCAACCCTCCTTATCACATCATGGACAATGAAGTGTGAGGCAGGACAGAGGAAAGCAAATCCTTAAAGAGCTGTTGAGCTGGAGTGGATCAAGAAAGCCTATTAAGGAAAGATAAAAGCTGGAAAGCTGCATTCACCACCCCCTGCTGGGATTCCGTTGCCAGGATCCCGGTGTCCGTATGCTGACCGGGGGTCTCCTGACCACCGGTCATGCATACCACACCCGAGAATGGGTGTTACAGTACTGTATGTGGCTGAAATGTGGCTGGTTGCTTAACAGCCTAGCAGCTGCATTTTGTACCAGCTGTAAGCAGTGCAATTCTTTTGCTAGGAGACCAAGGTAGAGGGGATTGCAGTAGTCTAATTGAGATGATACATGTATGAATTTTGGCAGATTTTCACAGAGAAACAAGTGTTTGATTCTGGCTAAGATCCTTAGATGAACAAAAGAGGATTCATTTGTGGTTGATGCCTGATGCTGAAGTGTCAAGCTACCATCCAGTACAATGCCAAGATTCCACACATGATCAGTGTTTTGTAATTCTAAACCTCCAAGTAAAAGTCCAGTTGGTTGGCTTGCTGCAGTATTGTGCTTTATGTTGAGGTCCTATCATAAGGACCTCTCTTTTATCAGGATTCAATTACAGTAAACTGGCACTCATCCACTCCTGGATCTCAGCTGCAAAGCCATTAGGGTTGTTATTGGGTTCTCAGTATCTAGAGTAAAGGACAGGTATAGTTGTGTATCATCTGTATAGTACTGGTAGACCATGATGTTTGATTATTTCACCCAGTTGTAGCACGTATACTGCAATAAACATGGTGGATAGTATAGAACCTTGTGGAGCACCACAAGGCAGTAGCACTGGTGATGATGAGCATAATCCAGAAAAAACTCTCTGTGACCTTTTGGTGAGAAATGATTGAACGAGCTAAGGACATGCGATCCAGTCCACATAAGTTTTTTAGGCACTCAGTTAGATTCCTTTGGTCCATGGTATCAAATGCATCAGAGAGAACCAGAAGGATTAACACTGAACAGGCATCCCTATCTCTTGCCATCAGAAGATCATTAAACACACATACAAGGGTCATTTCAGTGATATGTCTTTTTCTGAATCCTGACTGGAATGTATCATAAATATCATAGGTTGTCATGTGGGTTTCCAGTTGAGTTGCAACCACTTTCTCAACTTCTTTTCCTAGAAAAGCAAGCTTTGATAGTGGTGATCTGTGGTTGGTCATGTAGTGAGGGTCTAAATTATGTTTTTTAAGAAGTCATCTAACAATTACTTCCTTTAGCTGTTCAGGAAAAATGTCATTCTGCAAATAGCATTGAAGTATTTTTTGCAAATACAGGGACAATTTTGTACATACGCTCTACTAAAAGCTTGTTTGAGGCAGGGTCCAGATCATAGGCAGTGGCACACAACATTTCAGCAATGTATTTTACATCCATTAGGTCAATGCTGGTCCATGAAGACATGGCTTAGATTGGCATGGTTAGAAACTTGGCATTCCTTTGATGGACCTGTAGGGATTCCAGCCCAGATAGAGGATACTTTATCTGCAAAAAAGTTTGCGAACTCATTGCATTTTGTATGGAAGAGTATTTCATCAGGCTGCAGGCATGCTGGCTTGCAGCACATCTCCACTGTATTGTGAATAACCCCCTCCTTCATTGGGTATTACATTCTTTCTCTTCTAACCTCAGAGAGTGTCTGCGCGTCCCAGTGATGTACGTTGAGGTAAATGGCTGTGGAGGCACTGGATTGTATCAGAGCAAGATTTACACACGTATTTATGAGCCCAATAGAGGAGTACTGTATGCCAGGGAGGACTGTGCTCTGTTGCACACTATGCACCCTTTACCCAGGTTACTTTTTGTTAGCTTTCATTGTACAGAAGTTCCAAACTAAACTGCTGACACCACAGTATGCTGCTAGTCTTCTTTGATGGCTGTCACATTCTACTCAACTAAGACATATCATATCAACAGAACATAAAATCGATATATAGTTCTATGAAATGTATTACTTCATAAAAAAAATAGATAGATATTGCATGGATTTGTCACAGATTAATAGTACACCATTTTACTAGGGTTCAGTATGATTTGCCGATGGATGGGATGCCGGCTGTCAGTATACTGACAGCAGCATCCCGTCCATCAGAATCCCGACAGCCCCCCATTAAGCTTCCTAACCCTCACCTTTACCCTAACCTAACCCTCCCTGGTGGTGCCTAACCCTCCCCGCTTGGTGCCTAACCCTAAACCTCCCTTCCCTGCTGCCTAAACCTAACCCTCTCGGCTAGGTGCCTAACCCTAACCTCTCCTGCTAAGTGCCTAACCCTAACCCTCCACGCCCGGTACCTAACCCTAACCTTACCATCCCTGAACCCTAACCCCCCTTCTGACGGCTAAACCTAACGGGAATCAGTATTTAGATGCTAGGGTCCTGAGTCCTGTCTGGATGTCAACACCAGTGATCCAGCTGCGAACGGGATTCCGGCATCGGTATTTCGAGTGCTGGAATCCCGTCTGTCGGTATCTTCACTGCATCCCTTTTACCAAGCATGTTATGGATGTATTACAGTCAATGTAACATTCTGGAGAGTTTGTCTGTCACTTAACTAGCAAGCTGGTGCTGCTGTATGGTCAGAACTAAAACCTCAGGATGATTTACAGAATAAAAAAGTCTGGCTAGCAATAAATATGTAAAGCCTGTCCTGCCTATGAAGTTTACTATAAATCATTACTGTATTTATCAGGTTACCAGTCTGACAAACGAACAACTGTTTCACATAAAACAACTGCAGGGTACCTAAATTAACACACAAAACTAGACGTGACCTTTTTGCTGGTATAGAGGAACCAACACACACTTTGGAATCTGGTGAAGTGATCATTAGACAGCAATGTTACCCCTGTAACACCCAGTGAGTGTACAGCCAAGCAGCAGCAAGCAGTGGTAGTTTAAGAAAGGAGGTGGGAAGAGTAAAGTTACAGTACTTTTTATTCCAGTTCTGCTATGTAGATAAAGAAAAAAATATATATTAGCAATTATGTGATAAAAAAACCACACACAAAACTAAAAAGAATAACAAAATTTGCAGTTAATGTTATTCCAGTTTCAGAGGGCAACACTGTTGCCTTATAGGTAATTGTCTGCACTTCGTCTAATATTAGGGCAATAGATATTGTCTGAATCAAAATATAATTCATTATAAATAGGCGATGTTACCATAGTGGACAGTATACTGGATATATATAGTAAGGAATAGATATGAAATAAGTTTGAATGTATGAGGTAATGTTTAGCTGATTTAAGAGATTAGGTTTGTGTATGTGTTTATATAGATATACTGTATATTTGTGTTTTACAGCAAGATGGTAAAAAATAGTGTAGGGAACAGGTTTATTCTGCTCTAGTCATAAATAAGGCCAGAGAGGTTACAGTAAGATCAAGAGTCATTGTAGAGAAAAGGTATTAGGCCATAAATGATAATAGGTATGTGACAGAGCTCTGTTGGTCATTGGAATTCACAGGTGTGCTTACAGTAGATCAGAATCTACTGGTTTGTCTATTGTCCAGTGAAGGTTAAAAGCTAGGGAGTATAAATTAACTACTATGAAAAGAGATCACATCCATTGATAAAACATTGTGTAACCGACCCCAGGAAAACTTGTCAATACAACAGAACTTTGGATGAAAAGACATTCCAGATTTTACAATACTATACTTGCTTAAGGCAGTGTGGACACCACACTTTTATGACACCATGCCTCCGTGAACAGGACACGACAGCCCAGTTCAATGTTTGTTTTATTACACCTTGGAATCTGACAAACCTATAATTACCTATTCCATTGGAAACTATGAGAATATGATAGTTTGAATTGGTAAAATATGAGATAAAAGGACCAGACTTGTAGTTAGGAGTTAGAAGGAAGAGGGAGAGGGAGAAGAAGAAGGAGAAGGAAGGAAGTCAGTCAGGAGGAGAAGTCATGGAGAACATGCAGAAGGAATGATTCTTGGGATGGCAATCTTTAACTTGCAAGTATACATTTTATGTTAGCAATTGAAACTGTTTGTGAAACTTATGTCATGTTGTTTTATGTTATGTAACGAAGGAAGCATATATAATTATAATTAGTATATATATCACTACTGTGTATATCTTATTCTGTACGATTTGATCTGCCTGTAAATAAAGAATCATATAAAAAGAGCGGTAATATTCAAGCTTGAACTCTCTTTAAGGAATCTTAACTTAATAACTTCATAAGTCATATGTATAAGGACTGCATATATGTATCAGCCAATTAGTTTGTAAGCCTGACATAATATATTTGCAGATATATATGATAAATGCATATTAATTGAAATATATCCATATATTAAATACCATATATGATATATTAAATATTAATATTCATAAATATGATTGGGGTTCGAGTCCCTTCGTGGTCGCCAATATTGATTTATGGAATCATATTTATGAATATTAATATTTAATATATCATATATGGTATTTAATATATGGATATATTTCAATTAATATGCATTTATCATATATATCTGCAAATATATTATGTCAGGCTTACAAACTAATTGGCTGATACATATATGCAGTCCTTATACATATGACTTATGAAGTTATTAAGTTAAGATTCCTTAAAGAGAGTTCAAGCTTGAATATTACCGCTCTTTTTATATGATTCTTTATTTACAGGCAGATCAAATCGTACAGAATAAGATATACACAGTAGTGATATATATACTAATTATAATTATATATGCTTCCTTCGTTACATAACATAAAACAACATGACATAAGTTTCACAAACAGTTTCAATTGCTAACATAAAATGTATACTTGCAAGTTAAAGATTGCCATCCCAAGAATCATTCCTTCTGCATGTTCTCCATGACTTCTCCTCCTGACTGACTTCCTTCCTTCTCCTTCTTCTTCTCCCTCTCCCTCTTCCTTCTAACTCCTAACTACAAGTCTGGTCCTTTTATCTCATATTTTACCAATTCAAACTATCATATTCTCATAGTTTCCAATGGAATAGGTAATTATAGGTTTGTCAGATTCCAAGGTGTAATAAAACAAACATTGAACTGGGCTGTCGTGTCCTGTTCACGGAGGCATGGTGTCATAAAAGTGTGGTGTCCACACTGCCTTAAGCAAGTATAGTATTGTAAAATCTGGAATGTCTTTTCATCCAAAGTTCTGTTGTATTGACAAGTTTTCCTGGGGTCGGTTACACAATGTTTTATCAATGGATGTGATCTCTTTTCATAGTAGTTAATTTATACTCCCTAGCTTTTAACCTTCACTGGACAATAGACAAACCAGTAGATTCTGATCTACTGTAAGCACACCTGTGAATTCCAATGACCAACAGAGCTCTGTCACATACCTATTATCATTTATGGCCTAATACCTTTTCTCTACAATGACTCTTGATCTTACTGTAACCTCTCTGGCCTTATTTATGACTAGAGCAGAATAAACCTGTTCCCTACACTATTTTTTACCATCTTGCTGTAAAACACAAATATACAGTATATCTATATAAACACATACACAAACCTAATCTCTTAAATCAGCTAAACATTACCTCATACATTCAAACTTATTTCATATCTATTCCTTACTATATATATCCAGTATACTGTCCACTATGGTAACATCGCCTATTTATAATGAATTATATTTTGATTCAGACAATATCTATTGCCCTAATATTAGACGAAGTGCAGACAATTACCTATAAGGCAACAACACTACAAAACAACACTAAAGCCCCGTACACACGGGGAGATTTGTCCCGGAGATGTGTGCTGAGCAATCTAGCACAGATTGCTGAGCACACATCTCTCAAGCTCAGCGCTGTGTGCGCTGTGTGCTGAGCGAGGGAGGGAAAAAAAATCTCACTTCACCCAGCGAAGTGAGAGATCTCATTAGATTGGGCATGCATGCATGTCCAATCTAGAGCTGGCGATAGGGGAAACCACCGGTGGGCCCCATTGCCTGGGGCCCCCCTCCTACTCTAAGGATCAGGTTTTAGACTGTGCACTTGAATTATACATTATACATGTTACAGTACCTTATACTGGACTATGGTGTATTTTCTACAGTGCATTGCTGCTATTAATCTGTTATTAATCTGTTACATTATCATGCATGCAGCTGCAGCTAAATTTACTGTATATATTTATGAAGGGGCCCAGACCTTGCACTCTCTAATGGTTAGTCAAACCAATGTGGTGGCAGGCCACACCCCCACTGCAGACTTGCCACACCCCTAAACATGGGCCCCTTCTACTGTATTCCTCCGGTGGGCCCTACATGCCCCAGTCTGACACTGGCGACGCGCGAGGCAATCTAGTCAGATTTTTTATAAATTAAGTAAATATCGCTCCATGTGTACCCACCTTGAAGGGCCGTACACTCCGGGAGATTTCTACCAGAGATGTGTGCTGAGCGATCTAGCACAGAATGCTCAGTGCACCTCTCTCCCCCCTTTCAGCACACAGCGCGATGTGTGCTGAGTAAGGGGGGACGGGGAAACGCTCATTTCACCCAGCGGGTGAAATGAGCAATGTACTAGATTGTGCCTGCATGCAGGCCAATCTACTATCAGTGATAGCGATGCGCGGGGTCGCGCATCGCTATCGCTATGGGCATACATACACACGGAGAGATCCGTGCTTCATTTCTAAAAAATCTAGTCAGATGGCTTAGAAATTAAGCACGGATCTCTCCGTGTGTACCCCAGTGATGTGCGGTGAGGTCATTGGCTGGGGAGGCACTAAGATATATATATAGCACCTCCCTGTCCCTACAGCCCAAGTGATCTGGTGGGTGAGCTGCCCAGTCACTTCCCACCAAATAACCCCCCTTTCTGACCTGGGTGGTACTGGGCCAGGTCCAGGAGAGTGATGCTGCTGCATGGGAGGCAGATGAGGAGAAGGGAGAGATAAGAGCGCTGCTAGCCACCACACGCTCCCTATCTCTGGGGTTCCCGCTGGCGGTGATGCTGCTGCATGGGAGGGCAGATAAGAAGAAAGGAGAGATAAGAATGCTGGCCGCCACCGCACACTCTCTATCTCTGGGGTTCCCGCAGGCTCCACATCCGTAACGCCGGGTCCCGCTGGCTCCAGGGCTGCCGCTGCTGTAGTGACAGCCTCCGCTTCACCACGTTGCGTGATTGAACCAGCGGATCCAGCACTGGATCCGCTGTCCAATCACATCTGCCTCGCTGACAGGGGCGGGTTTCCCCTGTCAACGAGGCACTTGCAGAAGTGCCGCTTTCCACTCTGGTTTTAATGGGCTTTTTCAGCCCAGCGCTTTGCCCCCCCCCCCCTCCCCCCTGCTTTAACCTGTCCCTATTGTAAACGGGAGGCACTGCTATCAGTCCCTCCCAAACTACTTTTAATCACTGAAATGGATAGGATAATATAAAGAAATTACTTATGACACAGAATATGTATCATAAGAATTTTCTTTATATTATTTTAATCATTAAAGACAGGGGAGGCACTGCCTTCTCTGACTGCACATCCCAGGTGTACCCCACTTAACTATAGGAGAGACCTTAAAGTGTTCTATACACACATTAACTGCATTCTATAATAAAGACACATGCTGTAGCTAAAGGTCCCACCTAGGCAATTCAGATTGGTCACTGCCACTAATCACATACAGTATAACTATAAATGTGCAGAGTATGCTACATGTAGTACTGTATATACCAGATTACAGTTAGTGCAGCTCCGGATGTGCAGATTTTTATCAAAACAACAAGATGGGTGAGTATGATATAACTATGGAAGGGTCACACACAATTGCAGATTAGCAGTGTGAAGCATTAATAGACCTCTGCCTCCACTGCCTCCCCTGACTGCACATCCCTGGCGCGTCCTTTGTATAGGTCTCCTAATAAACAAATCACCTAATACAGTAGCATAATATATTTTCCCTTTATGTATTTATATATATTGATAATGTCTCCTCTTAGACTTCTTTTTTCAAGTGAGAACATATTTAACCTGGTAAGCCTTTCCTTGTATTCCAGCGTCTCTAACCCTCTCATTAATTTAGTTGCTCGTCTCTGAACCCTTTAAAGCTATAAGAGGTGATGAGCGGGTTCGGTTTCTCGGAAACCGAACCCCCCGAACTTCACCCTTTTTACACGGGTCAGAGGCATACTCGGATTCTCCCGTATAGCTCGGTTAACCCGAGCGCGCCCGAACGTCATCATCCCGCTGTCGGATTCTTGCGAGATTCGGATTCTATATAAGCAGCTGCGCGTCGCCGCCATTTTCACTCATGCATTGGAAATGTTAGGGAGAGGACGTGGCTGGCGTCCTCTCCGTGTATTGTTGATGCAAATATTTGTGCTTGCTTTACTTATTGCTTAATTGTGGGGACTGGGGAGCAGCTGTATATTAATATAGGAGGAGTACAGTGCTGAGTTTTGCTGATCAGTGACCACCAGTTTTATCCGTTCTCTGCATAAAAAAAACGCTCCTTATCTGTGCTCAGTGTGCTGCATATATCTGTGCTCACACTGCTTAATTGTGGGGACTGGGGAGCAGCTGTATTATCAGGGCCGGTGCAAGGTTTCTTGGCACCCTAGGCAAAATGTCTGCCTACTGCCCCCCAACGTCATCAGTTACTCACTTTCCCAGTCACTAAGGTGAAAGTTCATAGGTGGCATCTTTTACATTTCCCAGCCGTCTGATTGCATTATCTCTCAAAGATATCATTAATTATTTTAAAGCTACACTCAGTGGCACCACCTTCCCAGATCCTGGCACCCTACCCAGCTGCCTATCTCTTTCTATTTCATTCATCTCTCATACATACATAAATACATCCATACACTGCCTCTCTCATATATACATTCATACTCTCTCATTCCTTCACAACTCTCTTTTTCTCTGTCTTTCTCATTCTCGCTCTCTTTTACATATATATTATATCCCTTTATTTCTGCCACACACACACATCTCTCTTTCTATTTTATTCTGTCTCTTATACATATTCACTGACTCTCTCATACATTACACGGCCTCTCTCATACATACATACATACATACATACATACACTGCCTCCCTCATACATACATACATACATACATACACTGCCTTTCTCATATATACATTCATACATACACTGCCTCCATACATACACACATATATACATCCATACACTGCCTCCATACATATATACAGTACATCCATACACTGCCTCCATACACACACACACACACACACACACACACACACACACACACACACACATATATACATCCATACACTGCCTCCATACATATATACAGTACATCCATACACTGCCTCCATACATACACATATATACATCCATACACTGCCTCCATACATATATACAATACATCCATACACTGCCTCCATACACATATACATTCATACATACACACATATATACAGCCATACACTACCTTCATACATACATACATCCATACACTACCTCCATACATACACACATATATACAATACAGCGATACACTGCCTCCATACGTACGTACGTACGTACGTACGTACGTACATACATATATACATTCATACACACACTGCACCGTACGTACGTACGTACGTATATACATCCATACACTGCCTCCATACATCAACACATATATACAGCCAAACACTACCTCCATACATACACACATATATATACATCCATACACTGCCTCCATACATATATACAGTACATCCATACACTGCCTCCATACATACACATATACAGTACATCCATACACTGCCTCCATACATACACACACATATATACATCCATACACTGCCTCCATACATATATACAGTACATCCATACATTGCCTCCATACACATATACATTCATACATACACACATATATACAGCCATACACTACCTCCATACATACACACATATATACAGCCATACACTGCCTCCATACATATATACAGTACATCCATACACTGCCTACGTACGTACGTACGTACGTACGTACGTACGTACGTACGTACGTACGTACACACATATATACAATACATCGGTACACTGCCTCCATACATATATACATTCATACACTGCCTCCGTACGTACACAGCCTCCATACATACCTCCATACACTGCCTCCATATGTATATACATATATACATACACTGCCTCCATACATACATACATATATCCATACACTGCCTCCATACATACATCCATACACTGCCTCCGTACGTACGTACGTACGTACGTACGTACGTACATACAATACAGCGATACACTGCCTCCATACGTACGTACGTACATACATTCATACACACACTGCACCGTACGTACGTACATCCATACACTGCCTCCATACATACACACATATATACATCCATACACTACCTCCATACATATATACAGTACATCCATACGTACGTACATATATACACACATATATACAATACATCGGTACACTGCCTCCATACGTACATATACACATTCATTCACAGCCTCCATACATACTCCATACACTGCCTCCATATGTATATACATACACTGCCTCCATACATACATACATCCATACACTGCCTCCATCGCCTCCATACATACATCCATACACTGCCTCCATACATACATCCATACACTGCCTCCATACATACATACATCCATCCACTGCCTCCATACATACATCCATCCATACACTGCCTCCATATGTACATACATATATACATACATACATAGCCTCCATACATACACACATATATACACTGTCTCCATACATCTATATACACATAATGTCTTCATACATACTGTACATAAATCCAATCCCCCCTTCCCCCTTCAGTGCACACTTTTGCAACTACCAGTTCCCCCGGGGTGTGACTCCAGGCAGCCACTACTCCGGGTGCCCCACCATCGCACCAAGGAGGCGACATCTTACCGCTGGCCAGGAAGCTGTACTGTTCCCCGCTGCTGCCACCATCTTCCGGCTCACGATGCCGCCAGGGTTAGCGCTTCTGCTAGCGCCTAGCGGGGAGATACTGCTGCTGTTGCTGCCAGCGGCTCCATAGTGCACAGCAGCAGGTGAGGGACGGACGGGCGGCCGGGCGGGCGGCTGCTGCGGCTGGCGGGGAGGCACTGTTCCTGGTGCTGCCGCCGGCTCCGAGTTCACAGTGCGCTGCAGATAGCGCGAGGTGGGCGCCTGCTTCTGACGGGGGGCGGGCGCCTGCTCCTGCTCCTGCCTGATGCCGCACTTGACCTCAATCCCCTCCGGAACCCACAGAATTATATTTTAAAAAAAAAAAACGGCGCCGTAGGTTGTGGGGGGAAAGTGGAGGCCGCTCACTCCTAGTTGTGCTGCTAAGTGCCGCCCTCCAGCGGCCGGCGCTCTAGGCAGCTGCCTAAAGCTGCCTAGTGGTAGCGCCGGCCCTGTGTATTATATAGCAGGAGTACAGTGCAGAGTTTTGCTGACAGTGACCACCAGTATACATTGTCTGCCTGAAAAACACTCCATACCTGTGCTCAGTGTGCTGCTTTATTGTGGGGACTGGGGACCACTAGTATAATATTATATAGGAGGAGTACAGTGCAGAGTTTTGAAGACCAGTGACCACCAGTATACGTTGTCTGCCTGAAAAACACTCCATATCTGTGCTGCATTGCAGACAGTATATAGTAGGAGTACAGTGCATTATTTTGCTGACCACTAGTATATAATATATAGGAGTACGGTACAGAAGGCCACTGCTGTACCTACCTCTGTGTCGTCAAGTATACTATCCATCCATACCTGTGGTGCATTTCAGTTTTGCACAGTTTGCTGACCACCAGTATATAATATATAGCATTACGGTACAGTAGGCCACTGCTGTACCTACCTCTGTGTCGTCAAGTATACTATCCATCTACATTCTATACCTGTGGTGCATTTTAGTTTTGCAGTTTGCTGACACAGTGACCACCAGTATATATAGCAGTACGGTACGGAAGGCCACTGCTGTACCTACCTCTGTGTCGTCAAGTATACTATACATCTACATTCTATACCTGTGGTGCATTTCAGTTGTGCAGTTTGCTGACACAGTGACAACCAGTATATATAGCAGTACGGTACGGAAGGCCACTGCTGTACCTACCTCTGTGTCGTCAAGTATACTATCCATCTACATTCTATACCTGTGGTGCATTTTAGTTTTGCAGTTTGCTGACACAGTGACCACCAGTATATAAAGCAGTACGGTACGGAAGGCCACTGCTGTACCTACCTCTTTGTCATCAAGTATACTATCCATCTAGATTCTATACCTGTGGTGCATTTCAGTTGTGCAGTTAACTGACACAGTGACCACCAGGATATACAGCAGTACCGTACGGAAGGCCACTGCTGTACCTACCTCTGTGTCGTCAAGTATACTATCCATCTACATTCTAAACCTGTGGTGCATTTTAGTTTTGCAGTTTGCTGACACAGTGACCACCAGTATATATAGCAGTACGGTACGGAAGGCCACTGCTGTAATTACCTCTGTGTCGTCAAGTATGCTATCCATCTAGATTCTATACCTGTGGTGCATTTCAGTTGTGCAGTTTGCTGACACAGTGACCACCAGTATATATAGCAGCACGGTACGGAAGGCCACTGCTGTACCTACCTCTGTGTCGTCAAGTATACTATCCATCTACATTCTATACCTGTGGTGCATTTCAGTTGTGCAGTTTACTGACACAGTGACCACCAGTATATACAGCAGTACGGTACGGAAAGGCCACTGCTGTACCTACCTCTGTGTCGTCAAGTATACTATCCATCTGCATTCTATACCTGTGGTGCATTTCAGTTGTGCGCAGTATATATAGCAGTAGGCCATTGCTATTGATACTGGCATATAATTCCACACATTAAAAAATGGAGAACAAAAATGTGGAGGGTAAAATAGGGAAAGATCAAGATCCACTTCCACCTCATGCTGAAGCTGCTGCCACTAGTCATGGCCGAGACGATGAAATGCCATCAACGTCGTCTGCCAAGGCTGATGCCCAATGTCATAGAAGAGAGCATGTATATAGCAGTACGGTATGGAAGGCCAATGCTGTAATTACCTCTGTGTCGTCAAGTATGCTATCCATCTAGATTCTATACCTGTGGTGCATTTCAGTTGTGCAGTTTGCTGACACAGTGACCACCAGTATATATAGCAGAACGGTACGGAAGGCCACTGCTGTAATTACCACTGTGTCGTCAAGTATACTATCCATCTACATTCTATACCTGTGGTGCATTTCAGTTGTGCAGTTTGCTGACACAGTGACCACCAGTATATATAGCAGCACGGTACGGAAGGCCACTGCTGTACCTACCTCTGTGTCGTCAAGTATACTATCCATCTACATTCTAAACCTGTGGTGCATTTTAGTTTTGCAGTTTGCTGACACAGTGACCACCAGTATATATAGCAGTACGGTACGGAAGGCCACTGCTGTAATTACCTCTGTGTCGTCAAGTATGCTATCCATCTAGATTCTATACCTGTGGTGCATTTCAGTTGTGCAGTTTGCTGACACAGTGACCACCAGTATATATAGCAGCACGGTACGGAAGGCCACTGCTGTACCTACCTCTGTGTCGTCAAGTATACTATCCATCTACATTCTATACCTGTGGTGCATTTCAGTTGTGCAGTTTACTGACACAGTGACCACCAATATATACAGCAGTACGGTACGGAAAGGCCACTGCTGTACCTACCTCTGTGTCGTCAAGTATACTATCCATCTGCATTCTATACCTGTGGTGCATTTCAGTTGTGCGCAGTATATATAGCAGTAGGCCATTGCTATTGATACTGGCATATAATTCCACACATTAAAAAATGGAGAACAAAAATGTGGAGGGTAAAATAGGGAAAGATCAAGATCCACTTCCACCTCATGCTGAAGCTGCTGCCACTAGTCATGGCCGAGACGATGAAATGCCATCAACGTCGTCTGCCAAGGCTGATGCCCAATGTCATAGAAGAGAGCATGTATATAGCAGTACGGTATGGAAGGCCAATGCTGTAATTACCTCTGTGTCGTCAAGTATGCTATCCATCTAGATTCTATACCTGTGGTGCATTTCAGTTGTGCAGTTTGCTGACACAGTGACCACCAGTATATATAGCAGAACGGTACGGAAGGCCACTGCTGTAATTACCACTGTGTCGTCAAGTATACTATCCATCTACATTCTATACCTGTGGTGCATTTCAGTTGTGCAGTTTGCTGACACAGTGACCACCAGTATATATAGCAGCACGGTACGGAAGGCCACTACTGTACCTACCTCTGTGTTGTCAAGTATACTATCCATCTACATTCTATACCTGTGGTGCATTTCAGTTGTGCAGTTTGCTGACACAGTGACCACCAGTATATATAGCAGTACGGTACGGAAGGCCACTGCTGTACCTACCTCTGTGTCATCAAGTATACTATCCATCTAAATTCTATACCTGTGGTGCATTTCATTTGTGCAGTTTGCTGACACAGTGACCACCAGCATATATAGCAGTACGGTACGGAAGGCCCCTGCTGTACCTACCTCTGTGTCGTCAAGTATACTATCCATCTACATTCTAAACCTGTGGTGCATTTTAGTTTTGCAGTTTGCTGACACAGTGACCACCAGTATATATAGCAGTACGGTACGGAAGGCCACTGCTGTAATTACCTCTGTGTCGTCAAGTATGCTATCCATCTAGATTCTATACCTTTGGTGCATTTGAGTTGTGCAGTTTGCTGACACAGTGACCACCAGTAGATATAGCAGCACGGTACGGAAGGCCACTGCTGTACCTACCTCTGTGTCATCAAGTATACTATCCATCTACATTCTATACCTGTGGTGCATTTCAGTTGTGCAGTTTGCTGACACAGTGACCACCAGTATATATAGCAGTACGGTACAGAAGGCCACTGCTGTACCTACCTCTGTGTCGTCAAGTATACTATCCATCTACATTCTATACCTGTGGTGCATTTCAGTTGTGCAGTTTACTGACACAGTGACCACCAGTATATATAGCAGTACGGTATGGAAGGCCACTGCTGTACATACCTCTGTGTCGTCAAGTATACTATCCATCTACATTCTATACCTGTGGTGCATTTTAGTTTTGCAGTTTGCTGACACAGTGACCACCAGTATATATAGCAGTACGGTACGGAAGGCCACTGCTGTACATACCTTTGTGTCGTCAAGTATACTATCCATCTACATTCTATACCTGTAGTGCATTTCAGTTGTGCAGTTTGCTGACACAGTGACCACCAGTATATATAGCAGTACGGTACGGAAGGCCACTGCTGTACCTACCTCTGTGTCGTCAAGTATACTATACATCTACATTCTATACCTGTGGTGCATTTCAGTTGTGCAGTTTGCTGACACAGTGACAACCAGTATATATAGCAGTACGGTACGGAAGGTCACTGCTGTACCTACCTCTGTGTCGTCAAATATACTATCCATCTACATTCTATACCTGTGGTGCATTTAAGTTTTGCAGTTTGCTGACACAGTGACCACCAGTATATAAAGCAGTACGGTACGGAAGGCCACTGCTGTACCTACCTCTGTTTCGTCAAGTATACTATCCATCTACATTCTATACCTGTGGTGCATTTTAGTTTTGCAGTTTGCTGACACAGTGACCACCAGTATATATAGCAGTACGGTACGGAAGGCCACTGCTGTACCTACCTCTGTGTCGTCAAGTATACTATACATCTACATTCTATACCTGTGGTGCATTTCAGTTGTGCAGTTTGCTGACACAGTGACAACCAGTATATATAGCAGTACGGTACGGAAGGCCACTGCTGTACCTACCTCTGTGTCGTCAAGTATACTATCCATCTACATTCTATACCTGTGGTGCATTTTAGTTTTGCAGTTTGCTGACACAGTGACCACCAGTATATAAAGCAGTACGGTACGGAAGGCCACTGCTGTACCTACCTCTGTGTCATCAAGTATACTATCCATCTAGATTCTATACCTGTGGTGCATTTCAGTTATGCAGTTAACTGACACAGTGACCACCAGGATATACAGCAGTACCGTACGGAAGGCCACTGCTGTACCTACCTCTGTGTCGTCAAGTATACTATCCATCTACATTCTAAACCTGTGGTGCATTTTAGTTTTGCAGTTTGCTGACACAGTGACCACCAGTATATATAGCAGTACGGTACGGAAGGCCACTGCTGTAATTACCTCTGTGTCGTCAAGTATGCTATCCAACTAGATTCTATACCTGTGGTGCATTTCAGTTGTGCAGTTTGCTGACACAGTGACCACCAGTATATATAGCAGCACGGTACGGAAGGCCACTGCTGTACCTAACTCTGTGTCGTCAAGTATACTTTCCATCTACATTCTATACCTGTGGTGCATTTCAGTTGTGCAGTTTACTGACACAGTGACCACCAGTATATACAGCAGTACGGTACGGAAAGGCCACTGCTGTACCTACCTCTGTGTCGTCAAGTATACTATCCATCTGCATTCTATACCTGTGGTGCATTTCAGTTGTGCGCAGTATATATAGCAGTAGGCCATTGCTATTGATACTGGCATATAATTCCACACATTAAAAAATGGAGAACAAAAATGTGGAGGGTAAAATAGGGAAAGATCAAGATCCACTTCCACCTCATGCTGAAGCTGCTGCCACTAGTCATGGCCGAGACGATGAAATGCCATCAACGTCGTCTGCCAAGGCCGATGCCCAATGTCATAGAAGAGAGCATGTATATAGCAGTACGGTATGGAAGGCCAATGCTGTAATTACCTCTGTGTCGTCAAGTATGCTATCCATCTAGATTCTATACCTGTGGTGCATTTCAGTTGTGCAGTTTGCTAACACAGTGACCACCAGTATATATAGCAGAACGGTATGGAAGGCCACTGCTGTAATTACCTCTGTGTTGTCAAGTATACTATCCATCTACATTCTATACCTGTGGTGCATTTCAGTTGTGCAGTTTGCTGACACAGTGACCACCAGTATATATAGCAGTACGGTACGGAAGGCCACTGCTGTACCTACCTCTGTGTCATCAAGTATACTTTCCATCTAAATTCTATACCTGTGGTGCATTTCATTTGTGCAGTTTGCTGACACAGTGACCACCAGCATATATAGCAGTATGGTACGGAAGGCCCCTGCTGTACCTACCTCTGTGTCGTCAAGTATACTATCCATCTACATTCTAAACCTGTGGTGCATTTTAGTTTTGCAGTTTGCTGACACAGTGACCACCAGTATATATAGCAGTACGGTACGGAAGGCCACTGCTGTAATTACCTCTGTGTCGTCAAGTATGCTATCCATCTAGATTCTATACCTTTGGTGCATTTGAGTTGTGCAGTTTGCTGACACAGTGACCACCAGTATATATAGCAGCACGGTACGGAAGGCCACTGCTGTACCTACCTCTGTGTCATCAAGTATACTATCCATCTACATTCTATACCTGTGGTGCATTTCAGTTGTGCAGTTTGCTGACACAGTGACCACCAGTATATATAGCAGTACGGTACGGAAGGCCACTGCTGTACCTACCTCTGTGTCGTCAAGTATACTATCCATCTACATTCTAAACCTGTGGTGCATTTTAGTTTTGCAGTTTGCTGACACAGTGACCACCAGTGTATATAGCAGTACGGTACGGAAGGCCACTGCTGTAATTACCTCTGTGTCGTCAAGTATGCTATCCATCTAGATTCTATACCTGTGGTGCATTTCAGTTGTGCAGTTTGCTGACACAGTGACCACCAATATATATAGCAGCACGGTACGGAAGGCCACTGCTGTACCTACCTCTGTGTCGTCAAGTATACTATCCATCTACATTCTATACCTGTGGTGCATTTTAGTTTTGCAGTTTGCTGACACAGTGACCACCAGTATATATAGCAGTACGGTACGGAAGGCCACTGCTGTACATACCTCTGTGTCGTCAAGTATACTATCCATCTACATTCTATACCTGTGGTGCATTTCAGTTGTGCAGTTTGCTGACACAGTGACCACCAGTATATATAGCAGTACGGTACGGAAAGGCCACTGCTGTACCTACCTCTGTGTCGTCAAGTATACTATTCATCTTCATTCTATACCTGTGGTGCATTTCAGTTGTGCAGTTTGCTGACACAGTGACCACCAGCATAAATAGCAGTACGGTACGGAAGGCCACTGTTGTACCTACCTCTGTGTCGTCAAGTATACTATCCATCTACATTCTAAACCTGTGGTGCATTTTAGTTTTGCAGTTTGCTGACACAGTGACCACCAGTATATATAGCAGTACGGTACGGAAGGCCACTGCTGTAATTACCTCTGTGTCGTCAAGTATGCTATCCATCTAGATTCTATACCTGTGGTGCATTTCAGTTGTGCAGTTTGCTGACACAGTGACCACCAGTATATATAGCAGCACGGTACGGAAGGCCACTGCTGTACCTACTTCTATGTCGTCAAGTATACTATCCATCTACATTCTATACCTGTGGTGCATTTCAGTTGTGCAGTTTGCTGACACAGTGACCACCAGTATATATAGCAGTACGGTACGGAAGGCCACTGCTGTACCTACCTCTGTGTCGTCAAGTATACTTTCCATCTACATTCTAAACCTGTGGTGCATTTTAGTTCTGTAGTTTGCTGACACAGTGACCACCAGTATATATAGCAGTACGGTACGGAAGGCCACTGCTGTAATTACCTCTGTGTCGTCAAGTATGCTATCCATCTAGATTCTATACATGTGGTGCATTTCAGTTGTGCAGTTTGCTGACACAGTGACCACCATTATATATAGCAGCACGGAACGGAAGGCCACTGCTGTACCTACCTCTGTGTCGTCAAGTATACTATCCATCTACATTCTATACCTGTGGTGCATTTCAGTTGTGCAGTTTGCTGACACAGTGACCACCAGTATATATAGCAGTACGGTACGGAAGGCCACTGCTGTACCTACCTCTGTGTCGTCAAGTATACTATCCATCTACATTCTATACCTGTGGTGCATTTCAGTTGTGCAGTTTGCTGACACAGTGACCACCAGTATATATAGCAGTACGGTACGGAAAGGCCACTGCTGTACCTACCTCTGTGTCGTCAAGTATACTATCCATCTACATTCTATACCTGTGGTGCATTTCAGTTGTGCGCAGTATATATAGCAGTAGGCCATTGCTATTGATACTGGCATATAATTCCACACATTAAAAAATGGAGAACAAAAATGTGGAGGGTAAAATAGGGAAAGATCAAGATCCACTTCCACCTCGTGCTGAAGCTGCTGCCACTAGTCATGGCCGAGATGATGAAATACCATCAATGTCGTCTGCCAAGGCCGATGCCCAATGTCATAGTAGAGAGCATGTAAAATCAAAAAAACAAAAGTTCAGTAAAATGACCAAAAAATCAAAATTAAAAGCGTCTGAGGAGAAGCGTAAACTTGCCAATATGCCATTTACGACATGGAGTGGCAAGGAACGGCTGAGGCCCTGGCCTATGTTCATGGCTAGTGGTTCAGATTCACATGAGGATGGAAGCACTCATCCTCTCACTAGAAAAATGAAAAGACTTAAGCAGGCAAAAGCACAGCAAAGAATTGTGCGTTCTTCTAAATCACAAATCCCCAAGGAGAGTCCAATTGTGTCGGTTGCGATGCCTGACCTTCCCAACACTGGACGGGAAGAGCTTGCGCCTTCCACCATTTGCACGCCCCCTGCAAGTGCTGGAAGGAGCACCCGCAGTCCAGTTCCTGATAGTCAAATTGAAGATGTCACTGTTGAAGTACACCAGGATGAGGATATGGGTGTTGCTGGCGCTGGGGAGGAAATTGACAAACAAGGAGAATGCTGATGGTGAAGTGGTTTGTTTAAGTCAGACACCCGGGGAGACACCTGTTGTCCATGGGACGAATATGGCCATTGACATGCCTGGTCAAAATACAAAAAAAATCAGCTCTTCGGTGTGGAATTATTTCAGCACAAATGCGGACAACAGGTGTCAAGCCGTGTGTTGCCTCTGTCAAGCTGTAATTAGTAGGGGTAAGGACGTTAACCACCTAGGAACATCCTCCCTTATACGTCACCTGGACCGCATTCATCAGAAGTCAGTGACAAGTTCAAAAACTTTGGGTGACAGTGGAAGGAGTCCACTGACAACTAAATCCCTTCCTCTTGTAACCAAGCTTCTGCAAACCACACCACCAACTCCCTTTAATGTCAATTTCCTCCTTACACAGGAAAGCCAATAGTCCTGCAGGCCATGTCACTGTCAAGTTTGACGAGTCCTCTCCTGCCTGGGATTCCTCCGATGCATCCTTGAGTGTAACGCCTACTGCTGCTGGCGCTGCTGTTGTTGCTGCTGGGAATCGATCGTCATCCCAGAGGGGAAGTCGGAAGACCACTTGTACTACTTCCAGTAAGCAACTGACTGTCCAACAGTCCTTTGCGAGGAAGATGAAATATCACAGCAGTCATCCTGCTGCAAAGCGGATAACTCAGGCCTTAGCAGCCTGGGCGGTGAAAAACGTGGTTCCGGTATCCACCGTTAATTCAAAGGCAACTAGAGACTTGATTGAGGTACTGTGTCCCCGGTACCAAATACGATCTAGGTTCCATTTCTCTAGGCAGGCCATACCGAAAATGTACACAGACCTCAGAAAAAGACTCACCAGTGTCCTAAAAAATGCAGTTGTACCCAATGTCCACTTAACCACGGACATGTGGACAAGTGGAGCAGGGCAGACTCAGGACTATATGACTGTGACAGCCCACTGGGTTGATGTATTGCCTCCCGCAGCAACAACAACAGCGGCACCAGTAGCAGCATCTCGCAAACGCCAACTCATTCCTAGGCAGGCTACGCTTCTATCACCGCTTTCCATAACATGCACACAGCTGACAACCTCTTACGGAAACTGAGGAACATCATCGCACATTGGCTTACCCCAATTGGACTCTCCTGGGGATTTTTGATATCGGACAATGCCACCAATATTGTGCGTGCATTACATGTGGGCAAATTCCAGCACGTCCCATGTTTTGCACAAACAACCAGCACCGGACTCTTGGACCGAGGGACAAAAGAAGTAGGGGTCCCCCGTATTTTTGAAACCAGCACCGGGCTCCACTAGCCAGGGAGGTGATGTCGTACCTGGGGAGCTCTTTTATATAGATCCCTGTGGCCAGAGCATCACTCCCCTCAACTAGTCACCCCTGCCCAGGGTTCCCTGGGGGAGTGGGGACCCGTTAAATCAAGGGACCTCCCACTCCAGGCACCCAAGGGCGAAGCCCGAGGCTGTCCCCCCCATCCCTGCGTGGTGGATGGGTGGCTGATAATCAAAATTGTGTAAAAATAAAGAATATTGTCCTTTTTTTGTGGAACTACAAGTCCCAGCAAGCCTCCCCCACTTATTGGTACTTGGAGAACCCAAAATACTCACCTATAATCCAGTGAAGATCTGTCCTCTTTTTCCATGTATCCATCCATGGGTTAAAAAAAAAGCAAAAAACGCAGTTCACGCCACTAAAGGGGATCCATGTTTAATTGAGGTCACCTACAAGAGTGACCTCAATTAACCACGTGGTTAGCCGCAGAAAGCTATTTTACCATCATTAACTATAATGGAGGACCGCGATTCTCCATTATAGCCAGTGTGCTGATTGGCTGTGCGCTCCTGGCATGTCAATCAGAAGAGCGCTATGATGTGGCACTCCCTGATTGGCTGCCGGGTCCTCTAGTAACAGGAGTCATTCCCGGCATTTGGGGAAAGGGGATCCATGTGTAAACAGACACATATTGTCAGGCACGCTTAGACTTGCCACACTACTGCCACATCTAATGGACATTAAATATTAATTCAGGGACCTACAAATTGATTGTGGCTTTTTTTCTGGGCAGCAGTACTATATGAATGTGGAAAGTGCATGCTTTTAAAAAGAAATAAAACAAAAGAACAAAGGTGAAAAGGTGGGGCAGTAAATCGGAAAAATGAAAGAAAAAGTGAGAGGAAAGGAGAAGAAAAAGAAATATAAAAAAGAGAGAGAGGTGAATAAAAAGGAGTAGAGAAAAATTCTAGATAATGGTCTCAGCAAGGTCCTTCCCTCCTTGATTCACTATGATCAAGTTGGTTTTATAACAGAGAGCCAGGTGCAGGACAATACCTATATCATCATAGACTTAATTCATATTATAAATTCCAGGAGATCCTCAGTTATTATCCTCTCCCTACTCAATGCCGAAAATGCATTTGATAAGATCTCCTGGACTTTTATGTCACATATCAGGGGACTGCCTGACTGGTATCATTGCCCTTTAGTCTAGTCCCTCAGGATCTCCATTAATGGCATCTCATCTGATTGTTTTTTTAATCTCAAATGGTACCAGGCAGTGCTGTCCCCTGTCCTTTTTGATCTTCCTGATTGGACCCTAATATCCATAGAGTGCAGGTTTGGAATATCATCTCTAAAATTGTTCTCTTTGCCAGTGATATCTTGCTTAGACTCTCTCAACCCAGGATCGTTCTGCCCAACCTACAGTATATACCCTCTTGTGTCATTATGGAGCTCTATCTGGTTACATAGTCATCTAATATAAGTTGGAGGATACTGAATCCCTTAAATCCTTTTATAACTTCAAATGACAGTATAAAACAATTAAGTATCTTGGGATTTTTTGGACCTGATATGATCACTTATACCAAGAAAATTTTCCACAGCTCTTTACTAAACTACAGGTAGACCTTGTCTCCTGGAAATGGCTCATAATCTCATGGATGAGCAGGATCATAGTGGTCTAAATATGTATCCTCCCCAAACGGCTTTATATTTCACAACCCCTCCCTGTATTGGTTCTTTTCTCCCTCTTCCATAATCTTGAGAAATCTATTACCTGCTTTATTTGGCAAGGCAAACCTCCTAGGTCATCCTCATCTGTCCGTAAAAAACAATTTCCAGGGGTGGCTGAGGGGCTCTCTAATTTTCAATCTTTATCGATTGGCCTTGCACTTTTCTCAAATTGCCTCTTCATACTCCCCCTGGGTCATCTTCCTGACTCAACATTGAATCCAACCATATACTGTACATTTCCTGGATCTGTCTTCCTTAAGGGGCCTCCACAAGTAACACCAGCCTCCCTCCAGCCTCCTTCCTACTCTCCAGGTTTAACTAAATATATGGACCCTGTATGATGGTAAATATGCTTTCACTTCCCCTGTTTACTCTCATACCCCCATATGGATAATACCTGATGTTCCACCAGGTTTACATACTACTCTCATAAAAAAACATTGACCAAAGTATGGCTTAAATTCCCTACTGATTTTAGTTCCCATGAGGTTTGTCTTCACCTCTTGGCTTTGCAATTGAAATCTCCTATTCAACCTCTCAATTGCTTTGAATATCTTTAAATACAGCACAAAATAGAACAACGAATGATCCACTAGCTCTAAGGTGAAGCAAAGAGACTCTAAGGATGTTATTAAACCTTCAAATATCAAGTACAAAATATATATGAGCTCCTGCTCTTCTGTATCGGAAATAGTCACTCAGAGTCAGTCACCCTGAATAGGACATTGTATGTAAAAACACATTGGTGAGAGTAACAGTCGTGGCTACCTGAGGAGGAGAGACTGAATGCTGGTTGGAACAGTGTCTGGGACCTACTACAACAGATAATCTATAACAATCCTGACCTGGTCTTCCCAATCTCTGGGTTACTTACTGCTCGTCCCGCTCTAAATTCTGGTTCCATAACAGGTTTTCCATTGTACCTGATGTCTGTGCTATTCACCGGGCACCCAAGTCCCATTTCTGTCTATGCCAATGGGTTCCTGGCATTGCTAGATTGCAATCCATGCATGAAAATGTCATTTTCTGGAGCTTTATGCATATGGGGAATGCAGTTAAAAAAACAAAAATTTCATTTTCAAATGGTTTGACCTCATTTTTGCTGTTGATGCATCTCTCACTCTGGTTTTGACTCCAAGTATTGTTGACCACAATTTGGGGCAACAAGTGGAATAATGCAGAATGGGCGGGGAATTTTTGTGTATCCTTTAACATTGTCATCATAAATTGGTGCATTTTAAATTAGCACTCTTTTGAAAGAAGCAGAAGTACAGGATGAGGAAATGACAAAGAATATATTCAGCCTGATAGAAAGTTTTGCTGTGCATTCTTCAACTGTACTTAATGCAATCAATCTATTTTACATACTAATCCCTGTTGCTGATATAGAGAATTGAGTTGTGAGTTTTGAAGAATAGGACACTTTAAAATACTGTATAACTCTTTGACTCCCAGAGATTTTGCTTCTATGGCTACTTTAATTGGTAAAGAAGCCATAGATATTAGAGAAACTGACGACATTTCTGTTGACCTTAGCTCTATGGGGGGTCATTCTGAGTTAATCGCACGTAGCAACTTTTTGCTGCTTGTGCGATCAACTAAACGCCGCCTATGGGGGAGTGTATTTTAGCATAGCAGGGATGCAATCGCTTGTGTTGCCCTGCTATGCTAAAAAAGTTTTTTTATAAAACAAGACTAGCCCTGCAGTTACTTACCCTGTGCGATGGATCTAACGATGAAGGTCCCGGAATTGACGTCAGACATCCGCCATCCAAACGCCTGGACACTGGACACGCCTGCGCTCAGATCTCCACGCCCGGAAAACGGTGAGTTGACACCCAGGAAAGCCTTCCTCCTGTCAATCTTCTTGCGGTCACCGCTGCGACCGCTTTCTATGTACGCAGTTCCGACCCGTTCGCAGCGTGGGAACGGGTCAGAATGACCACCAATGTCTAGTGTTGTAGAGGTGGATAAATGTTCTATCCTTCCACCGCCAGCTACTGACTCCTTAGCATGGACAGGTGTGCAGTGCTTAATGTCCTTATTGGTCTTGTGTCATTATGAAGTAGGCTTAATTCATGTGGAATTCTTCAGTGTCAGAGATTGCCACTTGACTCAACTTTAATGTCCCAGTATAAAAAGCCTGATTCAAAAATTCGAAGTTAATACTATGTACTCAAAATTATGAGGCTGATTCAATTAGCTATGAGTTCCATCCGTGGAAGCCACGTTTACATTAATGCACACTTTACGGGTTATTTTCATCAAGTGCACTGAGTTGCTCAATTCAGTTGAAAAAGATTTTTCAAAGGACTGAGCCTCTAGATTGTTTTGGGCTACAGAAAAATGTTTGTAATGTCATTTTTAATTATTTGTAAGGAGAGATGCGCGCATTCAGTTCGGCTAAATCAGAAACCGGGTGCCAGCTTGGGTCTTCCCACCAAGTTTGATTCTGATTTGAAACATTCCTCCCACCAAATTCAGTTCTCAAAACAGGGCAAAACAATATTTTCCCAGAAATGTAATATCTTGTGTGTTTTGAATTACATATGAAAGTCCTTCCCTAATGATCTGTTGCCATTCACACACTAGAGCGGTGGGGAGCCTGTGTTGGACAGTGGACTGTAGCAGTGCAAAAAAAATGCCATCACAGCCACATTAGGACATGGGGGTAATTCCGATCTGATCACTGCTGAGTGTTTTCGCACAGCGGGGATCATTCCGAGTTGTTCGCTCGCTAGCAGATTTTAGCAGCATTGCACACGCTAGGCCGCCGCCCTCTGGGAGTGTATCTTAGCTTAGCAGAATTGCGAATGAACGATTAGCAGAATTGCGAATAGAAAATTCTTAGCAGTTTCTGAGTAGCTCTAGACTTACTCCTATGCTGCGATCAGCGCAGCCCGTTTCGTTCCTGGTTTGACGTCACAAACACACCCTGCGTTCGGCCAGCAACTCCCTTGTTTCTCCAGACACTCCCGCGTTTAATCATGGCACGCCTGCGTTTTTCCGCACACTCCCAGAAAACGGTCAGTTTCCGCCCAGAAACACCCACTTCCTGTCAATCACACTCCGATCACTTTAACGATGGAAATTCTTTGTTTGGACGTGAGTAAATCTACTAAGTTTTGTGCTAAAATACTTAGCGCATGCGCACTGCGTACCATGCGCATGCGCATTTTCGCCTTATTCGCTCCGTTGCGAAAATCGGCAATGAGCGAACAACTCGGAATGACCCGAGTGTGCGATCAGATCTGAACTGCGCATGCGTCTGAGCTGCACTGCGCTAGCGTGACTGACTGCTGCTATGAGGATCGGCGCCCTGCAACGGGATGGTGCAAAAGATCCAGTCGCAATGGGCGTTCGCAAGGAGATTGACAGGAAGATGCCGTTTGTGGGTGGCCGGAAAAACGTAGGCGGGCTCAGGCGTTTTGAGGGAAGGATGTCTGACATCAGCTCTGGCCCCGATCAGGAGGATTCAATCCCCCAGAGTTACAGTATTAGTAGTAATTGTAGTAATAGATAGATGCAATAGGTGCCTGGGACGGATGACTGCTATCACCATTATTAGTGTATGTTTGTTTATCAGACACTACTACCTGCAATTCAGAGCTGCAAAGCAAACAGACGTGTGTGCATGTTTGTTAGAATCAAAGTGAACTTTTACATGCTTTCTATGATTTATAATGCAGCATGCCATGTATAATTGGATATCACTAGTGTGCAGGGTGAAACATTCAATCGCACAGATGCTCCTGCAGACTGCAGGCTCACATTCAGCTTATACAAGTATTGACTGGATACCTGTCTGTGACAACTGCACTCACCAGAGTTTCGCAAGACTAGAACCTGGAAGTCTTGCAGACACAAATATAGTTGGATAGGGCTACCAGGACACCACACCAGTATGAAAATCATCCACACACACCAAAATCAGGCGCCATGGACACAGCCAGGATCAGACAAGCAGAACAGTGTGAAGCAGGTAATCCACCTCCCACCAGGACTCTGTTTAGAGACCGGGGGCGACATCAAACTGGAAGACATCCCAGGATCTCTGGTGAGTAAGTCAGTGTACCAAAGGTTGCGGAATGCCACACCTTAAGACCCTCTGAAACCATTCTATTCCAATTTACTTTTACCTACTGACATTTACCTGCTGACATCTGCAATACTGTCAGTTGGTAGCAACCAGGGACATGCGGTGAGGTAAATTGCTCAGGAGGCACTGGCTAGTATCCAAGCCAGATTTACACACAATATATGGGCACAGGGGTTCATGTGGGCATTATAGAAAGGTGCATGGTGCTATATTTATTTTCTACAATGAGAGCCAAAATGTTTGTTTATTTATTTTTCTTGTTATGGCCAATGTGTTTGTTTTTTTCCCTATGTGGGCTGATGTGTTTTATTTTTTCTTGTGGGGGTCAATGTGTGTATTTTTTTCCTGCACTGTCCATGGTCTAGGGGTCACTGTGAAAACTGGTGCTACAAGTTCTTGTGTCTGAGGGAGATGCACCCTAAAAAATATACTTTTCGATCCAAAAGGAAAACATATTGGAATAATTGTTATTTTAGAAAAACATTTTTTTTCTTACATACTGTACCCATTCTATTTAAATCACACTTTATAAAGTAGATGCTCACCATCATCTCACCCAATGTTTTCATAGTACACAATGCACCAGGAGACGGTGTTTAATGTACCATTTGTAGACAACAGAGTTTAAGCTGACATGCCTTACCCTACTACTTTAGGATATATCATGTACCTGTATTATTGCATAGTCACATTTTTAAAAGGCACAATTTATAACCCTGGTGCCCGGGACAAGTTCACACAACTTACAATACATTGGCAAATTTAAAAACTGTTGCAGAGGGATTTGTGTAGATTGTCATGGCACCATTCACTACAGTCTTCCTGGCAGCTTGGAGGCACTGGGAGAAGTTCCTTGGCTTAAGTGTGTGTGCAGGTTAGATGGGCATTTATCAGGCTTGGTGCTTTGGCATCGGGGCATATGTTGGGATAGACGCTTTCCTTTGCTCTTAGAAGCTGTTGAGAGATGGGTGATCCCAACTTGTATCACTCTTGGAGTCTGGAGATGTCCACACAGAACAGCTTTAATGATGGAAGATCAATGGTGCCTTAGAAAAGTGTGTAATTAACCAGGAGGATTGGTGAAAAAAGACACTTATTCATTTGTTATGATGAACTGCGGATTTTTTGTGCAGAAATTGTGTGGACTGTACTTTTGTTATCTTCAGGGACATTACATGAACATTATTGTACAGTACTTTGGAGATCTTTCCTCTGCTGTTAATGGAATCATTCCGGAATTGCACCTGGACCTTGTTCTTGGATATTTTTTCTTTCAAAAGTGTCTTTATTCCAAAGAAATATGAATAAAATTACAGTATTGTTAAACAATATAAATGTCCTTTGCATTCTTTTCTTTAAAACAATCAAACACTGCTTATAATATTACAAGCTTACAATATGTTGTCACTTTAACATCAGCTAAATGATGCAGTTTTGCTTATTCTAGAAATATTACCCTAGATGTAAAATAATCCACAAATGATAGTAACATAGTAACATAGTATCTAAGGTTGAAAAAAGACAATTGTCCATCGAGTTCAACCTATTTGTGGTCTCCTATGCACGATTATTTTGTATAAAATTTTGACTGAAGTTGATGACTGCCATTACGTTTTACCCCTCTTTTTTATAATAACCATAGTGCGTGACTATGCCCCGTAACTCTGGATATCCTTATCCATTAGGAATTTATCTAACCCATTCTTAAAGGTGTTGACTGAGTTGGCCATTACAACTCCCTCAGGCAGGGAATTCCAAAAACGTATCGTCCTTACCGTAAAAAAGCCTTTACGCCGTATTGTGCAAAATCACCTCTCCTCTAACCTGAGCGAGTGTCCACGAGTTCTCTGTGTTGATCTAACCAAAAACAGGTCATGCGCAAGATCTGTATATTGTCATCTTATGTATTGTAAATGTTGATCATGTCCCCTCTTAATCTCCTCTTTTCCAGTGTAAACATGCCTAGTCTTGCAAGCCTTTCCTCGTATTCCAGGGTCTCCATACCCTTAATTAGTTTGGTCGCCCGCCTTTGAACCTTTTCTATCTCCAGGATATCCTTTTTGTAGTAAGGTGCCCAGAATTGTACACAGTATTCAAGGTGTGGCCTCACAAGTGATTATATAACGGGAGTATAATACTCTCATCCCTAGCATCAATTCCCCGTTTTATGCATGCTAATATCTTATTAGCCTTCTTTGCTGCAATACTACTTTGGGTACTACTGCTTAGTTTGCTATCTATGAGGACACCTAAGTCCTTTTCCAGTACAGAATCCCCTAATTTTACCCCATTTAGTAGGTAGGTGTTATTTTTGTTCTTGTTACCACAGTACATTACCTTACACTTGTCTGTATTGAAGCGCATTCTCCATTTCGCTGCCCAAGCTTCTAATTTTATGATGATATAAACATAGATGGATTATGAATCAGAACTATTTTGACCATGGTACCAATGTAACATAACATTTATATATATATATATAAATAAAAAGAATATATCACCCCAATATATCACTATGGGGGTCATTCTGACCCGTTCACTCACAGCGGTACTTTGCTGTGGTGCAAACTGGTCTGGAATGCGCATACGCGACATGCACATTGCTCAAGCGTGTCACTGCTTGGCGATAGAGGTCACCGGGCAACGACGCTGGCAACGAAGAAAGCGGTCGCAGCGGCGACCAGAAGAAGATGGACAGCAAGTGGGCATTCCTGGGCATTACCGTACCGTTTCCTGCCATTTTCGGGGCATGGTAAATAAAGTGCAGGCTTGTCTAGGTGAACGGAGGGCGGAGGTGTGACGTCAAAGCCGGCCCCATCAACGCTGAGATCGTCGCACAGGGTATGTCCAGGGCTGGTCTTGTTTTACACAAAACTTTTTTAGCAAAGCAGGGATGCACAAGCGATCGCAGCCCTGCTAAGCTAAAATGCACTCCCCCATAGGCGGGGATTAGTTGATCGCACCAGCAGCAAAAAGTTGCTGGCTGCGTTCAACTCGGAATGACCACCTATGTCCAGCCGGAGTTTGAGTCGATGTGTTTTCCATAGTGCTGCTCAGTCCTACTCCGAGCCACCGGAATGGGTTGAAAAGGTACTAAGTAAAAAACGGAGAGCGCACACTTCAGTATATAGTCTGATCACTTTTATAACAAAGAGTACATATCCACATACTGTAAATTAAAGTTTAAAACCAGCTGTTACGGGAAATCTCTGCCCAAGACAAGACCGTCACTCCTCTGATTACACGGACAGGACCTCTCTCACTGGCTCCGGACCCAGCGGTTGACGTCACAACATCCACATCGTCTAGCCACGCCCAACACATTTAGTCCAATGAGGGACTTCCCCTGACGGCCCGTGTAATCGTAGGAGTGACAGTCTTGTCTTGGGCAGAGATTTGCCATAACAGCTGGTTTTAAACTTTAATGTATGTGGATATGTATACTTTGTTATAAAAGTGATTAGAGTATATACTGAAGTGTGCGCTCTCTGTTTTTTACTATATATATATATATATATATATATATATATACACTGCTCAAAAAAATACAGGGAACACTTAAACAACACAATGTAACTCCAAGTCAATCACACTTCTGTGAAATCAAACTGTCCACTTAGGAAGCAACACTGATTGACAATCAATTTAACAAGCTGTTGTGAAAATGGAATAGACAACAGGTGGAAATTATAAGCAATTAGCAAGACACCCCCAATAAAGGAGTTGTTCTGCAGGTGGTGACCACAGACCACTTCTTAGCTCCTATGCTTTCTGGCTGATGTTTTGGTCACTTTTAAAAGCTGGTGGTGCTTTCACTCTAGTGGTAGCATGAGACGGAGTCTACAACCCACACAAGTGACTCAGGTAGTGCAGCTCATCCAGGATGGCACATCAATGCGAGCTGTGGCAAGAAGGTTTGCTGTGTCTGTCAGCATAGTGTCTAGAGCATGGAGGCGCTACCAGGAGACAGGCCAGTACATAGGGAGATGTGGAGGAGGCTGTAAGAGGGCAACAACACAGCAGCAGGACCGCTACCTCCGCCTTTGTGCAAGGAGGAAAAGGAGGAGCACTGCCAGAGCCCTGCAAAATGACCTCCAGCAAGCCACAAATGTGCATGTGTCTACTCAAACAATTAGAAACAGACTCCATGAGGGTGGTATGAGGACCCAACGTCCACAAGTGGGGGTTGTGCTTACAGCCCAACACCGTGCAGGACGTTTGGCATTTGCCAGAGAACACCAAGATTGGCAAACTGGTGCCCTGTGCTCTTCACAGATGAAAGCAGTTTCTCACTGAGCACATGTGACAGATGTGACAGTCTGGAGACGACAAGGATAACGTTCTGTTGCCTGCAACATCCTCCAGCATGACCGGTTTGGCAGTGGGTCAGTAATGGTGTGGGGTGGCATTTCTTTGAGGGGCCGCACAGCCCTCCATGTGCTCGCCAGAGGTAGCCTGAGTGCCATTAGGTACCGAGATGAGATTCTCAGACCCCTTGTGAGACCATATGCTGGTGCGGTTGGCCCTGGGTTCCTCCTAATGCAAGACAATGCTAGACTTCACGTGGCTGGAGTGTGTCAGCAGTTCCTGCAAGACGAAGGCATTGATGCTATGGACTGGCCCGCCCGTTCCCCAGACCTGAATCCAATTGAGCACATCTGGGACATCATATCTCGCTCCATCCACCAACGCCACATTGCACCACAGACTGTCCAGGAGTTGGCGGATGCTTTAGTCCAGGTCAGGGAGGAGATCCCTCAGGAGACCATCCGCTACCTCATCAGGAGCATGCCCAGGCATTGTAGGGAGGTCATACAGGCACGTGGAGGCCACACCCACTACTGAGCCTCATTTTGACTTGTTTTAAGGACATTACATCAAAGTTGGATCAGCCTGTAGTGTGTTTTTCCACTTTCATTTTGAGTGTGACTCCAAATCCAGACCTCCATGGGTTAATAAATTTGATTTCCATTGATAATTTTTGTGTGATTTTGTTGTCAGCACATTCAACTATGTAAAAACAAAGTATTTAATAAGAATATTTCATTCATTCAGATCTAGGATGTGTTATTTTAGTGTTCCCTTAATTTTTTTGAGCAGTGTGTATGTATGTATGTATGTATGTATGTATATATATATATATATATATATATATATATATATATAATTACACTCACTTTTTCAGCAATTTAGAAAAAGAAATAATACTGTCGTCAGGCTTACAAAATATACAAAAGACATCTTACCTTTATAGATTACAATCACCAAGTGCAAACAGGTCCCGGATCATTCAGGGCCCTGAACTTCCGCTGATAGATCTGATATAAATTGAAACAAAGAACACTATTATATCTATCCGTGATCAAGTGGTGAAGGGTTAATTGGTGTTTCACTGTTGTGGTCCGTTCTGAGTGATGTCAGCGGAAATTCAGGGCTCTAAACGATCCGGGACCTGTTTGCACATGGTGATTGTAATCTATAAAGGTAAGATGTTTTTTGTATATTTTGTAAGCCTAATGACAGTTGGAATAAATTCTGAAATGTTGCTGAGATAACGGGATGATGACCTGTTTCTGACTGAAAGTCCTTAGAGTGCCGCTTAGTTGTACACACATGGAAAACAAGTAACTTTGTGTAAGAGGGCACCAGGCACCTATTTGCAATTCGGTCTGGTGTGCCGAATACACAGTGGTGTGTATATATATATATATATATATATATATATATATATATTGCTCAAAGTAGGAATTTAGAGGTGGGGCTATGGAAATTTTAATAAAACAGCGGGGGGGGGGGGCTTAGGTGTTTTCAAAATACAATATTATTTTAGATGCTTTTTAGCATTATGTAGTATATATAAAACATGTTTTGTGATGTAATGCTATTCACTGTTTTCATCTTTCCAAAATGTCTCAAATGTTCCCACAGTATCTCTAAAATCTACCCTTTGTTCACCGCTCTGTTTCCATGTATCTTCCTCTTTCCCTTACCTATTTATTTTGTCTGTCAATCTCCTTATGTGCCAATATCTTCAACTAAGGTAACTCTATCACTCCCCACATGCTCTCTATCAGTCCCCACACCTCTCACTTCTTCCATCCCTCTCTCACCACCTGCTACCCTCTCACCCAATGCTTCCGTCACTTAGTCCCTGCACCTCTCACACTCTCCATTCCTTACTCAACCCCTGTTTCTCTCACTCCCTGTTTCCATCACACAGCCTCATCACCTCTCACGCTCTCTATCCCTTGCTCAACCCCTGGTCCCCTCATTTCCTGCTACCCTCTCATGACCTGCATACCTCTCACCCCAAGCATTTCTTGCTCCCTGCTTCCCTCACATAGCCTCTGCACCTCTCACACTCTCTGTCCATTGCTGAACCCCTGGTCCTCTCACTGCCTTCTACCCTCTCACCACCCGATTTTCTAATTCCATGCAACCCTCACTCAGCCTCTGCACCTCTAACACTCTGCATCCCTTGCTCAACCCCTGGTCCTCTCACACCTGCTACCCTCTATGGCCCTCTATATACACCGCCCAACTTCTACCACTGTGTATATAAACACCACCCCACTTCAACAGACATATATGTATAATATATGCACACTGTACATACTATAATAAACACACTGTACATATATGTTTATATGTATATTTATATTTTTTATTTATGTTTATATATGTATATATGAATATCATATTTTGACTATAAAACATAGTAAAAAACACCATGCGCTTAATCCATTAACAACCAACACCTTTTATGTGCTGGACACAAAAACACAGTTCTTTGAACTCCTCAAACATTCTTTTGTCTAACAATTTAAATCCAACACGAGGAATCTTTAATTGCAATACACTGCTCCTCTTTTCTCCCTGAACCCACCAAGATTTATGGATCTGTATGAAAAGACAAAGGCCAATATTTACAAAAAAATCGAGTTTGTCCGATTTGTGTTTTTTTTTTCTAAGTCCCAACACGGGAATTCACTAAGCACAAATCTCGGCAGTGTTTGGACTATTCGTAATGGTTTGAATGACAAAGTTCAGAAATACGAATGAATAGACCATCTGTCAAACGCGACTGTTATTTCATACAACACAGGTATTCACTATTCATTCGTATTTGGGTGTTAGTCTCTGAGCGCTCAATTGCGGTCGTATTTTTTTGCGATTCGTTAAAAAAAGCGGCAAAGAAATAGACCTGCTTTTTTCAGGCGTGTTTACATGTGTTGCAACTAACAAATCACTCACACCTGAATAAGGATGCCTATAAAAGGATCTTAGGCCCATTTCAATCCACCTACTCAGAAATGGCAGCAGGACTGTGGACCAGTGATATTTTGTGTGCTGTGGTATTCATCAGACTCAGACATCAGCCTGTAAGTAACCAGGGCCAACAAACTGAACATGGTCAGCAGGTTGTACAGGTTCCGCGGAGGTTGTGCAGGCCTCATTTTTTTAGGGGGCATTTAAACTTGAACGCATTGTCCGATGATACGGTCATACAGATGTTCCATCTAAATCGTAACAACATTTTCCGTCTGTATGACCTTGTCAAACTAGGCCTAGACCCTGAGACTGCACGCTCTCGCTCTGTCTCAGACCTGCACAAACTCCTGGCTGTGTTTGCACTTTATGGCTACTGACAGCTTTCAGGCTGTGTCTGGGGATGTCATAGGAATCTCACAGCCCTCATTTTCGAGAATATTAACACAGGTGATGTATACCTAACTACCTCCTCTGTTTTTTGTTTGTTTTAATTTCTCGGTGGCCAGTTCTGTCCTAAAATCTCATGTTTAATTTTCTTTCAAATATACACACAGGTGTTGGCTGTTTTACAGCCCCACATCGATGCCTCAATCTGCTTCCCTACCCAGGAGTCTCAGTGGCATGCCGTCAGGGTAGATTTCTATGAGCTGGCTGGCATGCCCAATGTGCTGGGAGCCATAGATTGCACACACATTCAGCTGAGACCACCTAGGGGCAGGCAGCACATCTATACTAATCGACATCTAGAGCACTCCACAAATGTGCAGGTGGTTTGTGATGCAAATCTCAAAATAATGAGTGTTGTTGCTGGTTACCCTGGGGGCTGCCATGGCTCCTTCATCCTCAGTCAGTCATCCCTCATTGATAAGTTTGAGGATGGATAAATGCCAGATTGGTGGCTGCTGGGTATGTAATTTGATATGTGTAGGCCTGCGTCTACTTTGTCCAAATACAGGGGCAGATGTATTAACCTGGAGAAGGCATAAGGAAGTGATAAACCAGTGATATGTGCAAGGTGATAAAGGCACCAGCCAATCAGCTCCAATATGTAAATTATCATTTAGGGACAGATTGCCCGCTGCCTTTATTACCTTGCACATATCACTGGTTTATCACTTCCTTATGCCTTCTCCAGGTTAATACATCTGCCCCACAGTGTGTTACTAATGTGTTGCTGTATCTTAACAGGAATAACGTTACTATATCTGTCTTTTAGGTGATGGAGGATATGGCTGTTTCTCTTGGCTTCTAACTCCATTGTCCCGACCTGATACCCCTACTGAACACAATTACAATCATGCACATAAGTCCACGCGGAATGTGATAGAAAGATGTTTTGGTGTGCTGAAATCTAGGTTTCGGTGTCTGGATAAGTCTGGTGGCCTTTTTTTGTATAGTCCCTTGAAGGTGACTCAAATTGTGTTCTGCTGCTGCTTTCTTCATAACATGTGTTTGCAACAACATCTGCCACATGTTGAGGAGGATGAAGAAAGCAGCCAGCAAGCAGAGGAATTAGAGACATCTGGTGATACTTGGAGTACAGATGTAGGGAGGCAGGTTAGGCAAGACCTCATAAATCGTTAATTTTAAGGTAAGTTTTGTTTGCTTCTTTCATTTGTTGTGTAAGGCTAAATATATGTTGCCCCATTTTTCAATTAAAAACCATTACTCAGAATGTGTCTGTCCCCTTGAGACATACAAACATACCCTCGCTTTATGCTATACAAATGTAGCATGTGTATTGTGTTTATTTAAATACTCAAAACAACAGATTATGAGTTGTATGCATGAAGTCTGGATAAGTGTTAATAAACTTGGATTGAAAATGTATTACAAGCACACATAATCCACATAGTAATTTATTTTGTATTTTACTTTATGATTGTGTGTAACGCCCTAATGCACAGGTTCTCTAAACTCGGCCCTCAGGACCCCACACAGTGCATGTTTTGCAGGTAACCCAGTAGAAGCACAGGTGTATGAATTACTCACAGACACATTTTAAAAGGTTCACAGGTGGAGCTAATTATGTCACTTGTGATTCTGTGAGGAGACCTGCAAAACATGCACTGTATGGGGTCCTGAGGCCCGAGTTTGAGAACCTGTGTCCTAATTAAACAGTCCTCCACATATAATATGTTAGCCTTGAGGAATACATGTGTCCCTATGTGTGATGCTCCATCGTATTTAAGGGACACAAACTTAGTCTCATCCAAAATAATTTATTTCGTAATGTTTGCTGCAGTAAACTTGCTGATTTGTAAGTAAATACACAGTTTGCCACATATATACATTATTATACACATTATTTGTGTTTTTTTTTTAAATTAAAATTTCTTTGTTTCTGCATCATGTGTAAGAAACTGATTACTCATTTTTAACACACACAAACATGGCCCAACAATAATGACATTCATTTTGGCACTGAATTATCTAAATTCAATCACAACATATTAAAACCTTTTTAGCCAACTCAGTTGTGTTCTTCTTGTAATGTTGTATAGAGAAGAAAAGTAAAATAGTTAACAATCACATTGTAATTTGTATTGGCTGCAGAATATTAGATTGATTGGAATCTAGAAAGAGTAATGATTAGAAAAAAATAAAGTGGTCTGGTTACTTCCTGCTAAACATATTCAGCCTGGCTGCCAATTATTGTGTCTGCAGGATATGAGAATGATTGGAATCTAGAAAGAGTAATGATTAGAAAAAAATCAAGTGGTCTGGTTACTTCCTGCTAACATCTATGTGCAGCTCAAACAACATTTCCCTCCTCCAAAAAAATTCAAAGATGTAAAGAATAAATGTGCGTACAAATTTCCTGTTTGTACCACTTATAATTACTGAAGTACAAATTGTCAAGGAGCTAAGTGTTATATCTATTTTGACAAACATACACTTACTAAGTATTTTGATGTACTTCTCTGAAATTAAAAATGTGAGGTTTATTTGTTAATTTTTTTTGGGTGGCTGCTTGTACTGCCCTTTGCCTTTACAACTGTCATGTTGGCGTGCTCTGGTGGAGTGTCTTGGTGGTGATGACACTGGCGTGATATTTGGAGTAGTCGTACCAGAACTGCTGCTTGTTTGCTGTTGGTGCATGGATCTGAGTGTTTCATTGAGGTTAGTGAGGGTGGCATTGAGTTCACGTGTAGTAGCATTTTGATTGTCTACAATTCGGAATAAAGTTTCATTTATCTTTTGATTGTTTTGAAAAATGTTCATATAGCTTTGCTGTTGTCTGTGCTGTTCTTCCATTAGTCTGTGCTGTTCTTCCATTATGCGCTGTAAGTTGCCCATGACCTGTGTAATGTCTGCCCGCATGAGTTCCATGGTATTGCCAATTCTTGTGGTTTGTTCATTTTGTCTACTTATATTTCTGGTTATGGTATTCATGGTAGGCTTGCAAACATTTGTGTCTGCCTACGCAGGCAATCTTCATTAGTGGCCTGCTGTCTAGCCCAAATGTTCCAAAACACGTGATCAGGGCCTTGTGTTACTGGTGTTGTTGGGCTGTGTTGTGGTGGTAGTGGTGTGCTTTGCTGTGGTGGTGTACTCACAGGTGCTGGGGGGCTGATTCCTTGGCTTAATGGCTGCATTTCTACATGATTGTCTCATCCATGTCACTGTGTTGCTGTTGTTGCGGAGGGATGCTGTTACCAGGACTAGAAGCTGAAATTTAGAAAAATGATCCGTTAGCTATCCATATGTTTGATAAATTATAACAAATCATTACACATGGAACACATGTCATTGACTGTTGCTTTCCGATATCCTGCCTAGCAACATCATCACTCATAACTTAAATACATACATATGCCTGTTTGTGGCAAATGTGACTGGTTACTTCATTGTGAAAGCAAACACATTAGTTTTATTGTAGATCACACATACTCCACCATAAAAACACATTGTAATCCATAATGTGTTACCTTATAGCTTTTCAAAAACAAACATAGTAATGTTTTTATATGTATTTGGCAATGTTAGGTCAAAAACACATGTGAAAATTTGTTAAACAACCTTACTATTTACCAAAATTAAACATGAGTTTCTGTTCCAGCATCTTACACACAATGTGCTACTGTATGGCTGAAGTGGACATACATATCTTTACAGGATGTGGAGAAGGCCATTTTGCTAGGATTCCATTTCATGTTTTACTGACTTCGGTAAGTACATCAGATTTTGATGTGTTTTGACTTAATGCGTTTAAGTAAAAGTTTTATGACGATCTGAAATTTATAAAATTTATTTCAGTTTGATACTCACAATCAAGATGAGGGGAGTGTGGTTCATGTCTTGGAGGTGTGTCCAAAATTTGGAGTGAGGGGACCGAACATACTGTCGATAATCTTCGTGGCGGGGTAGTCTGCTGTGGTTGGCCCTGGACATCAGACCTTGCTTTCTTTGCTGCCACATGTTTTTTTTGGTGGTGTGTTACAGAAGTCCGACTTCTGCTGCTCCAGACTTCTTATGATGGACCTAGTATTGAAAGTTAAATTTTCTTATGGCCATTCCTTTACAAACATACCCTATACTACAATGGACACTTTACCTGCTTCCGCAGCGTCATCATCATCAGATGTCATGGGAGTTACTATAGGATAACCAGTACATCTTTTTTCCAAAACTGTAAAACCAAAATAAAAACTCATGTATTCATGCTATTGTTGATACATCCACCCATTATGCTTATAAACATAAATTCTTTAAAAAATGCTTGTTTTATTTTAAAAAAAACAAGGACCGTAAACCAAAAAAAACTACATAAAACAATAAACATTGTCCAATAGCCATATGCACTATGGAAAGTGCAACACAGGAAAACATGTACAGGACACAGACATAGGACACAAGTAAAAATACATACACTAACAACCAAAAACACACACATCTTCATTTTGTAATAAAAGGAAAAAATTTACAGATGCAATATAGAAATTGCTGTGTGATGTGGCACTCCAAACACACATTACCACTATATGAGCCAAACAAAAACAAAACCCCAATTTTTTTTTTTTTTTTTTTAAATTAGACTGCAGTGTTGTGTCAGGGTACAAATACAGACTCAAACTGAACAAACAAATAGTGTTTTTTTTTTTTACAAATTATTACATTCAGTAATAATGACATTACACATGTAAGTGGTTTCCAAACCACTTTCCACTACTCCAGCCTCTAACATGACAACCACTGTTTTTGCAACATTGCACATAGATAACCTAAATATAAAACATAGTCCAAATTAAAAACTTAAAAAAGTGCAAAAGGAAAACATTATTGCTGGACAATTCAATGACACACCAAGTCCAAACTACACATGGAAAATATACAGAAAAAAAAACACATGACATACAATAAAGTAAGATTTTACATTGGCTTTTGTAGAAAACATTACCAAAAAAAATGTATTTGCTGACACACACTTGAAGATGGGAGTAATATGCAACGTCACATGACACACATTTGAAAAAAAAAAAAAAGTAAGGTCATAGAATGTTAATGCAAATACACATGCTCACCATTCTTCCTGGACCTATCTGAATCCCGGACATGGGTTGCAGAGACTACTTCAGGAGGTATTACACTCCGCATGGGCTCCTCATACTCCAGATATCTTGCAATATAGGGCTGCCCACCACCGGTTTTTCGAGCCGACTTCGCCTCCTTGGCCATTTTGGACTTGACACGTCGCTTTATGTCATAGTACCGTTTGCGGCACGTGTCCTCCGTCCGCTTGACCACCCCCTCACTATTGACAGCAGCAACAACTTTCGCCCACAACACCATCTTCTTCCGTGTTGGCACCTTGGCGGACTCAGGCCCAAATAGCTGCCGCTGATACTTCATCAGCTCCCGCACCAATGCCACATTTTCTGCATAACTAAACTTGACATTCCGCCTAGTCTTAGTAGTGGTGCGTGGCTGCGGAGCTCTGTGACTTTCACTATCACTGTCACTTGAGGCTGCTGCAGCAACCTCACCCACCTCCTCCACCTCACTAACCTCACTCACACTCACCTCCTCCACCTGACCGACCTCCTCCCCCTCACTCACACCCTCCACCTCACCCACCTCTGAGTCACACATAATCATGTGTCTAAACACTTAACACAGAAAAAAACAACAACAACACACTCCTTTACTACCACTGCATAAATCACACACACACACGCACACACACACACACACACACACACGCACACACACACACACACACACGCACACACACACTGGGACTATAAATAAAAAATACTTGGACAAAAAATTAGACAAAACCACAAAAAACAAGACTACAAGAATGACAAGACTACTTTCAAACACAATACTACACTCAGAAATCGCAAACAACACTCCTCACCAAACCAAAAACTCACCTACCTCATTAGCACAACCTCCCTCCTCACCACTAACTAAACCCACGAGGTGCGGACGGTTTGGGGCGTATTTATATGGTTGCGCACAGACACTCCTACATCTGAAACACAACCAATCACGAACGGGGATGAAAAATTAAACTAAAAGTGAAAATGCGGCCGGGGTTTAAAAAAAACCCTGCCGCGTTTAACTTAGAAAATAAACCAGCAAAAACAAAAAAACACGTACGCAAACGACAATGACGGCCGTAAATGTGCCAAAAAAAAAAAAATGACTGACATCGACATCGGAAAACACGAAAACCATAAAGTCGACTGCATTGTAACTTTGTGTATATAGTTTCAAAAAGTTGCATGAAAATGCACCCGATACAAAACGAGTTAAAACACTACACAAACCGACTCAAACACGAATATTAGTAAATATAGGCCAAAGTCTCTGATGAAACCGGTCGGGGCGTGGTGTGCTGACTCGATCTTCACCCTGTGTTTCTTCCTCTCTGTCTTCTGCGGCTCCCGTCCCCGGCATGCTGCCTGCTAGTGACAAGCTCTATGCGGTCAACGATCTCTGTTGGGTGCAGGTGGTAAATTGGATGTAATCTGAGATTATGTTTTATACTCATACCATGTGGTTTTAAGTCAACAGAACTATTTCTTTAGGTACTAGCATTATACTTTATTTGGCTATGTATATTAAAATAAAAAAGATGTTTACATGCACCATAGAGCACCCTCTTGTTCATCTTTTCATACAGATATATATATATATATATATATATATATATATATAATCAAACAGACTCAGCCTGCACTCCAAAAAATATCAGTCCATATATATATATAAATATATATATATATATATATATATATATAATTACAATGGGCCAGCACTCCCTGGATTAGTACAAATGTCTTCAGTAATGATTCATACCATTCCCTGAGTGCAGCACTCCAGGCTTAACAAATTCAAATACGCTGGTAGATCTCATAACGTTTCAATTTAATATAACTGAAACATTATGAGATCTACCAGTATGGTTTGAATTTGTTAAGCCTGGAGTGCTGCACCTGGGAAATTATATATATACATACATACATACATACATACATACATACATACATACAACACAAAACTCCCTTTCTGCACTAATTAATCTCAGATTACTAGGGTAGGGATCTTTTTCAATAATTTGAACCGGCTGCCTTATTCCACTAGGTCCCCTGTTAGGAGGGACCAAAACAATAGATATACAGCAATAGTGAGTTTGGTGCCTTGGGGCTGTTATAACACCCCTAATTATACAATAGAGTGACACAATGTGCAAATATAATCTTATTTAAAAAAGCAATTAGTAGGTTCCAATACACAAATTTATTAAAATGTATAAAAAAACCTCTGAAACAGTAAATGTTCGTAAAATGTTTCATCGACCACTAACATCCAGTGATGGTCCACATAAGAGCAAGTGTACAGATATTTCTTTCACAAACTCCTCCATCTAAGATAGCAGACTGGAGGTCACATCACAACAAGACTGATAACCCAACGTGTTTCGTCTCTCACAGAGACTTCATCAGGGGTATATCTACAATATTAGAACATAACTTTAAGAACATATGCTCACAATTTAACATAATTATTAACCACAAATTACAATAGAAAAATTAATTGGAACACAACTGCTATATACAGGCCAATGGAACAAAAAAAATAAAAATAAAAAATAAAAATAATGATAACATAGAAATGACAAAACAACTTTTATAGAGTGGTATACAGACACATACCTCATTTGAGTAGTTAACATCAAAAATCAGTAGATACAATTGCTCTGGGACACTTACATCAGTTAAAAATGAATCACCCAATATGAACTCATAGCCGAAAATGCCTATTGGGGAGACATTCTTATTTGCACATATTTTTCAAAAATTGACATTAACTTGAGGCCAATCGTTTAATATATATGAAAGCACATAACTGGCCAGTCATGGAAGATAAGCGTGTGATATTTATGGAATCATAATCGACAGATGATTCCTATAATTTCCAACCTATGGAATTTATTATTGAATAGAATTAGTGTCAGCTATATGCCATTGTGCATATAGAAGAAGGGGGGGAAAGGCTACATAGCCTTAGCAGTAATAGACACCAAAACAGGTGGGAGCCAAACTTGCCTACAATAAACCATGTCGATTGAAAAGACTTATTCATTTACAAAATTATTTAGAGTACTAGGTGCTTCATCGCGCCCTACGGGCGCTCTTCACACCGTCGAAAGGGGCTACGCCCCCTTAACCCCTGCACGCCTTGCTGCGGTTCAATATTTGTATGAGTGGATAGAGGGGATAGAGAGACGTGGGCCGGTAGGGAGGGGATAGATAGAAGGGGAGCAGTAGGGAGGGGATAGAGAGATGCAGGGCGGCAGGGAGGGGATAGAGAGACGCAGGGCCGTAGGGAGGGGATAGAGAGACGCAGGGCGGTAGGGAGGGGATATATAGAGACGCGGGGCGGTAGGGAGGGGATAGAAAGACGCGGGGCGGTATGGAGGTGATAGAGAGACGCGGGTCGGCAGGGAGGGGATAGAGAGACGCGGGGCGGTAGGGAGGGGATAGAGAGACCCGGGGCGATAGGGAGGGGATACAGAGAGGCGGGGCGGCTGGGAGGGGATAGAGAGACGCGGGGCGGTAGGGAGGGGATACAGAGACGCGGGGCGGTAGGAGGGGATACAGAGACACGGGGCGGTAGGGAGGTGATACAGAGACGCAGAGCGGTAGGGAGGGGATACTGAGACCCGGGCGGTAGGGAGGGGATACAGAGGCATAGGGAGGAGGGGATAGAGAGAGGCGGGGCGATAGGGAGGGGATATAGAGACGCGGGGCGGTAGGGAGGGGATAGAGAGACGCGGGGTGGATGGGAGGGGATATAGAGACGCGGGGCGGTAGGGAGGGGATATAGAGACGCGGGGCGGTAGGGAGGGGATAGAGAGACGCGGGCGGCTGGGAGGGGATATAGAGACGCGGGGCGGTAGGGAGGGGATAGAGAGACGTGGGGCGGTAGGGAGGGGATAGAGAGACGCGGGGCGGTAGGGAGGGGATAGAGAGACGCGAGGCGGTAGGGACGGGATAGAGAGACGCGGGGCGGTATGGAGGGGATATAGAGACGCGGGGCGGTAGGGAGGGGATAGAGAGATGCGGGGCAGTAGGGAGGGGATAGAGAGACGCGGGGTGGTAGGGAGGGGATATAGAGACGCGGGGCGGTAGGGAGGGGATAGAGAGACGCGAGGCGGTAGGGACGGGATAGAGAGACGCGGGGCGGTATGGAGGGGATATAGAGACGCGGGGCGGTAGGGAGGGGATAGAGAGATGCGGGGCAGTAGGGAGGGGATAGAGAGACGCGGGGTGGTAGGGAGAGGATATAGAGACGCGGGTCGGCAGGGAGGGTCCCCAGTGAGGAAGCTGATGAAGAGAGGGGGGAAAGTAGTGGAGGGGGAGGGCACCAGAAGAGGAGACTTGTGTAAAGTGGCGAGCAGACATAGAAACAGTGGGTAGGATGGCCGGAGGGACTCACCGTTGGGGCTGTGGGCGGCTGCTGCAGGCTGCTAAACAGTACAGTGTCCAGAGGCGTCACTGGGTCAGCATTTCAGCATTACTGTTACACACATCTCCCCCCCCCCCGTGCGGCCGAAAAGGGGGCGTGGCCTGCTGTGAAAGGGGCGTGGCCTCACTGGTCTGTTCTCTCTCGCTCCGGGGGTGTTACAGCTTGCCTGTAGATGCTGGCAGCCCCCGGAGACTGGAGAGTGTGTGCCGGCTGTGTGACAGGAGGAGAGTGCTGCAGGAGATGACGTCACTGCAGCACTCGCCTCCTGTCACAGCAGGAGAGCTGACAGCGGGATTTGTGCGGAGGAGGCGGCGGGTCTGTGTACACAGCGCAGGGAGGGCTATGAGAGCCTTCTCCTGCGCCACCTGTCCCTCCTAATGTGTATGCCGGGGGGCGGCATCAGCCGTTGTTGTTGGGCCGGCGCCGCGGCCGGGGAATCAGAGCTGCTGATGGGTGGGGGGAGGGGAGAGAGAGAGATGGACAGGCAGCAGGAGCAGATACTTGCTGACTCCGCCCACCGCTGTGACTCCACCCAGCGTTACGGGCACAGAGTAACAGATTTAGACAAATATATAGGAGATAATACTCCATAAATCTTCCACAGGGCCATTTAATGTTAACAAAAGCACATACCTGTTCAATTTCAAAAATCAGCATGTGATACTCAGGGAGTCAGATTCAATAGATGGATTTTATAGTATTGTACCTGAGAGATTTATTATTAAGTAAAATTAGTATCAATCGTTTACCATTGAATGTAAGCAGAAAAAGGGAAAAGGCTAAAATGCCTACTGGTATAAAAATATAAAAATATAAACGTATAGGAGCCATACCATGACCAAAAATAAGTGTTTAGTACCATTATCTCTTATTAATACAAACGTATACTCACAAATGCTTAGTGACTTTAGAGGGAAATCTCCTCCACAATGTGGCTCAAATATAGAGACTACAATTATCAGAATAATAAAGTAAAAGATATGTGCAATCAATGGTCATAAAATAAACAAATTGGATCAAAATGAATATAATGCGTTTACACAATTCACAGTGCAAATTAGACAGATGTGGTTAAAATCAGATAAAGTGAGACAAAGTGCATACATAAAAAATGCAGCCAAAGAAAGCTTACCACAAATATTCTGTGCTGTGTTTCTTAGTATCACAAGTACTGGAGTAAGGGTATAGCCCTACCTTATATTGTGATGGAAGGAGTGACATCACTTCCTACCTATTACTATAAGTGCATAACAAATGTAAATAATTGCTTTATAAAATGGAATTAATTAAACCAAATATGAACTAGTATAAAAGAGCCTATATGAATTAAAGGAGTGTTGGAGCTAAATCTGCTACAACCAAGTGTAAAGTGTATATATTTTTTAATTAATGAAATGCCCCATAATGCATTGGGGCTACCCATAATGCCACGTTACAGGAATTTCTATTGTGAGTGACAGGGCCAGTGGGCCTATCAGTGCAGGACAAGGGAGGATAACTACTCAAATGAGGTATGTGTCTGTATACCACTCTATGCAAATTGTTTTGTCATTTCTATATTATCATTATTTTAATTTTTTTAGTTTATTTTTTTGTTCCATTGGCCTGTATATAGCATTTGTGTTCCAATTATTATTTCTATTGTAATTTGTGGTTAATAATTATGTTAACTTGTGAGCATATGTTCTTAAAGTTATGTTCTAATGTTGTAGATATACCCCTGATGAAGTCTCTGTGAGATACGAAACGCATTGGGTTATCAGTCTTGTTGTGATGTGACCTCCAGTCTACTATCTTAGAAGGAGATTGTGAAAGAAATATCTGTACACTGGCTCTTATGTGGACCACCACTGGATGTTAGTGGTGGATGAAACGTTTTACAAACATTTATACCATTACATTTTCAGATTTTTTTTATACATTTTTATAAATTTGTATATTGGAACCTACTGATTGCTTTTTTAAACAACATTATATTTGGACATTGTGTCACTCAATTGTATAATTAGGTGTTATAACGGCCCCAAGGTGGCAATTTCACTATTGCTGTACACTCACACTCACACTCACACACACTATATATATATATATATATATATATATCTAGATCTATACATATATACTGCATCTTTAATAAACAGTGTCCCAGTCTGCCTTGCTGTCAATGTCCAGCATATTTTATAACTTACAAGCTAGAGCTGCAGCCAGCAGGTATGGGTCTGACGCCTCAAATCACTGGCTCACTGCAGTCAGGAGAAAGAGATGCCTGGTCGCCTTGGTGGAGCAGCACAGATGGGTGTCACTGCTGCTTTGTATGCCGGTCCCTCCTCAGTGCCCTGTGCTGTGCTGACTGCTGAGGAGACTGTGCACAGTTGTGGCAGGGTGCTACTTTCGTGACTTTTTGGTGCGATGTCAAGCACGTAGGTAGGCAGTGAGTCACTGTGCGATGTGTGTGTATGCAGCGACAGAAGGACTAGGAGAGCCGCCATGATCATCATATTCAAATATCATTGCCGGCGCATGTTCATGTGATTCACTGGCACTGCGGCAGGGTAGGAGGGGGGAGGAATTAAGCCGGAGGAGGCGGGGCCTGGAAGGCAGACTGCAGTAGAAGGGAATAATTTTTCTCATCTACTGCAGCATAAAGATCTGTAGAAGCTGTGGTGGGCCTGTTTGGAGCATGGGCTTGGAGCTGCAGATCCATCAGCCCCATTGTTAATCCGGCTCTGAGGACAGGGCCAGTGTTCCTTTATTTTCACAGCACCCCTATATTTTTACAGCATACAAGATAGGGCCAGTGTACCTTTACACAGCAGCCCTGTATTTTTACAGAATACATGACATGTCCAGCACCCCTGTATTTTCACAGCACCCCTGTGTTTTTCAGCTTATAAGACAGGGCCATTGTACCTTTATTTTCACAGCACCACTGTATTTTTACAGCATACCAGACAGGGTCAGTGTACATTTATTTTCACAGCACCCTTGTAATTTTACAGCATACAAGACAGAGTCAGTGTACCTTTACAACACTACTGTATTTTTACAGCATATAGGACAGAACCAGCACCCCTCTATTTTCACTGCACCCCTGTATTTTACAGCATGCAGGACAGGGCCAGCACACCTGTATTTTAACAACACCCCTGTAATTTTACAGCATACAAGACATGGCCAGTATACCTTTACAACACCCCTGTATTTTTTACAGCATACAGAACAGTGTCCCTGTACAGCACAGTGACAGGACAACAACACCCATGTACAGATGCAGCACCCGTGACAGCACAGGACACCACAGTGACAGGACAGCACCCATAATAGAACAGGACATCACAGTGACAGGACAGCAGCACCCATAACAGCACACAGGACAGCACTCCTAGAGAGCACACACTGACCCCACCTGACGCCACCACCCGCACAGAGACAGAGGTCTGTTTCCCTCCCTCTTCAAGTCCATACTGAAAATGGCAGCTACGTGTGGCTCTTTATATGGAATCCAATACCTGCAAGAATCCGACAGCCAGATGATGACGTTTTGCCTCATTTTGGGATCCGAGTCTTGCGGGAAGTCCCCAGCCAGACTCTGTTCCCGGCTCGGATTGTTAAGTTTGGGGGTATAGAAGTATGGAAAAATAATTAATTGAACAAAAAGAAAAATAAAGAGAATGAATGGAGAATAAGAAGTAAAGAAAGTAGGAAAGAAACAAAGAGAGTAAGAAACAAAGGGGGTCATTCCGAGTTGATCGCATGCTGCCGATTTTCTCAGCGCAGCAATAAGGTAAAAAATTGGCAAAACTGCACATGCATATGCACCACAATGTGCACACGCGTCATATGGATACAATCAGAATTGTTGCTGTGCAATGCTTCTAGCGACGAATCCATTCGCACAGCCGATCGCAAGGAGATTGACAGGAAGAGAGTGTTTATGGGTGTCAGCTGACCATTTTCTGGGAGTGGTAGGGAAAATGCAGGCATGACCAGGCATTTGAAGGGCGGGTATCTGCCGTCAATTCTGGGACCTCCGTTGCTGGAATCATCGCACAGGATAAGTAACTACAAGGCTGGTCTTGTTTTGCACAAAATGTTTTTGTACCGCTCGGCTGCACATGCGATCGCACACTTGCAAAGTGAAAATACACTCCCCCGTGGGCGGCAACTATGCATTTGCACGGCTGCTAAAAGTAGCTAGCGAGCGATCAACTCGGAATGACCCCCAAAGAAAGAAGCCATGCATGTCCGGACTACCCATCCTGTTTCAAGTAAGTTGGATTGGAGGGTCTTGCAAGAAGGCCCTAGTCTCGTACCAAAAAGTCATTCGAAAGCATTTATATATTTGTTGTTTAGTTTCAATTGGCAATGCGTCTATGTAACTTTCCCAAACAAGAAAAAAAAATCAGTTTGGTTTTCCTTGTGAAGGGATGTCTCACTCCATTCAAGTTTGAACATTTGGAACTTTTTTTCTGTAAACATGGCATATGATCGTGGGGTAGATGAAATCCACTGTTGTAATATGAATTTTTTAACAACAGAATATATAAACAGTAGCAATTTTCTGCATCCCACCAAACTTTAGGTGCCAGAGAGAGGACATTTACTAAATGAGCCACATCAAATTGCTGTACTGTTAACCAAAATCATTGGATTTCTGCACATTTCCACAGGCAGTGGTATAAGTTTGCATCAGAATGATTACACCTCGGGCATGCCAATGAATTAGTTATTCCAATTAAACTGCAAGGAGGAGATAAGTATCCTCTATATAGCATTTTGAAAATATTTCTTTGTAGGACGTACAGTAGCAGATATTGTGTTAGTAGAATATAAGGAAACACGCAAAATGTCCTTTTCCTCCAGTTCAGGGAAATGTGACCACCAGTGTTATTGGACATTTAATGGACGTCACTATTCCTATGACATTTAGGCTTTGGGATATTTCTTCTGTATCTCTAGGAGGAACATTATACTTGATGTTAATGAATTTGCTTTTTCCCAAATCCAATGTCATGTCATTGCCTTACATTGTGTATTTGAACAAGAATTGTTTTAGAATTTCACTGTAATTTGGTTTTACATATTTTAATTTGAATTACTGAAAAGATCTAATGTTATTATGCATTGTTTAACATAACTAACACTTGATGCAGTTGCAGTACTGTACATGGCATGGCTCTAATTATTGTCAATCAAACACTGTTTTAATTGTGCACTCATGATTTGTTTCTATGTTTTTCTAAACTAGTTTTGTTTGAAGTACATTGGGCCTCATTCAGGTTTGTAAGCAAACCAAAAAATGAAGCAACTGGGAAAAACCATGCTGCAGTGCAGGTGGGGTAGATGTAACATGTGCATAGAGATTTCAATTTGGGTGGGATGTGATAAAACTTAAATATAATATGCAGTATAAAAATAATGCAGACAGTATTTACCCTGCACAGAAACAATATAACAACACTCAAATCTAAATCTCTCTGCACATCTTACATCTGCCCCACCTGCAGTGCAACATAGTTTTGCCCAGTTGTGTGCTTTTTTGGTTTGCTAACACATCTGAATAACCCTCATTATTCTATAACATATATATTTTTATACTCTTCTTTACAACAGAGGTAACAGAACATCTAGAGAATTGTGTGTAACAGAATGAACAAAACATCTCCTCATGAATATACAATTGTACTTCATGGGAATTTCATTCCTGTTGTTTTACTGGTATTATACTTATAGCCCAGGCAACAGTTTCTTACAATATACAGATGACGGCAGCATTTCAGCATATTGTAGCACAAAATCAGCTTCCTGACAACAATAGCACAGCACAGAATACTGTATTGATATTATAGTACAGCCTATAATTTCTAACTGTCAACAGCAATATCCTATGCAGCTTTATGTAATTGCACATAATGGCAATTACTGTACAATTAACTAACAAACATCAAGGTAATCTATCTTACAATTTACTGTTATATCAGAGAGCTATGCATGGAAGTACCATGCTATATACAGCGTATAGGGGACTATTCAGAGTTGGTCGCAGATTTTGCTCTCGCAGCAAAATCTGCGGCTATATGCTCACATACTGAGGGCTGCCCAGCACAGGGCAAGGCTGCCCAGAATGTGTGACACCACCCTGGGTAGACAGGGTTCCTGCAGCCATGTTTCCTATCGCATCGGACATCCCAAAAACTGTCATGACACGTCTGTGTTTCCTGATCTCCCCTGCCAACAACTCCGCATCGCACCCCCCAGACACCCATCGCCTGTCAATCAACATGCAATCTCATACTTCCAGGATGCAATCACATGGTGAAGGATTGTACATGTGCACTATGGCCGGTGCACATGTACAGTGAAAACAATAACAATAAATAATATATTTATTATTATCGATTGTTTAGATATTTTAAAGCATATTTAAACATCCCTTTAGATCTTTTTTTAGCTGGTTTTGAGTTTGGCTATATTTCAGAAACAGACCCTGCCTACTCGTGTTATTCAAAGTAATTTATGTTCAAGGGGTATGTAATGTTACATGCATAGCATGAATGTTCTCAGGGCCGGTGCAAGGTCTCTCTGTACCATAGGCTAAGCTTCAGCCTAGCGCCCCTAACCTTCAAATTCCCCCTCGCCACCACCTCTATGACCATTCTTACTGCCTAATTATACACGCTAGCTGGCATGTTAGGAATTATATAGGACGCTGAGGCCAATTTAACATTTTTGCTGAGTGGCAGGATAATATATATGTATATTGGAGGAGTAGTGGCCGTGGGGGCGCCCCTCGGAAGCCATAGTTACATCCACTTCCTATGTGCCATCACATGACTTGATGTTACAAGTGTCGGCACAGAGGAAGCACTGATACACTATGTGGTACAGCCTGATAGCAGCGGCTGCACCTGATGGCGACCTAGGCAGCCGCCTAAAGCTGCCTAATGGTAGAGCCGGCCCTTAATGTTCTATTTCATTGTAATGTACACCTTTTAGTTGTACTGGTATGACATAGAACAATGACATAATGTAATAAATACCACATCAGTGACTGTTGGAGTATTGTTGTCAACCTTGAAGAAGAAGCTGTAAGATTTTTCAGGACCATGGACAGATCCACAGGTAATGAGCCCCGGAAATCAGTGTGTACACACTTTCTCATTATGTGTATCTGGACAGCAATATGGACATGACAGATACAGCAACCATGTCTTAAATAACATGAATATAAAACACACACACTGTCATAAATGCATGTAATGTATAGTGATGAGCGGGTTCGGTTTCCGAGAAACCGAACCCACCCGAGCTTTACCTTTTTTTACACGGGTCCGAGCAGACTCGGATCCTCCCGCCTTGCTCGGCTAACCAGAGCGCACCCGAACGTCATCATCCCGCTGTCGGATTCTCGCGAGATTCGGATTCTATATAAGCAGCCGCGCGTCGCCACCATTTTCACACGTGCATTGAGATTGATAGGGAGAGGACGTGGCTGGCGTCCTCTCCGTTTATATACGAGACAGTTGATCTGATTGCTTTGCTTGTTTATTTTACTATTGTGAGGAGGATTGGGGAGCAGCTGTTAGGAGGAGTACAGTGCAGAGTTTTGCTGATAGTGACCACCAGTTTTTTATCCGTTCTCTTCTCTGCCTGAAAAAAACGCTCCATACCATATCTAAGCTCAGTGTGCTGCATGATATATCTGTGCTGAGTGCACTGCTCACACTGCTTAATTGTGGGGACTGGGGAGCAGCTATAGCAGGAGTACAGTGCAGAGTTTTGCTGACAGTGACCACCAGTATACGTTTGTCTGCCTGAAAAACACTCCTGTGGCTTTTTTTTTTATACTAGTAGTTTAGCAGTTTGCTGACAGTGTCCACCAGGTCCATTATACTGTATATAGCAGTACGGTAGGCCACTGCTGTACTTACCTCTGTGTCGTCACTCGTCATCCATTAAGTATACTATCCATCCATCTACATTGTATACCTGTGGTGGCTTTTTTTTTTATACTAGTAGTTTAGCAGTCTGCTGACAGTGTCCACCAGGTCCATTATACTGTATATAGCAGTACGGTAGGCCACTGCTGTACCTACCTCTGTGTCGTCACTCGTCATCCATTAAGTATACTATCCATCCATCTACATTGTATACCTGTGGTGGCTTTTTTTTTATACTAGTAGTTTAGCAGTCTGCTGACAGTGTCCACCAGGTCCATTATACTGTATATAGCAGTACGGTAGGCCACTGCTGTACCTACCTCTGTGTCGTCACTCGTCATCCATTAAGTATACTATCCATCCATCTACATTGTATACCTGTGGTGGCTTTTTTTTTATACTAGTAGTTTAGCAGTCTGCTGACAGTGTCCACCAGGTCCATTATACTGTATATAGCAGTACGGTAGGCCACTGCTGTACCTACCTCTGTGCCGTCACTCGTCATCCATTAAGTATACTATCCATACATCTACATTGTATACCTGTGGTGGCTTTTTTTTTATACTAGTAGTTTAGCAGTCTGCTGACAGTGTCCACCAGGTCCATTATACTTTATATAGCAGTACGGTAGGCCACTGCTGTACCTACCTCTGTGTCGTCACTCGACATCCATTAAGTATACTATCCATCCATCTACATTGTATACCTGTGGTGCCTTTTAGTTGTGCGCAGTAAATATAGTAGTAGGCCATTGCTATTGATACTTGCATATAATTCCACACATTAAAAAATGGAGAACAAAAATGTGGAGGTTAAAGGGAAAGATCAAGATCCACTTCCACCTCGTGCTGAAGCTGCTGCCACTAGTCATGGCCGAGACTATGAATTGCCATCAACGTCATCTGCCAAGGCGATGCCCAATGTCATAGTAGAGAGCATGTAAAATCCAAAACACAAAAGTTCAGTAAAATGACCAAAAAATTAAAATTAAAAGCGTCTGAGGAGAAGCGTAAACTTGCCAATATGCCATTTACGACACGGAGTGGCAAGGAACGGCTGAGGCCCTGGCCTATGTTCATGGCTAGTGGTTCAGCTTCAAATGAGGATGGAAGCACTCATCCTCTCGCTAGAAAAAAGAAAAGACTTAAGCTGGCAAAAGCACAGCAAAGAACTGTGCGTTCTTCAAAATCACAAATCCCCAAGGAGAGTCCAATTGTGTCGGTTGCGATGCCTGACCTTCCAGACACTGGACGGGAATAGCTTGCGCCTTCCACCATTTGCATGCCCCCTGCAAGTGCTGGAAGGAGCACCCGCAGTCCAGTTCCTGATAGTCAAATTGAATATGTCACTGTTGAAGTACACCAGGATGAGGATATGGGTGTTGCTGGCGCTGGGGAGGAAATTGACAAGGAGGATTCTGATAGTGAGGTGGTTTGTTTAAGTCAGGCACCCGGGTAGACACCTGTTGTACGTGGGAGGAATATGACCTTTGACATGCCTGGTCAAAATACAAAAAAAATCAGCTCTTCGGTGTGGAATTATTTCTACACAAATGCGGACAACAGGTGTCAAGCCGTGTGTTGCCTTTGTCAAGCTGCAATAAGTAGGGGTAAGGACGTTAACCACCTCGGAACATCCTCCCTTATATGTTATAAGTCAGTGACAAGTTCAAAAACTTTGGGTGACAGCGGAAGCAGTCCACTGACCAATAAATCCCTTCCTCTTGTAACCAAGCTCCTGCAAACCACACCACCAACTCCCTCAGTGTCAATTTCCTCCTTACCCAGGAAAGCCAATAGTCCTGCATGCCATGTCACTGGCAAGTCTGACGAGTCCTCTCCTGCCTGGGATTCCTCTGATGCATCCTTGAGTGTAACACCTACTGCTGCTGGCGCTGCTGTTGTTGCAGCTGGGAGTCGATCGTCATCCCAGAGGGGAAGTCGGAAGACCACTTGTACTACTTCCAGTAAGCAACTGACTGTCCAACAGTCCTTTGCGAGGAAGATGAAATATCACAGCAGTCATCCTGCTGCAAAGCGGATAACTGAGGCCTTGGCAGCCTGGGCGGTGAGAAACGTGGTTCCGGTATCCATCGTTAATTCAGATCCAACTATAGACTTGATTGAGGTACTGTGTCCCCGGTACCAAATACCATCTAGGTTCCATTTCTCTAGGCAGGCAATACCGAAAATGTACACAGACCTCAGAAAAAGACTCACCAGTGTCCTAAAAAATGCAGTTGTACCCAATGTCCACTTAACCACGGACATGTGGACAAGTGGAGCAGGGTAGACTCAGGACTATATGACTGTGACAGCCCACTGGGTAGATGTATTGCCTCCCGCAGCAAGAACAGCAGCGGCGGCACCAGTAGCTGCATCTCGCAAACGCCAACTCGTTCCTAGGCAGGCTACGCTTTGTATCACCGCTTTCCAGAATACGCACACAGCTGAAAACCTCTTACGGCAACTGAGGAAGATCATCGCAGAATGGCTTACCCCAACTGGACTCTCCTGGGGATTTGTGACATCGGACAACGCCAGCAATATTGTGCGTGCATTACATCTGGGCAAATTCCAGCACGTCCCATGTTTTGCACATACCTTGAATTTGGTGGTGCAGAATTATTTAAAAAACGACAGGGGCGTGCAAGAGATGCTGTTGGTGGCCCGAAGAATTGCGGGCCACTTTCGGCGTTCAGGCACCGCGTACAGAAGACTGGAGCACCACCAAAAATACCTGAACCTGCCCTGCCATCATCTGAAGCAAGAGGTGGTAACGAGGTGGAATTCAACCCTCTATATACTTCAGAGGATGGAGGAGCAGCAAAAGGCCATTCAAGCCTATACATCTGGCCACGATATAGGCAAAGGAGGTGGAATGCACCTGACTCAAGCGCAGTGGAGAATTATTTCAACATTGTGCAAGGTTCTGCAACCCTTTGAACTTGCCACACGTGAAGTCAGTTCAGACACTGCCAGCCTGAGTCAGGTCATTCCCCTCATCAGGCTTTTGCAGAAGAAGCTGGAGACATTGTAGGAGGAGCTAAAACAGAGCGATTCCGCTAGGCATGTGGGACTTGTGGATGGAGCCCTTCATTCGCTTAACCAGGATTCGCGGGTGGTCAATCTGTTGAAATCAGAGCACTACATTTTGGCCACCGTGCTCGATCCTAGATTTAAAACCTACGTTGTATCTCTCTTTCCGGCAGACACAAGTCTGCAGGGGTTCAAAGACCTGCTGGTGAGAAAATTGTCAAGTCAAGCGGAACGTGACCCGTCAACAGCTCCTCCTTCACATTCTCCCGCAACTGGGGGTGTGAGGAAAAGGCTAAGAATTCCGAGCCCACCCACTGGCGGTGATGCAGGGCAGTCTGGAGTGAGTGCTGACATCTGGTCCGGACTGAAGGGCCTGCCAACGATTACTGACATGTCGTCTACTGTCACTGCATATGATTCTCTCACCATTGAAAGAATGGTGGAGGATTATATGAGTGACCGCATCCAAGTAGGCACGTCAGACAGTCCGTACGTATACTGGCAGGAAAAAGAGGCAATTTGGAGGCCCTTGCAGAAACTGGCTTTATTCTACCTAAGTTGCCCTCCCTCCAGTGTGTACTCCGAAAGAGTGTTTAGTGCAGCCGCTCACCTTGTCAGCAATCGGCGTACGAGGTTACTTCCAGAAAATGTGGAGAAGATGATGTTCATTAAAATGAATTATAATCAATTCCTCCGTGGAGACATTCACCAGCTGCAATTGCCTCCAGAAAGTACACGGGGACCTGTGATGGTGGATTCCAGTGGGGACGAATTAATAATCTGTGAGGAGGGGGATGTACACAGTGAAAGCGGTGATGAATCGGACGATGATGATGAGGTGGACATCTTGCCTCTGTAGAGCCAGTTTGTGCAAGGAGAGATTGATTGCTTCTTTTTTGGTGGGGGCCCAAACCAACCAATCATTTCAGTCACAGTCGTGTGGCAGACCCTGTCGCTGAAATGATGGGTTGGTTAAAGTGTGCATGTCCTGTTTATACAACATAAGGGTGGGTGGGAGGGCCCAAGGACAATTCCATCTTGCACCTCTTTTTTCTTTTATTTTTCTTTGCATCATGTGCTGTTTGGGGAGTATTTTTTTGAAGGGCCATCCTGCCTGACACTGCAGTGTCACTCCTAGATGGGCCAGGTGTTTGTGTCGGCCACTAGGGTCGCTTAGCTTAGTCACACAGCTACCTCATTGCGCCTCTTTTTTTCTTTGCATCATGTGCTGTTTGGGGACTATTTTTTTCAAGTGCCATCCTGTCTGACTCTGCAGTGCCACTCCTAGATGGGCCAGGTGTTTGTGTCGGCCACTAGGGTCGCTTAGCTTAGTCACACAGCTACCTCATTGTGCCTCTTTTTTTCTTTGCATCATGTGCTGTTTGGGGACTATTTTTTTCAAGTGCCATCCTGTCTGACACTGCAGTGCCACTCCTAGATGGGCCAGGTGTTTGTGTCGGCCACTTGGGGCGCTGAGCTTAGTCACACAGCTACCTCATTGCGCCTCTTTTTTTCTTTGCATCATGTGCTGTTTGGGGACTATTTTTTTCAAGTGCCATCCTGTCTGACACTGCAGTGCCACTCCTAGATGGGCCAGGTGTTTGTGTCGGCCACTAGGGTCGCTTAGCTTAGTCACACAGCTACCTCATTGCGCCTCTTTTTTTCTATGCATCATGTGCTGTTTGGGACTATTTTTTTCAAGTGCCATCCTGTCTGACACTGCAGTGCCACTCCTAGATGGGCCAGGTGTTTGTGTCGGCCACTAGGGTCGCTTAGCTTAGTCACACAGCTACCTCATTGCACCTCTTTTTTTCTTTGCATCATGTGCTGTTTTGGGACAATTTTTTTGAAGTGCCATCCTGCCTGACACTGCAGTGCCACTCCTAGATGGGCCAGGTGTTTGTGTCGGCCACTTGTGTCGCTTAGCTTAGCCATCCAGCGACCTCGGTGCAAATTTTAGGACTAAAAATAATATTGTGAGGTGTGAGGTGTTCAGAATAGACTGGAAATGAGTGGAAATTATGGTTATTGAGGTTAATAATACTATGGGATCAAAATGACTCCCAAATTCTATGATTTAAGCTGTTTTTTAGTGTTTTTTGAAAAAAACACCCGAATCCAAAACACACCTGAATCCGACAAAAAATTTCCGGTGAGGTTTTGCCAAAACGCTTCCGAACCCAAAACACGGCCGCGGAACCGAACCCAAAACCAAAACACAAATCCCGAAAAATGTCCGGTGCACATCACTAGTAATGTATCAATGTAACAGATTGTGGGAGTTTCATGTCAGCAATTAAAGGACATGATTCTTAATAGTATTCCAAAATTCTGAGCACCAGTATTCAATTTATGGTGATAATAAGTATTTTTCTTTAGAAGATCTAAAACCATGTCTTACATTTAGGTTTGTGTGGAACTTAATGGTTTACAATAAAAGACCATTGGGCTGATTAAGAGGTGTACCTAGACACCGCCGCTGCTGCATCTTTTACCGCTGTCCCATCTCAGTCTTTATGATAATGTTGCAACAAAGCCCTTCTCTTGTGTAAGTCCATGAGTCCAAATGTGAAAGGACTAAGCCGCCCACTTACAATGACATAAGATGCTGCATTTTCATCTGGTGTGTCTTTAGATGTTCCATTGGTTGCACAATCGGCACTGGCACTAGCCCTATGTCAGGTGTAGTTTCTCTATCTGACTTTGGCCTGCTATGTGAGCAGCTGTGTGCTGCATTCACCTCAGAATCTGACCTTACATTGTTTTTCACACTTGTGTTATTCACCTAATCTGTTGTTGTCCACAAGAGCATAGCCTCACTTGTCATACTCCAGTACACTTCAGAGTTTTGACTATAAAAATTATTAGGATAATACAGAGAACATAGGTATAAGTTATGAATATCATCTTTGTATTATTTATTCCATCTTTGTTTTGCTCTAATCATTTTTGTAGTGAAAACTCACCACCAAGTCATATGTATAATATGTGTGCAAATCTGGCTCTGATACTAGCCAGTGCTTTCCCAGACATTGGCCTCACCAGACATCACTGGATCCTAAGAATTGAACTACCAAGGTAGAGATGGTGCTGACAAGTGTTTTAGATCCTCAAGCTGCTGAAAGAGAAGGGCTAGTTAAACCCTTTAGAGAACAAATGGATACAAAGTAATTCAGCGCTGATAGCTAGATGGATATGTATTAAGAAATGTATTGCTTAAGAACATACATCATTGATTCTTAATGTAATAACATGTATTTTACTGTTGCAACAGATATTAATAAAATCAAAAAATATGGTACCAAAAACCAAAAGATTAAAAGTTCCAAAGATAGGGCCAAGATCAACACTGCTTAGTTATGGAAAAAAATGTCTTGAAATGCTGGGTATAAGCAAGATGCCTTATCCTGGGGAAATAGATAAAAGGTGTTACCAGTTCACTGTGGTGAGTCCTCCAATCGGTTAGCACTCCGTAAGTAGTGGGGGTTCTCTCACTTATTCTGGTAGTCCCGTGCTGGAATTGATTTGGGAATAGAACCTTGGCAGGTCCTGATGCAATTTCCTTCCCTGAAGTTATTCCATAGGGTTCACCGTTCCCTAAGTGGAAATACCTTAAAAAACACTATTTGTTAAATTAATGATGGTCACATGATCGCTTATCCCGGAAGTAGGAAGAGAATATAGGCCAATCAACCGACCGTGACGAAGGTCATGTGATCCGATTGATATAGAGCAGTCTTTCCATCTGAAAAGTATGTCCCGGGTTTCAAAAAAGTTTCGCAATGTTGCCTAGTGATGATGTAAATAACCCGGTCACGTGATCGGAATTCGGTCACGGGACCTATCTTGACTGTGATGTAGGTCATGTGATCTCTCCTCCGGAAGATGTGTCCGGGGTTTAAATAAAGATTTATACTGTTGCTTAGCGACGAGATAAATAACAAGGCCACGTGATCAGAACCCGGTCACGTGACCTATTCTGACGAGCTATATAACCTCTCTTTCATTAAAACGAAAGAGAGGTTTGAAACGCACGCCTGAACTGCTGCTATATTCTCTTCCTACTTCCGGGATAAGCGATCATGTGACCATCATTAATTTAACAAATAGTGTTTTTTAAGGTATTTCTACACCTCGTTTTTATTAGTGTTTAACAGGACTGTCTTCTGGTATCCCATATAACGATTTAATCAGATTAGTGTTCTAATTTGATAATTTTATTAATTGATTGTGAATTACACACCTGGGGCACAGTATGATCAACACTGCTATATAAGGGCTCCATTTACACTGCATCTACACCTTGAAAAAGCTGCGCCTAGCAGTGAAACGCGTTGGTGATAAAGACTGGGACCCCCATACTGCAAGAATTGCCGGTAATCCACTTAGGGAACGGTGAACCCTATGGAATAACTTCAGGGAAGGAAATTGCATCAGGACCTGCCAAGGTTCTATTCCCAAATCAATTCCAGCACGGGACTACCAGAATAAGTGAGAGAACCCCCACTACTTACGGAGTGCTAACCGATTGGAGGACTCACCACAGTGAACTGGTAACACCTTTTATCTATTTCCCCAGGATAAGGCATCTTGCTTATACCCAGCATTTCAAGAAATTTTTTTCCATAACTAAGCAGTGTTGATCTTGGCCCTATCTTTGGAACTTTTAATCTTTTGGTTTTTGGTACCATATTTTTTGATTTTATTCATATCTGTTGCAACAGTAAAATACATGTTATTACATTAAGAATCAATGATGTATGTTCTTAAGCAATAAATTTCTTAATACATATCCATCTAGCTATCAGCGCTGAATTACTTTGTATCCATTTGATCACTGGATCCTAGTGTGTTAGTAGGTGAAATAGCACAATCACAATAAGAAAAATCAATAATCTTAACATTAACCTATACAATAGGACATAACGGGATGGTATTAGGATCCCGGTGCTTGGGGTGACAGTGGTCAGAATATCGACATCGGTATCCGAACACACTGGATTCCAATACCTGGAAGATAAGTATGCTAACCTTCCCTTCCTGCAGCCTGACCCCAACTGTCCCCCCTGCAGCCTAAACCTACACCCCCTCCCTGCAGCCTAACTGTAACCCTCCTTCCCCCACAGCCTAACCCTAACCCTCTCCAGTGGTGCCTAACCCTAAGCCTCCCTCCCACAGCTGAAATCTAACCTCCCTATTCCTCGTAGCCTAACCCCAGCCCTCCCCCCACCGCCTAAACCTAACCTACCCCTGCAGCTTGACCCTAAGTAGCCCTGGCATACTTACGTTCGGGATGCTGGCAGTCGGTATTCTGGTGCAAGCATTTTGATCCATGTAGGAATCTCTGCGTCTTCATTTCTGACCAGTGTCGGGATTTTGGCATCATATTTTCGACTACCGACATCCTGAACTCTAGTATGTTGACCAGATCCCACACATAACATATTGTTACGTAGTTGGTATATTTTATGTCAGATTCATTATTTTAGGTAAAAAGGGGCTAAGAGAAAGTAATAAATATTTTATGTAAAAGGGGGTTAAGAAAAATAGGTTTTTGTCATTACAGCTGCTTTAAATAGCAATGACACTTTTTGATGTTGTACTACAGGGCCCAGGTGTATTAATTTAGTTGTATGAAGTTTTTAACATTAAGGGCTCTATTTATGTGCGCTAACTGAAAATCTGAAACTCTGCTTTTTTCAGCGAGTTTAGTGCCTTTCTGGTTATGATGGGCTCCCACTGCTGGATATAGGTAAGGACATCAGGAGATGCAATACCACAGTCCCCAATATCTGCCTAAATGCAGGAAAAAAATCAGAGATTTTCCCTGTTGTGTTGTGATAAAAAGCTTTTTCCAGGGAAAATGATGGAGAAACGGTTTATCCCTACTGTCTCAATTGACCCATATATAACATTTAACTTTAAATAAACAACATTTTAATATTTAGCATTGATTACAGCTAAAAAATTAAGTCTAGGGTTTTCAAAAGGTTCTAACATCAATGGACATGCACCGAAGTATGAGTTATTTTAAACCACAAATTCCTGTGGGATTATTTTTACGGAATAAGGTACCAGATTCAATATATGTGAAATATGATTTTCAAAAGTTATTATTTCATAAAGCCCAGTCAGCATTTTTACATGTTCATGTTAAAGCAACTGTCACTTTCAGGTGACATTAATTTATTATTCTCGGCATATATGTGACCTTGCTAAATACATTGCTTTATTTGTATATCGTCTTTGCTTTTCAGTCATGTATTGATATGACCAGAGATCACTGTTTCTTTTTATTGCACTGGGAATACAACTTAATTAAAATGTGGAGTACAGTATTATTGTTGTTAAATATTAGTATAACAAACTTACTTGGTGATATTTCTAAATGACTGAAAAGCACAGAAGATAGAGTATCTATAGGAATAAAGTATTTAGTAAAAAATGCAGTAAGTCATGCGTAAGGCAATAAATGAAGGCCATTTGGAGGTGGAAACCTGCATTATGGGGATCATTCAGGTGCAACAGATTTTGTTCTATTATGCACAAATTTCTGATGTTCACCATGTGCAGGACCCAGTCTGTGTGTGCACAGATGGGTCCTGCAACATTGGAAGCAGGGCGGCAGCAGACTCCCAGTGATTGACAGTTCGGGGAGTTGGTGGGGGGCTGCAATGGTTTAAATTTGTGGAATGGAGATTTCCTGGCCTCTGCTAAGGGCCGCCTAATGGTGGGAGGGAGCTCCGTTGCTGTGTCCTAGGATGCAGCTCAGATACTGTTATTGTCGCTGGAGGCATCTGCTTGTGCAGTATTAGACGCCTACTGCTGCACTACCATACAGCGCTATCACTGCTGCTTCCAAGGACATCTGAAATAGGCTCTATGTCAGCAACTTAAATTTGGCTCTGCTTGAGCCTATTTATAATGTTTAAGTTTATTCCTAATATTTAAATAGCAATAGAAGTAAGTGTTCCTCCTACATGCAGTCTTTCTAAGAAAATATTACCACTTTACAAAATATCATTCCAAATGTTTCCATAACTTTTAAAACAAACATTAAAGAATTGGCCTTATTATAACAATATACTGTGGAATTGATTCATTTATTGAACATGTCTACTGCTTATAATTTGCAGAGCTGTCCATACAGATAGAGCATCGTTGTTGCAGGTCCCAGTCATTGCTATGCATCTGGGATGCCTCATCATGTTGACAGTGGGGGTTACTGATACTGGCAGTTGCCAGGCAACTGGGACTCCGCTGGCTCTCTGTTTCCCTGTTATGGCTGTTATCTAGCAGCGGGACATCTGTGTGTTCATGCATCTTTACAACTGCATCAGGTTTATTTATTTAAGGGACTTGTCTACCTGGCGCTCTGCTATTGGTCCCTTCTTCTGATAATAGGCAGCCAGTCCTGCACCACCTTCCAGTGATAGTTCCATAGTTCCGGCATGCCTGATTCTAGTGTCTAGTTTTCAGAATCTAGTTTGGAAGCCTTGTCAGTTGTTCCCTGTTTGCTGAACACTGTCATGCATTGCCTGGCCTTGCTATGTACCTAAAGAACTCTATCAGCTAAGTGACTTGCCACAATACCCTGTCCTTGCTGCTTAAATATTTGCTCTGTGCTTTGTGAATTTACTGGTTTATTATCATTGCAACCTCATATTGGACTGCTGTGTATACTCAGTATATCTTGTACTTTTCACTTCCACTGTGGGTTCCTGTGTAATACATTATAACTTTGTTGCCTTATTAAAGTATTGAGAATATCTTCATTACTCATTACTAACAGCAGTAGTCACAGTGCTGTATCCTGGGGATGCATTCAGGCTCTGGCTCCATTCTGTGAAATTACCCATCAAGTGTTTCCCACCTTTGCTAAATTTTGTGCTACACTCCAGACCTCATAATACTATCTTATGGTAAAGTACACATCCACAGTTTGCATATTACTGTGCTGAGAGATCCTTGTCATATCTTGCTCCAGAATCCAAAACACATCTGGTATTCTACAGATGTACTGTTAACTGTTTCCATGCCATTCTCAGTTGCCTACAGTTACAACTGTAGCTAATAATCCTGTGGTCTCCAGCCAATTGAGTAAACCCCTACTGCTAAAGGTCTAAGTCAGGCATTCCCAACCGCGGTCCTCAAGGCACAACAACAGTGCAGGTTTTAGTGATATACAGGCTTCAGCACAGATGGTTAAATCAAAATAACTGAGGTACTAATTAAGTCACCTAAGGTACTAATTAAGTCACTAAAACCTGCACTGTTGGTGTGCCTTAAAGACCGAGGTTGGGAAACACTGGTCTAAGTCCTGGCAGCCACCTAATTAAAAGTGTGTACATCTTTAGAGTGATCATGCTCAGTTGGATAGACTTTTTATCTAATCACAAGTGGAAAATGCAACATAGCATGCAGAGCTGGCTTAAGCAGAAGATTCAAGCAGCTCACAAAGGTAACATAAGACAAAATGTAAATATTAATGCAAATTAATGCTAAGATCCATCTTCCAAAATCCCCCTTTAAAAGATCACATTGGGAATATACTTTTTCGCTAAGTGAGGACCAATGGCAAAATATCACATAAGGTCAACATGGGCCTGGAACTGAAATTTATTAATGGGTTGCGAACAGCACAACAAGGGTGAGAGTACTGATGTAGGTGGCATCACCAGTGCTTGGGGCAGGGGTCTGTACAGAATGTGTGGAACCATAGAGGGTATAGCTAGCACTTACCACCTACTGTATTTTGAAGAAGAAAAAGGGGACAACGTGTGTGGTGTGGTCTGATATGTTTGTAACACCTATCCACATAATGGATAGAACATATATGTATAATATAAATGTACTGTGTTTTTATATATACTAAAATGTGAATTGATTGTATTATATTGTGCAGTTTACATATAAATGTATACAGCTGTAGTGTGTTTTATTTGTATACAGTGGATGCAATCAAGTAATTTACTGTATTGGGGGGACTGTAGACTAATGCAGTATCTCTGGCACTGAAGGGGTGCCATTTGCAGTTTGTGAAATGACAGTTGGAGCCAGCCATTGAGTGGTTCTTCTGGGGCTTTCTGGCTGGTGCTGAGGAGATTACCTGAGGCAGTGGAGGTTGTAAACAGAGCCAAAGGTAGATGCTGTCAGATGATTTGGGGAGAAAGCGTACAGTGGTGCCACATTCTAAGGTGGTCTAGGAATAGGAGCCGATCAGTGACAGCTGGTTGTAGGTGCCACAACCCTGCCTCTTGAGGGGTTTGGACAGTGGAAGCTGAGTCAGATAAAATGGAGGAGAGTAGAGATGCTATGGACAGGTCTGATTGAGAAGGTCACACACTATACTTCTTAACTAGTTAAGTACAGCAGAATTGTGCACTTAATAAAGATAACTATGGTGAACTTGGCTAAGAGACTGCAGAGAAGATTACCCTCCTCTACACCTGCAAAATCTCCCAAAGGAATATTAAATTGAGGAATTGCCAATACAGCATGATCTCATCAGACCTGAGTGAGTAGCTACCAACCCTAAGGACATAAAAGCTCTGTAGTAGCTTGAAGTCAGTTGAGTAGCAGTTCAGGAGCTCAGGAGAGTAATATCTGCCGAATAAAACATTTTGAAATCTACCCATCATGTAGCTACTGAGATAACTGGACAAATTTTATGCATTAGACCTTTCAGTTTGGAACTCGATAAACTAAACATCAGACACTGATCAGAAACTATTTAATTTCAGCAAAGGATTAGAGGAGATAACGAAGATAGTCCCTCTGTATTAAAACTTCATATTGGCGATTGTAAAAGACTAAAAACTATGTGTACCATGAGTATGTCCATGTACATTGACTTTATGGGAAATCTTAAGAACAGTAAACCAATGGGTTAAACACTTTAAAGCTTTAAAGTAGCAGATTTGTAGACAGTGTAAAGTTGTGTGTGGACCGTCATGTTTTGGTTTTGCAACTACCACCCTCAGTGTTTTAGTTTTGATTTTCAGTTTTTACAAAACCAACTGCAAGTGTTTTGGTTCAGATTCGGATTGGTTTTGGCTTTGGATTTCTTGAAAATTGATAAAAACAGCATAAATCATGTAATTGGACCTATTTTTGTTCCTACAGTATTTTTTACAAAAATAGCATTAATTTACAGTCATTACCAGTCAATATTCACCACCTCACAGCTCACAATATTGTTCACAAATATTGGCAAAAGGCTATAGTATGCTGGCTGGCTAAACTAGGTGATAGAGCAGTGACACAAACACAGGGCTCTTTAAAAGAATATAGCACATCTATGATACATCATTGCACAGCAGTGGCAGTCAGTAAAGGTAGTTTAAACTATATGACCCCATAGAAAGAATGTTTTCATTAATCAAGAAATAGATCAGAGGCCCGAGGGTAGTACATGGAAATGGAGGTGGAGTATTTATTGGAAGGCAGGTAAAGCATTGATTGACAGATTAAAAAAAGAGATTTGGAACAAATTATTAAAAACCTAGAATCCTAGTCACAGGCCTTAGTAGTCAGGAGAATACAAGAGATGCAAATGGCTTTGTGATAGAAAGAAGACTGTCAATAAGCAGGACGTAAGTATCCCAGATAGGATAGGGTTAGGCTGTGTGGGGAAGGTTAGGGTTAGGCTGAAGGAGGGAGGGTTAGGGTTAGGCTTCTGAAAGGGAGGGTTAGGGTCAGGCTACAGGGAGGGGAGGTTAGGCTTAGGCTGTGGTGAGGGAGGATTAGGTTTAGGCTGCGGGGTGGTGGGAAAGTTGGGTTAGGGGGAGGGAGAGGATTAGGGTTAGGTTTAGGCTGCTGGGTGGGGGGAAAGTTGGGTTAGGGTGAGGGAGAGGATTAGGTATTTAAAACAGTCGGGATGCTGGTGTTGGCATTCTGACCACCGGCTTCCCGACTTCCGGTATCTCATACCCAACCCAGTAAAGGATTGACTTGCGAGATATAGAAGACTGTCATCAATGCTCCCAAAAAAGACAGCAAATAATGATAAAAAAACATGGTGTACAATGGAATAGTTCTTTGGCCCTCCCCCCCTTATTTATTATTTCTTAACAGTTTCTTATATAGAGCAGCAAATTCTGTTGCGCTTTACAACTGGACACAATTAGAAGACAAAACCAGGTAAAAACAAACACTCATAGAGGTAGAAGGGCCCTGTTCGCAAGTTTACAATCTATGGGGAATATTAAAACAGACATGCACAATTTAACAAACCAAGCACTTCAGCAATGGGAACTAAACTGCTCTTTTTTTTCTTCAATATATATTTATTGTTTTATAAAGCAAACATAAAAGTAACAATAAGCAATATTCTGTCAGTGGTACAAAAACCATGAGGGCAATTACACAATGCCACATACAAGGATCAGTACCATGGATTATGATTAAACAGTCAATGGTGGCTTAACCAATAAACAGAAAAATCCACATTCACACAAACAGAGAAAAAGAAGAAAAATAAAAAACAAAAGAAATAAAAGGGGTAATAAAAAAACACCTACAAAGTCAGAGGGGTGGGAGACAGGGAAAAGTGAAGGAAGACAGAAGATAGCCTATTTAAAGTGCCACGATCTCAAATCACACCTTCTTTGTAATCTGTAACTGCTCTTTTGTTGCTGAAATACTTGGTTTGGCTGGGCACTCACAAAAGACCACAAATTTGTAGTTTGGTTAAACCAACCTACCAATGGGCTTAAGGTGGCTAAAAGTGTTGTTATTCATTGTCACATTTAGAACATGTTAGCCTCTACATTATCCTCATCATCACCCTCCTAACTGCTGTTGATATCATCATCATCATCATCATCATCATCACCACCACAATATTGCTTATCCCCCCTGGAATCCACTGTTACAGAAAAGTTTCTGTTTGTTGTAATTGGTGGCACAGGTCTTCCTTAATTGTAATTCAATTTAATTAAAATTCATTTTTCCACATCTTTTGTAAGTAGCCTCCTATGCCGATCACTCACAAGGTTCCCAGTTGTGCTAAAGATGCTTTTTGAGTACACACTGGAGAATGGACAGTTTATGTACACCAAAGTTAGTTTTTCCTCCTACTGTAGTATTCAAAGCAATTGTGTAGTTTGCTAATTTGTACATTGTCATTAAAATAATACTCCACCATCCTATTGATATTTACTGTATCAGATTGAGTCATGGTGTCAATAATTGTTAGCAGTTCTGTAATGCCTGGCAGCAGGGTTACAAAGTCCAGGGGGATTGCCTATTGTGCCCCTTTCAAGGACCCTAACACCTGCTTTGGGACAAACTGCATTTGGGACTATCTAGCCAGGGTGCATGGGATTATGCTGGGGAGCTGAGCCTCCTCACCTGTATCCTAACCGGGACTAATTGGTATCGGTCAGTTGAGCTGAGTAGGGAGCCGAGCTACTGTAAGTGAATGGTGGTAGCTAGAGTACTGCTGTTGGAGACTTGGGACCTCTTTCGGGACCAAGCAGTATAAAAGGGCTAGCTTTATTAGATGCTGTGCTGCTCTCCCCACCAAATTCAAGCCCCAGACTAAGCTCTTGTGAGGCAGGATCTGCGTGAGACTGAATCCAAAAGTAAGGAGGGCAAGGACTCTTACCCCAGCCATAGTCCTTCCCTCCCTGACCTTCCCACATAGAATTGCTGCTAAGTCTTCAGGGAGCAGCCAACGTCATCCAAAGGGGAGGCACCATTCCTAAGGAAACCAAAGTGTGCACCTATCATCCAGAAATCTAGCAATTGGCTCTGTCTCCCCTTTCCCTTCCTGTGAGCTCAGCTCAACTGCCAAAAAAATTACTCTTCAGCGCATCACAGAGAGGACAAGGCAGGTACTGCAACTGACATTCAATGAGTTAAATTAACACAGCAGCTCAGTTCTCCTTTAGACAGACCCCCATCAGACTGAACTGTAACAATATAAAAACCAGGAATTGGATAAAAGACTACTTCCAGCCAATTATCCTCTCTGAACATTCAATATTATAATTAATCGAGCAGTTACAATATAAAATTATACATATTGCTACTGACTAGACTGTAATCATATTGTACTCCCGGCTATTGCCCCCCTTACCAAACCCATAATTGTACTCAAGGACTCCAGCACCCAACAACAGCATGTTGTAGGGCTTGGGAATATCAGCGACAATACCTTCTTGAGATACTTCCCCAATTGGGATAGACAGTACACAAATGAGTAACAGAGTAATAAACTGTTGTTAGTAACTTATTATATCTACCTTTCATATATTATTTCCCTTTTCCGTTATTTATAGTTATAATAAGATATTGGTTTAAAGTTAAGTCAATTGAACAATTTTATCAACAAGATTGTAACACTTGACCTTTCTACGATTGTGAGTCTGCTTGTAAGCAGAGCAATCTTTTGAATACATATGGTATAATGTTATTGCAGCAGGTCCTACTTTTTTTTAGAGATTATATAACTTTTTTGCAGTTTAAAACCTGACCTAAAAAGACAAAACAGTTGTGAATGTTATCGGATTGTAAAAAATAAATTAACCTTTTCAAAAACATAACCTGCTTTGAATTTCTCGAATAATGGAAAAAGAAGAAATGTCTTCTCTGAAATAATGTTTCACAAGAGGAACAGCTAAACTGAGAGTAGAGAAGTCCCTCGCAAGGTAAAATCTCACTCCACACTACTAGATCGTTGGAGGTCTCGAACAGAGTATTACAATTCTTTTAAGCCTGACCAGATGTCATGATGTTGTATCACTCGGAGTTAACTGATCATCATCACCAGTGGATATTTTGGAATAGGTCAGGTTTTCCTGGTAGCAACAGTTGCTGGAAAAGTCAAAGCAGAAGACATCATTGTGTAAGGTGCCATCAACATGACAACTTTCTTACAATGAGCTTGCTGCATCTCTTAAGATCTGGATCATTTGGAAAGAAAAATGTTGCAAATTACTGAAATCTTAGATCTAGCTTGCTTGCCAAAATGTAATTATCCAGTGTCAAGATGTTGCAAACCCTTGTGTCCTGGCAAAACACAAAAATAATTTGATCTACAAGTACAACAAACTTATTGGAATCACATTATTTAATTTCTTCCTTCAGCTTCTCTAGCTGCTTTTCCAGTAGTTTAATTAAAGGAATCACCTGACTCAAGCTGGCACTGTCTGAACTCACTTCATTGGTTACATTTTCAAATGGCTTCAGTAGCTTGCATAAAAACAAAAGTATTCTCCATTGTGCTTGACTAAGGTAACATGTCCCCACTTTCCCTATTGAATGCTCTGATAATTATGCTTGAATAACTTGTTGCTGTTACTCCAGTTGCAGAAGCATATAGAGGGTGGAATGATGACTGGTTACTACCTCTTACATCAGTTGTTAGCAAATCAAATTACATTTATAGTAGATTGCATCCACTGCAATCTTTTACTTGCGGTTGCTGAATGCTAAAAATGTCCAGATTTTTTTTATGGCCACAGTCAGCATATCATTATTTAGGGAACTAAACCATAATTTTATTCTGTGTACAAAACATGGTACTGTAAATGTTGAAATTCACCAACTCGTTATTTGTGTTTTCAGAAATCACAAATCCTGAGGAGAGACCACAAATTTACCACAAATGGCAAAATGCGCCTATTCAGTTGTTTGTGAAAGTGGATTCATGGTTATTTTATTGCAACTATAAATTCACCAACTCTGAGCAGGTGACATACTGTATTTGGGAAAAATCCCTAGTTTAACGTAAAAATTTGGGATTTGGTTCAGAAGTTGAAAGTTTTTAATTATTTTTAATTGCCCAGTAATTACATGGGCTTGAAAAATGCTAAATGATGGATATTGGGATACAAAGTATTGGATAGATATATTGTGGAGCTTTGTGAGTGGGACAAGTGTTTTTAGACTTGCAGGTAAGAGTAATCTGTCTCTTTCCACTTTTTTTAAAAGTCCCCTAAAATGACACAAATATATACTTATACCCATTTTTATGTACCCCATAATTAATGAAACCCCTTTTTTGCTGAAGAAAAATGCTTTCTATCAATTTGTACATTAACAAAATGCATATAACAGCCATTTGGCTTAATTTAACTAGAAATAGTTTTATTTTAACAAATAATAAACTATCTGATGTTAGTTTTTTTTTTTTTTAAGTGTTACAGGCAAATTTACAAATTTTTCACTTTTTAATTTTGGTACCAATTTTCACTGTAATCCCTATTTTCACAATTTTGAAATTGGATATGCAAATCGCAGGAGCGTGCATATACTGTAGTATTTTTGAGGGAAAAAATATGCGAATGCGGCTAAATGGCAATTGCGGTAAAGTACTGCAATTTCGCTGGTAATTGAATTCACCCCTTAGTGGGGAAAGCCATTTTGCTTTCCATCAGATTGGCACTATGGCCCTCATTCCAAGTTGTTCGCTCGCTAGCTGCTTTTAGCAGCCGTGCAAACGCTAAACCGCCGCCCTCTGGGAGTGTATCTTAGCTTAGCAGAAGTGTGAACGAAAGGATCGCAGCGCTGCTACAAAAAAAGATTGTGCAATTTCTAAGCAGCTCGAGACCTACTCCTAGCTTGCGATCACTTCAGACTCTTTAGTTCCTGTTTTGACGTCACGCCTGCGTTTCCCCAGGCACGCCTGCGTTTGTATCTGACATGCCTGCGCTTTTACACACACTCCTTGAAAACGGTCAGTTACCTCCCATAAACACCCACTTCCTGTCAATTACTCTGCGGCCAGCAGTGCGATTGAAAAGCGTCGCTAGACCTTGTGTGAAACTGCATTGGCTGTTGTGAAAGTACATCGCACATTTGCATTGCGCCGCATACGCATGCGCAGAATTGCCAATATTTTGCCTGATTGCTGCACAGCGACCGAAAACAGCTAGCGAACAACTCGGAATGACGACCTATGCCTCTTAGTGCAGACAGTGATACAGAGAGTAGCCTGTAGGTGAATGAACTTGCATTGTATGTTAGATAATAATAATGCTGCTGCTGAAGGGACATGTGACTTCAACAAATTGTCTAAAACCATATGCATTAATGATATATATTAGATACAGATCAAAGGCTAACATAGCTATCATGGCTTCACTGATCCACAGTGCAATTTTATGGCAGCTTTCTGATACCCCTTTCACACCGCAGCTTGTACCCGGTAATTTGCCGTTTTTACTGGCTACCTAAACGGTTTGAGCTGCGATGTGAAAGGGTCACCTTCAATTTACCGTTTACAAAATACCGGTATTTTGAAACGGTAAAAAAGCAGGGTCCTACCCGTTTCAGACCCGTTTAATTGTGCAGTGCAAAAGGGTCTGAAACGGTATTTGCAAGCCCCAGAAGGTGATAGGCTGTCTCCATGTGTGATCTCACCAGGCAGAAGCAGGAAATAAACATTTAAAATGACAACCACTGTTTTGTATGGGTGAAACGGGTTCAGTGTGAAAGGTACCAAAACGGTAATGAAATGGTAATATACTGGTTACAACATGCGATGTGAAGGGGGTTAAACTGCTCAGACCCGATTTAAGAACCGTTTAAAGAACCGTTTCAAAAGCAGGTTTTGCAATGTGAAAGCAGCAATACTTAGCTTCTCTTGCAAATGCTTGTTTCACAGACAATTGTTGTTTGAAACCACTAGGGGGGAATTTACTAAGAATTGTGAATTTTCTAGTGGCCAATTCATATGGCATTCACATGTCAAACTAATTTTTGCAGAACAAATTGCAGAAAATCACCATCAGAACAAACTGTCAAAATAACATTAATACCAATGCAAATTGCAAATGTACTGTACTACTGTAAGAATTATTTGAGCATAATCAATCAGACTCACACCAAAATCACACCTAAATGCACTAAATCAATACATTTGCTTTTAACAAGCATGTTGACATGTGGAAACCAGGATGCTACTAAAATCCCACCAAGTCAGCTGCAGCACTCTCCTTTTGCTCTCAAGCATGACTGAGGCTAGGTATGTAGTGATGTGCTCACAAGCACTTATTTCATGTGCTCTGAATCAGCTTACTTAAAGGGCCCAGGAACAAGAAACAGAACAGAGGACTCAGCAGGTAGGGGTGCCACAGAGCCTACATAGGTTCTTCCATGGGTGTCTGAACCTCAATGATGAGTCTGATGACAGGGTCATACATATGTTCTGCCTCAATGGCAACAACTTCATGTAACTGTATGTCCTCATCAAAACTCATCTTGAGCCAGACACTGCACGGGCATGAGCTTTAGCAGCCCTACACAAACTGTGACTGTTTTGCACTTCTTTGCTACTGGGAACTTTCAGTCAGTGATGGGGAGGGTGATAGGCATGTCATAAGCCACCTTCTCCCACTATCTCGGCCAAGTCCTTGCCACACTCTGGATCCTCTCGCTGTATCTTCTTACCTAGACAAGAGTCACAGTGGCATGATGTCAGGATAACTTTTTATAGGATTGCATACATGCCCAGTGTCAGTGGTGCTATAGACTGCACACACATTGAACTAAACCCACCTAGGGTGTGCGTTCACATTTATTTAAACAGGCACCGCAACTATTCCACCAACATGTGGGTGGTTTTTTAGACAAACCTATGAATGTTGAGTGTTGTGCTCAGCTACCTGTGATGCCTTTATTCTCAGTCAGTCATCCCTGATTGAAAAGTTTGTGGTGGCCAAATGCAGGAGGGATGTCTGATTGGTCAGTACACATTTCTCTGGTTACTACACACTCAGAAATTTGGTCAAGTCAACTTCAAATAGATTTCTAGAGTAGTCTTACAGGGGATTTGGGGTATGGATGTTTCTCATTGCTTTTGACTCTGTTGTCGCTTCCTGATAGTCCTGATGAGTGAAAGTATAATGATGCATATTAATTCACTAAATCAATGATAGGACATACAGTACATTTGGTCTATTAAATTCTAGGTTCCGCTCTCTTGATAGATCTGGGGGTACGCAGTGCGCATGCGCTAAGTATTTTAGCACAAAACTTAGTAGATTTACTCACGTCCGTACTAAGAATTTTCATCGTTGAAGTGATCGGAGTGTGATTGACAGGAAGTGGGTGTTTCTGGGCAGAAACTGACAGTTTTCTGGGAGTGTGCGGAAAAACACAGGCGTGCCAAGAAAAAATGCAGGAGTGTCTGAAGAAACGGGGGAGTGGCTGGCTGAAAGCAGGGCGTGTTTTTGACGTCAAACCAGGAATGAAACGGGCTGAGCTGATCGCAGTGTAGGAGTAAGTCTGGAGGCACTCAGAAACTGCTAAGAATTTTCTATTCGCAATTCTGCTAATCTTTCATTCGCAATTCTGCTAAGCTAAGATACACTCCCAGAGGGCGGCGGCCTAGCGTGTGCAATGCTGCTAAATTGTGCTAGCGAGTGAACAACTCGGAATGACCCCCATTGTGCACTGCTGCTATGTAGTGCATATTTTGTGTCTTAATCAACCATCCCTGCTGGATTATGCAACACAAATTCAGCAGGCAGTGCTATTGTTTAATCTGAAGACTCACAGAGTGGGAGGCAGACTAGGGTTTCGGAAATCAACCATTTCACTGTAAGTATATTACACAACATTGCTATTTTTACATTTACTAAAAATACCTTTTCTAAATTCTTACAAATAGCATCCTGTAGTAAATGTTAAATTATGTGTCTTGCCTTCTCTCTAAATTAATGTTTGACCTCACCTGTGGTGAACTACTTTTCCAAGGTGTTTTAACACAGGTAATGCAATGCAAAAATAAAGACTGAAGTACAGTTGCAAAGTATTTAGCCCCTTCTGCAATGTGTCCTTTAACATCTGACTCATTTAAAGTACTAAATGAAAAATTTTTCTAAAGGAAGGACAATTTCCCTTTAAAAAAATCTACATTACTTGCCCTTGCCAGTTCAAAAAGACCAAACACATCAGCATACAATGGTTCTGCTATGAAACACCTGAAATAACCACACTTTCACAAATGCCTTCTGTTTTGTGACAAGTGTCTCATTTGTGTGTCCATTAGTGCCCTATGACAGCCATAGAATGCTGCCATTGGTGAAAGGAAGACAGATGCAGCATCAGCACCTGTATTAAGTCTAGGCTGGGTGGGCTTGGTGTTTGCAGCCATTGTGGTGTGACTGGAATCATATGTAATGCAAACGTTCCATCTTCTTGTGTTTCTTCAGGCTGTATAAATGGCTCTAATGTTGGCTCAGTTTTTGGGGCCCAAGGATCTTGACTCAGTAGGTCAAGTGAATAGAGGAAATACAAGGGTACACACAGTAGAATGACCAATTGTGATGTCTGGACCAGAAAAAAAAGTTTAAAAATCAGCAAGTACTGGTCCAAAACAACATACAGTAAATCAGTTTGCCATTCCAATATGCAGATGATTGATTTTGTGCATCAAATGTACACAGGATGATATACTATGCTTTTAGTATAGCTTCATGCATCACACATATGGTTGTACATAGCAAACATGTATCATTTCTCAATAAGACTGTAAAAAAATTTACTTTATATGCAAGTTCTTGCCTATGCTAAACTTCTCCACTGTGTAGCTTTGCCACTTTTAATCTAACTCTCTTTGCACGTTACATCTGCCCCACCTGCAGTGCAACATGGTTTTGCCAAATAGCTAACTTTTTTGGTTTGCTAATAAATTTGTGTCCTGTATATGGCGAGATTGAACCACTTCAGGCAGGATGATGCCACACAGCCACTCTTTGTATTACAGCCATTCTAACTGGAAGGAGGAGCCAGTACCATTCTGCATCTGGTATCAGAACTCAGTGGCCATTTTGTGCTTGACCTGATTCTTTATTTAATTGAAGTGCTGCTTGTATACCTCTACATTGCATGCACTTCAGCAGCCCCAAGCAGTTGACCTCCTTCAAAATCTTTGCCACATAAGGGATTTCTGATTACTAGTCCTTGAGGAGTAGCGGCCAAACAGTTGGTCATAATGCCTCATGACTCTAGTCACAAGGGCAATATTCTCAATAGAGATGAGCGGGTTCAGATTTCAGAAATCCAAACCATCCGAACTTAACGATTTGAGCCAGTAACCGAGTCTGGCTCGGTAATTCCCGCCAGACTCGGATCCCAGAATGAGACAAAACGTCATCATATTGCTGCCGGATTCTCGCAAGCTTTGGATTCCATATAAGGAGCCATGTGTCACCAACATTTTCACTCCGGAATTGGAGAGTGAGGGAGAAAGACTTTTGTCTTTCTGTGGGTGGTGGAGTCGGGTGGGGTCAGTGTGTGCTCTTTATGGGTGCTGTCCTGTGGTGTCCTGTTCTGTTAAGGGTGTGGTATATGGGTTTAACTGACCTGTATGCAGTAAAAAATACAGGGGTGTTGTATAAATAAATGTACACTGGCCCAATCTTGTATGCTGTAAAAATACAGGTATGTTGTTAAAATACAGGGGTGCTGGCCCTGTCATGTATGTTGTAAAAATACAGGGGTGCTGTGAAGATACAGAGGAGCTGTGTCCCTGTCTTGTATGCTGTAAAAATACAGGGTGTTGTTAAACTATAGGGGTGCTGGCCCTGTCCTGTATGCTGTAAAAATACAGGGGTGTTGTTAAAATGCAGGAGTGCTGTTAAATACAGGGGTGCTGTGTCTCTGTCTTGTATGGTGTAAAAATACAGGGGGGGTGTTAAATAAAGGTACACAGACCATGTCCTCTATGCTGTAAAACTATAGTGGTGTTAAAATAAACGTAAACTGGCCCTGTCCTTTATGCTGTAAAAATAAAGGTGTGTTGTTAAAATACAGGGGTGCTGTGAAAATAAAGAGGTGCTGTGTCCCTGTCTTGTGTGCTGTAAAAATACTGGGGTGTTTTTAAAATAAACATACCTGGCCCTGTCCTGTATGCTGTAAAAATACAAGGGTGTTGTTAAAATAAAGGTACGCTGGCCCTGTCCTGTATGCTTTAAAAATATGTGGATGTTCTTAAAATTAAGGTACACTGACCCTGTCCTGTATACTGTAAAAATACAGTGGTACTGTGAAAATAAAGGTACATCTGCACTGTCCTGTATGCTGTAAAAATACAGGGTTGTTGTTAAAATACAGAAGTGCTACGTTTCTGTCTTGTATGCTGTAAAAATACATTGTTGCTGTAAATATAAAGGGGCACATTTCTGTTTGTAGTAAAAATAAAGAGGCGCTGTCCTGTGAAATGGAGAACAAAAATTTGGAGGAAAAAATAGTGAAAGATTAGGAACTACTTTCAGTTCACAGTACTAGTGCTGAAGCTGCTGCTGCCACCAGTCATGACATTGACGATGCAATTCCCTCAACATCGTCATAGAGGGCATGTAAAGTCCAAGAAGCAAAAATTAATAACCAAAATAGAAAAGAAATTATCTGATGATAAATGTAAAATTGGCAATATGCCATTCACGACATGAAGTGGCATGGAAAGGCTAAGGCCTTGGCCTATGTTCATTACTGGTGGTTTAGCTTCTCATGAAGATGGAAGTCCTCATCTCTCTTGAAAAATGAAAAAAATAAAGATTGTTAAAACACAGACTCGTTCAGACTCGGAGATATCACAAATCCCCAAGGAGAGCCCAAGTGTGTCTGCGGTTGCGATGTCTAGGCCTGACCTTCCCAAGACTGTATGGGAAGAGGAGCCTCCTACCACTCTGCAAGTGCTGGGAGGAGCACCGCCAGTCCAGTTGCTGATATTAAGATTGAGGATGTCACTGTAGAAGTACAACAGGATGAGGAGGATATTGGTGTATCTGGTGCTGAGGAGGAAATTGATGATGAGGATTCTGATGGTGATGCAGTTTGTTTGAATAAGGCACCAGTGGAGACAGTTGTTGTCCATGGGATGAAAAAGCCCATTGTCATGCCTGGGCAAAATACCAAAACAGCCACCTCTTCAGTGTGGAATTATGTCTCCACAAATATGGACACCAGGTGTCAAGCCATGTGTTGCCTTTGTCAATCCATAATAAGTATGGTTAAGGACGTTAACCACCTAGGAACATTCTCCCTTATACGTTGCCTGCAGCGTATTCATCATAAGTCATTGTCAAGTTCAGAAACTTTGGGTAAGAGCAAAAGCAGTCCACTTACATCTAAATCCCTTCTTCCTGTTGTATCCAAGCTCCTGCAAGCCACACCACCAACTCCCTCAACGTCAATTTTCTCCTCAGTCAGAAACAGAAGTAGTCCTGCAGGCCATGTCACTGGCATGAGTGACGAGTCCTCACCTATCCGGGATTCCTCCGGTGGATCCTTGAGTGGTACGCCTACTGCTGCTGCGCGCTGCTGTTGTTGGTGCTGGGAGTTTATCGTCATCCCAGAGAGGAAGTCAGAAGACCACTTGTACTACTTTAACTAAGAAATTGACTGTCCAACAGTCCTTTGCGAGGAAGATGAAATATGACAGCAGTCATCCTGTTGCAAAGCAGATTACTGAGGCCATAACAACTATGGGGGTCATTCCGAGTTGTTCGCTCGGTAAAAATCTTCGCATTGCAGCGATTTTCCGCTTAATGCGCATGCGCAATGTCCGCACTGCGACTGCGCCAAGTAAATTTGCTATGCAGTTAGGAATTTTACTCACGGCTTTTTCATCGTTCTGGCGATCGTAATGTGATTGACAGGAAATGGGTGTTACTGGGTGGAAACAGGCCGTTTTATGGGCGTGTGGGAAAAAACGCTACCGCTTCCGGAAAAAACGCAGGAGTGGCCGGAGAAACGGGGGAGTGTCTGGGCGAACGCTGGGTGTGTTTGTGACGTCAAACCAGGGACGACAAGCACTGAACTGATCGCAGATGCCGAGTAAGTCTGAAGCTACTCAGAAACTGCTACGAGGTGTGTAATCGCAATATTGCGAATACATCGTTCGCAATTTTAAGATGCTAAGATTCACTCCCAGTAGGCGGCGGCTTAGCATGAGCAAATCTGCTAAAATCCGCTTGCGAGCGAACATCTCGGAATGACCCCCTATGTTGGTGTTAGACGTGCTTCTGGTATCCGAAATTACTGCAGTGGGATTTAGACAGTTGATGGACGTACTGTGGCCCCGGTACCAAATCCTGTCTAGATTCCACTTCACTAGGCAAGTTCCATCTTGCACCTCTTTTTTTCCCCTTTGCATTATGTGCTCTTTGGGGCCTAGTATTTATAACTGCCATACTGTGTGCCGCTGCAGTGCCACTCCTAGATGGGCCAAGTGTTTGTGCTGCCCATTTGTGTTGCTTAGCTTAGTCATCCAAAAAACAATATTGTGAGGTGTGAGGTGTTCAGAATAGACTGGAAATGAGTGGAAATGAATGTTATTGAGGTTAAAAAAAACTGTAGGAAAAAAATTCTATTATCTTAGCTGTTTTTATGTTTTAACGGAGATCCAGATCCAAAACCAAAACACAAAACCCGATAAGTGTCCGGTGCATATTTCTAATTCTCATCAAATCTAAACCACACGTTGCGGCCACTCTTGGTCTTGCCTCTGACCACAGAGAATAATCATCATCCTCCTCCCACTCTAACTCCATCAAAGGCTTCTGGACATGGACCTCCTCTATGTCACTCTCCATGTCCCCAGCCCTCCTGCTACCACTCTCCTCTGCCATCACAACATAAAATACTGAAGACTAAAGGTGCATACACACTTGCCAATAAAATTAACAACGCCGCTCATTTTCACCCTTCCTGAGTGACGTTGTTCACTTTCTCTGCAAGTGTGTATGCCAGTGATGATGACCGATACGCGGCCCCACTGGTTGTTAACGACCCTCTCTGTCAGCCGTGCATGCATACTCAAGCTGTACTGTCATCCAAGATCTGCTTGCACGGCCCGGCCGCAGCATGACTTCACTGAGCGATATGGTCATCATATTTCTCAGTGTGTACGCACTGCTGCCAACCGGCTGGCCCGGTATGGGTAAACACTAGACGACAATGCTCATAGAGCACGTCGTCAAGTGTATATGCACCTTACGAAATAAAAGAAAATAACAAGCACATCCAACACCACCTCACAGACACACACACACACTCACAAATAATGACAAGATGAAAATAAAAATAGACAGGCTATAAAATTTAACAAGACTACAGGAAATAGACAATTTACAGACCAAGGTAACAATCAAAAAATCAAACAAACAATCAAACTCTCCAATCACTGTGGAAACTCCACCACATATGCCACCAATGCATGTGTTTTTGGAAGTTAGGAGCATTTTATAACAATATGGTGACATCAATGTAGCATGTGGGAATTCTGACTGATCGGAAAATGCTTGCGAATTCAGGTATGAGATCAATTGTGATGACATGCAAGCTCCAACGCATTCACATGCAATTTGTATTGATAGTTCTGTTGCATTTACATGTAAAAGGGAGACATATTACTGCACAAGCAAAAAGGCATCATATACTTATAGAATGTATTAATATACCATATTTCAAATTAGAGGTAATTATACCAAATTATATGATTGGTGGTGCTTCCACAGAGTGGTTTGAGATTCAAACTTAGGGAGAAACCCAAAAGGGTAAGGGGTCAGACTCTTTTAGGTGGTCAAGTACTCTTTGAGTAGATAGCAGAAAAGAAAAAAGTTTCTTTAAAAATTAACCTTTAATAATAATAATTAACAGTACTTGAGAACAGGTATGTATTGACAGACAAATATGACAAAAATCATGAACAGATATTCTCTTTATTAAGGCGAAATATGGACAAAGACATACACATGTACATTCACAATAAAAAACACTTATGGTTAAAAAGCAATCAGATCCATTTCAATATTTTTTGATCACTAGTTCAGCTGATATATCAATTGCCAAACAGATATAAGACAGTAGTATAGACATGACTATTGAGGCACTTTCTGAGTTCTGATGTCCCCCATTTGCCTAAGCATTGGATAGGAGTCTCTCAATGCCCCCAAAAAGTAAGTAAAACACTCAAAAGATGGCTTCTTGGGGTGCAGCTAAAACACAGCAGGATACTTTTGTACAGATCAAAATCAACACTGTCTCTTGAATTGATCAACTTCTTCTTGGCCAATGCATTCATCATAAAAAACCTAATTATCATCAGTTACACAAATATCCCCCTTATGCTGTTGCACTTCCACTGTAGCATCCTCAATTTCTATGTCTGCTCTAAACCGTTACCATACTTAAATTTACTACTACTCATCCTAATATTTTCAGGGGGTTTTGAAATTATGGAAGTAGGCTTCTCTACAACATACTGTAGCACTTGGGGACCCCCTTAGACTCCACTCAGGGATTTGTGAATTTTGTGAACACAGTTTGTTATTCAGCATAAGCGTTCTTATTTTTGTGCACTGATTTGTCTATTTTAAATGTGACATATCTAGAGTCAGAGTGAAAAGGTGATGAATGAGAGGTTTCTGAAGATGTCTAACTATGTATGGCCCAGGTTTCACAATAGGCCTTTTCTTTAATATAACTGCAGTAGCAGAAACACCACCCACAAATAAATGCCATGACCTGAGCCTTTCCTTGCCACTGCATGTGTTGTATGGCATGTTGGCAGTTTTAAAATTTTTGGCAGTACATTTTCCACTGATAATTAGAGGCAACTTTTTTCTATACCATTTTAAAATACCATTTAGATTTGAGGTTCCCATGCTTACACCATCTTTCACCTTGACCACCTTTTGTAGATGTTGAAGAAGTACTATGACTAGCAGTAACACTAGTACATGGTTGCACCTGCTCTTCTAATGACTGATCCATGATTTTTTTTTCTTTAAAACCAGGACAGGCATAAAGTTACTGTTGATGAACCTAACTGTCACAACAACAAGTGAACATACAATAAACTAAGGAAATGAGGGATGATCTGTTACCTTTACCATGCAGTTTATTAAAAGACTGGAGAATTTTGTTAACACAAGCAAAAAAATAAATGCTTTTTTCCACTAATGATTTCTCTTTGCAGATGATGGGAATATCATGGACCCAGTAATACAACTAGGGCCAGATTAAGCCTAGGGGGTGCCCAGGGCACTTAAGACAGGGGGGGCCTGGTGAAGAGGGGGGTGTTTATTAGATTGTGCATAGATGACCAGTGTCACCTGTGTGAAACAATTTAATTGATGAGAAAGTATTTCAACACAGGTGATTGCAATTATAACTTAAGAAGGAAGTCCAGGTAGAGATCATTTTGTCCCTACTGGAAAGGGTCATGTTGGGATGTATGGATTGTGTATATTAAATTTTAACCAATGGTGTATATTAGATTTAAACTAATAGTTTAATGATGCTTCGGGACTGTTTATAGCGCCACATAATTGAAAGACAACTATTTAATAAAATGTACTTGTAGTAAAATGAAGGCAATTTAAACAACCTTAAAATGCACATAGAAAAATAAAATCTATTATTTATATTTTCACATGCAAGAATATCAGTATCATCTGTGCTAACCTGCACACTGGGACAGGACGGAGGAGGACTGTGTGTGTGTGTCTCTGTCTAGACCCTCATTAGATAGCAGGTTACACAGGACCTAGACTCCCAGGCAGGGAGGAGGAGAAGCTAGGATCCCTGTGTCACTTACAGTTCTCTCCACCCTCCTATCTCTGCTCTGGTCGGTATCTCAAGAAACCTGTGTCTCTGTCTGCACTGCATACTGTCCTGCTCACATTCTGGCTGCCTGGTTCTGTTGCATAAGAGGAAAAGCTAGTGATGTCAGTGTGGTCGTGCCAGGGGCCCCCTGACAAAGGGAGGCCCGGGTTACAATATGCCCTGCATCCCCCTCTTAATCTGGCTATATGAACACAACCGTAAAATATGCTGCATCACTAATAATAATAATAATAATAATAATAATCTATATAATAGCGCAGATCTGTGACTTTGTGACTCATTTGCTAACGTTGGGCGGAGTCACAGTCTGGATGCAGGCCAGGAACAGTCCCCTCCCTCGGTCCGCCCATCCCCGCCCAGTCCCTTCCCAATATCCGCCCACTCCCCTCTCTCCCCCCTCCCCGTACACTCCCTGCACCCTGGTGACACTGCTCAGCCTCCGCACAGTCCGGAGGAGAATGCCGTGGACGACCACTGACTGCCGCCCCCGCCCCCCTCCCACCCGCGGCCCACCAGCCTTCAGAACATCTGCCACCCACCCGCGGTACACGCCCCGCACCCTCCCACCAGCGGAACCCACACCTGCAGCACCCCCCACCCGCGGCACTCTCTCCCCCACCCATGGCACACACATCTGCAGCACCCCCCGCCCCTCCCCCACCCGCAGCACTCCCGCCAATCCCCCACCCATGGCAGCCACATCTGCAGCACCCCCCGTCCCTCCCCCACCTGGGGCACTACCGCCCCTTCCCCCACCCATAGCAGCCACATCTGCAGCACCCCCCACCCCTCCCCCGCCCGCGGCACTCTCGCCCTTCCCCGACCCGCGGCCCTCCCGCCCCCTCCACCACCCATAGCACCCACATTTGCAGCACCCCCCCGCCCCTCCCCCACCCGCGGCACTACCGCTCCTCCCCCACCCGCGGCACTCCCGCCCCCTCACCCACTCATAGCAGCAACATCTGCAGCACCCCCCCTGCCCCTCCCCCACCCATGGCACTCCCACCCCTCCCCCACCCACGACAATCCCACCCCCTCCCCCACCCATAGCACCCACATCTGCAGCACCACCCACCCATCCCCCACCCGCGGCTCTCCCGCCCCTCCCCCACCAGCAGCAGATGCCCCTCCCCCATCCACGGCATTCTCACCCCTCCCCAACCCGCAGCACATGACTCTCCCCACCCACGGCACTCCCACCCCCTCACCCACCTGTAGCACCCACATCTGCAGCACCACCCGCCGCACCCTCCCCCATCCGCAGCACCCCCCGTCCCTCCCCCACCCGCTGCACACACAGCACCCACCACATCTGTCCCGCACCCACGGTACACGCCCCTCCCCCACCCACACCACTCCCGCCTCCTCCCCCACCCGTAGCACCCACAAACCGCGCTGCCCCCTCCTCTCACACCCGTGGCACCCCCGCCTCACCCCCGTACCCACCTCTCCCCCCCTACACCCCCGCACCCCTGCACCTCCCCAACCCCATACACATATGCACCTCTCCACCCCACCGCATCTTCCCCACCCGAGGCACCTACAGCATCCACCATATCTGCCCCCCACTCATGGCACAAGCCCCTCCCCTGCCCACTGCACTCGCTCCCCCACCCATAGCACCCCCTCCCCCACCTGCAGCACCCCCGCACCTCCCCCATCCCTACCTCTCCCCCCCGCTACACCCCCGCACCCTCCACCCCACCTGCCCCTCCCCCACCTGCTGTACCCACAGCTTCCACCACATCCCCCCCACCCGTGGCACATGCCCCTCCCCCACCCGTAGCTAACACCACCCCTCCCCCACCAGCGGCACCCCCATACCCACCTTTTCCCCCATACACCACCGCTCCCTCCACCCTTCCTGCCCCGCCCCTCCCCCACCCGCGGCACCCACAGCATCCACCACATTCGCCCCCCACCCGCGGTACTCCAGCCCCCTCCCCCACCCATAGCACCCACGCCCGCAGCAACCCCTCCCCTGCCTGCAGCGCATTCAGACCCCACCACACCCCTGCAGCTGCACCTCCCCCACCCCCATACCCACCTCTCCCCCGCACCCTCCACCCCACCCGCACCTCCCCCACCCGCGGCACCCACAGCATCCACCCGTAGCACCCACAAACCGCGCTGCCCCCCTCCGCTCACACCCGTGGCACCCCCACCCCTCCCCCACCCCCGTACCCACATCTCCCCCCCTACACCCCCGCACCTCCCCAACCCCATACCCACCTCTCCACCCACCCCCCCACCACACATTCCCCACCCGCGGCACCAACAGCATCCACCACATCTGCCACCCACTCGTGGCACACACCCCTCCCCCGCCTGCTGCACTCCCTCCCCCACCAATAGCACCCTTTTCCCCACCCGCAGCACCCCCGCACCTTCCCCATCCCACCCCTATACCCACCTCTCCCCCCCCCGCTACACCCCCGCACCCTCCACCCTACCTGCCCCTCCACCCGCTGCACCCACAGCATCCACCACATCCCCCCCACCCGCGGCACATGCCCCTCCCCCACCCGTAGCTAACACCACCCCTCCCCCACCCGCGGCACCCCCATACCCACCTCTCCCCCCATACACCACCACTCCCTCCACCCTTCCTGCCCCGCCCCACCCCCACCCGCGGCATCCACCACATTTGCCCCCCACCCGCGGTACTCACGCCCCTCCCCCACCCATAGCACCCACAACTGCAGCACCCCATCCCCTGCCCGCAGCGCATCCAGACCCCACCACACCCCTGCAGCTGCACCTCCCCCACCCCCATACCCACCTCTCCCCCACACCCTCCACCCCACCCGCACCTCCCCCACCCGCGGCACCCACAGCACCCACCCGTAGCACCCACAAACCACACCGCCCCCCTCCACTCACACCCATGGCACCCCCATCCCTCCACCACCCCCTCCCCCTCCTCTCACCCCCTACACCCCCGCACCCCTGCAACTCCCCAACCCCATACCCACCTCTCCACCCACCCCCGCCACACCTTCCCCACCCGCGGCACCCACAGCATCCACCACATCTGCCCCCCACTCGTGGCACACGCCCCTCCCCCGCCCGCTGCACTCCCTTCCCCACCAATAGCACCTCCCCCATCCCACCCCCATACCCACCTCTCCCCCCGCTACACCCCCGCACCCTCCACCCCACCTGCCCCTCCACCCACTACACCCACAGCATCCACCACATCCCCCACCCGCGGCACATGCCCCTCCCCCACCCGTAGCTAACACCACCCCTCCCCCACCCACGGCACCCCCATACCCACCTCTCCCCCATACACCACCGCTCCCTCCACCCTTCCTGCCCCACCCCTCCCCCACCCGCGGCACCCACAGCATCCACCACATTCGACCCCCACCTGTGGTACTCCCGCCCCATCCCCCACCCATAGCACCCACACCCGCAGCACCCCCTCCCCTGCCCGCAGCGCATCCAGACCCCACCACACCCCTGCAGCTGCACCTCCCCCACCCCCATACCCACCTCTCCCCCGCACCTCCACCCCACCTGCACCTCCCCCACCCGCGGCACCCACAGCATCCACCTCATCTGCCCCCCACCCGCGGTATACGCCCCTCCCCCCGCACGCTGCACTCCTGCCCTCTCCCCCACCCGCAGCACCTTCGCACCTCCCCCACCCCTCCCCCATACCCACCTCTCTCCCCCCCGCTGCACCCTCCACCCCACCAGTGGCACCTACCACATCCAGCCCCCACCCACAGCACATGCCCCTCCCCCACCCGTAGCACCCTTGACCCGCGGCACCCCTGCCCCTCCCCCCACTACACACCCACACCATAAAACCCGCCCACCCCTCCCCCACCCTCGGCACCCACGGTATCCACCACATCCGCCCCCACCCGCGACACCCGCCTCACACCCGTAACACCCACAGCACCCTCCACCCCTCCCACACCCACGGCACTCCCGCCCCCACCCACAGCACCCCCCGCCCCTCCTCCACCCACGGCACCCACCACATCCATCCCCCGTACATACCCATTGTGTTTATAAGCAACACTGCTACCTGTGGTCATTGTGTGTATAAACTGCTTTACTACCTGTGGGCACGTTGTGTATCAACGTCTCTTCTACCTGTGGGCACTGTGTGTATCAACGTCTCTGCTACCTGTGGGCACTGTGTGTATCAGCGGCTCTGCTACCTGTGGGCACTGTGTGTATACGCGGCTCTGCTACCTGTGGGCACTGTGTGTATAAGCGGCTCTGCTATCTGTGGGTATTGTGTGTATAAGCTGCCCTGCTACCTCTGGCCACTGTGTGGATACGTGGCTCTGATACCTGTGTCCACTGTGTGTATAAGCTGCGCTGCTACCTGTAGGCACTGTGTGTATAAGCGGCTCTGCTACCTGTAGGTATTGTGTGTATAAGCGGCTCTGCTACCTGTGGGTATTGTGTGTATTAGCTGCCCTGCTACCTCTGGCCACTGTGTGGATACGTGGCTCTATTACCTGTGGCCATTGTGTGTATAAGCAGCTCAGCTACCTGTGTCCATTGTGTGTATACGCGGCTCTGATACCTGTGGCCACTGTGTGTATAAGCTGCGCTGCATACACTAGCAGTATATACTACACTATGTTATTCATTGTGCCCTGCGGCCACTATTTACTTCCTCACAAAGGGCTATGCCCCCTTGACAATCGCACGCCCTTCCCCCTTGCAATATTTACCCAATAGCATAAACTTTTTTGCAGGTAAAACTCCATATAATAACAATTATAGCACAGCTGAAGCCCGTGCAGGGGTTAACGGGTCGTAGCCTCTTGCAATGGTATTTTCTGTCTAACACCTTCCCTCTCTTTATCCTCTCCCTACCACCCTGACTCTCCCTATCCTTTACCGTTCGCACCGCGTTTCTGTACATTCCCCCCCTACGCCTCTCTATCTTTTCTCAACCGGACACCATTTCTGTATGCCCTCTATACTGCCCTGTGTTTCTGATTCTGTTATCTACCGGCCTGCGTATGTCCAAAGGTGTGCAGGGGTTAACAGGGCGTAGCCCCAAACGACGGTGTGAAGAGTGCCCGTAGGGCACGATGAATCACCTAGTAATAATAATAATCATCATACAATTTGCAAATTATTTAAATCTATTATCCCCAAAAAGTATGACTGGCAATTTTTTTTACACAACAGGAACAAAGGTCTCTTTTGCAAGAATTTTTTTGTAGTACACAGTAGAGATGAGCGGGTTCGGTTCCTCGGAATCCGAACCCGCCCGAACTTCAGGTTTTTTTACACGGGGCCGAGCGACTCGGATCTTCCCGCCTTGCTCGGTTAACCCGAGCGCGCCCGAACGTCATCATCCCGCTGTTGGATTCTCGCGAGGCTCGGATTCTATCGCGAGACTCGGATTCTATATAAGGAGCCGTGCGTCGCCGCCATTTTCACACGTGCATTGAGATTGATAGGGAGAGGACGTGGCTGGCGTCCTCTCCGTTTAGAGTGACTAGAGTACTAGAGAGAGACACAAATTTTGGGGAGCATATAGGATGAGTACTACCTGCTGCTGATAGTGTGACCAGTGACCAGTGCCATTAGTTTAATTAATCCGTTCTCTGCCTGAAAAAAAACGATACACACTGCACAGTGTGACACAGTCACACATACCATATCTGTGCTCAGCCCAGTGTGCTGCATCATATACTGTATATCATTATCTGACTGCTGAGTGCTCACTGCTCACACAGCTTAATTGTGGGGGAGACTGGGGAGCAGTTATAGCAGGAGTACATTTAAGTACAGTGCACATTTTTGCTGCCAGAGTGCCACTGCCAGTGTGACTGACCAGTGACCACTGACCACCAGTATTGTGATTGTCTGCTGACCACCAGTATCGTGTGATTGTCTGCCTGAAAAAGTTAAACACTCGTCGTGTGGTGTTTTTATAAACGCATTCTGCAGACAGTGTCCAGCAGGTCCGTCATTACATAATATATACCTGTCCGGCTGCAGTACTAGTGTGATATATATATATATATATATATATATATATATTTTAATTTGATCTCATTATCATCCAGTCTATATTAGCAGCAGACACAGTACGGTAGTCCACGGCTGTAGCTACCTCTGTGTCGGCAGTCGCTCGTCCATCCATAATTGTATACCACCTACCCGTGTTTTTTTTTTTTTTTTCTATCTTCTTGATACTAGTAGCTTACTTTAGGAGTCTGCAGTGCTGACAGACAGTGTCCAGCAGGTCCGTCATTACATAATATATACCTGTCCGGCTGCAGTACTAGTGTGATATATAATATATATATATTTTAATTTTATCTCATTATCATCCAGTCTATATTAGCAGCAGACACAGGTCGGTAGTCCACGGCTGTAGCTACCTCTGTGTCGGCAGTCGCTCGTCCATCCATAATTGTATACCACCTACCCGTGGTTTTTTTTTTTTTTTCTATCTTCTTGATACTAGTAGCTTACTTTAGGAGTCTGCAGTGCTGAGTCTGACAGACAGTGTCCAGCAGGTCCGTCATTACATAATATATACCTGTCCGGCTGCAGTACTAGTGTGATATATATATATATTTTAATTTTATCTCATTATCATCCAGTCTATATTAGCAGCAGACACAGGTCGGTAGTCCACGGCTGTAGCTACCTCTGTGTCGGCAGTCGCTCGTCCATCCATAATTGTATACCACCTACCCATGTTTTTGTTTTTTTTCTATCTTCTTGATACTAGTAGCTTACTTTAGGAGTCTGCAGTGCTGACAGACAGTGTCCAGCAGGTCCGTCATTACATAATATATACCTGTCCGGCTGCAGTACTAGTGTGATATATAATATATATATATTTTAATTTTATCTCATTATCATCCAGTCTATATTAGCAGCAGACACAGGTCGGTAGTCCACGGCTGTAGCTACCTCTGTGTCGGCAGTCGCTCGTCCATCCATAATTGTATACCACCTACCCGTGTTTTTTTTTTTTCTATCTTCTTGATACTAGTAGCTTACTTTAGGAGTCTGCAGTGCTGACAGACAGTGTCCAGCAGGTCCGTCATTACATAATATATACCTGTCCGGCTGCAGTACTAGTGTGATATATAATATATATATATTTTAATTTTATCTCATTATCATCCAGTCTATATTAGCAGCAGACACAGTACGGTAGTCCACGGCTGTAGCTACCTCTGTGTCGGCAGTCGCTCGTCCATCCATAATTGTATACCACCTACCCGTGGTTTTTTTTTTTTTCTATCTTCTTGATACTAGTAGCTTACTTTAGGAGTCTGTAGTGCTGACAGACAGTGTCCAGCATATCCGTCATTACATAATATATACCTGTCCGGCTGCAGTACTAGTGTGATATATATATATATATATATATTTTAATTTTATCTCATTATCATCCAGTCTATATTAGCAGCAGACACAGTACGGTAGTCCACGGCTGTAGCTACCTCTGTGTCGGCAGTCGCTCGTCCATCCATAATTGTATACCACCTACCCGTGTTTTTTTTTTCTATCTTCTTGATACTAGTAGCTTACTTTAGGAGTCTGCAGTGCTGACAGACAGTGTCCAGCAGGTCCGTCATTACATAATATATACCTGTCCGGCTGCAGTACTAGTGTGATATATATATATTTTTTAATTTTATCTCATTATCATCCAGTCTATATTAGCAGCAGACACAGTACGGTAGTCCACGGCTGTAGCTACCTCTGTGTCGGCAGTCGCTCATCCATCCATAAGTATACTAGTATCCATCCATCTCCATTGTTTACCTGAGGTGCCTTTTAGTTGTGCCTATTAAAATATGGAGAACAAAAATGTTGAGGTTCCAAAAATAGGGAAAGATCAAGATCGACTTCCACCTCGTGCTGAAGCTGCTGCCACTAGTCATGGCCGAGACGATGAAATGCCAGCAACGTCGTCTGCCAAGGCCGATGCCCAATGTCATAGTACAGAGCATGTAAAATCCAAAACACCAAATATCAGTAAAAAAAGGACTCAAAAATCTAAAATAAAATTGTCGGAGGAGAAGCGTAAACTTGCCAATATGCCATTTACCACACGGAGTGGCAAGGAACGGCTGAGGCCCTGGCCTATGTTCATGGCTAGTGGTTCAGCTTCACATGAGGATGGAAGCACTCAGCCTCTCGCTAGAAAAATGAAAAGACTCAAGCTGGCAAAAGCACAGCAAAGAACTGTGCGTTCTTCGAAATCCCAAATCCACAAGGAGAGTCCAATTGTGTCGGTTGCGATGCCTGACCTTCCCAACACTGGACGTGAAGAGCATGCGCCTTCCACCATTTGCATGCCCCCTGCAAGTGCTGGAAGGAGCACCCGCAGTCCAGTTCCTGATAGTCATATTGAAGATGTCAGTGTTGAAGTACACCAGGATGAGGAGGATATGGGTGTTGCTGGCGCTGGGGAGGAAATTGACAAGGAGGATTCTGATGGTGAGGTGGTTTGTTTAAGTCAGGCACCCGGGGAGACACCTGTTGTCCGTGGGAGGAATATGGCCATTGACATGCCTGGTGAAAATACCAAAAAAATCAGCTCTTCGGTGTGGAAGTATTTCAACAGAAATGCGGACAACATTTGTCAAGCCGTGTGTTGCCTTTGTCAAGCTGTAATAAGTAGGGGTAAGGACGTTAACCACCTCGGAACATCCTCCCTTATACGTCACCTGCAGCGCATTCATAATAAGTCAGTGACAAGTTCAAAAACTTTGGGCGACAGCGGAAGCAGTCCACTGACCAGTAAATCCCTTCCTCTTGTAACCAAGCTCACGCAAACCACCCCACCAACTCCCTCAGTGTCAATTTCCTCCTTCCCCAGGAATGCCAATAGTCCTGCAGGCCATGTCACTGGCAATTCTGATGAGTCCTCTCCTGCCTGGGATTCCTCCGATGCATCCTTGCGTGTAACGCCTACTGCTGCTGGCGCTGCTGTTGTTGCTGCTGGGAGTCGATGGTCATCCCAGAGGGGAAGTCGGAAGACCACTTGTACTACTTCCAGTAAGCAATTGACTGTCCAACAGTCCTTTGCGAGGAAGATGAAATATCACAGCAGTCATCCTGTTGCAAAGCGGATAACTGAGGCCTTGACAACTATGTTGGTGTTAGACGTGCGTCCGGTATCCGCCGTTAGTTCACAGGGAACTAGACAATTTCTTGAGGTAGTGTGCCCCCGTTACCAAATACCATCTAGGTTACACTTCTCTAGGCAGGCGATACCGAGAATGTACACGGACGTCAGAAAAAGACTCACCAGTGTCCTAAAAAATGCAGTTGTACCCAATGTCCACTTAACCACGGACATGTGGACAAGTGGAGCAGGGCAGGGTCAGGACTATATGACTGTGACAGCCAACTGGGTAGATGTATGGACTCCCGCCGCAAGAACAGCAGCGGCGGCACCAGTAGCAGCATCTCACAAACGCCAACTCTTTCCTAGGCAGGCTACGCTTTGTATCACCGGTTTCCAGAATATGCACACAGCTGAAAACCTCTTACGGCAACTGAGGAAGATCATCGCGGAATGGCTTACCCCAATTGGACTCTCCTGTGGATTTGTGGCATCGGACAACGCCAGCAATATTGTGTGTGCATTAAATATGGGCAAATTCCAGCACGTCCCATGTTTTGCACATACCTTGAATTTGGTGGTGCAGAATTTTTTTAAAAACGACAGGGGCGTGCAAGAGATGCTGTCGGTGGCCAGAAGAATTGCGGGACACTTTCGGCGTACAGGCACCACGTACAGAAGACTGGAGCAACACCAAAAACGCCTGAACCTGCCCTGCCATCATCTGAAGCAAGAAGTGGTAACGAGGTGGAATTCAACCCTCTATATGCTTCAGAGGTTGGTGGAGCAGCAAAAGGCCATTCAAGCCTATATAATTGAGCACGATATAGGAGGTGGAATGCACCTGTCTCAAGCGCAGTGGAGAATGATTTCAACGTTGTGCAAGGTTCTGCTGCCCTTTGAACTTGCCACACGTGAAGTCAGTTCAGACACTGCCAGCCTAAGTCAGGTCACTCCCCTCATCAGGCTTTTGCAGAAGAAGCTGGAGACATTGAAGGAGGAGCTAACACGGAGCGATTCCGCTAGGCATGTGGGACTTGTGGATGGAGCCCGTAATTCGCTTAACAAGGATTCACGGGTGGTCAATCTGTTGAAATCAGATCACTACATTTTGGCCACCGTGCTCGATCCTAGATTTAAAACCTACCTTGGATCTCTCTTTCCGGCAGACACAAGTCTGCTGGGGTTCAAAGACCTGCTGGTGAGAAAATTGTCAAGTCAAGCGGAACGCGACCTGTCAACATCTCCTCTTTCACATTCTCCCGCAACTGGGGGTGCGAGGAAAAGGCTCAGAATTCCGAGCCCACCCGCTGGCGGTGATGCAGGGCAGTCTGGAGCGACTGCTGATGCTGACATCTGGTCCGGACTGAAGGACCTGCCAACGATTACGGACATGTCGTCTACTGTCACTGCATATGATTCTCTCCCCATTGAAAGAATGGTGGAGGATTATATAAGTGACCGCATCCAAGTAGGCACGTCAGACAGTCCGTACTTATACTGGCAGGAAAAAGAGGCAATTTGGAGGCCCTTGCACAAACTGGCTTTATTCTACCTAAGTTGCCCTCCCACAAGTGTGTACTCCGAAAGAGTGTTTAGTGCCGCCGCTCACCTTGTCAGCAATCGGCGTATGAGGTTACTTCCAGAAAATGTGGAGAAGATGATGTTCATTAAAATGAATTATAATCAATTCCTCCGTGGAGACATTGACCAGCAGCAATTGCCTCCACAAAGTACACAGGGAGCTGAGATGGTGGATTCCAGTGGGGACGAATTGATAATCTGTGAGGAGGGGGATGTACACGGTGATATATCGGAGGATGATGATGAGGTGGACATCTTGCCTCTGTAGAGCCAGTTTGTGCAAGGAGAGATTAATTGCTTCTTTTTTGGTGGGGGTCCAAACCAACCCGTCATTTCAGTCACAGTCGTGTGGCAGACCCTGTCACTGAAATGATGGGTTGGTTAAAGTGTGCATGTCCTGTTTATACAACATAAGGGTGGGTGGGAGGGCCCAAGGACAATTCCATCTTGCACCTCTTTTTTCTTTAATTTTTCTTTGCGTCATGTGCTGTTTGGGGAGTATTTTTTTGAAGGGCCATCCTGCGTGACACTGCAGTGCCACACCTAGATGGGCCAGGTGTTTGTGTCGGCCACTCGGGTCGCTTATCTTACTCACACAGCTACCTCATTGCGCCTCTTTTTTTCTTTGCGTCATGTGCTGTTTGGGGAGTGTTTTTTGGAAGGGCCATCCTGCGTGACACTGCAGTGCCACTCCTAGATGGGCCAGGTGTTTGTGTCGGCCACTAGGGTCGCTTACCTTACTCACACAGCTACCTCATTGCGCCTCTTTTTTTTTTTGCGTCATGTGCTGTTTGGGGAGTGTTTTTTGGAAGGGCCATCCTGCGTGACACTGCAGTGCCACTCCTAGATGGGCCAGGTGTTTGTGTCGGCCACTAGGGTCGCTTACCTTACTCACACAGCTACCTCATTGCGCCTCTTTTTTTCTTTGCATCATGTGCTGTTTGGGGAGTGTTTTTTGGAAGGGCCATCCTGCGTGACACTGCAGTGCCACTCCTAGATGGGCCAGGTGTTTGTGTTGGCCACTAGGGTCGCTTAGCTTAGTCATCCAGCGACCTCGGTGCAAATTTTAGGACTAAAAATAATATTGTGAGGTGTGAGGTGTTCAGAATAGACTGAAAATGAGTGGAAATTATGGTTTTTGAGGTTAATAATACTTTGGGATCAAAATGACCCCCAAATTCTATGATTTAAGCTGTTTTTTAGTGTTTTTTGAAAAAAACACCCGAATCCAAAACACACCCGAATCCGACAAAAAAAATTCGGTGAGGTTTTGCCAAAACGCGGTCGAACCCAAAACACGGCCGCGGAACCGAACCCAAAACCAAAACACAAAACCCGAAAAATTTCAAGTGCACATCTCTAGTACACAGTAGAGCTGAACCCACCCAAACTTCCGGGATTTGAGGCGATTCAAGCCTCAGTTTTTATCTCTCTGCCTGCCCCATATCCCTAACCAAGGCAAGACATTCTAATCCCACTGTCAGATCTCATGGGTTTTTGCTTCGTGTGCCAAATTCCAAAGTACCACTGAATTCAATGGACTTACAGCTGATTGACTGAGAGAGCCTTCTGTACTGGCTCTCTGCAATAAGTGATTACCCATAGGCTGTAAAGCGGGAAAGATATCAGCCACCGCCAACACTGCCAGCCCCCTCCCTGCTGAGAGCACCGCCGGCACCCCTGCACAGCCAACACCACGGGGACCCCCACACTGAGGACACTGTTGGCACCCCTGACTGCAACACTGCCAGCACCCGTGCACTGAGGATACAGCTGGCACCCAAGCACTGAGGAAAAAGCTGGCACTCCCACTCTGCTGACACTTCTGGCACCCCCACACTGTTGACACTGACAGCACACCTGCACTGTGGACACTGCTGGCACCCATGCACTGAGGACATCCCTGGCAGCCCCGTACTACTGGCACCCGCACACTGAGGACAGAGCCGACACTACGGCACTGCTGACAATGCCAGCACCCCTGCACTGAGGACACTGCCATCACCCCTGCATTGGCAACACCACTGGCACTCCCACACTAAGGATACCACCGGCACAGTAAATGCAGTATAGGTGTATTTGACATGTATTGTAACCTGTACTGTATCCAACTCACACTGTATCCAACCCGCACTGTATGAAACCTACACTTTTTCTGACTCACACTGTATTTGGCCCACACTGTATCCTGCACTGTATCTGACCTATACTGTATCCAAGCCGCACTCTGTTTGACCCGCACTGTATCTGACACGCACTGTGGGGGTAATTCCAAGTTGATCGCAGCAGGAATTTTGTTAGCAGGTGGGCAAAACCATGTGCACTGCAGGGGAGGCAGATATAACATGTACAGAAAGAGTTAGATTTGGTTGGGTTATTTTGTTTCTGTGCAGGGTAAATACTGTCTACTTTATTTTTACACTGCAAATTAGATTGCAGATTGAACACACCACACCCAAATCTAACTCTCTCTGCACATGTTAAATCTGCCTCCCCTGCAGTGCACATGGTTTTGCCCAACTGCTAACAAAATTCCTGCTGCGATCAACTTGGAATTACCCCCTGTATCCGATGCACACCAGAACCCGCACTGAATCTGACCTGCACTGTATACGATTAGCACTGTATCTGATGTGCATTGTATCTGATGAGCACTGTATCCAACCTACACTGTATTCAATCAACACTGTCCTGTCCAGGCTCATGCACTAGTGACAAGAAATACTGCAGAAGAATTTCCTTTAGGAAAAATAAGACAACTGCAGGATCATTTTAACAAATAAACAAGAGCATTTTAGTTTTTTCACTTTTTTTGCAGCACAGTTTGTATTTGCATTGTGTATGACCAACACACACACACACACACACACACACACACACACACTGTACACTGACAATGATGCCTGCAGTCACCCTTCCCAGTCACCAACTCCTGTTTCCAGCTACCTTCTATTAAAATCTCTAAAGCTTAACTAACTCCTAATGGCACACCAATGGCACCCTGGAGGTGTGCTAATGTTTTTTTTTTTTTTTTTTAAACACAGTGCTTCTGCTCCATCCAACAACCTCTCCCTCCACTCTCCAGTGGGAAATGGTACATGATCACGAAGGAGGGACTTTCATATGGAATCCAAAAAAAGTGAAATCCATCTCTGGGAGGATCCAAAACACAACCCTGGAAAAAAAATATTTTGCCTCGTTCTTGGATCTGGGTTTGGCAGGAAGACCCGAGTCGGGACTTTGAAACGCTAAGATCCCCTAAGTTTGGGTATGTTCAGTTTTTGTAATAAACAAACAGCTTATCTCTAATATATAATCCATTTAGAGTGTTTGTACTATTATTACAAAGAGTATACATAATGTTTATGGAGATTTTTGATAGCAGAATTATACTGTGATTCATTTGTTAACTACAAGTGAACACAATATAAATGTATTAGCTTGCTGGATTGTTGAAACAGTCATTGTTATGTAGTTTATGTTATGATATGTAGTACTACAAAGTATTCTAATTTATTTGCAGATAGAGAACTTTTACTTACCATCCCAAGTCCACTTCAGGTATTGCATAAGCAGAGGCATCATCAGAAGTGGTACCACCCAGTGCGCACTAACTAGCAGTCTGCACTATCCTCCCCCGAGCCTCCACCACAGCCGCCATATAAGGAGCATGGCCTAACCTCATGGGTGTCCTTGTTTCTTCACTCTAGGTGCATGTCCAGCATTCCATGGAACGGGACCTGCTTGGCCGCTATGTGTTTCCCTACCCTAAATGAACTCTGTAGTGTTCCAAATTGTTTTATATTCTATTTTTGGTAGTAGACTATCTAAACTTTGCGTAATACATAAAATATTATTCTGAACTACGATATGCACTTAAACCCACACAGTGATCCTCTTTTAAACCACTTAAACAAGATTTGAAAAACTCTTTACTGCACAGACAAAAAGTAAAGGAGATAATGGGTTGTTCAAATTGTTTTCAGTTGTTATCAACTGTAAAGTTATTTTATGTTGCTAGATGGGAGTGAAATGACTATAAATGTACTATACATAGCCAGGTGTGACACATGCCATTCAGGACCAGAATTACAATCTCAGATTAATGTAAGTAGTTTTCCTGAATTGGTTTTGTCTGTACAAAGAAATGACATTTAAGTGAAAAAGTTCAAAAGTTGAAATAGGGAGAAAAGTGAAAATAATGAGATGAGATTAGATTACCCAAACATACACATACACATAAAATCTACACTGGATAGTAAAGAGGACTGGAATATGGCTGGTGGGGGCCCAGGGTGATGAAGGTTGTGGGGACCCCACTACTAATGCTGCTGGCAAAGCCCCTCCCCAACACACCCACACAGACACACACATATAGACACAAACACACAATGGACTGGACGAAGCAGGGAGGTCACACACTGCAGTGCAGGCCGAGCAGCACACATCAGTGTTTTCAAGTCACTGTCTCGTGGGATAACCCTCAGAATCCTGCGAGACTGACTGTGCAGGAGCTCCTCTGTGGCCGTTGTTCCTAAACATCTGAGCCTCAGGAGACAGACTTCTAAAGTTAAAATTGCACTGTGACTGTTGCCCCTGTCGCACCTTAATTAATCCAGCCCTAATAGTAAACATTACTTTCAATATATCAAGTCTCCTTATCTCATGTTATTTTATTACAATGGGGTAAATTTACTAAGATTCGTAATTTTCCGTTTGAGGTCAAAGTTCAATCACGAATACATCGAAAGTGTAAATATGCAACTTTTTGAATTTAGTACGACTAATTTACTAAGCTGCCGTATTCTGCATTTTCGGTTTTACCGATGTCGATGTCATTCGTTTTTTTAGGCAGTGTTTTACGTGAGTGACTTGTAAAACACTGCCGACTTTAATACAATGAATCTCGGCCGGATCTGAGAGATCCGTGCTGGACTTCATTGTGCATTTAAAAAAAAAAAAAAATCAGTGTTAAAATAAAAATAAAAAATGCGTGGGGTCCCCCCTCCTAAGCAAAACCAGCCTCGGGCTCTTTGAGCCGGTCCTGGTTGCAAAAATATGGGTAAAAAAATGATAGAGGTTCCCCCATATTTAAACAACCAGCACCGGGCTCTGCGCCTGGTCCTGGTTCCAAAAATACGGGGGACAAAAAGCGTAGGGGTCCCCCGTATTTCTGAAACCAGCACCGGGCTCCACTAGCCAGATACATAATGCTACAGCCGGGGGACACTTTTATATAGCTCCCGGCGGCCCTGGCATTACATAACCAACTAGTCACCCCTGGCCGGGGTACCCTGGAGGAGTGGGGACCCCTTCAATCAAGGGGTCCCCCCCTCCAGCCACCCAAGGACCAGGGGTGAAGCCCGAGGCTGTCCCCCCCATCCATGGGCTGCGGATGGGAGGCTGATAGCCGTTGTGTAAAAAATGAATATTGTTTTTAGTAGCAGTACTACAAGTCCCAGCAAGCCTCCCCCACAAGCTGGTACTTGGAGAACCACAAGTACCAGCATGCGGAGGAAAACCGGGCCCGCTGGTACCTGTAGTACTACTACTAAATAAATACCCCAATAAAAACATAAGACACACACCTTGAAAGTATAACTTTAATACATACATACACACCTCCATATACACATACTTACCTTATGTTCACACGAGGGTCGGTCCTCTTCTCCATGTAGAATCCATGGTGTACCTGTGGAAAAAATTATACTCACAAAATCCAGTGTAGAAGCCTCTTCTTCTTTTAATCCAGTTGTAATCCAGGTACTTGTCAAAATAAAAAAACGGACACCCGACCTCGCACTGAAAGGGGACCCATGTTTTCACATGGGACCCCTTTCCCCGAATGCCAGGAACCCCCTCTGACTTATGTCTAAGTGGGTTCCATCAGCCAATCAGGGAACGCCACGTTGTGGCATCCTCCTGATCTGCTGTGTGCTCCTGTACTGTATGACAGGCGGCACACGGCAGTGTTACAATGTAGCGCCTATGCGCTCCATTATAACCAATGGTGGGAACTTTGTGGTCAGCGGTTGACCGAAAGTAACCTCACCGCTGACCACATGCCTAGCCAAACACGGGATAAAAAAGCAGGTCTGTTTTTTTTTAGCACTTTTTCACGAATTGTATTTCAGCACGGCAGTGTTTGGCTATTGTCGGCAGTGTTTGTGATTTGCACTTTTTAGTAAATTACCGATTTCTACCAAATTGCAGGCGTATTTGACCGATGGTGTATTGATTCGTGATTTTTTCCTAGGACTTCAGTGGCAAACGCAGGATTTGCATGGGGGGGTTTCCAGAACTGGGCGGAGCCAATCACGGGGGTGGGGACTGAGGTGACCCAGTATATGCTGGGTCCGTAAAACTAGTGTGTGTGTGTGTGTGTGTATGTATATATATATATATATATATATATATATACTGTACATATATCTACATATATATATATATATATACACACACACATATGCATAGCATATTAAACATGCATACATATATATATATATATATGTACAGTACACATATATATATATACACATGTATATATATATATATATATATATATCATGTGTGTGTGTGTGTTTATATGTATGTATGTATATACATGTGTATATATGTATGCACATGGATATATATGTACTATAATTAAAATAAAGTAAACTTTTATTGCACTTACAAGTGCCACCAGGAAGACAGCAGGCTGCAGAGGATGCTAGACAGCCATTAATAATACTCATGGAGCTTAAAAAAAAAAAAAAAAAAAAATTTTTTTTTTTTTTTTTTTAGTGGAGGGGGGTTTCTGGGTGCTCAGAAACCCCCCCTGGGTGCGCCACTGGACTTCCAAAATATTACGAATGCCCTCATCACTGCCGAAATTTTGGCTTAGTAAATTACCGAAATGACACTTTGAAGAAAAAACGGCATCTCGGTCAAAATCGGGACCTTAGTAAATATACCCCATTGTGTCACTTCACTTTGATGCCGAATTTGCCGTAAACTGTAAGGCTGTTCAGCACTCAAGGTGTTAAAGGCATCAAAAAGATCAAATTGCCATGATGTACTTTTTTTTCCTTTACCAGTGTCTGAAGGACACAGATAGGGTGTAATGACATGGAATAGGCAGGAAGACATTAGAGGTGATAAAAGGATTGAAATAAGATTCCGCTCCTTTATCAAATCAAAATGCATTAGAGTATACAGTTTCAAGTTGTTACAGATATTGGTGTTATGCAACATGACTCCCCAGTGTTTTGGTTAGTTATCTCAGTACAAAATCCCGTAATTGCATTTTGTAAATGTAGATTTGTAAGTCATGCTGATGAAATCTGCCTGTGGGTGGGAGCGGCCACAATGAGTTGCTTACAAATTAGAGATTTGTCAGGGGACAGATCATGATGCATTTTGCAGAGGTTAGAAGGATATTTACTGGAGAAACGATCCTGATATTTCTGTACTGTTGGTCAGACTCCACTTAGAGGAAGCAGAGGTACTGCTTTTTGTTTTTTATAATGTAACACCTGACACATGAAATGTACTTCTCTTTGTTGGGATGTTAATCAGAATAGATTGCATCTGTCTTAGAAAGATGGAGCGGGTCAATAGATTTGGTCAAATATATAAATAAACCAACACAATTAAATGGAATGTTTATATTGACCCATCTGAAATCTATCGGTGACTATTAGGGAACAAACAGTGGTTGACATTAATTGTATATATTGTAAATGTATAGATATAGGGGGTCATTCCGAGTTGATCGCTCGCTAGCAGTTTTTAGCAGCCGTGCAAACGCTATGCCGCCGCCCACTGGGAGTGTATTTTAGCTTAGCAGAAGTGCGAACGGTTGTATCGCAGAGCGGCTGCAAACATCTTTTGTGTAGTTTCAGAGTAGCTCAAAACCTACTCAGCGCTTGCGATCACTTCAGACTATTCAGTTCCGGATTTGACGTCACAAACCCGCCCAGCGTTCACCCAGCCACGCCTGCGTTTTTCCTGGCACGCCTGCGTTTTTCCACACACTCCCTGAAAACGGTCAGTTGCCACCCAGAAACGCCGACTTCATGTCAATAACTCTGCAGCAAGCACTGTGACTGAAATGCATCACTAGAACCTGTGCAAAACTGCATCCTTCGTTGCGCCCGTACATCACGCATGTGCATTGTGCCGCATACGCATGCGCAGAACTTCCAATTTTTAGCCTGATCGCTGCGCTGCGAACAAATTCAGCTAGCGATCAACTCGGAATGACCCCCCTAGTCTGTGTGTAAAACTATTAGCTCTGCAATCTGCATTATGTGCCAAGCTGCATTGTAATTAAGGGCTAGAATTATTTATCTGCGTTTGAAAAATAACGGGAGCTGATTGGTTGGTACTTATCTCTCTCCACTTGATCTCTCTCCAAACTTTGATACATCTACCCCTAAATATGTGCATGCAACAGTTTAATTTGCATGAATCTGTCAACACAAGTAGTAAACTCTCTAGATACACAATATAAAAAGGAAATGCTATTTTGAAATGGGGAACTCAAGCAAAGATCACAAGTCACTTGTAGGTATGATGAAGGTGTTTTTTCAATAAATACATTTTAATATTATTATTATTATTATTATTATTATTATTATTAATAATAATAATAATAAAAGCAAGATACAGTATACAATAAAACTTTTAAAAAGTTAAAGCAATTTAATAGGCTCTGATAACTTAGATGCAAGTGGTAACTTAGAGAAGTATGCTCACAAGATGCTAGAACTTTATCAAGACTGTATATAGGTGGTCATTCCGAGTTGATTGCACGTAACAACTTTTTGCTGATTGTGCGATAAACTTGACGCCGCCTATGGGGGAGTGTATTTTAGCATAGCAGGGCTGCGATCGCTTGTGCAGCCCTGCTCTGCTAAAAAAGTTTCCTGCAAAACAAGACCAGGGTCAGACCTACTTACCCTGTGCGACAGATCCAGCGACGAAGGTCCCGGGATTGACGCCAGACATCCGCCCTCTAAATGGCTGGACATGCCTGCATTCGGATCTCCATGCCCGGAAAACGGTGAGTAGACGCCCCAGAACTCCTCCCCGCTGTCCGTCTTCTTGCGATCCGCGGTGCGATCACTTTCTTCTTTCTTGTGGTCATTGCCTGGCGATAGCCATCGCTGGGCAATGACGCGCTTGCGCATTGTGGCCGCTGCGCATGCGCATTTCTGACCCATTCACACCGCAGCAAAGAACCGCTGCGTGTGAATGGGTCGGAATGACCCCCATAGTGTTTAACCGGGCTACATTCTAAGGGCCTGTTACAGAGGTGAATGTCACTCGGGTTGCTGCTACATTTTCAGTAGCAGTGGATGTGAACATTTTTGTTACAACAACCGCAGGAACCATCTCTTTTTTTTTTTAAAAAGGATCTCTGCTAGCTTGTGAGATCCACTGGCTGCTTCTGAAGATGCAGCATCCACATCCACGTGACCACCGATTTGGCAAATGGGCATCTGCGCAACCAAATGCTTGCAGCCTGTCAATAAGGATGCGGCTAACTCCACACTGAAAACCAGAGGAGCAGAAGCAAAGCAGGCACATGTGCACTGCAGCTCCAGTGCATGTGCAGAAATAAAAGCATTGCAACTAAATTAGGACAGCATCCAGGTCTGAATCATGGGGGTCATTCCGAGTTGTTCGCTCGTTATTTTTTTTTCGCAACGGAGCGATTAGTCGCTAATGCGCATGCGCAATGTCCGCAGTGCGACTGCGCCAAGTAAATTTGCTATGCAGTTAGGTTTTTTACTCACGGCATTACGAGGTTTTTTCTTCGTTCTGGTGATCGTAATGTGATTGACAGGAAGTGGGTGTTTCTGGGCGGAAACTGGCCGTTTTATGGGTGTGTGCGAAAAAACGCTACCGTTTCTGGGAAAAACGCGGGAGTGGCTGGAGAAACGGAGGAGTGTCTGGGCGAACGCTGGGTGTGTTTGTGACGTCAAACCAGGAACGACAAGCACTGGACTGATCGCACTGGCAGAGTAAGTCTCGAGCTACTCAGAAACTGCACAGAGAAGTCTTTTCGCAATATTGCGAATCTTTCGTTCGCAATTTTGATAAGCTGAGATTCACTCCCAGTAGGCGGCGGCTTAGCGTGTGCAAAGCTGCTAAAAGCAGCTTGTGAGCGAACAACTCGGAATGACCACCCATGACCTAAATACAGTTCTTGATAACAAGAATAAGTATAATTATTATTTTGTCAAGTAATAAACTGGTATTGATATACAGTTATTTTTAAGGCATATCTGGACCAATACAAATGAAGCTTTACCAATACAATAAATACTAGAAGATTTTTGTAAAGCACTACGTTGCTGCTGCATCTAAACAATATAATTCACTCAGAAATATATCTAAAAATAAGGTTAGCAGATAAGGTTTTTGTTCTGCTTTCCTCTTCATCATTATGTTATAGCTAGGCTTTTAATAGCTGTACTGATGATGCCCGGTTGGTGGTTGGCATCCACTTCTAGTTCCAGGAACAGACCCACACCATGGCTGGGGAGCGCTGGTTTCTCTGACCCCACAAAATTAGAGCCAGGGTCAATTATCCAATGAGGAGTAGATGTTAGAGATGAGCGGGTTCGGTTTCTCTGAATCCGAACCCGCCAGAACTTCATGTTTTTTTTCACGGGTCCGAGCGACTCGGATCTTCCCGCCTTGCTCGGTTAACCCGAGCGCGCCCGAACGTCATCATGACGCTGTCGGATTCTCGCGAGGCTCGGATTCTATCGCGAGACTCGGATTCTATATAAGGAGCCGCGCGTCGCCGCCATTTTCACACGTGCATTGAGATTGATAGGGAGAGGACGTGGCTGGCGTCCTCTCCGTTTAGAATAGATTAGAGAGACACTTGATTTACTAATTTTGGGGAGCATTAGGAGTACTCAGTACAGTGCAGAGTTTTGCTGATAGTGACCAGTGACCACCAGTTTTATTTATAATCCGTTCTCTGCCTGAAAAAAGCGATACACAGCACACAGTGACTCAGTCACATACCATATCTGTGTGCACTGCTCAGGCTCAGGCCAGTGTGCTGCATCATCTATTATCTATATATAAATAATATTATATATATCTGTCTGACTGCTCAGCTCACACAGCTTATAATTGTGGGGGAGACTGGGGAGCACTACTGCAGTGCCAGTTATAGGTTATAGCAGGAGCCAGGAGTACATAATATATTATATAGTGAGTGACCACCAGACACACAGTGCAGTTTATTTAATATATCCGTTCTCTGCCTGAAAAAAGCGATACACACAGTGACTCAGTCAGTCACATACCATATCTGTGTGCACTGCTCAGGCTCAGGCCAGTGTGCTGCATCATCTATATATATTATATATCTGTCTGACTGCTCAGCTCACACAGCTTATAATTGTGGGGGAGACTGGGGAGCACTACTGCAGTGCCAGTTATAGGTTATAGCAGGAGCCAGGAGTACATAATATTATATTAAAATTAAACAGTGCACACTTTTGCTGCAGGAGTGCCACTAGTGTGACTAGTGACCAGTGACCTGACCACCAGTATATATAATATTAGTAGTATACTATCTCTTTATCAACCAGTCTATATTAGCAGCAGACACAGTACAGTGCGGTAGTTCACGGCTGTGGCTACCTCTGTGTCGGCACTCGGCAGCCCGTCCATAATTGTATATACCACCTAACCGTGGTTTTTTTTTCTTTCTTTATACATACATACTAGTTACGAGTATACTATCTCTTTATCAACCAGTCTATATATTAGCAGCAGACACAGTACAGTGCGGTAGTTCACGGCTGTGGCTACCTCTGTGTCGGCACTCGGCAGCCCGTCCATAATTGTATATACCACCTAACCGTGGTTTTTTTTTCTTTCTTTATACATACATACTAGTTACGAGTAAACTATCTCTTTATCAACCAGTCTATATATTAGCAGCAGACACAGTACAGTGCGGTAGTTCACGGCTGTGGCTACCTCTGTGTCGCCACTCGGCAGCCCGTCCATAATTGTATATACCACCTAACCGTGGTTTTTTTTTCTTTCTTTATACATACATACTAGTTACGAGTATACTATCTCTTTATCAACCAGTCTATATATTAGCAGCAGACACAGTACAGTGCGGTAGTTCACGGCTGTGGCTACCTCTGTGTCGGCACTCGGCAGCCCGTCCATAATTGTATATACCACCTAACCGTGGTTTTTTTTTCTTTCTTTATACATACATACTAGTTACGAGTATACTATCTCTTTATCAACCAGTCTATATATTAGCAGCAGACACAGTACAGTGCGGTAGTTCACGGCTGTGGCTACCTCTGTGTCGGCACTCGGCAGCCCGTCCATAATTGTATATACCACCTAACCGTGGTTTTTTTTTCTTTCTTTATACATACATACTAGTTACGAGTATACTATCTCTTTATCAACCAGTCTATATATTAGCAGCAGACACAGTACAGTGCGGTAGTTCACGGCTGTGGCTACCTCTGTGTCGGCACTCGGCAGCCCGTCCATAATTGTATATACCACCTAACCGTGGTTTTTTTTTCTTTCTTTATACATACATACTAGTTACGAGTATACTATCTCTTTATCAACCAGTCTATATATTAGCAGCAGACACAGTACAGTGCGGTAGTTCACGGCTGTGGCTACCTCTGTGTCGGCACTCGGCAGCCCGTCCATAATTGTATATACCACCTAACCGTGGTTTTTTTTTCTTTCTTTATACATACATACTAGTTACGAGTATACTATCTCTTTATCAACCAGTCTATATTAGCAGCAGACACAGTACAGTGCGGTAGTTCACGGCTGTGGCTACCTCTGTGTCGGCACTCGGCAGCCCGTCCATAATTGTATATACCACCTAACCGTGGTTTTTTTTTCTTTCTTTATACATACATACTAGTTACGAGTATACTATCTCTTTATCAACCAGTCTATATATTAGCAGCAGACACAGTACAGTGCGGTAGTTCACGGCTGTGGCTACCTCTGTGTCGGCACTCGGCAGCCCGTCCATAATTGTATATACCACCTAACCGTGGTTTTTTTTTCTTTCTTTATACATACATACTAGTTACGAGTATACTATCTCTTTATCAACCAGTCTATATATTAGCAGCAGACACAGTACAGTGCGGTAGTTCACGGCTGTGGCTACCTCTGTGTCGGCACTCGGCAGCCCGTCCATAATTGTATACTAGTATCCAATCCATCCATCTCCATTGTTTACCTGAGGTGCCTTTTAGTTGTGCCTATTAAAATATGGAGAACAAAAATGTTGAGGTTCCAAAATTAGGGAAAGATCAAGATCCACTTCCACCTCGTGCTGAAGCTGCTGCCACTAGTCATGGCCGAGACGATGAAATGCCAGCAACGTCGTCTGCCAAGGCCGATGCCCAATGTCATAGTACAGAGCATGTCAAATCCAAAACACCAAATATCAGTAAAAAAAGGACTCCAAAACCTAAAATAAAATTGTCGGAGGAGAAGCGTAAACTTGCCAATATGCCATTTACCACACGGAGTGGCAAGGAACGGCTGAGGCCCTGGCCTATGTTCATGGCTAGTGGTTCAGCTTCACATGAGGATGGAAGCACTCAGCCTCTCGCTAGAAAAATGAAAAGACTCAAGCTGGCAAAAGCAGCACAGCAAAAAACTGTGCATTCTTCGAAATCCCAAATCCACAAGGAGAGTCCAATTGTGTCGGTTGCGATGCCTGACCTTCCCAACACTGGACGTGAAGAGCATGCGCCTTCCACCATTTGCACGCCCCCTGCAAGTGCTGGAAGGAGCACCCGCAGTCCAGTTCCTGATAGTCAGATTGAAGATGTCAGTGTTGAAGTACACCAGGATGAGGAGGATATGGGTGTTGCTGGCGCTGGGGAGGAAATTGACCAGGAGGATTCTGATGGTGAGGTGGTTTGTTTAAGTCAGGCACCCGGGGAGACACCTGTTGTCCGTGGGAGGAATATGGCCGTTGACATGCCAGGTGAAAATACCAAAAAAATCAGCTCTTCGGTGTGGAGGTATTTCACCAGAAATGCGGACAACAGGTGTCAAGCCGTGTGTTCCCTTTGTCAAACTGTAATAAGTAGGGGTAAGGACGTTAACCACCTCGGAACATCCTCCCTTATACGTCACCTGCAGCGCATTCATAATAAGTCAGTGACAAGTTCAAAAACTTTGGGTGACAGCGGAAGCAGTCCACTGACCAGTAAATCCCTTCCTCTTGTAACCAAGCTCACGCAAACCACCCCACCAACTCCCTCAGTGTCAATTTCCTCCTTCCCCAGGAATGCCAATAGTCCTGCAGGCCATGTCACTGGCAATTCTGACGAGTCCTCTCCTGCCTGGGATTCCTCCGATGCATCCTTGCGTGTAACGCCTACTGCTGCTGGCGCTGCTGTTGTTGCCGCTGGGAGTCGATGGTCATCCCAGAGGGGAAGTCGTAAGCCCACTTGTACTACTTCCTGTAAGCAATTGACTGTTCAACAGTCCTTTGCGAGGAAGATGAAATATCACAGCAGTCATCCTACTGCAAAGCGGATAACTGAGTCCTTGACAACTATGTTGGTGTTAGACGTGCATCCGGTATCCGCCGTTAGTTCACAGGGAACTAGACAATTTATTGAGGCAGTGTGCCCCCGTTACCAAATACCATCTAGGTTCCACTTCTCTAGGCAGGCGATACCGAGAATGTACACGGATGTCAGAAAAAGACTCACCAGTGTCCTAAAAAATGCAGTTGTACCCAATGTCCACTTAACCACGGACATGTGGACAAGTGGAGCAGGGCAGTGTCAGGACTATATGACTGTGACAGCCCACTGGGTAGATGTATGGACTCCCGCCGCAAGAACAGCAGCGGCGGCACCAGTAGCAGCATCTCGCAAACGCCAACTCTTTCCTAGGCAGGCTACGCTTTGTATCACCGCTTTCCAGAATACGCACACAGCTGAAAACCTCTTACGGCAACTGAGGAAGATCATCGCGGAATGGCTTACCCCAATTGGACTCTCCTGTGGATTTGTTGCATCGGACAACGCCAGCAAAATTGTGTGTGCATTAAATATGGGCAAATTCCAGCACGTCCCATGTTTTGCACATACCTTGAATTTGGTGGTGCAGAATTTTTTTAAAAACGACAGGGGCGTGCAAGAGATGCTGTCGGTGGCCAGAAAAATTGCGGGACACTTTCGGCGTACAGGCACCACGTACAGAAGACTGGAGCACCACCAAAAACTACTGAACCTGCCCTGCCATCATCTGAAGCAAGAAGTGGTAACGAGGTGGAATTCAACCCTCTATATGCTTCAGAGGTTGGAGGAGCAGCAAAAGGCCATTCAAGCCTATACAATTGAGCACGATATAGTAGGTGGAATGCACCTGTCTCAAGTGCAGTGGAGAATGATTTCAACGTTGTGCAAGGTTCTGATGCCCTTTGAACTTGCCACACGTGAAGTCAGTTCAGACACTGCCAGCCTGAGTCAGGTCATTCCCCTCATCAGGCTTTTGCAGAAGAAGCTGGAGGCATTGAAGAAGGAGCTAAAAGGGAGCGATTCCGCTAGGCATGTGGGACTTGTGGATGCAGCCCTTAATTCGCTTAACAAGGATTCACGGGTGGTCAATCTGTTGAAATCAGAGCACTACATTTTGGCCACCGTGCTCGATCCTAGATTTAAAGCCTACCTTGGATCTCTCTTTCCGGCAGACACAGGTCTGCTGGGGTTGAAAGACCTGCTGGTGACAAAATTGTCAAGTCAAGCGGAACGCGACCTGTCAACATCTCCTCCTTCACATTCTCCCGCAACTGGGGGTGCGAGGAAAAGGCTCAGAATTCCGAGCCCACCCGCTGGCGGTGATGCAGGGCAGTCTGGAGCGACTGCTGATGCTGACATCTGGTCCGGACTGAAGGACCTGACAACGATTACGGACATGTCGTCTACTGTCACTGCATATGATTCTCTCAACATTGATAGAATGGTGGAGGATTATATGAGTGACCGCATCCAAGTAGGCACGTCACACAGTCCGTACTTATACTGGCAGGAAAAAGAGGCAATTTGGAGGCCCTTGCACAAACTGGCTTTATTCTACCTAAGTTGCCCTCCCACAAGTGTGTACTCCGAAAGAGTGTTTAGTGCCGCCGCTCACCTTGTCAGCAATCGGCGTACGAGGTTACATCCAGAAAATGTGGAGAAGATGATGTTCATTAAAATGAATTATAATCAATTCCTCCGCGGAGACATTGACCAGCAGCAATTGCCTCCACAAAGTACACAGGGAGCTGAGATGGTGGATTCCAGTGGGGACGAATTGATAATCTGTGAGGAGGGGGATGTACACGGTGATATATCGGAGGGTGAAGATGAGGTGGACATCTTGCCTCTGTAGAGCCAGTTTGTGCAAGGAGAGATTAATTGCTTCTTTTTTGGGGGGGGTCCAAACCAACCCGTCATATCAGTCACAGTCGTGTGGCAGACCCTGTCACTGAAATGATGGGTTGGTTAAAGTGTGCATGTCCTGTTTTGTTTATACAACATAAGGGTGGGTGGGAGGGCCCAAGGACAATTCCATCTTGCACCTCTTTTTTCTTTTCTTTTTCTTTGCATCATGTGCTGATTGGGGAGGGTTTTTTGGAAGGGACATCCTGCGTGACACTGCAGTGCCACTCCTAGATGGGCCCGGTGTTTGTGTCGGCCACTAGGGTCGCTAATCTTACTCACACAGTCAGCTACCTCATTGCGCCTCTTTTTTTCTTTGCGTCATGTGCTGTTTGGGGAGGGTTTTTTGGAAGGGACATCCTGCGTGACACTGCAGTGCCACTCCTAGATGGGCCCGGTGTTTGTGTCGGCCACTAGGGTCGCTAATCTTACTCACACAGCTACCTCATTGCGCCTCTTTTTTTCTTTGCGTCATGTGCTGTTTGGGGAGGGTTTTTTGGAAGGGACATCCTGCGTGACACTGCAGTGCCACTCCTAGATGGGCCCGGTGTTTGTGTCGGCCACTAGGGTCGCTAATCTTACTCACACAGCTACCTCATTGCGCCTCTTTTTTTCTTTGCGTCATGTGCTGTTTGGGGAGGGTGTTTTGGAAGGGCCATCCTGCGTGACACTGCAGTGCCACTCCTAGATGGGCCCGGTGTTTGTGTCGGCCACTAGGGTCGCTAATCTTACTCACACAGCTACCTCATTGCGCCTCTTTTTTTCTTTGCGTCATGTGCTGTTTGGGGAGGGTTTTTTGGAAGGGACATCCTGCGTGACACTGCAGTGCCACTCCTAGATGGGCCCGGTGTTTGTGTCGGCCACTAGGGTCGCTTATCTTACTCACACAGCGACCTCGGTGCAAATTTTAGGACTAAAAATAATATTGTGAGGTGTGAGGTATTCAGAATAGACTGAAAATGAGTGTAAATTATGGTTTTTGAGGTTAATAATACTTTGGGATCAAAATGACCCCCAAATTCTATGATTTAAGCTGTTTTTTAGTGTTTTTTGAAAAAAACACCCGAATCCAAAACACACCCGAATCCGACAAAAAAAATTCGGTGAGGTTTTGCCAAAACGCGTTCGAACCCAAAACACGGCCGCGGAACCGAACCCAAAACCAAAACACAAAACCCGAAAAATTTTAGGCGCTCATCTCTAGTAGATGTATCGGTGTACTGTGCTGTCTCACTGAATAAAATAAAGGCAATAATATGTTAACAAAATGCCACAAACATATTGTACATGATTGCTAAGTGGGATTAATATGAAATAATAGTGTCCCAAAAGGCAAACAAAAATGTCCTTGTCAGGTGTTACAAAGTAGACAGTATGCAAAATATTCACATTACATGGGATATCACATCTGCAGTACGTACTATATATATTGCAAGTTCATAAAGAACTGTGAACATACTTTACTGTACAGCACCTAATTAATAGTAAATTAGAGATGTGCGGCTGGCACTTTTTGTGTTTTGTGTTTTGGTTCTAATTCCACTTTCGTGTTTTGGTTTTGGCTTGGTTTTGCCAAAACCACCCTTTCATGTTTTGGTTTTGGTTTTGGATCTGGATGATTTTGTAAAAAAAATAAAAATGGCTAAAATCGCAGAATTTGGGGGTAATTTTGATCCTACGGTATTATTAATAGTGATGAGCGGGTTCGGTTTCTCGGAATCCGAACCCGCCGAACTTCAGCTTTTTTTACACGGGGCCGAGCAGGCTCGGATCCTCCCGCCTTGCTCGGTTAACCCGAGCGCGCCCGAACGTCATCATCCCGCTGTCGGATTCTCGCGAGGCTCGGATTCTATCGCGAGACTCGGATTCTATATAAGGAGCCGCGCGTCGCCGCCATTTTCACACGTGCATTGAGATTGATAGGGAGAGGACGTGGCTGGCGTCCTCTCCGTTTATAGAGAAGAGAGTAGAGAGTTAGAGACACTATTTACTAATTTTGGGGAGCATATTAGGACTGGAGTACTACTACTTGCTGATAGTGTGACCAGTGACCATTGACCACCAGTTTAATTAATCCGTTCTCTGCCTGAAAAAAAACGATACACAGTGTGACACAGTCACATACCATATCTGTGCTCAGCCTCAGTGTGCTGCATCATCATATGTAATACTGTATATCTGACTGTGCTGAGTGCTCACTGCTCACACAGCTTAATTGTGGGGGAGACTGGGGAGCAGTTAGAGCAGGAGTACATAAATAATATATTTTAAGTACAGTGCACACTTTTGCTGCCAGAGTGCCACACTGCCAGTGTGACTGACCAGTGACCACACTGACCACCAGTATATTGTGATTGTCTGCTTAGGACGGATTACTACTTGCTGATAGTGTGACCAGTGACCAGTGACCACCACCAGTTTAATTAATCCGTTCTCTGCCTGAAAAAAAACGATACACAGTGTGACACAGTCACATACCATATCTGTGCTCAGCCCAGTGTGCTGCATCATATGTAATACTGTATATCATTATCTGACTGTGCTGAGTGCTCACTGCTCACACAGCTTAATTGTGGGGGAGACTGGGGAGCAGTTATAGCAGGAGTACATATTTTAAGTACAGTGCACAATTTTGCTGCCAGAGTGCCACTGCCAGTGTGACTGACCAGTGACCACTGACCACCAGTATATTGTGATTGTCTGCTGACCACCAGTATATTGTGATTGTCTGCCTGAAAAAGTTAAACACTCGTCGTGTGGTGTTTTTATAAACACATTCTGCAGACAGTGTCCAGCAAGTCCGTCATTACATAATATATACCTGTCCGGCTGCAGTACTAGTGTGATATATATATATATATTTAAATTTTATCTCATTATCATCCAGTCTATATTAGCAGCAGACACAGTACGGTAGTCCACGGCTGTAGCTACCTCTGTGTCGGCAGTCGCTCGTCCATCCATAATTGTATACCACCTACCCGTGTTTTTTTTTTTTTTTTCTATCTTCTTGATACTAGTAGCTTACTTTAGGAGTCTGCAGTGCTGACAGACAGTGTCCAGCAAGTCCGTCATTACATAATATATACCTGTCCGGCTGCAGTACTAGTGTGATATATATATATATTTTAATTTTATCTCATTATCATCCAGTCTATATTAGCAGCAGACACAGTACGTTAGTCCACGGCTGTAGCTACCTCTGTGTCGGCAGTCGCTCGTCCATCCATAATTGTATACCACCTACCCGTGGTTTTTTTTTCTATCTTCTTGATACTAGTAGCTTACTTTAGGAGTCTGCAGTGCTGACAGAAAGTGTCCAGCAGGTCCGTCATTACATAATATATACCTGTCCGGCTGCAGTACTAGTGTGATATATATATATATTTTAATTTTATCTCATTATCATCCAGTCTATATTAGCAGCAGACACAGTACGGTAGTCCACGGCTGTAGCTACCTCTGTGTCGGCAGTCGCTCGTCCATCCATAATTGTATACCACCTACCCGTGTTTTTTTTTTCTATCTTCTTGATACTAGTAGCTTACTTTAGGAGTCTGCAGTGCTGACAGACAGTGTCCAGCAGGTCCGTCATTACATAATATATACCTGTCCGGCTGCAGTACTAGTGTGATATATATATATATTTTAATTTTATCTCATTATCATCCAGTCTATATTAGCAGCAGACACAGTACGGTAGTCCACGGCTGTAGCTACCTCTGTGTCGGCAGTTGCTCGTCCATCCATAATTGTATACCACCTACCCGTGGTTTTTTTTTTTTTATCTTCTTGATACTAGTAGCTTACTTTAGGAGTCTGCAGTGCTGACAGACAGTGTCCAGCAGGTCCGTCATTACATAATATATACCTGTCCGGCTGCAGTACTAGTGTGATATATATATATATTTTAATTTTATCTCATTATCATCCAGTCTATATTAGCAGCAGACACAGTACGGTAGTCCACGGCTGTAGCTACCTCTGTGTCGGCAGTCGCTCGTCCATCCATAATTGTATACCACCTACCCGTGGTTTTTTTTTTCTATCTTCTTGATACTAGTAGCTTACTTTAGGAGTCTGCAGTGCTGACAGACAGTGTCCAGCAGGTCCGTCATTACATAATATATACCTGTCCGGCTGCAGTACTAGTGTGATATATATATATATATTTTAATTTTATCTCATTATCATCCAGTCTATATTAGCAGCAGACACAGTACGGTAGTCCACGGCTGTAGCTACCTCTGTGCCGGGAGTCGCTCGTCATCCAAAAGTATACTAGTATCCATCCATCTCCATTGTTTACCTGGGGTGCCTTTTAGTTGTGCCTATTAAAATATGGAGAACAAAAATGTTGAGGTTCCAAAAATAGGGAAAGATCAAGATCCACTTCCACCGCGTGCTGAAGCTGCTGCCACTAGTCATGGCTGAGCCGATGAAATGCCAGCAACGTCGTCTGCCAAGGCCGATGCCCAATGTCATAGTACAGAGCATGTAAAATCCAAAACACAAAATATCAGTAAAAAAAGGACTCAAAAATCTAAAATAAAATTGTCAGAGGAGAAGCGTAAACTTGCCAATATGCCATTTACCACACGGAGTGGCAAGGAATGGCTGAGGCCATGGCCTATGTTCATGGCTAGTGGTTCAGCTTCACATGAGGATGGAAGCACTCAGCCTCTCGCTAGAAAAATGAAAAGACTCAAGCTGGCAAAAGTACAGCAAAGAACTGTGCGTTCTTCGAAATCCCAAATCCACAAGGAGAGTCCAATTGTGTCGGTTGCGATGCCTGACCTTTCCAACACTGGACGTGAAGAGCATGCGCCTTCCACCATTTGCACGCCCCCTGCAAGTGCTGGAAGGAGCACCTGCAGTCCAGTTCCTGATAGTCAGATTGAAGATGTCAGTGTTGAAGTACACCAGGATGAGGAGGATATGGGTGTTGCTGGCGCTGGGGAGGAAATTGACAAGGAGGATTCTGATGGTGAGGTGGTTTGTTTAAGTCAGGCACCCGGGGAGACACCTGTTGTCCGTGGGAGGAATATGGCCATTGACATGCCTGGTGAAAATACCAAAAAAATCAGCTCTTCGGTGTGGAAGTATTTCAACAGAAATGCGGACAACATTTGTCAAGCCGTGTGTTGCCTTTGTCAAGCTGTAATAAGTAGGGGTAAGGACGTTAACCACCTCGGAACATCCTCCCTTATACGTCACCTGCAGCGCATTCATAATAAGTCAGTGACAAGTTCAAAAACTTTGGGCGACAGCGGAAGCAGTCCACTGACCAGTAAATCCCTTCCTCTTGTAATCAAGCTCACGCAAACCACCCCACCAACTCCCTCAGTGTCAATTTCCTCCTTCCCCAGGAATGCCAATAGTCCTGAAGGCCATGTCACTGGCAATTCTGACGAGTCCTCTCCTGCCTGGGATTCCTCCGATGCATCCTTGCGTGTAACGCCTACTGCTGCTGGCGCTGCTGTTGTTGCTGCTGGGAGTCGATGGTCATCCCAGAGGGGAAGTCGTAAGACCACTTTTACTACTTCCACCAAGCAATTGACTGTCCAACAGTCCTTTGCGAGGAAGATGAAATATCACAGCAGTCATCCTGCTGCAAAGCGGATAACTGAGGCCTTGGCATCCTGGGTGGTGAGAAACGTGGTTCCGGTATCCATCATTACTGCAGAGCCAACTAGAGACTTGTTGGAGGTACTGTGTCCCCGGTACCAAATACCATCTAGGTTCCATTTCTCTAGGCAGGCGATACCGAAAATGTACACAGACCTCAGAAAAAGAGTCACCAGTGTCCTAAAAAATGCAGCTGTACCCAATGTCCACTTAACCACGGACATGTGGACAAGTGGAGCAGGGCAGGGTCAGGACTATATGACTGTGACAACCCACTGGGTAGATGTATGGACTCCCGCCGCAAGAACAGCAGCGGCGGCACCAGTAGCAGCATCTCGCAAACGCCAACTCTTTCCTAGGCAGGCTACGCTTTGTATCACCGGTTTCCAGAATACGCACACAGCTGAAAACCTCTTACGGCAACTGAGGAAGATCATCGCGGAATGGCTTACCCCAATTGGACTCTCCTGTGGATTTGTGGCATCGGACAACGCCAGCAATATTGTGTGTGCATTAAATCTGGGCAAATTCCAGCACGTCCCATGTTTTGCACATACCTTGAATTTGGTGGTGCAGAATTATTTAAAAAACGAGAGGGGCGTGCAAGAGATGCTGTCGGTGGCCAGAAGAATTGCGGGACACTTTCGGCGTACAGGCACCACGTACAGAAGACTGGAGCAACACCAAAAACGCCTGAACCTGCCCTGCCATCATCTGAAGCAAGAAGTGGTAACGAGGTGGAATTCAACCCTCTATATGCTTCAGAGGTTGGAGGAGCAGCAAAAGGCCATTCAAACCTATACAACTGAGCACGATATAGGAGGTGGAATGCACCTGTCTCAAGCGCAGTGGAGAATGATTTCAACGTTGTGCAAGGTTCTGCAACCTTTTGAACTTGCCACACGTGAAGTCAGTTCAGACACTGCCAGCCTGAGTCAGGTCATTCCCCTCATCAGGCTTTTGCAGAAGAAGCTGGAGACATTGAAGGAGGAGCTAACACAGAGCGATTCCGCTAGGCATGTGGGACTTGTGGATGGAGCCCTTAATTCGCTTAACAAGGATTCACGGGTGGTCAATCTGTTGAAATCAGAGCACTACATTTTGGCCACCGTGCTCGATCCTAGATTTAAAACCAACCTTGGATCTCTCTTTCCGGCAGACACAAGTCTGCTGGGGTTCAAAGACCTGCTGGTGAGAAAATTGTCAAGTCAAGCGGAACGCGACCTGTCAACATCTCCTCCTTCACATTCTCCCGCAACTGGGGGTGCGAGGAAAAGGCTCAGAATTCCGAGCCCACCCGCTGGCGGTGATGCAGGACAGTCTGGAGCGACTGCTGATGCTGACATCTGGTCCGGACTGAAGGACCTGCCAATGATTACGGACATGTCGTCTACTGGCACTGCATATGATTCTCTCCCCATTGAAAGAATGGTGGAGGATTATATGAGTGACCGCATCCAAGTAGGCACGTCAGACAGTCCGTACTTATACTGGCAGGAAAAAGAGGCAATTTGGAGGCCCTTGCACAAACTGGCTTTATTCTACCTAAGTTGCCCTCCCACAAGTGTGTACTCCGAAAGAGTGTTTAGTGCCGCCGCTCACCTTGGCAGCAATCGGCGTACAAGGTTACTTCCAGAAAATGTGGAGAAGATGATGTTCATTAAAATGAATTATAATCAATTCCTCCGTGGAGACATTGACCAGCAGCAATTGCCTCCACAAAGTACACAGGGAGCTGAGATGGTGGATTCCAGTGGGGACGAATTGATAATCTGTGAGGAGGGGGATGTACACGGTGATATATCGGAGGATGATGATGAGGTGGACATCTTGCCTCTGTAGAGCCAGTTTGTGCAAGGAGAGATTAATTGCTTCTTTTTTGGTGGGGGTCCAAACCAACCCGTCATTTCAGTCACAGTCGTGTGGCAGACCCTGTCACTGAAATGATGGGTTGGTTAAAGTGTGCATGTCCTGTTTATACAACATAAGGGTGGGTGGGAGGGCCAAAGGACAATTCCATCTTACACCTCTTTTTTCTTTAATTTTTCTTTGCGTCATGTGCTGTTTGGGGAGTATTTTTTTGAAGGGCCATCCTGCGTGACACTGCAGTGCCACTCCTAGATGGGCCAGGTGTTTGTGTCGGCCACTAGGGTCGCTTAGCTTACTCACACAGCTACCTCATTGCGCCTCTTTTTTTCTTTGCGTCATGTGCTGTTTGGGGAGTGTTTTTTGGAAGGGCCATCCTGCGTGACACTGCAGTGCCACTCCTAGATGGGCCAGGTGTTTGTGACGGCCACTTGGGTCGTTGAGCTTAGTCACACAGCTACCTCATTGCGCCTCTTTTTTTCTTTGCGTCATGTGCTGTTTGGGGAGTGTTTTTTGGAAGGGCCATCCTGCGTGACACTGCAGTGCCACTCCTAGATGGGCCAGGTGTTTGTGTCGGCCACTTGGGTCGTTGAGCTTAGTCACACAGCTACCTCATTGCGCCTCTTTTTTTCTTTGTGTCATGTGCTGTTTGGGGAGTGTTTTTGGAAGGGCCATCCTGCGTGACACTGCAGTGCCACTCCTAGATGGGCCAGGTGTTTGTGTCGGCCACTTGGGTCACTTAGCTTAGTCATCCAGCGACCTCGGTGCAAATTTTAGGACTAAAAATAATATTGTGAGGTGTGATGTGTTCAGAATAGACTGAAAATGAGTGGAAATTATGGTTTTTGAGGTTAATAATACTTTGGGATCAAAATGACCCCCAAATTCTATGATTTAAGCTGTTTTTTAGGGTTTTTTTGAAAAAAACACCAGAATCCAAAACACACCCGAATCCGACAAAAAAAATTCGGTGAGGTTTTGCCAAAACGCGTTCGAACCCAAAACACGGCCGCGGAACCGAACCCAAAACCAAAACACAAAACCCGAAAAATTTCAAGTGCACATCCCTAATTATTAACCTCAATAACATAAATTTCCACTCATTTCCAGTCTATTCTGAACACCTCACACCTCACAATATTGATTTTAGTCAAAAAGGTTGCACCGAGGCACAAACATCTGGCCCATCTAGGAGTGGCACTGCAGTGTCAAACAGGAAGGCAGACATAAAAAAAAAGGTCCCAAACAGCACCTCATGCAAAGATGTAGAAGAGGTGCAATGAGGTATCTGTATGACTAAGCCAAGCGACACAAGTGCGTGGCACAAACACCTGGCCCATCTAGGAGTATCACTGCAGTGTCAGACAGGATGGCACTTTTAAAAAACTAGGCCCCAAACAGCACCTCATGCAAAGATGTAGAAGAGGTGCAATAAGGTAGCTGTATGACTAAGCCAAGCGACACAAACAATTGGCCCATCTAGGAGAGGCACTGCAGTGGCAGACAGGAGGGCAGATATAACAAAGGCCCCAAACAGCACCTCATGCAAAGATGTAGAAGAGGTGCAATGAGATAGCTGTATGACTGAGCCAAGCGACACAAACAATTGGCCCATCTAGGAGTGGCACTGCAGTGGTAGACAGGAGGTCAGATATCAAAAAAAGGCTCCAAACAGCACATGATGCAAAGAAGAAAAAAAGGTGCACCAAGGTTGCTGTATGACTAAGCGAAGCGACACAACCACCTAGCCCATCTTGTAGTGTCACGCAGTGACTGAATGTTGAGAGTGGGCCGCAATTGTTCGGTCCACTGACAGCATCTCCAGCACGCCCCTGTTATTTTTAAAACATTCTGCAATTGGTGGACTTATACGGCAGTACCCCAGGACTAATACAGCAGTACCCATGGACTCATACGGCAGTGTCAGACAGGATGGCACTTTTCAAAAACTAGGCCCCAAACAGCACCTTATGCAAAGATGTCGAAGAGGTGCAATGAGGTAGCTGTATGACTAAGCCAAGCGACACAAACAATTCCAACTGGAATTATACGTCCAAATAACTGGAATTAAATGGCAAAATCACTGTAATTATACGTCCAAATCACTGGAATTAAATGGTAAAATCACTGGAATTAAATGGCGAAATCACTGGAATTAAATGGCAAAATCACTGGAATTAAATGGCCAAATCACTGGACTTAAATGGCAAAATTACTGGAATTATACTGCAAAATCACTGGAATTATAATGAAAATTCACTGGAATTATACGTCCAAATCACTGGAATTATATGTCCAAATCACTGGAATTAAATAGCAGTACCACTGGACATATACGGAAGTGTCAGACAGGATGGCACTTAAAAAAAAAATAGTCCCCAAACAGCACAAGATGATAAGAAGAAAAAAAGGTGCAAGATGGAATTGTCCTTGGGCCCTCCCACCCACCCTTATGTTGTATGAACAGGACATGCACACTTTAACAAACCAATCATTTCATGACTGATTTGTTTGGGCCCCCACCAAAAAAAGAAGCAATCAATCTCTCCTTGCACAAACTGGCTCTACAGAGGCAAGATGTCGACCTCATCCTCATCCTCCGATTCCTCACCCCTTTCACTGTGTACATCCTCCTACTCCACACAGAGTATTAATTTGTCTCCACTGGAATCCACCATCACAGGTCCCTGTGTACTTTCTGGAGGCAATTGCTGGTAAAGGTCTTCCCGGAGGAATTTATATTTCATTTTGATGAACAGCATCTTCTCTGCATTTTGTGGAAGTAACCTCCTACGCCGATCGCTGACAAGGTTACCGGCCGCACTAAACACTCTTTCAGAGTACACACTGGAGGGGGGGCAACTTAGGTAAAATAAAGCCAGTTTGTGCAAGGGCATCCAAATTGCCTCTTTTTCCTGCCAGTATACATACGGACTGTCTAACATGCCTACTTGAATGCTGTCATTCATATAATCCTCCACCATTCTTTAAATGGTGACAGAATCATATGCAGTGACAGCAGACATGTCAGTAATCATTGGCAGGTTCTTCAGTCCGGACCAGATTTCAGCTTTCGCTCCTGACTGCCCTGCATCACCGCCAGCGGGTGGTCTAGGAAATCTTATCCTTTTCCTTGCAGCCCCAGTGGCGGGAGAAATTGAAGGAGGAGCTGGTGACGGGTCACGTTCCGATGAGTTGACAATTTACTCACCAGCAGGTCTTTGCACCTCTGCAGACTTGTGTCTGCTGGAAAGAGAGATACAACTTAGGCTTTAAACCTAGGATCGAGCATGGTGGTCAAAATGTAGTGCTCTGATTTCCACAGACTTACCACCCCTGAATCCTGGCAAAGTGAATGAAGGGCTCCATCCACAAGTCCCACATACTTTGCGGAATCGCTCCATCTTAGCTCCTCCTTCAATTTCTCCAGAGTCTTCTGCAAAAGCCTGATGAGGGGAATGACCTGACTTAAGCTGGCAGTGTCTGAACTGATTTCACGTGTGGCAATTTCGAAGGGTTGGAGAACCTTGCACAAGATAGAAATCATTCTCCACTGCGCTTGAGTCAGGTGCATTACCCCTCCTTTGCCTATATCGTAGGTGGATGTATAGGCTTGAATGGCCTTTTGCTGCTCCTCCATCCACTGAAGCATATAGAGTGTTGAATTCCACCTCGTTACCACCTCTTGCTTCAGTTGATGGCAGGGCAGGTTCAGGAGTGTTTGCTGGTGCTCCAGTCTTTGGTACGCGGTGGCAGAATATCGAAAGTGATTCACTATTTTTTGGGCCACCGACAGCATCTCTTGTACACCCCTGTCATTTCTCAAAAAATTGTGCACCACCAAATTAATTGTATGTGCAAAACATGGGACGTGCTGGAATTTGCCCAGATGTAATGCACGCACAATATTGGTGGCGTTGTCTGATGTCACAAATCCCCAGGAGAGTCTAATTGGGGTAAGCCATTCTGCGATGATGTTCCTCAATTTCCATAAGAGGTTGTCAGCTGTGTGCCTCTTACGGAAAGCGGTGATACATAGCGTAGCCTGCCTAGGAACGTGTTGGCGTTTGTGAGATGCTGCTACTGTTGCCGCTGCTGTTGTTGCTGCAGAGGCCATACATCTACCCAGTGGGCTGTCACATTCATATAGTCCTTAGTCTGCCCTGTTCCATTTGTCCACATGTCCGTGGTTAAGTGGACACTGGATACAACCGCATTTTGTAGGACACTGGTGACTCTTTTTCTGATGTCTTTGTACATTCTTTGTATCGCCTGCCTAGTGAAGTGGAACCTAGATGTGATTTGGTACCGGGGACACACCACCTCCAACAATTGTTTAAATCCCACTGCACCAATGGCGGATACTGGATGCACATCTAACATCAACATATGGGTCAAGGCCTCAGTTATCCGCTTTGCAACAGGATGACTGCTGTCATATTTCATCTTCCTCACAAAGGACTGTTGGACAGTCAATTGCTTAGTTGAAGTAGTACAAGTGGTCTTCCGACTTCCCCTCTGGGATGATGATCGACTCCCAGCGGCAACAACAGCAGCAGCGGCAGCAACAGCAGCAGTAGGCGTACCACTCAAGGATCCTCCCAAGGATTCCCGGTTAGGAGAGGACTCCTTTGTCTTGACAGTGACATTCTAAAAAGGTGTCCCCAAATACTGATTTATCTCAATCAGTAAAGTACACGATCCCACTGGAATCACTTAAGATAACAGTCATAAAAAAATAAAAAAAATAAAAAGTCCATATAAGTCTCTTATCTGGTCTCTTCCTGGGTCTTCCAAACAGTGCAAATATGGCCAATATTAGTAAACTTGTGACTGGTCGTCCCACTTCTCATCTGTTTTCTGTCAGTGTCCTCAATTTCATTCACATGGAAGACAAATAGTGGAAAGTCATAGTGCAGACGTACATCATTTTATTGGTACAAGTTCACAATTTAAAAGATAAGCATGCGTACCCAAAGTGACCTTCAGATGGAAGGCACAGTATCACACATATAGGGGTGATTAATAGAGCTTCCCCTATTAAGCTAATACCTTCCTTGAAACCTTGATAAAGACCGTATTGGTTGAAACGCGTTGGTGTTGACGGCTGCCCAGGACCTGGTGAAAATGGGTGCAGCGTGTGCGGTGGGGGCCCCCTCTGGACTCAGGGGACCATGTGCACTGCACACACTGCACCCATTATAGAAACGCCAGTGGTCCAGTTGCATAGGTTGTGCCATAGACACAGTTTTGGGAAAAAGACTAGATGTGGCTGCACTTGGATTTGCATGCACCCCAGAGTCAGGCCATCTGTATGACTTTAGTAGACTAATAATTTATTAGGATGTTGGTGTGCAGTTTTTTAAATATAATTAAAGCATACATGGATATACTGGCCCTCATTCAGCATCATGTACAAATGTGGATAATCGTGCAATGAGCTATTATCAGCACACTGCACATGGATACACAGCCAAACAGAAGACAGTGCTCACGCGCCATGTATGTTGTCTGTCTTACTATTATTATTATCCTTTAATTATATGGCACCAAAAAGGACCTACAGCGCCCAATTACAGAGAACATAAACTAATAATCAAAACAGGAAAATAGTGACTTACAGTTGAAGACAATATAGGACAAATACAGGGTAAATAAACATAGATATGACATTCCTACCTAGGTACCTGCGAGCACAGTAGTGTTTGCATTTAGCAATGATAAAAAGAAGTGGTGGAGGTGTGTCAGTGGGATGGGTCCGTAATTTCAATGATGCGGGGCCTGTAGTGGGTGTGTCATGGGCATTGCATTCGCAATATATGCAAAACAGATTGTAGAACTTATAAATGCTTCAAAGCAGTGCCGTAACTAGGTAGGTGCGCTGTGTGCCTTGCACACAGCGCAGGATGACCTGGGGCGCAATCAGTCGGCCTCACAATTTACTCTTATGAGCTGTACTGCTAGCTCCGCCTCCCGCCGCCCCAAAGCCGGAGCTAGCAGTACAACTCATGAAGCCGCGAGTAATGCCCGCCCCCCGCCTCCGTGATGATCTCCGCCTCCTCCCCCAGCCAAGCCCAGTGCAGCTGGAACTCTCAAGCAGCGGCGGATTGCTAAACCGGGATGCTTTGCAGGTATGCTGAGGCTGAGCACTGATGGTGGCTGTGCTATCCCTCCCCCACCTCCCCCTCAACGCTGGCCCGATTCTTCTATGTACCGCTGCCACACTGGAGCCACGGCTATGAGAAGTTGCTGGATGCCATAACCCATACGCAGCCAGCGCAGTGAGAGGTCGCCAGCCCGGATATGTGTGATGCCGGGCCTCTCACTGCGCTGGCTGCGTATGGGTTATGGCATCCAGCAACTTCTCATAGCCGTGGCTCCAGCGAGTACCTGCTGCTGACCTCAGCTCTCCCGGACACAAGCAGGATCCTTGTAAGCGGGAGGGGGGCTGTCCACCATTGCTGGTGGGAGTATGCCCCTCTATTACTACCCTAGCTCTCTCCAACCCCACACTGTCACACAGTCCCTATACATACACAGACACACACACACACTGACAGACACACAGCCCCCTATACACACACTGACACACACACACTAACACACAGTCCCTATATACACACTGACACACACACACTAACACACAGTCCCTATACACACTAGAGATGTGCACTTGAAATTTTTCGGGTTTTGTGTTTTGGTTTTGGGTTCGGTTCCGCGGCCGTGTTTTGGGTTCGACCGCGTTTTGGCAAAACCTCACCGAATTTTTTTTGTCGGATTCGGGTGTGTTTTGGATTCGGGTGTTTTTTTCAAAAAACACTAAAAAACAGCTTAAATCATAGAATTTGGGGGTCATTTTGATCCCAAAGTATTATTAACCTCAAAAACCATAATTTCCACTCATTTTCAGTCTATTCTGAACACCTCACACCTCACAATATTATTTTTAGTCCTAAAATTTGCACCGAGGTCGCTGGATGACTAAGCTAAGCGACCCTAGTGGCCGACACAAACACCTGGCCCATCTAGGAGTGGCACTGCAGTGTCACGCAGGATGGCCCTTCCAAAAAAAACACTCCCCAAACAGCACATGACGCAAAGAAAAAAAGAGGCTCAATGAGGTAGCTGTGTGAGTAAGATAAGCGACCCTAGTGGCCGACACAAACACCTGGCCCATCTAGGAGTGGCACTGCAGTTTCACGCAGGATGGCCCTTCCAAAAAACACTCCCCAAACAGCACATGACGCAAAGAAAAAAAGAGGCGCAATGAGGTAGCTGTGTGAGTAAGGTAAGCGACCCTAGTGGCCGACACAAACACCTGGCCCATCTAGGAGTGGCACTGCAGTGTCACGCAGGATGGCCCTTCCAGAAAACACTCCCCAAACAGCACATGACGCAAAGAAAAAAAGAGGCGCAATGAGGTAGCTGTGTGAGTAAGATAAGCGACCCTAGTGGCCGACACAAACACCTGGCCCATCTAGGAGTGTCACTGCAGTGTCACGCAGGATGGCCCTTCCAAAAAACACTCCCCAAACAGCACATGACGCAAAGAAAAAAAGAGGCGCAATGAAGTAGCTGTGTGAGTAAGGTAAGCGACCCTAGTGGCCGACACAAACACCTGGCCCATCTAGGAGTGGCACTGCAGTGTCACGCAGGATGGCCCTTCAAAAAAATACTCCCCAAACAGCACATGACGCAAAGAAAAATTAAAGAAAAAAGAGGTGCAAGATGGAATTGTCCTTGTACCCTCCCACCCACCCTTATGTTGTATAAACAGGACATGCACACTTTAACCAACCCATCATTTCAGTGACAGGGTCTGCCACACGACTGTGACTGAAATGACGGGTTGGTTTGGACCCCCACCAAAAAAGAAGCAATTAATCTCTCCTTGCACAAACTGGCTCTACAGAGGCAAGATGTCCACCTCATCATTATCCTCCGATATATCACCGTGTACATCCCCCTCCTCACAGATTATCAATTCGTCCCCACTGGAATCCACCATCTCAGCTCCCTGTGTACTTTGTGGAGGCAATTGCTGCTGGTCAATGTCTCCACGGAGGAATTGATTATAATTCATTTTAATGAACATCATCTTCTCCACATTTTCTGGAAGTAACCTCGTACGCCGATTGCTGACAAGGTGAGCGGCGGCACTAAACACTCTTTCGGAGTACACACTTGTGGGGGGGCAACTTAGGTAGAATAAAGCCAGTTTGTGCAAGGGCCTCCAAATTGCCTCTTTTTCCTGCCAGTATAAGTACGGACTGTCTGACGTGCCTTCTTGGATGCGGTCACTCATATAATCCTCCACCATTCTTTCAATGGGGAGAGAATCATATGCAGTGACAGTAGACGACATGTCCGTAATCGTTGGCAGGTCCTTCAGTCCGGACCAGATGTCAGCATCAGCAGTCGCTCAAGACTGCCCTGCATCACCGCCAGCGGGCGGGCTCGGAATTCTGAGCCTTTTCCTCGCACCCCCAGTTGCGGGAGAATGTGAAGGAGGAGATGTTGACAGGTCGCGTTCCGCTTGACTTGACAATTTTCTCACCAGCAGGTCTTTGAACCCCAGCAGACTTGTGTCTGCCGGAAAGAGAGATCCAAGGTAGGTTTTAAATCTAGGATCGAGCACGGTGGCCAAAATGTAGTGCTCTGATTTCAACAGATTGACCACCCGTGAATCCTTGTTAAGCATATTAAGGGCTCCATCCACAAGTCCCACATGCCTAGCGGAATCGCTCCGTGTTAGCTCCTCCTTCAATGTCTCCAGCTTCTTCTGCAAAAGCCTGATGAGGGGAATGACCTGACTCAGGCTGGCAGTGTCTGAACTGACTTCACGTGTGGCAAGTTCAAAGGGCAGCAGAACCTTGCACAATGTTGAAATCATTCTCCATTGCGCTTGAGACAGGTGCATTCCACCTCCTATATCGTGCTCAATTGTATAGGCTTGAATGGCCTTTTGCTGCTCCTCCAACCTCTGAAGCATATATAGGGTTGAATTCCACCTCGTTACCACTTCTTGCTTCAGATGATGGCAGGGCAGGTTCAGGCGTTTTTGGTGGTGCTCCAGTCTTCTGTACGTGGTGCCTGTACGCCGAAAGTGTCCCGCAATTCTTCTGGCCACCGACAGCATCTCTTACACGCCCCTCTCGTTTTTTAAAAAATTCTGCACCACCAAATTCAAGGTATGTGCAAAACATGGGACGTGCTGGAATTTGCCCATATTTAATGCACACACAATATTGCTGGCGTTGTCCGATGCCACAAATCCACAGGAGAGTCCAATTGGGGTAAGCCATTCCGCGATGATCTTCCTCAGTTGCCGTAAGAGGTTTTCAGCTGTGTGCGTATTCTGGAAACCGGTGATACAAAGCGTAGCCTGCCTAGGAAAGAGTTGGCGTTTGCGAGATGCTGCTACTGGTGCCGCCGTTGCTGTTCTTGCGGCGGGAGTCCATACATCTACCCAGTGGGCTGTCATAGTCATATAGTAATGACCCTGCCCTGCTCCACTTGTCCACATGTCCGTGGTTAAGTGGACATTGGGTACAACTGCATTTTTTAGGACACTGGTGAGTTTTTTTCTGACGTCCGTGTACATTCTCGGTATCGCCTGCCTAGAGAAGTGGAACCTAGATGGTATTTGGTAACGGGGGCACACTACCTCAAGAAATTGTCTAGTTCCCTGTGAACTAACGGCGGATACCGGACGCACGTCTAACACCAACATAGTTGTCAAGGCCTCAGTTATCCGCTTTGCAACAGGATGACTGCTGTGATATTTCATCTTCCTCGCAAAGGACTGTTGGACAGTCAATTGCTTACTGGAAGTAGTACAAGTGGTCTTCCGACTTCCCCTCTGGGATGACCATCGACTCCCAGCAGCAACAACAGCAGCGCCAGCAGCAGTAGGCGTTACACGCAAGGATGCATCGGAGGAATCCCAGGCAGGAGAGGACTCGTCAGAATTGCCAGTGACATGGCCTGCAGGACTATTGGCATTCCTGGGGAAGGAGGAAATTGACACTGAGGGAGTTGGTGGGGTGGTTTGCGTGAGCTTGGTTACAAGAGGAAGGGATTTACTGGTCAGTGGACTGCTTCCGCTGTCGCCCAAAGTTTTTGAACTTGTCACTGACTTATTATGAATGCGCTGCAGGTGACGTATAAGGGAGGATGTTCCGAGGTGGTTAACGTCCTCACCCCTACTTATTACAGCTTGACAAAGGCAACACACGGCTTGACAAATGTTGTCCGCATTTCTGTTGAAATACTTCCACACCGAAGAGCTGATTTTTTTGGTATTTTGACCAGGCATGTCAATGGCCATATTCCTCCCACGGACAACAGGTGTCTCCCCGGGTGCCTGACTTAAACAAACCACCTCACCATCAGAATCCTCCTTGTCAATTTCCTCCCCAGCGCCAGCAACACCCATATCCTCCTCATCCTGGTGTACTTCAACACTGACATCTTCAATATGACTATCAGGAACTGGACTGCGGGTGCTCCTTCCAGCACTTGCAGGGGGCGTGCAAATGGTGGAAGGCGCATGCTCTTCACGTCCAGTGTTGGGAAGGTCAGGCATCGCAACCGACACAATTGGACTCTCCTTGTGGATTTGGGATTTCAAAGAACGCACAGTTCTTTGCTGTGCTTTTGCCAGCTTGAGTCTTTTCATTTTTCTAGCGAGAGGCTGAGTGCTTCCATCCTCATGTGAAGCTGAACCACTAGCCATGAACATAGGCCAGGGCCTCAGCCGTTCCTTGCCACTCCGTGTGGTAAATGGCATATTGGCAAGTTTACGCTTCTCCTCCGACAATTTTATTTTAGATTTTTGAGTCCTTTTTTTACTGATATTTGGTGTTTTGGATTTTACATGCTCTGTACTATGACATTGGGCATCGGCCTTGGCAGACGACGTTGCTGGCATTTCATCGTCTCGGCCATGACTAGTGGCAGCAGCTTCAGCACGAGGTGGAAGTCGATCTTGATCTTTCCCTATTTTTGGAACCTCAACATTTTTGTTCTCCATATTTTAATAGGCACAACTAAAAGGCACCTCAGGTAAACAATGGAGATGGATACTAGTATACTTATGGATGGACGAGCGACTGCCGACACAGAGGTAGCTACAGCCGTGGACTACCGTACTGTGTCTGCTGCTAATATAGACTGGATGATAATGAGATAAAATTTAAATATATATATATATATCACACTAGTACTGCAGCCGGACAGGTATATATTATGTAATGACGGACCTGCTGGACACTGTCTGTCAGCACTGCAGACTCCTAAAGTTAGCTACTAGTATCAAGAAGATAGAAAAAAAAAAAAAAACCACGGGTAGGTGGTATACAATTATGGATGGACGAGCGACTGCCGACACAGAGGTAGCTACAGCCGTGGACTGCCGTACTGTGTCTGCTGCTAATATAGACTGGATGATAATGAGATAAAATTAAAATATATATATATATCACACTAGTACTGCAGCCGGACAGGTATATATTATGTAATGACGGACCTGCTGGACACTGTCTGTCAGCACTGCAGACTCCTAAAGTAAGCTACTAGTATCAAGAAGATAGAAAAAAAAAAAACCACGGGTAGGTGGTATACAATTATGGATGGACGAGCGACTGCCGACACAGAGGTAGCTACAGCCGTGGACTACCGTACTGTGTCTGCTGCTAATATAGACTGGATGATAATGAGATAAAATTTAAATATATATATATATCACACTAGTACTGCAGCCGGACAGGTATATATTATGTAATGACGGACCTGCTGGACACTGTCTGTCAGCACTGCAGACTCCTTAAGTAAGCTACTAGTATCAAGAAGATAGAAAAAAAAACCACGGGTAGGTGGTATACAATTATGGATGGACGAGCGACTGCCGACACAGAGGTAGCTACAGCCGTGGACTACCGTACTGTGCCTGCTGCTAATATAGACTGGATGATAATGAGATAAAATTTAAATATATATATATATCACACTAGTACTGCAGCCGGACAGGTATATATTATGTAATGACGGACCTGCTGGACACTGTCTGTCAGCACTGCAGACTCCTAAAGTAAGCTACTAGTATCAAGAAGATAGAAAAAAAAAAAAAAACCACGGGTAGGTGGTATACAATTATGGATGGACGAGCGACTGCCGACACAGAGGTAGCTACAGCCGTGGACTACTGTACTGTGTCTGCTGCTAATATAGACTGGATGATAATGAGATAAAATTAAAATATATATATATATCACACTAGTACTGCAGCCGTACAGGTATATATTATGTAATGACGGACCTGCTGGACACTGTCTGTCAGCACTGCAGACTCCTAAAGTAAGCTACTAGTATCAAGAAGATAGAAAAAAAAAAACCTCGGGTAGGTGGTATACAATTATGGATGGACGAGCGACTGCCGACACAGAGGTAGCTACAGCCGTGGACTACCGTACTGTGTCTGCTGCTAATATAGACTGGATGATAATGAGATCAAATTAAAATATATATATATATCACACTAGTACTGCAGCCGGACAGGTATATATTATGTAATGACGGACCTGCTGGACACTGTCTGCAGAATGCGTTTATAAAAACACCACACGACGAGTGTTTAACTTTTTCAGGCAGACAATCACAATATACTGGTGGTCAGCAGACAATCACAATACTGGTGGTCAGTGGTCACTGGTCAGTCACACTGGCAGTGGCACTCTGGCAGCAAAAGTGTGCACTGTACTTAAATGTACTCCTGCTATAACTGCTCCCCAGTCTCCCCCACAATTAAGCTGTGTGAGCAGTGAGCACTCAGCAGTCAGATAATGATATACAGTATATGATGCAGCACACTGGGCTGAGCACAGATATGGTATGTGTGACTGTGTCACACTGTGTATCGTTTTTTTCAGGCAGAGAACGGATTAATTAAACTGGTGGCACTGGTCACTGGTCACACTATCAGCAGCAAGTAGTACTCCTCCTATATGCTCCCCAAAATTTGTGTCTCTCTCTAGTACTCTAGTCACTCTAAACGGAGAGGACGCCAGCCACGTCCTCTCCCTATCAATCTCAATGCACGTGTGAAAATGGCGGTGACGCGCGGCTCCTTATATAGAATCCGAGTCTCGCGATAGAATCCGAGCCTCGCGAGAATCCGACAGCGGGATAATGACGTTCGGGCGCGCTCGGGTTAAACGAGCAAGGCGGGAAGATCCGAGTCGCTCGGCCCCGTGTAAAAAAACCTGAAGTTCGGGCGGGTTCGGATTCCGAGGAACCGAACCCGCTAATCTCTAATACACACACTGACACACACACACTAACACACAGTCCCTATACACACACTGACACACACACACTAACACACAGTCCCTATACACACACTGACACACACACACTAACACACAGTCCCTATACACACACTGACAGACACACACACACTGACACACAGCCCCCTGCACCCAGCCTCTCACTAGCATCTCACACACTGCCCCCTGTACCCTGCACCTCACACACACTGCCCCCTGTACCCAGCACCTCACACACACTGCCCCCTGTACCCAGCACCTCACACACTGCCCCCTGTACCCTGCACCTCACACACACACTGTCCCCTGTACCCAGCACCACACATACTGCCCCCTGTACCCAGCACCACACACACTTCCCCCTGTACCCAGCACCACACACACTGCTCCATTTACCCTGCACCTCCCACACATTGCCCCCTGTACCCTGCACCAGTGCCGTAACTAGGTAGGTGCGCTGCCTGCCGTAACGTGTAAAAGGGGGACTCTGCCTGCCGTAACGTGTAAAAAGTGGATGCTATCTGCCTTAATGTGTAAAAAGGGGACGCTGTCTGCCGTAATGTGTAAAAATGGGGACGCTGTCTGCCGTAATGTGTGAAAAGGGGAGGCTGTCTGCCGTAATGTGTGAAAAGGGGAATCTGTCCGCCGTAATGTGAAAAAGGGGCACTACCTGGTGTAGTGGCGCTACTGTGCAGCATAATTTGAATAATGGAGACTACTGTGCACCATTGTATGAATTGGTATTATTTTGTGGCCACACCCCTTTCCCGCGAAGCCATGCCCCTATATATTTTTGCGCGCGCCTACGGCGCGCACTGCCGCCGGTCTACGTTAAGAGGGGGGGGGGGGGGCGCGCCGATGCCATTTCTTGCACACAGCGCTAAAATGTCTAGTTACAGCACTGCTTCAAAGGCACCGGCTGAGTAGCTAGAGAGCTATGCAGGCTATGGAAGTACTGATGGTCGAGGTAATAATTGCAAAATTATAAGCAGCTGATGGTATTTACAGTGATGCTGGGAATGCTGTTTAGTCTGCTGCATGCCTAATTAAATAAAATATATATTTTTTAAATATATAAAATTACACTTTTCTCAAAGTATGCATGTTGTCATGTGTATGCTCAGGTCTGGATATGTGTGCACAGTGTGGTTATTACTGTTGTAAGTAACATTTTACTTTAACATTTTAATGCCGGCCTAACATTATTCTGACAGATTATAGCAAGAAACAAACCATTCCAGTTTCAATGTACAATATACTGTAAGAGCTACATTTTTTTCTCGGAATTGCGAGTGATTATACGCAATATAGATATGCGTGCAATGGGAGTGGGCTATTTCTGTGATGGAGTTGTATAATCTTAGTTGAGATTGTGGGTTTAGCTAGAGGTTTTTGCAGATTTGCAATTACTAGAGATGAGCGCCGGAAATTTTTCGGGTTTTGTGTTTTGGTTTTGGGTTCGGTTCCGCGGCCGTGTTTTGGGTTCGACCGCGTTTTGGCAAAACCTCACCGAATTTTTTTTGTCGGATTCGGGTGTGTTTTGGATTCGGGTGTTTTTTTAAAAAAACCCTAAAAAACAGCTTAAATCATAGAATTTGGGGGTAATTTTGATCCCAAAGTATTATTAACCTCAAAAAACATAATTTACACTCATTTTCAGCCTATTCTGAACACATCACACCTCACAATATTATTTTTAGTCCTAAAATTTGCACCGAGGTCGCTGTGTGAGTAAGATAAGCGACCCTAGTGGCCGACACAAACACCGGGCCCATCTAGGAGTGGCACTGCAGTGTCACGCAGGATGGCCCTTCCAAAAAACCCTCCCCAAACAGCACATGACGCAAAGAAAAAAAGAGGCGCAATGAGGTAGCTGACTGTGTGAGTAAGATTAGCGACCCTAGTGGCCGACACAAACACCGGGCACATCTAGGAGTGGCACTGCAGTGTCACGCAGGATGTCCCTTCCAAAAAACCCTCCCCAAACAGCACATGACGCAAAGAAAAAAAGAGGCGCAATGAGGTAGCTGTGTGAGTAAGATTAGCGACCCTAGTGGCCGACACAAACACCGGGCCCATCTAGGAGTGGCACTGCAGTGTCACGCAGGATGTCCCTTCCAAAAAACCCTCCCCAATCAGCACATGATGCAAAGAAAAAGAAAAGAAAAAAGAGGTGCAAGATGGAATTATCCTTGGGCCCTCCCACCCACCCTTATGTTGTATAAACAAAACAGGACATGCACACTTTAACCAACCCATCATTTCAGTGACAGGGTCTGCCACACGACTGTGACTGATATGACGGGTTGGTTTGGACCCCCCCCAAAAAAGAAGCAATTAATCTCTCCTTGCACAAACTGGCTCTACAGAGGCAAGATGTCCACCTCATCTTCACCCTCCGATATATCACCGTGTACATCCCCCTCCTCACAGATTATCAATTCGTCCCCACTGGAATCCACCATCTCAGCTCCCTGTGTACTTTGTGGAGGCAATTGCTGCTGGTCAATGTCTCCGCGGAGGAATTGATTATAATTCATTTTAATGAACATCATCTTCTCCACATTTTCTGGATGTAACCTCGTACGCCGATTGCTGACAAGGTGAGCGGCGGCACTAAACACTCTTTCGGAGTACACACTTGTGGGAGGGCAACTTAGGTAGAATAAAGCCAGTTTGTGCAAGGGCCTCCAAATTGCCTCTTTTTCCTGCCAGTATAAGTACGGACTGTGTGACGTGCCTACTTGGATGCGGTCACTCATATAATCCTCCACCATTCTATCAATGTTGAGAGAATCATATGCAGTGACAGTAGACGACATGTCCGTAATCGTTGTCAGGTCCTTCAGTCCGGACCAGATGTCAGCATCAGCAGTCGCTCCAGACTGCCCTGCATCACCGCCAGCGGGTGGGCTCGGAATTCTGAGCCTTTTCCTCGCACCCCCAGTTGCGGGAGAATGTGAAGGAGGAGATGTTGACAGGTCGCGTTCCGCTTGACTTGACAATTTTGTCACCAGCAGGTCTTTCAACCCCAGCAGACCTGTGTCTGCCGGAAAGAGAGATCCAAGGTAGGCTTTAAATCTAGGATCGAGCACGGTGGCCAAAATGTAGTGCTCTGATTTCAACAGATTGACCACCCGTGAATCCTTGTTAAGCGAATTAAGGGCTGCATCCACAAGTCCCACATGCCTAGCGGAATCGCTCCGTGTTAGCTCCTTCTTCAATGCCTCCAGCTTCTTCTGCAAAAGCCTGATGAGGGGAATGACCTGACTCAGGCTGGCAGTGTCTGAACTGACTTCACGTGTGGCAAGTTCAAAGGGCATCAGAACCTTGCACAACGTTGAAATCATTCTCCACTGCACTTGAGACAGGTGCATTCCATCTCCTATATCGTGCTCAATTGTATAGGCTTGAATGGCCTTTTGCTGCTCCTCCAACCTCTGAAGCATATAGAGGGTTGAATTCCACCTCGTTACCACTTCTTGCTTCAGATGATGGCAGGGCAGGTTCAGTAGTTTTTGGTGGTGCTCCAGTCTTCTGTACGTGGTGCCTGTACGCCGAAAGTGTCCCGCAATTTTTCTGGCCACCGACAGCATCTCTTGCACGCCCCTGTCGTTTTTTAAAAAATTCTGCACCACCAAATTCAAGGTATGTGCAAAACATGGGACGTGCTGGAATTTGCCCATATTTAATGCACACACAATATTGCTGGCGTTGTCCGATGCCACAAATCCACAGGAGAGTCCAATTGGGGTAAGCCATTCCGCGATGATCTTCCTCAGTTGCCGTAAGAGGTTTTCAGCTGTGTGCGTATTCTGGAAAGCGGTGATACAAAGCGTAGCCTGCCTAGGAAAGAGTTGGCGTTTGCGAGATGCTGCTACTGGTGCCGCCGCTGCTGTTCTTGCGGCGGGAGTCCATACATCTACCCAGTGGGCTGTCACAGTCATATAGTCCTGACCCTGCCCTGCTCCACTTGTCCACATGTCCGTGGTTAAGTGGACATTGGGTACAACTGCATTTTTTAGGAGACTGGTGAGTCTTTTTCTGACGTCCGTGTACATTCTCGGTATCGCCTGCCTAGAGAAGTGGAACCTAGATGGTATTTGGTAACGGGGGCACACTGCCTCAATAAATTGTCTAGTTCCCTGTGAACTAACGGCGGATACCGGACGCACGTCTAACACCAACATAGTTGTCAAGGACTCAGTTATCCGCTTTGCAGTAGGATGACTGCTGTGATATTTCATCTTCCTCGCAAAGGACTGTTGAACAGTCAATTGCTTACTGGAAGTAGTACAAGTGGGCTTACGACTTCCCCTCTGGGATGACCATCGACTCCCAGCGGCAACAACAGCAGCGCCAGCAGCAGTAGGCGTTACACGCAAGGATGCATCGGAGGAATCCCAGGCAGGAGAGGACTCGTCAGACTTGCCAGTGACATGGCCTGCAGGACTATTGGCATTCCTGGGGAAGGAGGAAATTGACACTGAGGGAGTTGGTGGGGTGGTTTGCGTGAGCTTGGTTACAAGAGGAAGGGATTTACTGGTCAGTGGACTGCTTCCGCTGTCACCCAAAGTTTTTGAACTTGTCACTGACTTATTATGAATGCGCTGCAGGTGACGTATAAGGGAGGATGTTCCGAGGTGGTTAACGTCCTTACCCCTACTTATTACAGCTTGACAAAGGGAACACACGGCTTGACACCTGTTGTCCGCATTTCTGGTGAAATACCTCCACACCGAAGAGCTGATTTTTTTGGTATTTTCACCTGGCATGTCAACGGCCATATTCCTCCCACGGACAACAGGTGTCTCCCCGGGTGCCTGACTTAAACAAACCACCTCACCATCAGAATCCTCCTGGTCAATTTCCTCCCCAGCACCAGCAACACCCATATCCTCCTCATCCTGGTGTACTTCAACACTGACATCTTCAATCTGACTATCAGGAACTGGACTGCGGGTGCTCCTTCCAGCACTTGCAGGGGGCATGCAAATAGTGGAAGGCGCATGCTCTTCACGTCCAGTGTTGGGAAGGTCAGGCATCGCAAACGACACAATTGGACTCTCCTTGTGGATTTGGGATTTCAAAGAACGCACAGTTCTTTGCGGTGCTTTTGCCAGCTTGAGTCTTTTCAGTTTTCTAGCGAGAGGCTGAGTGCTTCCATCCTCATGTGAAGCTGAACCACTAGCCATGAACATAGGCCAGGGCCTCAGCCGTTCCTTGCCACTCCGTGTGGTAAATGGCATATTGGCAAGTTTACGCTTCTCCTCCGACAATTTTATTTTAGGTTTTGGAGTCCTTTTTTTTCTGATATTTGGTGTTTTGGATTTGACATGCTCTGTACTATGACATTGGGCATCGGCCTTGGCAGACGACGTTGCTGGCATTTCATCGTCTCGGCCATGACTAGTGGCAGCAGCTTCAGCACGAGGTGGAAGTGGATCTTGATCTTTCCCTAATTTTGGAACCTCAACTTTTTTGTTCTCCATATTTTATAGGCAGAACTAAAAGGCACCTCAGGTAAACAATGGAGATGGATGGATTGGATACTAGTATACAATTATGGACGGACTGCCACGGTTAGGTGGTATAAAAAAACCACGGTTAGGTGGTATATATTATAATAATAATACAATTATGGATGGACGGACTGCCTGCCGACTGCCGACACAGAGGTAGCCACAGCCGTGAACTACCGCACTGTACACTGGTTGATAAAGAGATAGTAGTATACTCGTAACAACTAGTATGACACTATGACGACGGTATAAAGAATGAAAAAAAAACCACGGTTAGGTGGTATATATTATAATAATAATACAATTATGGATGGACGGACTGCCTGCCGACTGCCGACACAGAGGTAGCCACAGCCGTGAACTACCGCACTGTACACTGGTTGATAAAGAGATAGTAGTATACTCGTAACAACTAGTATGACACTATGACGACGGTATAAAGAATGGAAAAAAAACCACGGTTAGGTGGTATATATTATAATAATAATACAATTATGGATGGACGGACTGCCTGCCGACTGCCGACACAGAGGTAGCCACAGCCGTGAACTACCGCACTGTACACTGGTTGATAAAGAGATAGTAGTATACTCGTAACAACTAGTATGACACTATGACGACGGTATAAAGAATGAAAAAAAAACCACGGTTAGGTGGTATATATTATAATAATAATACAATTATGGATGGACGGACTGCCTGCCGACTGCCGACACAGAGGTAGCCACAGCCGTGAACTACCGCACTGTACACTGGTTGATAAAGAGATAGTAGTATACTCGTAACAACTAGTATGACACTATGACGACGGTATAAAGAATGCAAAAAAAACCACAGTTAGGTGGTATATATTATAATAATAATACAATTATGGATGGACGGACTGCCTGCCGACTGCCGACACAGAGGTAGCCACAGCCGTGAACTACCGCACTGTACACTGGTTGATAAAGAGATAGTAGTATACTCGTAACAACTAGTATGACACTATGACGGTATAAAGAATGAAAAAAAAACCACGGTTAGGTGGTATATATTATAATAATAATACAATTATGGATGGACGGACTGCCTGCCGACTGCCGACACAGAGGTAGCCACAGCCGTGAACTACCGCACTGTACACTGGTTGATAAAGAGATAGTAGTATACTCGTAACAATTAGGATGACACTATGACGGTATAAAGAATGAAAAAAAAACCACGGTTAGGTGGTAGGTATATAATAATAAATAATACAATTCTGGTCGGACGGACTGCCTGCCGTGTGCCGACACAGAGGTAGCCACAGCCGTGAACTACCGCACTGTACACTGGTTGATAAAGAGATAGTAGTATACTCGTAACAATTAGGATGACACTATGACGGTATAAAGAATGAAAAAAAAACCACGGTTAGGTGGTAGGTATATAATAATAAATAATACAATTCTGGTCGGACGGACTGCCTGCCGTGTGCCGACACAGAGGTAGCCACAGCCGTGAACTACCGCACTGTACACTGGTTGATAAAGAGATAGTAGTATACTCGTAACAATTAGGATGACACTATGACGGTATAAAGAATGAAAAAAAAACCACGGTTAGGTGGTAGGTATATAATAATAAATAATACAATTCTGGTCGGACGGACTGCCTGCCGTGTGCCGACACAGAGGTAGCCACAGCCGTGAACTACCGCACTGTACACTGGTTGATAAAGAGATAGTAGTATACTCGTAACAATTAGGATGACACTATGACGGTATAAAGAATGAAAAAAAAACCACGGTTAGGTGGTAGGTATATAATAATAAATAATACAATTCTGGTCGGACGGACTGCCTGCCGTGTGCCGACACAGAGGTAGCCACAGCCGTGAACTACCGCACTGTACACTGGTTGATAAAGAGATAGTAGTATACTCGTAACAATTAGGATGACACTATGACGGTATAAAGAATGAAAAAAAAACCACGGTTAGGTGGTAGGTATATAATAATAAATAATACAATTCTGGTCGGACGGACTGCCTGCCGTGTGCCGACACAGAGGTAGCCACAGCCGTGAACTACCGCACTGTACTGTGTCTGCTGCTAATATAGACTGGTTGATATTTAAAGAGATATTAGTAGTATACAACAATACTATACTGGTGGTCAGGCACTGGTCACCACTCCTGCAGCAAAAGTGTGCACTGTTAATTAATATAATTGTACTCCTGGCTCCTGCTAACAACCTGCAGTGCTCCCCAGTCTCCCCCACAATTAATTATAAGCTTTTAATTTATACATTGATGACTGTGCAGCACACTGGGCTGAGCTGAGTGCACACAGACTGAGTCACACTGTGTGACTGACTGTGCTGTGTATCGTTTTTTTTTTCAGGCAGAGAACGGATATAGCAGAGAGAAGTGAACGGATATATTATATTAAATAAAAGTTAACTAGCAACTGCACTGGTCACTGACTGTGGTAAACTAACTCTGTCTGCGACTCTGCACAATCTCTCTCTATCTAATCTATCTATCTCTATTCTAATGGAGAGGACGCCAGACACGTCCTCTCCCTATCAATCTCAATGCACGGGTGAAAATGGCGGCGACGCGCGGCTCCTTATATAGAATCCGAGTCTCGCGATAGAATCCGAGCCTCGCGAGAATCCGACAGCGTCATGATGACGTTCGGGGCGCGCTCGGGTTAACCGAGCAAGGCGGGAAGATCCGAGTCGCTCGGACCCGTGGAAAAAAAAGTGAAGTTCGTGCGGGTTCGGATTCAAAGAAACCGAACCCGCTCATCTCTAGCAATTACGCTCAAAATCAGTGTCACGTTCAGTCGCCATTGCAATCCATGCTGAATGCTTCTATTTTGCATAAAAAACGCATTTCATTACCAAACATGTGCACAGAAAAAAGACACTTGTGTCTGTATTAAAGTCGGCTTTTAAGCATAGTCAAAGTACGGTGAGGGCAAGATCTCCTGTCAGCAGGGATATCTCTTGGGAATGCCCCCTGCATAGGATGACTACCAGCATCGTTGGCTGAACATTTCTCATTGGCTGCTTTATCATTGGTGCAGATTGCAATACATTTTCATTGTTGATATAGCATTTCTGTCTTTGCATTTCTTACTACTAAGCATTACAACCAAACAAATCTATATATTTCTTTTGTGCTCAAATGGTTATAAAGTGATAACGGTGGGATATATCCAATTAATAACTATTTGATTGTATAGATTTAATAAATGCATTTAAGTAGTAACACTGCAAACACACACTATAAAAATATATTTTCTTACATTTATTCCAAAATACCCACAACTAGAACACTTGCGAGTTATTTGGGCATTAGCAACACTGCAATAACACAGCTGCATCTTTCATTGGTCGCATATGCAGAGGTGGCGCAATTTTTGTTTAATGTGCTCTAACACCTGACATCAACCTGGCATATGCAACCATTGCAGATCTAGACATATCTTGAGATGTGTTCAACACAGCATGCCTATGTCATTTACGTCTGTGGCTTTGAAGTAAATGTAACTAACTCCACCTTTGTCTTTATTTTTATACTACTAGAAACGAATTGTGAAACAAACTATATATTCCAACAATTCTGGCCAGCCTGGGATTTCTGGGATTTAAAGTTTCATAATACTACTTAGATTATTACAGTATATGCTATAACCTTGGAACAGTCCCAGCTAAATCATGTTAGAGTCCTGAGGCCGGCTGTAATGATGCCTGAGTTTGGCGGCCATGCGGGATGCTGGCATGGTTGCCTTGTAAGTGATTGCCCCTTTAAAAAAATGTCAGAGTTTGGCCGACATCTTGCACGGCCACAAAACTCAGGCATCATTACATCTGGCCCTTAGTTTGGTTGGTCCTGGTGGGGGGAAGGGGGTCTTTTTGGAGCTAGATTACCCAGGAAATTGTATTCTGAGGCTGCTTTTACATTATGTCAGGGGCACCTACAAAGCCAACCTGCTGCTGGTTTCAGTTTTACGGTGAGACCCCCACAGGCTGCCCCCCAAATTAGTGGTAGCCGTCCCAAACAATAGCAGTAGTACTGGATACCTATTTCAGGAGGAAGAAAGGGTGTATTTATTTATTAGATTATTTGGATTATGGGTCTGATTGTAGGTTGGGAATAAAGCAACAAAGATAACATCATTGTGCCTTTGGAAAAACCATGTGGCACTGCAGGCGGGGCGTGTACAAACTCAAATATAAATTGTGCAAAAACACCTCACTAGGCCAAGTTGCATTATTTAGATGGCATTGTAGCTTCCTATAGCATCTCCTTATCCTGCTCGCTTCACTAGGAAGCTAGTAGCACTATGGTGGTCATTCCAAGTTGTTCTCTCACTAGCAGTGTTTAGCAGCCATGCAAACATTATGCCGCCTCCCACTGGGAGTGTATTTTAGCTTAGCAGAAGTACAAACAAAAGGATCGCAGAGCGGCGGCAAAGTTTTTTGTTTGCAGTTTTAGAGTAGCTCAATACTTACTCAGCGCTTGCTATGACTTCATACTGTTCAGTTCCTGTTTTGACGTCACAAACACGCCCTGCGTTCGCCCAGCCACGCCTGCGTTTTTCCTGGCACGCCTGCATTTTTTCAAACACTCCCTGAAAATGGTCAGTTGACACCCAGAAATGTCCACTTCATGTCAATCACTCCGCGGCCAGCAGTGCAACTGCAAAGCTTTGCTAGACCTTGTGTGAAACTACATCGATCGTTGTAATAGTACGACGCACTTGCGCATTGCGCCACATACGCATGCGCAGAAGTGCCTTTTTTTGCCTCATCGCAGCACAGTGAACGAATGCAGCTAGCGATCAACTCGGAATGACCACCTATATGCAGGAGATCCGGCCACGAAAAATCATGAGTCTTCCACAACTTGCAGGAGAGTAAGCAAGTATGATAGAAGTATTTACATGAGCATCCTTATTTAACTGTCATTTTGACACCTTATGAAATTAATCAAAGTCAAAATTAATCAAAATTCCTGTCGCGAAAGTAACAACAATGTCTGTAGTAGGCTGAGAATTGTTCCATTTTTTTTGCGTCAAATCCATACAAACTCAACACGCTAAAACTTAACTTAAACTCTCTTTAACATGAAACAATGAATGGAGATTACATTTTGGATGTCCAGTATGTCACACTTCATTTTTTGTATAACGCATAAACCACAGCAAGAAGGTCATTCATGTATTCTAGGTGAACACACAAATCATGTCATTATGACACTTTAACTGAAGGATAATGATATTCATAAGATGCTTACTGGATACATTAATCCTCCATATTTTAATCATACCAAAAGTAGACAGCGCCAAGAAAATTAGGAATTGATAAATGAATCCTGTTAGACATGGTACTTTATGTCTGTAGATAAGACAGATCAAAGTTAATATTTTGGATGGGTCAAGGATTGGGAAGAACGACACGTTTCGCCACATTTTAGAGTTTGGACAAATTTCATGTTTTCAAAGGCTGTTGAATGCACTTGAGAATGTCAAGCTGATCAAAGCTCGGAAATTGAAAGAAAGCTGAATTTAAAATATTCTTTAACAAAAATGTATGTACAGTACTATAAATATAATCACAATTAACAAGTGTTATGACCTATGATTGCATATGCATGAATTCTTCTGCCTTCACCAATTTACAAAGAAGTACCATGGTAACACTCAAGGTACCATAGCAATAAATTCAAATAGAATCATTTATCATGATAACTCTGTTACTTTTTCATAAGTAAAACAGCTTATTTATCTCATACTATGTTGCTTTTGTATAACTTTTTTGTGCCTATTTATGTGTCTTTAATGCTTAGTTATTGCTATGGAAGTTTGCATTTCATGTACATTTTTACGTTTTAAAAATACAATGTTCTGTAAATGTTCTGTAAATAAAATGACAATAGACAATGACAATAGACCCAATAAGGAACATGTGTTATTGTTTAGTTTAAAAAATGTCCAATGTATTCAATTAAACTTTGGATGCCTGTATTTGTGCAAAGAAGAGACTCCACATCACGGCCAACCTGTATCAGCAGCATTACAGTATGTTGTGAATGTCTTCACACATCCCGGCGCGAGTATTCTCGGCTTGTTTTTAGGATTTCTATGCCTGTGGCAGATGATAAATTGGGTACCCAAAATCTGTATGTAAACAGTAATTGAAAATACTTGAAATTCACTGTGCTGGTATCTTAAAGCTATTATTTACCTTTATACAGAACTGGTAACAAACCATATACCACAATTACTACTATTCCCATGAGAATTATATTAGCATGCTGAAATCCAAGTTTTTCAATTACTGCATCAGCAGAACTACCGACGTTTAGGGAACCAGGCAAATTCCTCCTTCCATCATTGCCATTTGGATAAACTGCTAGCATAATTCAACCAGCTAGCACAGGCCTGGCCAACCTGTGGCTCTCCAGCTGTTGTAAAACGACAAGTCTCATCATGATTTGTCACAGTTTTGCTATTAGGGAATGCTAAAACTGTGGCAGGGCATGCTGGGATGTGTAGTTTCACATCATCTGGAGAGCCACAGGTTGGCCAGGCCTGACCTAGCACAAAGAAAGGCAAGATAGAACATTTTTTTTTTTTAGAAAACATATAATATATTGCAAATGGTAAACACTTATTGCGCAAACAATGGAACACTTCCCTACCACTACTACAGATTTAAGTTAATTATTATAAAGAAATTTCGATGCTGTGCATTTCAAGGCAAACAAACTCTCTTCTACAGTAAAAAGAACACTGATTGTGTGACTAGTGCTTTCATTGGTAAAGGAAAACATCATTTTAAAACACAGTTATTACATAGCATACATAAGATGAATTAAATAATACAGTATACAAAATTGTATTACAAAAAACACATTTTAAATCAAATGAAATCAAATTAAACACAAAAGGGTTAATGTATAATTTAATATAGAGAATTTGTTTCTTAAAGTGGCAATCATAAAAATAGCAAAACCATGCCTTGTAAATGATTGACCTTTAAAAAAAAAGCCAGAGAACATCCAACATTCCACACCTCCAGCAAACTCGGACCCTATTACATACAGTATGCCCCTGTGTCTCATTTCTGCGGTGGTTGGTAGCTGATCACCACCTCTGGGATCTGTTAGTATTAAGTTCAGATCTTGGGAACATACTGTAATTGCAAGTACCCATTGGCCCGTACTTCTGTACATATAAAAACACGTTAGGAAGAGGAGTGCTCAACTCTATGAGTGATGCAAAAATAATGAAGTTAGTTGTGGATACAAAGTTGATCTTTATTGTCACAAAAAAGGCATACACATTAGCAGATTATAATCATAGTGAAATGATAGTATCAGCCCACAGTAGTAGTTAGAACATGTAAGTAAATGTAAAACAAAATGAAAACCTATTAAAGAATAATATAATTGCTAACAGTACCTCGTACCGCTCTATAGGAACTAAGGTTACATCAAAGAAGTATTTTCCAAAACAACCAAGACTGTAGTATGTAATTCAGTATTGGTTGTCCAGGTTAGTAGTGCAGTATCTGTACTAAATAATGACCAGCAGCTGAGGAAACATCTTAGTAAGTATCCCAATGATATGAGTATTACTCAACAATTCTGATATTAGATGGAGGCATTCTCAGTGCTGGTATCATACCAGCCTAAGGGAGCAGATGTAACTTCTACAAAACATGCTGATTAATATTGGTATTACCTACCCCTAATATATAAAATTGCTTTAGCTATTGATTTGAACCTCTTTTATAATTAGAATATGTTTTTTTACATCAAAGCTATTTGTGTTTAATGATTGGATGATTATAAATTGTCGATGAATCATATTGTGTTGGTTTAAAGTTGATCTGCACCATGGTAACATTTTATCTTATGGTAATATTGATATAGAATACAAAACTGCACAACAACAGAGAGAGCTATGTTGCCCCATCAACCACCGTAGCACAACTGAGTGAGTTTTGTCCAACGCCAGCTTACCACCAATAAACGGTGAGTTGATATATTTGAATTTATAGGCCATCTGAATACCATTATGATATACATTATTGTAGCATCTTCTCTCCCACATAGTTTTGGATATCGATTAGGTAGCGACTTTCTGCTACATTCTCTAATCACATCTGATGGTGTCCGCTTTCCTGCACCCTGGTGGAGTGTCAGTGGTCAAATGTCTGGCTCTATTACGGCAAGTGACTTGGGCAGTATTGGGCAGTACGGAGTAATGGTTAGCATTACTGCCTCACAGCACTGAAGTCATGGGTTCGATTCCTACCATGGCCCTAACTGTGCGGAGTTTGTATATTCTCCCGTACTTGCGTGGGTTTCCTCCGGGTTCTCCGGTTTCCTCCCACAATCCAAAAATATACTGGTACATTAGGTTAATTGGCTCCCAACAAAAAATTAACCCTAGCATTAATGTGTCTGTGTGTACATGTGATAGGGAATATAGATTGTAAGCTCAAGAGGAGCAGGGACTGATGTGAATGGGCAAATATTCTCTGTACAGCACTGCGGAATATGTGTGCGATATATAAATAACTGGTAATAAATAAATAAATAAGTGACTGAATACTTTGATGGTGTATTTGCTGTCTGCTGTGGTTTGGTGCTCTTGGATCATTATTTGGCACAGATGGCTGATCAGTTCAGTATGTGGCTTTATAACAAGGAACAGCCCAGGTTCAGGAAAGCTGGCACAACCAACATGTCATTAGAGTAAGAAACCACCTTCAGTGGAGTAGCAGGATATCACTACCTATCAACATTTAATATTCTTCATTGCTCATAATTCTTGCTTACGAACCACATCATTATCCAATATCATTAAGTTTAAAATCTGGACTGTGTGTATTAAAATTACTAGTGCTTAATAAGACAAAGCCTCAACTGTTGGACATTATTCAGTTCTAGATACTATAGTACTAACCTGGAAAACCAATCTTGAATTAACTTACCACAGTGTTGGTTTTCCTGAATAATACTTCTTTCACATACTGTATCCTTAGTACCAATAGAGTGTTACCAATATAGTGTTACTAAGGTAACCAAAATAGTGTTACTTTCGTACCAGCAGAGTGTTACCATTAACAATTAGTGCAAATTTATGTTTGTTTTTATTACAAATCTTTATTTGTTTCTCGTTTTTCTTGCATGTTCTAACTACTGTGGATTGATACTATTGTTAATGAGTATGCCTTTTCATGACACTAGAATAAAAGTTTGCATCCACCATTTGATCTTCCATCATCATTTTTAGATCACACACACAGGGCCTAATTCAGATCTGATCGCAGCAGCAAATTTGTTAGCTAATGGGCAAAACCATGTGCACTGCAGGGGAGGCAGATATAACATGTTCAGAGAGAGTTAAATTTGGGTGTGGTGTGTTCAAACTGAAATCTAAATTGCAGTGTAAAAATAAAGCAGCCAGTATTTACTAGTGATGTGCATGGGACATTTTTCGGGTTTTGTGTTTTGGTTTTGGATTCGGTTCCACGGCCGTGTTTTGGATTTGGACGCGTTTTGGCAAAACCTCTCTGACATTTTTTTGTCTGATTCGGGTGTGTTTTGAATTTGGGTGTTTTTTTACAAAAATCCCTCAAAAAGAGCTTAAATCATAGAATGTGGGGGTCACTTTGATCCAATAGTATTATTAACATCAATAACCATAATTTCCACGCATTTCCATTCTATTATAAACACTTCACACCTCACAATATTATTTTTAGTCCTAAAATTTGCACTGAGGTCGCTGGATGACTAAGCTAAGCGACCCAAGTGGCCGACACAAACACCTGGCCCATCTAGGAGTGGCACTGTAGTATCAGACAGGATGGCACTTCAAAAAATAGTCCCCAAACAGGACATGATGCAAAGAAAAAAAGAGGTGCACCAAGGTCTCTGGATGGCTAAGCTAAACGACCCAAGTGGCCGACACAAACACCTGGCCCATCTAGGAGTGGCACTGCAGTGTCAGACAGGATGGCAGATTAAAAAAATAGTCCCCAAACAGCACATGATACAAAGAAAAAAATAGGCGCAATGAGGTAGCTGTGTGACTAAGCTAAGCGACCCAAGTGGCCGACACAAACACCTGGCCCATCTAGGAGTGGCACTGCAGTGTCAGACAGGATGGCACTTAAAAAAATAGTCCCCAAACAGCACATGATGAAAAGAAAAAAAGAGGCGCAATGAGGTAGCTGTGTGACTATACAAACAAGAAATGAGACAGCGCTACTGACCCTGGTTTAGAGATTAAAATTGTACTTATACAGTGTACATACACAAAGATGACAAAAAATATTTTAAATATAAACAAGAAAAGATACCGGCCAGTATCACATTAAATTAATAAAATTTCATCATAAATTACAATTCTTAGTTTAATTGCACATCTATGAAGGAATTGTTTTTATGATATTTAATTTACCATTCAATATTAATATTAATGATAATATATACATAAAATTGCCCTAGCAAGTTAATGAGAAAATTATATATACTCTGAGCTTTAAATGAATGCTGTATTAGCAGTCCCGGTATTTTGCACAATGACTTATTATGTCCCAATGAACAAGCATATATTTCCTTTATCCAGGCAGCCTTTCAATCATCCATATATGGCAAGGTTAGTATTGTTATATAGCCACACAAAGTTCACTTAGCAGCAATAGAAGAAGCAGTCCTGTGAGACTTGCAAGAAAAGACTGCCAATAGCCAGGAATGGAAGCAGAATTAGTAGATTAGGTTAGCCCCTGTTGTGCATTACTTCAGGATTAGAGCACACTTTGCCAAAGCACTCAAATAGATGTTATCCTTTCCAGCTGCACAAGCTAGCAGCAAAAAATTATTGGGGTCACCAAAGCTTCACACCACTCATAACCCTGTGCACTGAGGTATGAGTGATAACAGTTCACCGGCCGGTAAATGAACGTAGTGAGCCACACACCCAATTTTGCAGGGGGTGAGAGACTGTCTCTAGACTCTAGACTCACAGTACTTGTCTTTCTCCCTCTCAAACGCGTTTCTCCGCCTCAGGGTCCGTTTTCAGCGGCTTCATCAGTGTCAGATGTGTCTGCCTGTTTCATTGAATCTTTAAATACCGGACTCGCCGGTTCGCGCATGCGCATTGTGCTCGCGGTTCAAGCCTCACTCTCGGCTGTACGCACTGAGCATGTGCGGCCAGTGTGTTCATTGATCAAATACTTTTTGTTATTTCAAGCCTCCTGCGCATTCCAACAGTGGCTATTTTATGCATACAATGTCCAGAGCCATATAAACAAGGTCAAGAGCACCCTTTAATCCTATTAATCAAACAGCATATCTTAAATATAAGATTTGGATGATTTAAATAATAACAATAATGATCATATTATGGAAATATTAATCGTCATCATTTAAAAATCTGCCCTCAATATAATATCCATACATTATTATCCACCTTATTTTTCTATATAAATGAACACATACATACACACACACATGCATGTATGCATATATGTTCATATGTATTCATATTAATTCACACACCAGTATTGTCAATGAAATCAATCCTGAACAAATGCCATCTAGTGGCCAATCTTTATATAGTCATGACCTAATAACCCACATATATAAATATATCAGTCTCCACTACAGAGTTTCCAAAATCTCCCCTAAATAATCACTATATCAGACCAATTCACATTATTAATTCTCCGAATATATTCTGCAATACAAATTTCTATTAATTAAATCACAATATAAATATTGTTGATTCTTAATTGTTCAAAATAGTATCACACCTCCTATGACCCCGAATATATATTTTATCCATATAACGTCAACCAAACTAAATATATTAAAGATTTACCTAAAACCCCAATTGGAGTCAACCATTTACTTATAATACCTCATATATCTCTCCAATGAGAAAACAATAATCACTGTCAAGAAAGAATCTATATATACAAACCATTAAATTCCATTCAATTCCACCGTATCATTAAGGCCGCCCGGCACCAACGTGTCCATTTTATATATCCAGAACGCTTCCCTTCTACATAGAAGGTTATACCGGTCTCCTCCACGTACTGTGTTCTTTATTTGTTCAATAGCTATCATTGTACTACTTTCAAATTTTGAATTCTGGCATTGTGCTATATGGCTGGACAGTGGGTGCCGTGCGCCTTTTGATACATTTCGTCTATGTTCCATGTACCTAATATGCATAGTTCGTGTAGTCCTTCCAATGTATTGTTTCCCACATACACAGGTGATCACATAAATAATATAAGTGGAATTACAATTTAAAAATTCCCTTATCAAGAATTCTTCTCCAGTGTTAGAAGATGTAAACGTAGTGCTTTTTCTAGGTGTATTTTTACAAGACCAACAACTAGACCTACCACATTTGTGGAACCCTTTTGGTTTTTCTGGTAACCACATTTTTTCTGATTTCAGTGGTTTCGATCTTTCAAAATGACTCGGGACCAAAATGGAACGCAGGTTATCTGCCTTCCTGAAAATTGTTACTCCCTTTGGATCCAATTGAGGTTTAAGGACTTCATCCAACATTAAAAGGGGCATATTCTTCTTGATAACACGTTCAATTTGACGGGCACACCCATTATATTGTGTGATGAAAGACATACTTCTTTTATCGTTCTCCTCAACAGTATATTCACCCATTACCTTTTTTCTTTTTGTTAAACTCTTAGGTTTCAATAGTGTTTCCCTATCCATACATTCAACTTCACAAAAGGACTACTCAAGTAATTCTTGAGGGTAACCTTGTTCTGCAAAGGACGACATCAAGGATCTTGCCTGTATTTGATACATATGTAGTGATGAACAGTTTCTCCTAATACGTACAAACTGACCCCTGGGGATTTTTTCTTTCCAGTTCCTTTTATGTGAACTATCATATTGAAGATATGTATTTTGATCTACTGATTTGATGTGTGTTTTAGGGGACAACCTGACCCCTGGGGAACGAAAGGCTATGAAAGGCCTTCAGCAGAATAAAGAAATTATAATTAAATCTGCGGACAAGGGTGGTGGGGTGGTTATACTAAATGTTGAGGATTATTTGCAGGAATGCTACAGACAACTTAATAATAACTCTTTTTATTGTAAATTGGAAACCAACCCCACCACCCAATTCCAAAGAGAATATATGGAATTGTTGGATGATGCCCTTGCGGGGGGTGCTATATACAGGGAAACGTTCACATTTTTGTTATGTCCACACCCGGTCACAGCCACATTTTATTATTTGCCCAAAATTCACAAAACACTTATTAATCCACCAGGTCGTCCTATTATTTCGGGAATTGGGTCTTTAACTAGTAATTTATCTTTTTTTGTAGATCACTTTTTGCAGGGTTATGTGGAGAGTCTGAGATCTCATATTAAAGATACACAACACTTTTTGAATTTAATTAGTCAAATTTCTTGGAAAAGTCATTTTTATTTAGTCACATGTGACGTTGAGTCACTTTATTCAAACATTCCACATACTGATGGCATCAAAGCAATAGATGATTACCTATGTAAAGGTGGGTTCTCGGACTCTCTACGTAATTTTCTGTTGAAATTGATTAAATTTATATTGCAGCACAATTATTTTTTGTTTGATTCACAGTATTATTTACAGACACAGGGTGTGGCCATGGGAGCCAGGTTCGCGCTGAGTTTCGCCAACCTGTACATGGGTGCTTTCGAGGACCAACATGTGTGGGGGGGCGGACTTGGCGGGGACCTGGTATTCTATGGCCGTTTTATAGATGATTTAATTTTTGTTTGGGGTGGGGATTTGACATCACTTGTTAATTTTACTGAAGGATTAAATAACAATCAATTTGGTCTAAAATTCACGTATAGTTACAGTAATACGGAGATTAGTTTTCTGGACATAGTACTTTCTGTACAGGATGGAAATTTAATAACTAAAACACACATCAAATCAGTAGATCAAAATACATATCTTCAATATGATAGTTCACATAAAAGGAACTGGAAAGAAAATATCCCCAGGGGTCAGTTTGTACGTATTAGGAGAAACTGTTCATCACTACATATGTATCAAATACAGGCAAGATCCTTGATGTCGTTCTTTGCAGAACAAGGTTACCCTCAAGAATTACTTGAGAAGTCATTTTGTGAAGTTGAATGTATGGATAGGGAAACACTATTGAAACCTAAGAGATTAACAAAAAGAAAAAAGGTAATGGGTGAATATACTGTTGAGGAGAGCGATAAAAGAAGTATGTCTTTCATCACACAATATAATGGGTGTGCCCGTCAAATTGAACGTGTTATTAAGAAGAATATGCCCCTTTTAATGTTGGATGAAGTCCTTAAACCTCAATTGGATCCAAAGGGAGTATCAATTTTCAGGAAGGCAGATAACCTGCGTTCCATTTTGGTCCCGAGTCATTTTGAAAGATCGAAACCACTGAAATCAGAAAAAATGTGGTTACCAGAAAAACCAAAAGGGTTCCACAAATGTGGTAGGTCTAGTTGTTGGTCTTGTAAAAATACACCTAGAAAAAGCACTACGTTTACATCTTCTAACACTGGAGAAGAATTCTTGATAAGGGAATTTTTAAATTGTAATTCCACTTATATTATTTATGTGATCACCTGTGTATGTGGGAAACAATACATTGGAAGGACTACACGAACTATGCATATTAGGTACATGGAACATAGACGAAATGTATCAAAAGGCGCACGGCACCCACTGTCCAGCCATATAGCACAATGCCAGAATTCAAAATTTGAAAGTAGTACAATGATAGCTATTGAACAAATAAAGAACACAGTACGTGGAGGAGACCGGTATAACCTTCTATGTAGAAGGGAAGCGTTCTGGATATATAAAATGGACACGTTGGTGCCGGGCGGCCTTAATGATACGGTGGAATTGAATGGAATTTAATGGTTTGTATATATAGATTCTTTCTTGACAGTGATTATTGTTTTCTCATTGGAGAGATATATGAGGTATTATAAGTAAATGGTTGACTCCAATTGGGGTTTTAGGTAAATCTTTAATATATTTAGTTTGGTTGACGTTATATGGATAAAATATATATTCGGGGTCATAGGAGGTGTGATACTATTTTGAACAATTAAGAATCAACAATATTTATATTGTGATTTAATTAATAGAAATTTGTATTGCAGAATATATTCGGAGAATTAATAATGTGAATTGGTCTGATATAGTGATTATTTAGGGGAGATTTTGGAAACTCTGTAGTGGAGACTGATATATTTATATATGTGGGTTATTAGGTCATGACTATATAAAGATTGGCCACTAGATGGCATTTGTTCAGGATTGATTTCATTGACAATACTGGTGTGTGAATTAATATGAATACATATGAACATATATGCATACATGCATGTGTGTGTGTATGTATGTGTTCATTTATATAGAAAAATAAGGTGGATAATAATGTATGGATATTATATTGAGGGCAGATTTTTAAATGATGACGATTAATATTTCCATAATATGATCATTATTGTTATTATTTAAATCATCCAAATCTTATATTTAAGATATGCTGTTTGATTAATAGGATTAAAGGGTGCTCTTGACCTTGTTTATATGGCTCTGGACATTGTATGCATAAAATAGCCACTGTTGGAATGCGCAGGAGGCTTGAAATAACAAAAAGTATTTGATCAATGAACACACTGGCCGCACATGCTCAGTGCGTACAGCCGAGAGTGAGGCTTGAACCGCGAGCACAATGCGCAAGCGCGAACCGGCGAGTCCGGTATTTAAAGATTCAATGAAACAGGCAGACACATCTGACACTGATGAAGCCGCTGAAAACGGACCCTGAGGCGGAGAAACGCGTTTGAGAGGGAGAAAGACAAGTACTGTGAGTCTAGAGTCTAGAGACAGTCTCTCACCCCCTGCAAAATCGGGTGTGTGGCTCACTACGTTCATTTACCGGCCGGTGAACTGTTATCACTCATACCTCAGTGCACAGGGTTATGAGTGGTGTGAAGCTTTGGTGACCCCAATAATTTTTTGCTGCTAGCTTGTGCAGCTGGAAAGGATAACATCTATTTGAGTGCTTTGGCAAAGTGTGCTCTAATCCTGAAGTAATGCACAACAGGGGCTAACCTAATCTACTAATTCTGCTTCCATTCCTGGCTATTGGCAGTCTTTTCTTGCAAGTCTCACAGGACTGCTTCTTCTATTGCTGCTAAGTGAACTTTGTGTGGCTATATAACAATACTAACCTTGCCATACTGTATATGGATGATTGAAAGGCTGCCTGGATAAAGGAAATATATGCTTGTTCATTGGGACATAATAAGTCATTGTGCAAAATACCGGGACTGCTAATACAGCATTCATTTAAAGCTCAGAGTATATATAATTTTCTCATTAACTTGCTAGGGCAATTTTATGTATATATTATCATTAATATTAATATTGAATGGTAAATTAAATATCATAAAAACAATTCCTTCATAGATGTGCAATTAAACTAAGAATTGTAATTTATGATGAAATTTTATTAATTTAATGTGATACTGGCCGGTATCTTTTCTTGTTTATATTTAAAATATTTTTTGTCATCTTTGTGTATGTACACTGTATAAATACAATTTTAATCTCTAAACCAGGGTCAGCAGCGCTGTCTCATTTCTTGTTTGTATATTCTTTATTAGAGGGTTTTTGGATCATCCCTTAGAGTTCAGCTGCTCTCACTCTGGTCAGTGATTAGCGCCAGGTGCATTCCCATTTCTTTGTTTTTCTTGCATGATCCTTTGCACAGGCTGCTTTCATTTTGGAGATTCATTGAATTAAAATTCACACACCAGTATTGTTCATTTGTTATTGTTGAAAGATACAATGGCACAATTAACCTGCATCACCAATAGATTAGAGAGACGAGACCATTACCTTAAAGGTAAAAAAATTATTAATGCAGAGAGTTCTCAGAGTGGGTTATCAGAAATGCATCGTCTTTTTAATAAGCTAGAACAGTTATGTATATCAGAGACCAAACAATGGTGGGATCAAATCTCACTTCAAAAATATCTTGATAGGGACCTCATACCCAGAGGTTTGAGAATCCTAAAGGAATCAACGTTTAAAGATAATAAAGAATTCACTGAGGAATGGAATTCCACTTTGGATAATTGCTCAAAAAACCTAATCAAATTGCTCATTAAATACAGGGAACAACGTATGATTGAGCTTCAATCAGAAATTGATGAGGTTCATTCCCTATTAAAAGTATATGAAAAGTCTGAAGACTATAGGGAACGAGATGTAAAAGTAAATAAGAAGTTGGAGGAATTTGAGCAGTCTCTGATTATGAGGAAGGAAAATAAAATGGAAAGGGATGTGGTAGACTACCAAAGTTGGAACATTCGCAGTTATAGTCGCAATATGAGACCCCCAGAATATGAACATCAGACTCAAAAATATAACGTCACAAACTTTAGAAGGAAACCGTTCAAACCTAACAATTATCATCAGTATAGACAGGAGGGACCAACTAGGGACTATACACGAAAAATTAGACAGACGAATAATTGGGCACATAGAAACAGATACCAAACACTTGACACCAATGAGTTTCATCCACGGACACCTAGGGATAGGTTTAGAGATAGAACAAGACCTTCAGAAACTGAGGATGATTGGGATAGTACTCCAGGAAATAGGGATTTTTTAGGGACAGGCAAGTACCAGGATTCAATCACCTGGCAGACATCAAGGGAACAAAGAAAAAGGGGGAGAAACAAAGAAATAGAGGATGTCGAGGAGGGAGAAGGAAACAGAACAAAAACTCCTTGCAGAAGGTAATGCGTAGTGATGCAGGTAAAGGCATTTTCAATCTCTCTAGAAAAATACTTACCCAAGATGAAATAAGTCTTTTGGAAAAGGGCATGAATTATGCACCAGTAACAAAACCAAATTTATTCCGACTCTTTGTTGATCTTAACAGATACGTACGAACTCTGAGTCGGAAACGATATTTTGCACTTAAAGTACTTAAGAATCAGAATATTGATGAAAATCCCATTATATTGGATCAGAATGATGATATTGCTATAGGGATTCTAGAGTCATTACAACAGGAGGGTAAGGGAGATGAAAATGCCACTGTACCAATATTTGATATAACAAAAAAAAATTTTTAAAAAAAGTCAGACTTTTATCCGCTTAACTACAAAGGACCATATATAGAAAGTTTCTACAAATCCACTCTGGCCAGTTTTAGAAAAATCTGTGCTGGCTCAGAGAGGGTTATTTATGGGGACAACCTGACCCCTGGGGAACGAAAGGCTATGAAAGGCCTTCAGCAGAATAAAGAAATTATAATTAAATCTGCGGACAAGGGTGGTGGGGTGGTTATACTAAATGTTGAGGATTATTTGCAGGAATGCTACAGACAACTTAATAATAACTCTTTTTATTGTAAATTGGAAACCAACCCCACCACCCAATTCCAAAGAGAATATATGGAATTGTTGGATGATGCCCTTGCGGGGGGTGCTATATCCAGGGAAACGTTCACATTTATGTTATGTCCACACCCGGTCACAGCCACATTTTATTATTTGCCCAAAATTCACAAAACACTTATTAATCCACCAGGTCGTCCTATTATTTCGGGAATTGGGTCTTTAACTAGTAATTTATCTTTTTTTGTAGATCACTTTTTGCAGGGTTATGTGGAGAGTCTGAGATCTCATATTAAAGATACACAACACTTTTTGAATTTAATTAGTCAAATTTCTTGGAAAAGTCATTTTTATTTAGTCACATGTGACGTTGAGTCACTTTATTCAAACATTCCACATACTGATGGCATCAAAGCAATAGATGATTACCTATGTAAAGGTGGGGTCTCGGACTCTCTACGTAATTTTCTGTTGAAATCGATTAAATTTATATTGCAGCACAATTATTTTTTGTTTGATTCACAGTATTATTTACAGACACAGGGTGTGGCCATGGGAGCCAGGTTCGCGCCGAGTTTCGCCAACCTGTACATGGGTGCTTTCGAGGACCAACATGTGTGGGGGGGCGGACTTGGCGGGGACCTGGTATTCTATGGCCGTTTTATAGATGATTTAATTTTTGTTTGGGGTGGGGATTTGACATCACTTGTTAATTTTACTGAAGGATTAAATAACAATCAATTTGGTCTAAAATTCACGTATAGTTACAGTAATACGGAGATTAGTTTTCTGGACATAGCACTTTCTGTACAGGATGGAAATTTAATAACTAAAACACACATCAAATCAGTAGATCAAAATACATATCTTCAATATGATAGTTCACATAAAAGGAACTGGAAAGAAAATATCCCCAGGGGTCAGTTTGTACGTATTAGGAGAAACTGTTCATCACTACATATGTATCAAATACAGGCAAGATCCTTGATGTCGTCCTTTGCAGAACAAGGTTACCCTCAAGAATTACTTGAGAAGTCCTTTTGTGAAGTTGAATGTATGGATAGGGAAACACTATTGAAACCTAAGAGTTTAACAAAAAGAAAAAAGGTAATGGGTGAATATACTGTTGAGGAGAACGATAAAAGAAGTATGTCTTTCATCACACAATATAATGGGTGTGCCCGTCAAATTGAACGAGTTATTAAGAAGAATATGCCCCTTTTAATGTTGGATGAAATCCTTAAACCTCAATTGGATCCAAAGGGAGTAACAATTTTCAGGAAGGCAGATAACCTGCGTTCCATTTTGGTCCCGAGTCATTTTGAAAGATCGAAACCACTGAAATCAGAAAAAATGTGGTTACCAGAAAAACCAAAAGGGTTCCACAAATGTGGTAGGTCTAGTTGTTGGTCTTGTAAAAATACACCTAGAAAAAGCACTACGTTTACATCTTCTAACACTGGAGAAGAATTCTTGATAAGGGAATTTTTAAATTGTAATTCCACTTATATTATTTATGTGATCACCTGTGTATGTGGGAAACAATACATTGGAAGGACTACACGAACTATGCATATTAGGTACATGGAACATAGACGAAATGTATCAAAAGGCGCACGGCACCCACTGTCCAGCCATATAGCACAATGCCAGAATTCAAAATTTGAAAGTAGTACAATGATAGCTATTGAACAAATAAAGAACACAGTACGTGGAGGAGACCGGTATAACCTTCTATGTAGAAGGGAAGCGTTCTGGATATATAAAATGGACACGTTGGTGCCGGGCGGCCTTAATGATACGGTGGAATTGAATGGAATTTAATGGTTTGTATATATAGATTCTTTCTTGACAGTGATTATTGTTTTCTCATTGGAGAGATATATGAGGTATTATAAGTAAATGGTTGACTTCAATTGGGGTTTTATGTAAATCTTTAATATATTTAGTTTGGTTGACGTTATATGGATAAAATATATATTCGGGGTCATAGGAGGTGTGATACTATTTTGAACAATTGAGAATCAACAATATGTATATTGTGATTTAATTAATAGAAATTTGTATTGCAGAATATATTCGGAGAATTAATAATGTGAATTGGTCTGATATAGTGATTATTTAGGGGAGATTTTGGAAACTCTGTAGTGGAGACTGATATATTTATATATGTGGGTTATTAGGTCATGACTATATAAAGATTGGCCACTAGATGGCATTTGTTCAGGATTGATTTCATTGACAATACTGGTGTGTGAATTAATATGAATACATATGAACATATATGCATACATGCATGTGTGTGTGTGTATGTATGTGTTCATTTATATAGAAAAATAAGGTGGATAATAATGTATGGATATTATATTGAGGGCAGATTTTTAAATGATGACGATTAATATTTCCATAATATGATCATTATTGTTATTATTTAAATCATCCTAATCTTATACTTAAGATATGCTGTTTGATTAATAGGATTAAAGGGTGCTCTTGACCTTGTTTATATGGCTCTGGACATTGTATGCATAAAATAGCAACTGTTGGAATGCGCAGGAGGCTTGAAATAACAAAAAGTATTTGATCAATGAACACACTGGCCGCACATGCTCAGTGCGTACAGCCGAGAGTGAGGCTTGAACCGCGAGCACAATGCGCATGCGCGAACCGGCGAGTCCGGTATTTAAAGATTCAATGAAACAGGCAGACACATCTGACACTGATGAAGCCGCTGAAAACGGACCCTGAGGCGGAGAAACGCGTTTGAGAGGGAGAAAGACAAGTACTGTGAGTCTAGAGTCTAGAGACAGTCTCTCACCCCCTGCAAAATCGGGTGTGTGGCTCACTACGTTCATTTACCGGCCGGTGAACTGTTATCACTCATACCTCAGTGCACAGGGTTATGAGTGGTGTGAAGCTTTGGTGACCCCAATAATTTTTTGCTGCTAGCTTGTGCAGCTGGAAAGGATAACATCTATTTGAGTGCTTTGGCAAAGTGTGCTCTAATCCTGAAGTAATGCACAACAGGGGCTAACCTAATCTACTAATTCTGCTTCCATTCCTGGCTATTGGCAGTCTTTTCTTGCAAGTCTCACAGGACTGCTTCTTCTATTGCTGCTAAGTGAACTTTGTGTGGCTATATAACAATACTAACCTTGCCATATATGGATGATTGAAAGGCTGCCTGGATAAAGGAAATATATGCTTGTTCATTGGGACATAATAAGTCATTGTGCAAAATACCGGGACTGCTAATACAGCATTCATTTAAAGCTCAGAGTATATATAATTTTCTCATTAACTTGCTAGGGCAATTTTATGTATATATTATCATTAATATTAATATTGAATGGTAAATTAAATATCATAAAAACAATTCCTTCATAGATGTGCAATTAAACTAAGAATTGTAATTTATGATGAAATTTTATTAATTTAATGTGATACTGGCCGGTATCTTTTCTTGTTTATATTTAAAATATTTTTTGTCATCTTTGTGTATGTACACTGTATAAATACAATTTTAATCTCTAAACCAGGGTCAGTAGCGCTGTCTCATTTCTTGTTTGTATATTCTTTATTAGAGGGTTTTTGGATCATCCCTTAGAGTTCAGCTGCTCTCACTCTGGTCAGTGATTAGCGCCAGGTGCATTCCCATTTCTTAGCTGTGTGACTAAGCTAAGCGACCCAAGTTGCCGACACAAACACTGGCCCATCTAGGAGTGGCACTGCAGTGTCAGAAAGGATGGCACTTAAAAAATAGTCACCAAACACCACATGATGCAAAGATAAAAAGAGGTGCACCAAGGTCGCTGGATGGCTAAGCTAAGCGACCCAAGTGGCCGGCACGAACACCTGTACCATCTAGGAGTGGCACTGCAGTGTCAGACAGGATGGCAGTTTAAAAAAATAGTCCCCAAACAGCACATGATGCAAAGAAAAAAAGAGGTGCAATGAGGTAGCTGTGTGACTAAGCTAAGCGACCCAAGTGGCCGACACAAACACCAGGCCCATCAAGGAGTGGCACTGCAGTGTCAGACAGGATGGCAATTCAAAAAATAGTCCTCAAACAGGACATGATGCAAAGAAAAAAAGAGGTGCACCAAGGTTGCTGGATGGCTAAGCTAAACGACCTAAGTGGCCGACACAAACACCTGGCCCATCTAGGAGTGGCACTGCAGTGTCAGACAGGATGGCAGATTAAAAAAATAGTCCCCAAACAGCACATGATGCAAAGAAAAAAAGAGCTGCACCAAGGTTGCTGGATGGCTAAGCTAAGCGACCCAAGTGGCCGACACAATCACCTGGTCCATCTAGGAGTGGCACTGCAGTGTCAGACAGGATGGCAGATTAAAAAAATAGTCCCCAAACAGCACATGATGCAAAGAAAATAAGAGGCGCAATGAGGTAGCTGTGTGACTAAGCTAAGCGACCCAAGTGGCCGACACAAACACCTGGCCCATCTACGAGTGGCACTGCAGTGTCAGACAGGATGGCACTTCAAAAAATAGTCCCCAAACAGCACATAATGCAAAGAAAAAAAGAGGTGCACCAAGGTCGCTGGATGGCTAAGCTAAGCGTGCCAAGTGGCTGACACAAACACCTGTCCCATCTAGGAGTGGCACTGCAGTGTCAGACAGGATGGCAGATTAAAAAAATAGTCCCCAAACAGCACATGGTGCAAAGAAAAAAAGAGGCGCAATGAGGTAGCTGTGTGACTAAGCTAAGCGACCCAAGTGGCCGACACAAACACCTGGCCCATCTAGGAGTGGCACTGCAGTGTCAGACAGGATGGCACTTCAAAAAATAGTCCCCAATCAGCACATGATGCACAGAAAAAAATAGGTGCACCAAGGTCTCTGGATGGCTAAGCTTAGCGACCCAAGTGGCCGACACAAACACCTGGCCCATCTAGGAGTGGCACTGCAGTTTCAGACTGGATGGCAGATTAAAAACATTGTCCCCAAACAGCACATGATGCAAAGAAAAAAAGAGGCACTATGAGGTAGCTGAGTGACTAAGCTAAGCGACCCAAGTGGCCGACACAAACACCTGGCCCATATAGGAGTGGCACTGCAGTGTCAGAAAGGATGGCAATTCAAAAAATAGTCCCAAACAGCACATGATGCAAAGAAAAAAAGAGGTACACCAAGGTCGCTGGATGGCTAAGCTAAGTGACCCAAGTGACCGACACAAACACCTGGCCCATCTAGGAGTGGCACTGCAGTGTCAGACAGGATGGCAGATTAAAAAAATAGTCCCCAAACAGCACATGATGCAAAGAAAATAAGAGGCGCAATGAGGTAGCTGTGTGACTAAGCTAAGCGACCCAAGTGGCCGACACAAACACCTGGCCCATCTAGGAGTGGCACTGCAGTGTCAGATAGGATGGCACTTCCAAAAAATAGTCCCCAAACAGCACATGATGCAAAGAAAAAAAGAGGCGCAATGAGGTAGCTGTGGGACTAAACTAAGCGACCCAAGTGGCCGACACAAACACCTGGCCCATCTAGGAGTAGCACTGCAGTGTCAGACAGGATGGCACTTCAAAAAATAGTCCCCAAACAGCACATGATGCAAAGAAAAAAAGAGGCGCAATTAAGTAGCTGTGTGACTAAGCTAAGCGACCCAAGTGGCCTACACAAACACCTGGCCCATCTAGGAGTGGCACTGCAGTGTCAGAAAGGATGGCACTTCAAAAAATAGTCACCAAACAGCACATGATGCAAAGATAAACAGAGGTGCACCAAGGTCGCTGGATGGCTAAGCTAAGCGTCCCAAGTGGCCGACACGAACACCTGGCCCATCTAGGAGTGGCACTGCAGTGTCAGACAGGATGGCAGTTTAAAAAAAAGTCCCCAAACAGCACATGATGCAAAGAAAAAAAGAGGCGCAATGAGGTAGCTGTGTGTCTAAGCTAAGCGACCCAAGTGGCCGACACAAACACCTGGCCCATCTAGGAGTGGCACTGCAGTGTCAGACAGGATGGCACTTCAAAAAAATTGTCACCAAAAAGCACATGATGCAAAGAAAAAAAGAGGCGCAATGAGGTAGCTATGTAACTCAGCTAAGTGACCCAAGTGGACGACACAAACATCTGGCCCATCTAGGAGTGGCACTGCAGTGTCATATAGGATGGCACTTCAAAAAATAGTCCCCAATCAGCACATGATGCACAGAAAAAAATAGGTGCACCAAGGTTTCTGGATGGCTAAGCTTAGCGACCCAAGTGGCCGACACAAACATCTGGCCCATCTAGGAGTGGCACTGCAGTTTCAGACTGGATGGCAGATTAAAAAAATAGTCGCAAACAGCACATGATGCAAAGAAAAAAAGAGGCGCAATTAAGTAGCTGTGTGACTAATCTAAGCGACCCAAGTGGCCGACACAAACACCTGGCCCATCTAGGAGTGGCACTGCAGTGTCAGAAAGGATGGCACTTCAAAAAATAGTCATCAAACAGCACATGATGCAAAGATAAATAGAGGTGCACCAAGGTCGCTGGATGGCTAAGCTAAGCGTGCCAAGTGGCCGACACAAACACCTGGCCCATCTAGGAGTGGCACTGCAGTGTCAGACAGGATGGCAGTTTAAAAAAATAGTCCCCAAACAGCACATGATGCAAAGAAAAAAAGAGGCGCAATGAGGTAGCTGTGTGACTAAGCTAAGCGACCCAAGTGGCCGACACAAACACCTGGCCCATCTAGGAGTGGCACTGCAGTGTCAGATAGGATGGCACTTCCAAAAAATAGTCCCCAAACAGCACATGATGCAAAGAAAAAAAGAGGCGCAATGAGGTAGCTGTGTGACTAAGCTTAGCGACCCAAGTGGCCGACACAAACACCTGGCCCATCAAGGAGTGGCACTGCAGTGTCAGACAGGATGGCACTTCAAAAAAAAGTCCCCAAACAGGACATGATGCAAAGAAAAAAAGAGGTGCACCAAGGTTGCTGGATGGCTAAGCTAAGCGACCCAAGTGGCCGACACAAACACCTGGCCCATCTAGGAGTGGCACTGCAGTGTCAGACAGGATGGCAGATTAAAAACATTGTCCCCAAACAGCACATGATGCAAAGAAAAAAAAGAGGCACTATGAGGTAGCTGTGTGACTAAGCTAAGCGACCCAAGTGGCCGACACAAACACCTGGCCCATATAGGAGTGGCACTGCAGTGTCAGAAAGGATGGCAATTCAAAAAATAGTCCCCAAACAGCACATGATGCAAAGAAAAAAAGAGGTACACCAAGGTCGCTGGATGGCTAAGCTAAGCGACCCAAGTGACCGACACAAACACCTGGCCCATCTAGGAGTGGCACTGCAGTGTCAGACAGGATGGCACTTCAAAAAAATAGTCCCCAAACAGCACATGATGCAAAGAAAAAAAGAGGCGCAATGAGGTAGCTGTGTGACTAAGCTAAGCGACCCAAGTGGCCGACACAAACACCTAGCACATCTAGGAATGGCACTGCAGTGTCAGACAGGATGCCAGATTCAAAAAATAGTCCCCAAACAGCACATGATGCAAAGAAAAAAGAGGCACAATGAGGTAGCTGTGTGACTAAGCTAAGCGACCCAAGTGGCGACACAAACACCTGGCCCATCTAGGAGTGGTACTGCAGTGTCAGACAGGATGGCAGATTAAAAAAATAGTCCCCAAACAGCACATGATGCAAAGAAAATAAGAGGCGCAATGAGGTAGCTGTGTGACTAAGCTAAGCGACCCAAGTGGCCGACACAAACACCTGGCCCATCTAGGAGTGGCACTGCAGTGTCAGACAGGATGGCACTTCCAAAAAATAGTCCCCAAACAGCACATGATGCAAAGAAAAAAAGAGGCGCAATGAGGTAGCTGTGTGACTAAGCTAAGCGACCCAAGTGGCTGACACAAACACCTGGCACATCTAGGAGTGGCACTGCAGTGTCAGACAGGATGGCAGATTAAAAAAATAGTCCCCAAACAGCACATGATGCAAAGAAAAAAAGAGGCTCAATGAGGTAGCTGTGTGACTAAGCTAAGCGACCCAACTGGCCAACACAAACACCTGGCCCATCTAAGAGTGGCACTGCAGTGTCAGACAGGATGGCACTTCAAAAAAATAGTCCCCAAACAGCACATGATGCAAAGAAAAAAAGAGGCGCAATGAGGTAGCTGTGTGACTAAGATAAGCGACCCAAGTGGCCGACACAAACACCTGGCACATCTAGGAGTAGCACTGCAGTGTCAGACAGGATGGCAGATTTAAAAAATAGTCCCCAAACAGCACATGATGCAAAGAAAAAAGATGCACAATGAGGTAGCTGTGTGACTAAGCTAAGCGACCCAAGTGGCCGACACAAACACCTGGCCCATCTAGGAGTGGCACTGCAGTATCAGATAGGATGGCACTTCAAAAAATAGTCCCCTAACAGCACATGATGCACAGAAAAAAGAGGTGCACCAAGGTCGCTGGATGGCTAAGCTAAGCGACCCAAGTGGCCGACCCAAACACCTGACCCATATAGGAGTGGCGCTGCAGTGTCAGACAGGATGGCACTTCAAAAATAGTCCCCAAACAGCACATGATGCAAAGAAAAAAAGAGGCACAATGAGGTAGCTGTGTGACTAAGCTAAGCGACCCAAGTGGCGACACAAACACCTGGCCCATCTAGGAGTGGTACTGCAGTGTCAGACAGGATGGCAGATTAAAAAAATAGTCCCCAAACAGCACATGATGCAAAGAAAATAAGAGGCGCAATGAGGTAGCTGTGTGACTAAGCTAAGCGACCCAAGTGGCCGACACAAACACCTGGCCCATCTAGGAGTGGCACTGCAGTGTCAGACAGGATGGCACTTCCAAAAAATAGTCCCCAAACAGCACATGATGCAAAGAAAAAAAGAGGCGCAATGAGGTAGCTGTGTGACTAAGCTAAGCGACCCAAGTGGCTGACACAAACACCTGGCACATCTAGGAGTGGCACTGCAGTGTCAGACAGGATGGCAGATTAAAAAAATAGTCCCCAAACAGCACATGATGCAAAGAAAAAAAGAGGCTCAATGAGGTAGCTGTGTGACTAAGCTAAGCGACCCAACTGGCCAACACAAACACCTGGCCCATCTAAGAGTGGCACTGCAGTGTCAGACAGGATGGCACTTCAAAAAAATAGTCCCCAAACAGCACATGATGCAAAGAAAAAAAGAGGCGCAATGAGGTAGCTGTGTGACTAAGATAAGCGACCCAAGTGGCCGACACAAACACCTGGCACATCTAGGAGTAGCACTGCAGTGTCAGACAGGATGGCAGATTTAAAAAATAGTCCCCAAACAGCACATGATGCAAAGAAAAAAGATGCACAATGAGGTAGCTGTGTGACTAAGCTAAGCGACCCAAGTGGCCGACACAAACACCTGGCCCATCTAGGAGTGGCACTGCAGTATCAGATAGGATGGCACTTCAAAAAATAGTCCCCTAACAGCACATGATGCACAGAAAAAAGAGGTGCACCAAGGTCGCTGGATGGCTAAGCTAAGCGACCCAAGTGGCCGACCCAAACACCTGACCCATATAGGAGTGGCGCTGCAGTGTCAGACAGGATGGCACTTCAAAAATAATCCCCAAACAGCACATGATGCAAAGAAAAAAAGAGGCACAATGAGGTAGCTGTGTGACTAAGCTAAGCGACCCAAGTGGCAAACACAAACACCTGGCCCATCTAGGAGTGGCACTGCAGTGTCAGACAGGATGGCACTTCAAAAAATAGTCCCCAATCCGCACATGATGGGAAAAAAAGAGGTGCACCAAGGTCGCTGGATGGCTAAGCTAAGCGACCCAAGTGGCAAACACAAACACCTGGCCCATCTAGTAGTGGCACTACAGTGTCAGACAGGATGGCAGATTAAAAAGATTGTCCCTAAACAGCACATGATGCAAAGAAAAAAAGAGATGCAATGAGGTAGCTGTGTGACTAAGCTAAGAGACCCAAGTGGCCGACACAAACACCTGGCCCATCTAGGAGTGGCACTGCAGTGTCAGACAGGATGGCACTTCAAAAAAATTGTCACCAAAAAGCACATGATGCAAAGAAAAAAAGAGGCGCAATGAGGTAGCTATGTAACTCAGCTAAGTGACCCAAGTGGACGACACAAACATCTGGCCCATCTAGGAGTGGCACTGCAGTGTCATATAGGATGGCACTTCAAAAAATAGTCCCCAATCAGCACATGATGCACAGAAAAAAATAGGTGCACCAAGGTTTCTGGATGGCTAAGCTTAGCGACCCAAGTGGCCGACACAAACATCTGGCCCATCTAGGAGTGGCACTGCAGTTTCAGACTGGATGGCAGATTAAAAAAATAGTCCCAAACAGCACATGATGCAAAGAAAAAAAGAGGCGCAATTAAGTAGCTGTGTGACTAATCTAAGCGACCCAAGTGGCCGACACAAACACCTGGCCCATCTAGGAGTGGCACTGCAGTGTCAGAAAGGATGGCACTTCAAAAAATAGTCACCAAACAGCACATGATGCAAAGATAAATAGAGGTGCACCAAGGTCGCTGGATGGCTAAGCTAAGCGTGCCAAGTGGCCGACACAAACACCTGGCCCATCTAGGAGTGGCACTGCAGTGTCAGACAGGATGGCAGTTTAAAAAAATAGTCCCCAAACAGCACATGATGCAAAGAAAAAAAGAGGCGCAATGAGGTAGCTGTGTGACTAAGCTAAGCGACCCAAGTGGCCGACACAAACACCTGGCCCATCTAGGAGTGGCACTGCAGTGTCAGATAGGATGGCACTTCCAAAAAATAGTCCCCAAACAGCACATGATGCAAAGAAAAAAAGAGGCGCATTGAGGTAGCTGTGTGACTAAGCTTAGCGACCCAAGTGGCCGACACAAACACCTGGCCCATCAAGGAGTGGCACTGCAGTGTCAGACAGGATGGCACTTCAAAAAAAAGTCCCCAAACAGGACATGATGCAAAGAAAAAAAGAGGTGCACCAAGGTTGCTGGATGGCTAAGCTAAGCGACCCAAGTGGCCGACACAAACACCTGGCCCATCTAGGAGTGGCACTGCAGTGTCAGACAGGATGGCAGATTAAAAACATTGTCCCCAAACAGCACATGATGCAAAGAAAAAAAAGAGGCACTATGAGGTAGCTGTGTGACTAAGCTAAGCGACCCAAGTGGCCGACACAAACACCTGGCCCATATAGGAGTGGCACTGCAGTGTCAGAAAGGATGGCAATTCAAAAAATAGTCCCCAAACAGCACATGATGCAAAGAAAAAAAGAGGTACACCAAGGTCGCTGGATGGCTAAGCTAAGCGACCCAAGTGACCGACACAAACACCTGGCCCATCTAGGAGTGGCACTGCAGTGTCAGACAGGATGGCACTTCAAAAAAATAGTCCCCAAACAGCACATGATGCAAAGAAAAAAAGAGGCGCAATGAGGTAGCTGTGTGACTAAGCTAAGCGACCCAAGTGGCCGACACAAACACCTAGCACATCTAGGAATGGCACTGCAGTGTCAGACAGGATGCCAGATTCAAAAAATAGTCCCCAAACAGCACATGATGCAAAGAAAAAAGAGGCACAATGAGGTAGCTGTGTGACTAAGCTAAGCGACCCAAGTGGCGACACAAACACCTGGCCCATCTAGGAGTGGTACTGCAGTGTCAGACAGGATGGCAGATTAAAAAAATAGTCCCCAAACAGCACATGATGCAAAGAAAATAAGAGGCGCAATGAGGTAGCTGTGTGACTAAGCTAAGCGACCCAAGTGGCCGACACAAACACCTGGCCCATCTAGGAGTGGCACTGCAGTGTCAGACAGGATGGCACTTCCAAAAAATAGTCCCCAAACAGCACATGATGCAAAGAAAAAAAGAGGCGCAATGAGGTAGCTGTGTGACTAAGCTAAGCGACCCAAGTGGCTGACACAAACACCTGGCACATCTAGGAGTGGCACTGCAGTGTCAGACAGGATGGCAGATTAAAAAAATAGTCCCCAAACAGCACATGATGCAAAGAAAAAAAGAGGCTCAATGAGGTAGCTGTGTGACTAAGCTAAGCGACCCAACTGGCCAACACAAACACCTGGCCCATCTAAGAGTGGCACTGCAGTGTCAGACAGGATGGCACTTCAAAAAAATAGTCCCCAAACAGCACATGATGCAAAGAAAAAAAGAGGCGCAATGAGGTAGCTGTGTGACTAAGATAAGCGACCCAAGTGGCCGACACAAACACCTGGCACATCTAGGAGTAGCACTGCAGTGTCAGACAGGATGGCAGATTTAAAAAATAGTCCCCAAACAGCACATGATGCAAAGAAAAAAGATGCACAATGAGGTAGCTGTGTGACTAAGCTAAGCGACCCAAGTGGCCGACACAAACACCTGGCCCATCTAGGAGTGGCACTGCAGTATCAGATAGGATGGCACTTCAAAAAATAGTCCCCTAACAGCACATGATGCACAGAAAAAAGAGGTGCACCAAGGTCGCTGGATGGCTAAGCTAAGCGACCCAAGTGGCCGACCCAAACACCTGACCCATATAGGAGTGGCGCTGCAGTGTCAGACAGGATGGCACTTCAAAAATAGTCCCCAAACAGCACATGATGCAAAGAAAAAAAGAGGCACAATGAGGTAGCTGTGTGACTAAGCTAAGCGACCCAAGTGGCGACACAAACACCTGGCCCATCTAGGAGTGGTACTGCAGTGTCAGACAGGATGGCAGATTAAAAAAATAGTCCCCAAACAGCACATGATGCAAAGAAAATAAGAGGCGCAATGAGGTAGCTGTGTGACTAAGCTAAGCGACCCAAGTGGCCGACACAAACACCTGGCCCATCTAGGAGTGGCACTGCAGTGTCAGACAGGATGGCACTTCCAAAAAATAGTCCCCAAACAGCACATGATGCAAAGAAAAAAAGAGGCGCAATGAGGTAGCTGTGTGACTAAGCTAAGCGACCCAAGTGGCTGACACAAACACCTGGCACATCTAGGAGTGGCACTGCAGTGTCAGACAGGATGGCAGATTAAAAAAATAGTCCCCAAACAGCACATGATGCAAAGAAAAAAAGAGGCTCAATGAGGTAGCTGTGTGACTAAGCTAAGCGACCCAACTGGCCAACACAAACACCTGGCCCATCTAAGAGTGGCACTGCAGTGTCAGACAGGATGGCACTTCAAAAAAATAGTCCCCAAACAGCACATGATGCAAAGAAAAAAAGAGGCGCAATGAGGTAGCTGTGTGACTAAGATAAGCGACCCAAGTGGCCGACACAAACACCTGGCACATCTAGGAGTAGCACTGCAGTGTCAGACAGGATGGCAGATTTAAAAAAATAGTCCCCAAACAGCACATGATGCAAAGAAAAAAGATGCACAATGAGGTAGCTGTGTGACTAAGCTAAGCGACCCAAGTGGCCGACACAAACACCTGGCCCATCTAGGAGTGGCACTGCAGTATCAGATAGGATGGCACTTCAAAAAATAGTCCCCTAACAGCACATGATGCACAGAAAAAAGAGGTGCACCAAGGTCGCTGGATGGCTAAGCTAAGCGACCCAAGTGGCCGACCCAAACACCTGACCCATATAGGAGTGGCGCTGCAGTGTCAGACAGGATGGCACTTCAAAAATAGTCCCCAAACAGCACATGATGCAAAGAAAAAAAGAGGCACAATGAGGTAGCTGTGTGACTAAGCTAAGCGACCCAAGTGGCGACACAAACACCTGGCCCATCTAGGAGTGGTACTGCAGTGTCAGACAGGATGGCAGATTAAAAAAATAGTCCCCAAACAGCACATGATGCAAAGAAAATAAGAGGCGCAATGAGGTAGCTGTGTGACTAAGCTAAGCGACCCAAGTGGCCGACACAAACACCTGGCCCATCTAGGAGTGGCACTGCAGTGTCAGACAGGATGGCACTTCCAAAAAATAGTCCCCAAACAGCACATGATGCAAAGAAAAAAAGAGGCGCAATGAGGTAGCTGTGTGACTAAGCTAAGCGACCCAAGTGGCTGACACAAACACCTGGCACATCTAGGAGTGGCACTGCAGTGTCAGACAGGATGGCAGATTAAAAAAATAGTCCCCAAACAGCACATGATGCAAAGAAAAAAAGAGGCTCAATGAGGTAGCTGTGTGACTAAGCTAAGCGACCCAACTGGCCAACACAAACACCTGGCCCATCTAAGAGTGGCACTGCAGTGTCAGACAGGATGGCACTTCAAAAAAATAGTCCCCAAACAGCACATGATGCAAAGAAAAAAAGAGGCGCAATGAGGTAGCTGTGTGACTAAGATAAGCGACCCAAGTGGCCGACACAAACACCTGGCACATCTAGGAGTAGCACTGCAGTGTCAGACAGGATGGCAGATTTAAAAAATAGTCCCCAAACAGCACATGATGCAAAGAAAAAAGATGCACAATGAGGTAGCTGTGTGACTAAGCTAAGCGACCCAAGTGGCCGACACAAACACCTGGCCCATCTAGGAGTGGCACTGCAGTATCAGATAGGATGGCACTTCAAAAAATAGTCCCCTAACAGCACATGATGCACAGAAAAAAGAGGTGCACCAAGGTCGCTGGATGGCTAAGCTAAGCGACCCAAGTGGCCGACCCAAACACCTGACCCATATAGGAGTGGCGCTGCAGTGTCAGACAGGATGGCACTTCAAAAATAGTCCCCAAACAGCACATGATGCAAAGAAAAAAAGAGGCACAATGAGGTAGCTGTGTGACTAAGCTAAGCGACCCAAGTGGCAAACACAAACACCTGGCCCATCTAGGAGTGGCACTGCAGTGTCAGACAGGATGGCACTTCAAAAAATAGTCCCCAATCCGCACATGATGGAAAAAAAAGAGGTGCACCAAGGTCGCTGGATGGCTAAGCTAAGCGACCCAAGTGGCAAACACAAACACCTGGCCCATCTAGTAGTGGCACTACAGTGTCAGACAGGATGGCAGATTAAAAAGATTGTCCCTAAACAGCACATGATGCAAAGAAAAAAAGAGATGCAATGAGGTAGCTGTGTGACTAAGCTAAGCAACCCAAGTGGCCGATACAAACACCTGGCCCATCTAGAAGTGGCACTGCAGTGTCAGACAGGATGGCACTTAAAAAAAATAGACCCCAAACAGCACATGATGCAAAGAAAAAAGAGGTGCACCAAAGTCGCTATATACTATATATATATATACTGCGCACAAAAACTTTAATGCACCACAGGTATGGATGGATAGTGTACTTGACGACACAGAGGTAGGTAGAGCAGTGGCCTACTGTACCGTACTGCTATATATTATATACTGGTGGTCAGCAAAATGATGCACTTTCCTACTACTGTATATATATACTGCACAAAAAAAGTAAATGCACCACAGGTATGGATGGATAGTATACTTGACGACACAGAGTTAGGTAGAGCAGTGGCCTACTGTACCATACTGCTATATATTATATACTGGTGGCCAGCAAAATTATGCACTGTCCTACTATAATATATATACTGCGCACAAAAACTTAAATGCACCACAGGTATGAATGGATAGTATACTTGACGACACAGAGGTAGGTAGAGCAGTGGCCTACTGTAACATACTGCTATATATTATATACTGGTGCCCAGCAAAATTATGCACTGTCCTACTACTATACATATACTGCGCACAAAAACTTAAATGCACCACAGGTATGGATGGATAGTATTCTTGACGACACAGAGGTAGGTAGATAAGTGGCCTACTGTACCGTACTGCTATATATTATATACTGGTGGTCAGCAAAATTTTACACTGTCCTACTACTGTATATATATACTGCGCAAAAAAACTTAAATGCACCACAGGTATGGATGGATAGTATACTTGACGACACAGAGGTAGGTAGAGCAGTGGCCTACTGTACCGTACTGCTATATATTATATACTGGTGGTCAGAAAAATTATGCACTGTCCTACTACTGTTTGTATATACTGCGCAAAAAAACTTAAATGCACCACAGGTATGGATGGATAGTATACTTGACGACACAGAGGTAGGTAGAGCAGAGGCCTACTGTACCGTACTGCTATATATTATATACTGGTGGTCAGCAAAATTATGCACTGTCCTACTACTATATATATACTGCGCACAAAAACTTAAATGCACCACAGGTATGGATGGATAGTATACTTGACGACACAGAGGTAGGTAGAGCAGTGGCCTACTGTACCGTACTGCTATATATTATATACTGGTGGTCAGCAAAATTATACACTGTCCTACTACTATATATATACTGCGCACAAAAACTTAAATGCACCACAGGTATGGATGGATAGTATACTTGACGACACAGAGGTAGGTAGAGCAGTGGCCTACTGTACCGTACTGCTATATATTATATACTGGTGGTCAGCAATATTATGCTCTGTCCTACTACTATATATATACTGCACACAAAAACTTAAATGCACCACAGATATGGATGGATAGTATACTTGACGACACAGAGGTAGGTAGAGCAGTGGACTACTTTACCGTACTGATATAATTCTGGTGGTCACTGGTCAGCAAAATTCTGCACTGTCCTCCTACGATATACTACAATCGTACAATGCACCACAGATATGGAGCGTTTTTCAGGCAGAGAACATATAATACTGGTGGTCACTGGTCCCCACAATAAAGCACACTGAGCACAGATATTTGCAGCACACTGAGCACAGATATGGGGCATTTGTCAGGCAGAGAACGTAGATATTTGCAGCACACTGAGCACAGATATTTGCAGCACACTGAGCACAGATATTTGCAGCACACTGAACACAGAAACTGAGAGAACGCCAGCCACGTCCTCTCACTATCATCTCCAATGCACGAGTGAAAAATGGCGGCAACGCGCGTCTCCTAATATAGAATACGAATCTCGCAAGAATCCGACAGCGGGATGATGACGTTCGGGCGCACTCAGGTTAACCGAGCAAGGCGGGAGGATCTGAGTCCACTCGGAACTGTGCAAAAATGGGTGAAGTTCGTGGGGGTTCGGATCCCAAGGAACCGAACCCGCTCATCACTAGTATTTACCCTGCACAAAAACAAAATAACCCACCCAAATCTAACTCTCTCTGCACGCTATATATGCCTCCCCTGCAGCGCACATTGTTTTGCCCATTAGCTAACAAATTTACTGCTGCGATCAGATCTGAATTAGGCCCCCAGTCCTTGGGTTGTGTGCTTATCTATTTTTTATGGAGTCCTAAATGGAAAATGTATTTATTTATTTTATTTATCTATAAATACTAAGATAAACCATGTGTGAGAGTGTGGTTTGCATAGCGCCACTTTCACAAACAGACTATGAGGGTCATTCCGAGTTGATCGCTAGCTGTCGTTGTTCGCAGTGCAGCGATCAGGCTAAAAATCAGCATTTCTGCGCATGCGTATGGACCGCAGTGCGCACGCGCGACGTACTTTCACAAAAAACTATGCAGTTTCACACAAGGTCTAGCGACGCTTTTCAGTCGCACTGCTGATCGTTGAGTGATTGACAGGAAGTGGGTGTTTCTGGGTGGTTTTCGGGGAGTGTGTGTAGAAACGCAGGCGTGCCAGATAAAAACGCAGGAGTGGCAGGGGAAACGGGGGACTGGCTGGCCGAACGCAGGGCGTGTTTGTGACATCAAAACAGGAACTAAATAGTCTGAAGTGATCGCAAGGTAGGAATAAGTCTGCAGCTACTCTGAAACTGCTTGAAAATATTTTGCCACCGTTCTGCGATCCTTTCGGTCACACTTTTGCTAAGCTAAGATACACTCCCAGAGGGCGGCGGCTTAGCGTTTGCACTGCTGCTAAAAACAGCTAGCGAGCGATCAACTCGGAATGACCCCCTATATACATTAGTTTGAACTCACTGGGGACTAACGATAGCATCAATGGGGTGACGCAAGTTGTGACATTGTGCTTTTTTCTGTGTTTCTTTGTGTGTTTCTTATCATCCATCAAATTCTATGTTTCTTTTTTTCTATGAAACACAGAGGTCTTGAACATCTAAAAATAATCGGGACCAGCCACACTATGGGACAAAATACATGAAAACTTTCAGAAAAAAATGTTTCTCTTAACAAGACCAAAAGAATCCAAGTATTTGATGCATGGGCACAATCACTGTCTCTCCTTTTATTTATAGCTGTTCTCTGATAACTGCTAAAACACTTTCAGCTTTGTAATAGGGGCTTTATAGAAAGAAACTGAACTGATTTTGGATAAAGGGCTCACAACAAAAGATTTTCACTTGACTCAAAAATGGTAGTAAAAACATATCAAACACAAACATTGTAGTGATCTCTACTTTCTGATGCTTCTATATAAATTAAAAATGCATTAAAAACACCAGTTGGTATGTGCTTTTATAGAGATCAGATGGATGTTGCTCACCTTCCACAGAGTACTCTCTAATGCCACTTGAGATTGACGGGAGCATCAATTTAAGGAAAGGTTAAGCAGCCTTCCTGATTTGGAGTGAATCAATTTGGAAAGGACATCATGATTTGGGTAATGTCACACTTATTTAGGATTCAGATATGGAGTCAGTCATTACCTGAAGTACTGGGACATGGTCTAGCAAAGACAAGAGGCATTTACTTTATTGATAATCAACAGGAATATAATGTGGCTTTGTGTTTTCTATGTCAGTCTCTAGGATGCAATCTATATGGTATGACAGTCACTAGGATGCTCTCTGTATTGAGTGGCAATCACTAGGGTGCTCAATGTTTTGCTTTGTATTGAATGGAGGCCACTTGGACACTCCTTCTAGCACTCAAGAATGTTTTAAGCAGCACACACAGGATCAATCACTCTCTTATGTGTGCATTGCTAGTCTTCCACTACTCCATCACCCTGTTAGGTTCCTGGTGCTCAGAACAAGGGAGATGTTATGAAGTGAGTCCAGAGCACCAGGACAGAATACTGGATTTGGAGAAATGGAACGGGAATAGCCCCTGGCACCCTACCTCCGTTGTTTTACCCATGTTGTCAATTCATGCTTGCAGGACTATGGTTACTTGGGCCCATGGCAGCCGCGTTTGAAGGGCGAATTAGGTCTGCCCAACTCCGATGCCCCCTCAGGTCTTAAAGAGAGAAAAAGCATGAAGTGAGACAGGGTAATAACAAGGGGCCCTCTAACTGAAACAACCAAAGCCAGGGGCTACTAACTAGCCTAAAACTAAATGTATGTGCGGCTTGCCGCCAAAGGAAAAGAACAACAAAGGAAATGCTGACCACACGCCGACACAATACTTTTGTGTACCGGCGGTGACAGCATAAGCAGAACCCTCTGCAAAACACCAGTGACAGATACAACCAAGGAATACAGCGGCCTAGGCCGACGGACGCGGCAAATCCGCTACTCACGGAACCGGTACAAATACTGGCAAACAGACAGGAACCCCCAATGCTGCCGACACATACTCTCATAACTGGAGGACAGGCAGAATCCCAAACGACAGACCGGTGGACACCAAGAAGCCAGAAACTCGACCAGGCATAGGCAAAGCCACAGGACTTCAGGACAGGAACGCTTCACGGCAGGACACGGGATCAGACACAGGAATCGACACAGGGATTGAGACAGGAATCGACACAGGAAGCAGCTAGACAGACACTACTAGACAGGAGCTCAGGAACAGGCAGGAACAAGCTCAGAACTCAAGCACTCTGGAAGACTGGAAACCTAGAAATATCACTAGCGTCTGTGAATTGCACTCAGTCAGCATATAACAGAGAGGCCTAATTAATTATGTCATGCAGCTGCCCTGTTGCATGACTCCAAACTGACAAGATGCAATTAGCAGCCAGGTGAGACCAACCACATGGAAACAGGCTGCAATTACACAGACTCACCACTGACAGCAAACAAATATCTTCTAAACCAGAGCAAATGGAAATCCTGACCTGCAAGAGAACTATAAACATAAAATAGGAATGAACCACTACATGTGGTTCATAACAGTATCCTCTCCTTAAGGGTGAGCTCCGAGCACCCCATGACACCCACGGGGAACATAAACAGAAGTATAACATAAAATACATAACCAAAATGAAACATAGGAATGAGCCACAGCCGTGGCTCATAACATTACCCCCCCCTTGAGGAGGGGTCAAAGGACCCCAAAATTCAGACTATCCAAAACAAGGGATACAAAAAAAAACCTGACACACTGGTCTAACAGACAATAAAACAGAAACAAGCTGTAACAACAGCTTGTAACAGTGCCCTCCCCTTGACGGTGGCCACTGGACACAAGATAAGGAAATTTTTTTTTTTTTTTTATCAAGGCAAGAGTCAAAAATTATTTCTTTTTCTTCTTCTTCTTCTTCTTCTTCTTCTTTTTACAAAGCTCTTTAGGTCTGACCAAGGTAATTCCCCAAACATTGTCTGAACTGATGGTACCACCCAGCAAGGCTGCGTTCAAATCAGAGATAGGTTTCTTAACCTTGGGAGCTGAACTTTCAGGCAAAGTACTCCTATTAGAAGAAGAAGACAGAAAAGCACATCCTGCAGTCAAAACAACGGGCTGAGACTCTTGTGCTGAGTTTACAGTATTTGGTGGACTCTCAGCAGACAAGACGGGTGACTTAGAGGAACCTGAACCAATTTCTTTGGAACCATATCTTTTAATAACTGCATCACTGAATGCTGGGGGATCCTGAAGAATGGGATCTTCAGCTTTCATTAGGCTGGTCGCCCACTCAAAAGGCTCTCCTCTAAAGGAATAAATCAGATAGAGCACAAGGTTCTCTGAAGTGATGCCCAGAAATGGTCTAGACAACATAATGATGTAATAATGTTTGTAAAGCGCCAGAAATTGGACTAAGTCCCCATCAAAGATTATGGATGTTGAGAAATCAGGATCTGTTTCCTTCCCTTCTGACTGACTGGAGTGCTTTGCTAGGACCTGGTCACTATTGACCTTACTCGAGGCTGAGACTCTGTGAACCCCACCTGGGGCAGTGACTTTCTGAACCCCACCTGGGGCAGTGACTTTCTGAACCCCACCCGGGGCAGTGACTTTCTGAACCCCACCCGGGGCAGTGACTTTCTGAACCCCACCCGGGGCAGTGACTTTCCGAACCCCACCTGGGGCAGTGACTTTCTGAACCCCACCCGGGGCAGTGACTTTCTGAACCCCACCCGGGGCAGTGACCTTCGGGAACCCCGCTGGGGTCAGCACCTCGGATTCTTTTACTGGGACCGAGCCGTCGGCCTCCCCCACTGGGACCGAGCCATCGGCCTCCCTAACTGAGTCGATAATTATCAAAACTTCTCCCGGGACTATGACTTCCGGGACTTTTGCTGAAGCTATAACCTTCAGAACCTCCACAAATGCTATGCCTCTTAAGTTCTTTCCTGGGGAAGCGACCTCTAGACCCTTCTTTGAGGCTGCGTCTCTCGAGACCCCACTTGGGGATATTACTTCAAAGATCCCTTCTGGGGTTATACTTCTTGAGTTCCCTTCTAGAACTATGGTTTCAGATACTCTTTCTGGGGTTGCGCTTTTCAAGTCCCTACCTGGGGTAACAGCTTCTGAGACCCCTTCTGGTATGGACACCTGAGCTATAAAATTTGTTGTCCCTCTATAACCTAGAGCATCGGGTACCGCTCCAGCGCTCTGGGCATCGGGTACCGCTCCAGCACTCTGGACATCGGGTACCGCTCCAGCACTCTGGGCATTGGGTACCGCTCCAGCACTCTGGGCATCGGGTACCGCTCCAGCACTCTGGGCATCGGGTACCGCTCCAGCACTCTGGGCATCGGGTACCGCTCCAGCACTCTGGGCATCGGGTACCGCTCCAGCACTCTGGGCATCGGGTAACGCTCCAAGATCCTGAGCATCGGGCACCACTCCAGGACCCTGGGCAACAGGCAACACTCCAGGACCCTGGGCAACGGGCACCACTCCAGGACCCTGGGCAACGGCACCACTCCAGGACCCTGGGCAACGGGCACCACTCCAGGACCCTGGGCATCGGGCACCACTCCAGGACCCTGGGCATCGGGCACCACTCCAGGACCCTGGGCATCAGGCACCACTCCAGGATCCTGGACATCGGGCACCACTCCAGGACCCTGGGCATCGGGCACCACTCCAGGGTTGTGCAACTCTGCTTGAACAGGAAAATCAAGAGAGGAGAGAAACATTCTCTTTTGATTCCTGAATCTATAATGGGGCTCCCTTGCCCAAGGACCCAAATTATAGGACAGAGAGCTTTTTAGTGTGGGTTGTGTGACAAGTACCTCTGCCACAGTAGAGACAGGAGTAGGTCTTGTATCCTGACTCAGCTTGGCCAGAGGGCAAGACTTGTCACCACACTTTGGCTTGCGCAACTCACAGGTCTGCAGAAAGTGGCCTAAACCCCCACAATATAGGCATAAGTTTAAGTTTCTGCGACGCAGACGCTCCTCTTCTGAGAGCCTGGGCCGCAGAAAACTTTTAAACCTTTTCTCTTCAATTAAACCAGAGGATTCTCTTGTCACCATACTGTGAACAAGAGTCTCTTTAGAGATAGATGTACTCTCAACGACTTCTGGCAAGATGAGTAAGATTTTAGTCAGAAGGTTTTGCAGTTGCTTTAAGGATTGCTGCAAAACTTCTAGTCGCTCAGGTCTCAAAGCACTGAAAGCAGAGTTCAGGGCTGAAAGAGATGCCTGCAGGGCTTGCATAGTAGACATAGGAGGATTTAAAACTAGACAAGACAAGACAAGGCAAGACTAGACAAGGCAAGACTAGACAAGGCAAGGCTGAATTTTTAAACTAGACAAAACAAGACTGGATTATTTTATTTTTTTAAATACCGGATTGGATTCTGCACTCTGAGTTCTAGACAGGACTGGATTTCTAAATACCGGACTGGATTCTGCACACTGAATTCTAGACAGGACTGGATTCTAAACACCGGACTGGATTCTGCACACTGAATTCTAGACAGGACTGGATTCTAAACACCGGACTGGATTCTAGACTAGACACTGGACTGGGCCAAAAAAGAAAAAAGTTTTATTTCTTTTTTGTGGTATGGCTGGTGATAATGTTAGGTTCCTGGTGCTCAGAACAAGGGAAATGTTATGAAGTGAGTCCAGAGCACCAGGACAGAATACTGGATTTGGAGAAATGGAACGGGAATAGCCCCTGGCACCCTACCTCCGTTGTTTTACCCGTGTTGTCAATTCACGCTTGCAGGACTATGGTTTCTTGGGCCCATGGCAGCCGCGTTTGAAGGGCGGATTAGGTCTGCCCAACTCCGATGCCCCCTCAGGTCTTAAAGAGAGACAAAGCATGAAGTGAGACAGGGTAATAACAAGGGGCCCTCTAACTGAAACAACCAAAGCCAGGGGCTACTAACTAGCCTAAAACTAAATGTATGTGCGGCTTGCCGCCAAAGGAAAAGAACAACAAAGGAAATGCTGACCACACGCCGACACAATACTTTTGTGTACCGGCGGTGACAGCATAAGCAGAACCCTCTGCAAAACACCAGTGACAGATACAACCAAGGAATACAGCGGCCTAGGCTGACGGAGGCGGCAAAGCCGCTACTCACAGAACCGGTACAAATACTGGCAAACGGACAGGAACCCCCAATGCTGCCGACACAGACTCTCATAACTGGAGGACAGGCAGAATCCCAAATGACAGATCGGTGGACACCAAGAAGCCAGGAACTCGACCAGGCATAGGCAAAGCCACAGGACTTCAGGACAGGAACGCTTCGCGGCAGGACATGGGATCAGATACAGGAATCGACACAGGGACTGAGACAGGAATCAACACAGGAAGCAGCTAGACAGACACTGCTAGACAGGAGCTCAGGAACTGGCAGGAACAAGCTCAGAACTCAAGCACTCTGGAAGACTGGAAACCTAGAAATATCACCAGCGTCTGTGAATTGCACTCAGCCAGCATATAACAGAGAGGCCTAATTAATTATTTCATGCAGCTGCCCTGTTGCATGACTCCAAACTGACAAGATGCAATTAGCAGCCAGGTGAGACCAACCACATGGAAACATGCTGCAATTACACAGACTCACCACTGACAGCAAACAAATATCTACTAAACCAGAGCAAAAGGAAATCCTGGCCTGCAAGAGAACTATAAACATAAAATAGGAATGAACCACTACATGTGGTTCATAACAGTATCCTCTCCTTAAGGGTGAGCTCCGAGCACCCCATGACACCCACGGGGAACATAAACAGAAGTATAACATAAAATACATAACCAAAATGAAACATAGGAATGAGCCACAGCCGTGGCTCATAACACACCCTTCCTTTACAGAGTATCCCTTTCTGGCACACAAGGCCCACTGCAAACTGGACAACCCAAGCATGGTCTGTATATCCAGTGAAGCCTGGACCTCTGGCTAATGAACTCTACCACAGTTAGTTCTGCTCAAAAACAGTACAAAATTCTGAAGCATGTATTTGTCTCCAGACTAAAAATTATCAACCTAACCTGAGCAAGTAGCAGAAAAAGAAGGAGAGGGAAGTCACAAACACTTATGGCCAATCTATTACATTTGTAAACATTTGAATACAATGTAGTGGTAGTGGCATTCAAGAAACTTTCTTGACTCATTATGTGGTAATGTTGTACGTCTGGAACCAACAGAGAAAAACTACCCCTGATATACTGTTTTGTATGGTTGCTACGTTTTAGGTACATGTACTGTAATTTATTTTTAAGTTTTAGCTGCATCATTTTTTTCTTTAGCTAAAAGGCATTTAACCCTGTTTATAGTTGAGTTGGCCACACCTACATGAAGCCATGTTCATAACTTTTTCAGGGCCACTGTAAGTTCATAATATGCCCCTGGTTAATGAGCAAATGCAGCAAGTCTCCTGATAATGAGTGAAGGCAGGAAGAGTTAAAACACATTTTTGTCCCCTGTCATTACTACACACAGAATTTTTGGAACCAGCAGAGAAGTTCCCACGGCCAGTTAAGCTGGGTACACACTTGAACAAACCTAGGAAGAACCGACCCCCGACCTATTGGCCCAACATTGGACAAGTATGTAAACTCTACTGATAAACCCACACACCCGATCCTGGTTGCCTGGATTTTAAACCTGCTTTAAAGCTAGGAGCCCCAGACCACTGACCAGCCAACCGATATTGTAGTGTGTAAGCTGCTGAGACCGGCGCAGGCGACTGATCTCCAGTTTCGGCAGCCCAGAACACTACCAACATGGTGGAGGTCCTGGATCCTTAGGGATCCTGGCACCATACACCAGTGCTGCAGGAATCGGGGGAGGTCATGGTGGCAATGGCTGGAGGTGTCATAGGGTATGGTGCTGTGGATCAAGGCAGTGGGACCGGACACTTCACCTTTGCCGAGGTTGGCAGTGTGCTGCATGCAGAATACTGGTGGCAGTTTCCCATTTAAAAAATGGTGCTGCAGTTCCCTTTTTGAAATTCCAAGATGGCCGCAGTGAGCCGATTGCGGTTTGCCACATCATCGACTTGTTCCCTTGTACTGGCTAATATTAGTAAGGAGGCAGGAAGCAGCACGACGGCTGAGGAGGAGCAATGAAGAGCACCTGAAGATAGAAGATGCCATGAAAGTCCTGGATAGGCAGCGGCCATGCAAAAGAGCTTAACCATTTAACTGACAATTTTTTTCCCCAAAAACCACTCAGAAATTGTTGGGGGGTTTTATGAGTGAATTAGGAGAAGAACATGTATTTAAACTTAACCAAAGTGATTTTATTAAAAAACAAAAGATTTTTTTTTAATATTTGTAAAATATCGATACATCGGTCATCACCATTGGAAACATCACAACCATCCAAAACATCATGACCATCGTCGCTTTCATTTGAAAAGTTTGGACAGCCACTAGGTACACAGGGGGTTAATTTACACTTCCCCAGCAATTGCTATTGTCTGTAGCCACTCGATGGGGGGTTCTGCCGTGCTGACCAATCAGCAGTGACCAGTGGCATGGCAAACACTGGTGGAGGGTGCAGAAAGGCAGTGGGACCTTCTTGTCCCCCTGAGAGCAGCAGCAGAGGGAGGTTTTTCTTCCCTGCAGCTGCAGACACTGTGTATATGACTGGTCGCACCCTTGTCAGATACAGCACTTGCTGGTGTGGTCGCATCTGATGCAACCATGCCAAGCAAGTGGTTAAAGGCCGCTGCCCCTACTGGTGATTTTGCTGTATAATAAAATATTAATGCAACTGGTGTACTGTCTTTATTGTAATATTTCTATTACAGGGAAACTATAAGTACCAGTGGGCCAATAATGCTCTGCCTGCTGGTACTCCAAGTACCAGCACGCGGGGAGACTTGCTAGGAACTGTAGATCTCCTGTAAAAGGCAATATTATTCCTTCAAAAATTGACTACCAACTCGGCACCCACTGTCCAGTGGTGTTAGCCCTGGCCTTGGGTGCCCTGGAGAGTGGGGTCCTCACTTCCCCAAAAATCCCCACCCTAGGCTGCTAAGTTAGGGGGCTGAATGCTACAGCTGGGGGTACCCCATCAAGTGTGTCCTCCAACAGTGGCATTGTGAAACCCAGGTAATATCGGATTTCGATTTAGTAGTTGTTCTGTGAATGTGAACTCAGTTAAGTATCGGGTCTTGGTGGATTGATCGAATAATTCTGGAGAAATCCGTCCTTCTTAGTGGTTTCGAAGCGTTTTCGATTTATTGATTAATGGCAAGAAAAGATTTCTCATGCAATGAGTAGACATTAGGGCAAATAACCATGTACAATATAATCACAATACAATGTCACAGTAAATTAAAACATGTTACCAGATATCATGTTTATTAATCTACTCCAGACTGTCGAATCGGTCATGCCAACTATGACTTCTTGGCCTTTTCTGGCTAGACTTCGTAGATATCGGTGCACATAAACATAAACAATTGATAAACATTTACATTTCTTTTAGACACGTACCTAAACTTAGTATGGTTAGGATATAACTCACTACCATTTTGCTTCCCCTTTCTGCTCCCACACCGCAGCGCAATCTGTTTCAGGCTTAACTGTCCGTAATAGTATACCCGTGCGGCTATCACTTTTCTACTGAGAATTGGGTTCTCTTGCAGACCTATTATGGCAAAATGTGTCCACTTCTTCGTTCCCTTTTCCTTAAACTTGACTTGGGATGCGCAAAACGTTCGGTTATTCCGAATATAGTGGATATCGAAGGGTGTGTCAATAATCTTGCCACAGTACAGTCAATTATACCGCTCTTCCTCCACTGAGTAAATATGGGTATCCTTGCTAAAGTGACGGAGGGAGTTCATTATCCTGACTTTGGGATGCTTACTTTGACTCCCACTTTCTTTTCAGGGAACGGGTTGATTCCCTGACTGTGGGTTAGAGGCTCCTAACTTTGGGTCCCTCTTCTCTCTTCGCAACCTACGGGTTGTGTGGGTTACTGTCCTAAGGCAACTGTATAAGCTCAGTGTATTGAACTGAGTACACTGCAGTGTATCTATTATTACTCCTCAGTCTATTGAATAAGTGCACTTTTTATTATAGACAACTGTGTACAGCTTAGATGAAGTATCTGAATGGCTGTGTATTGATCATGTTAATGAAGGTACCTTCTCCTCTCTCTCTCACTCTCTCTCTCTATGTGTCTGCTGACTCCATGTACTGTATCTCTTTCTTTTATAGCTGACTCCGCCTCCCCGGCCGTCACTCACCACTGGCCGCTCCTCTCCTCCTCCTACTGTCTGCGTCACCGTCAGCCGCGTCAGAGTAGCCGTTCGACAGTGCCACTGGAGTCTTCCTTCCTTTCCGGCCGGCCCGGACAAGCCGCTGCTGCTACCGGAGAGAGGACCCGTTGCCGCCGCTCCTGGATGTCACGACCACCACAGGTGAGTTTCTGCCCGGCCAAAAGGGGACCATCCTCCGTCTTTTTTTACGTTAGTGGCTCACAGCCAGTACCGCTTAGACTCTCCTCTCGCTGGGCTCTGCTACCGTTCTTTTCTGCACGCTCCATATATCGTTTTTCTTCAAGTGCCCGTATCCTCTCACGGGGACCCAACGGTTCAATTTAGCGCAAGTAAGTCAGTCCATATTAATATCCCCCGCGTGCGGGACCCATTTCCCCGTCTTTAATGCCGCATAGTGCCTATCAGCCCCATATGCTGCGCTGCCTCTTGTTGTCCCCCACCGAGAGTTCTTGGTCCCATACAGTTCAATTACCAGTGGGTATCCTAATTTCCTACCCTAACCACAACAATGATGTAACAACTCTATATTGACACCACATTTACAACAGTGGGGCACCACAGCATTACATCCCTGCTTTGGGAGCCTGGTGCTGAATATAAAAATATAGGGGACCCCCTACTTATGTGTTCACCCATATTTTTCAAACCAGTGCAAATCCCAAGAGCCCTGTTCTGGTTCATTAAATATGTGGGACCCCTAATCATTTTGTTTCCAATATATTTTAAACCAGGGCCAGCTCAAAGAGACTGGGGCTGGTTATGTCTTTGTGATGGGAACTCCACACATTTTTTTTTTTTTGGGGGGAGCCTTAAATCCGGTCCCCAATGATGTATTAATCCTATACTTTCCCCCACTTCATCATTATAATTAATTAGATTCAATTAATACTCCTTCCCCCACAGCTAAATTAATTTTTTTAGCAGAAGGTTTCAGTAGACACAGATTGGTCTGCTGACAAATTGGTGTGTGTAGCGAGAATTGTAATGTATGTAGAATCTGCAAGCAGGTCTGCAGTAGGATTGTATAAACAATTTGATCTGCGGTCTGATCTGCTGAGGATTGGACAACTGCATACCCAGCTTAATCTTCAATTTACGCAGATGTTTGAGGGCTATGACCATCGCAACCAATGTTTATCCAATGCTATATCTTAGGAAGCAGAGCTTGGATCCCTGATGCTGGTAGGAAGCATCTTTTTCCAACAAATGCTTCCTGCTCCATAAACATTCTAGTTATACAGTATTGCACAGCCACTTTCCTGCGGCTGTGCAATACCAAACATATCAGATTCAGACCCAATGTCTTTTTTATGATCTCTGCACCTTATATTTTCTAAAATGTTTTGTGTCCACTAGTATATATTTGCTGCTTATTAACTGCTGTAATAAATAGGGATGAGCGAGTTTGGTTCCCTAAGAATTGAACCCGCCCAAACTCTGAGATACGAGCCCGTATCTGAGTTAGGCTTGGTTTTGCTTGCCTAACTCAGATCTGAAAACGAGACAAAATGTCATCATCCCATTGTCGGATCTTGCGGGTTTTGGATTCTATATATAGCTCGGTGATCTTTACTCCAGACTTGGAGAGTGCACAGTAAAGACGTGTTCCTTCTGTGCTGTGTGCTGTTAGGGAAGGAACTAGCAGGGAAAGCACCAAGTGGGGCAGGAGAGAGCATAGGGTCAGGAGAGAGCAGAGGGGTTGTTTTGCAGGAGACTTTAGTTGGGTGTGCTGTCACTGTGTTAGGGCTCTGCATAGTAGCATACTGTGGCTGTGTATGTATAGGACCAGGTGTTCTCTGTCTATAAGGGGCTGTGTACTGCCATACTCTACTGCTTTATATACTCTGTGTGTAATCCAAAGCAAAAATATTTCTATTGGTGCATCACTCTGACTACTGGTACAGCAGCTACCATAGACTACTGCTATATATCCTCTGTGTGTGATCCAGAACAAAACATATATTTCTATTGGTGTATCACTCAGTGACGACTACCAGTACTGCCGTACACTACTGCTATATATCTGTGTGTAATCCAAAGCCAAAAATATATTGCTATTGGTGCGTCACTTTTACTACTCCTGCTGCTATCGCCATACACTACTGCTATATATTTTCTGTGCGTCACTCTGATTTCTAGTACTGCGGATGCCGTACACTACTGCTATATATCTGTGTGTGATCCACAGCAAAATATATATATTTCTATTGGTGTGTCATTCTGACTACTAGTACATCAGCTGCTGTACACTACTGCTATATATCTGTGTGTGATCCAAAGCCAAAAATATATTTCTATTGGTGCATCACTCAGTGATGACTACCAGTACTGCCGTACACTACTGCTATATATCTGTGTATGTTTCAAAGCCAAAAATATATTTATATTGGTGTGTCACTCAGTAACGACTAGTACTGCGCCTGCCATACACTACTGCTATATATCTGTGAGTGATCCAAAGCCAAAAATATATTTCTATTATGTATTTGAAAGGGATGCTCTATCTGCTGTATCTGAAAGGGGTGATCTTTCCATCCATCCAGGGGCTCCGTCCCAGTGAAAAATTAAAATAATAAAAGCTAAAAACAAGCCGACTTCTGGTTCCGGTGCGATCGATGTGAGGCAGGCATCCTTGCTGCTCTGGTGCCGTCCGCCAAATCTACCCAGCTAGGGCTTTCTGAGGCCACCCAAACAAACCAGTGACCTTTTCTGAGGCTACAGCGATCCACGGGCGCATTGCTGTGGGTGCCGCCAGGCACTCTAGAGCTCCAGTGATGGACACCGTCCGCGTCCCGCCTGTGTGCTGTGCGGCGGTTTCACGCTGCCCTCTTCTACAGCCCCGCTGTCAGGATCTGGCTGCCGCTCTGCCCGCCCCATAAGACCGGAGACCTTCTCAGAGGCTGCAGTGTCGCCCGGACATCGTGCACTTCCCGGCGCCATGGCGCTCAGGTGAGGGGGCCCTGCTGAATCTCCCCAGTGTGCTGCATGATGATCTCTCTCCCCCACTGCCGCTCTCTACAGCTCTGCTGACCCGCTCTGGCAGCAGCCCTTGGCTCCTTGTATACGGAATTGGGAACTCCTTTCCCAGATATATAGTTACACATGCCAGCCTTACCCAGCAGGGTTTCAAGATTTATCTAAGCACTTGCTTGTGCTATTTGTCCCAATAGTGACATCACATATTGAAGGGATAGGGGCGTGTTTTTGTGTATGGTTCTGAGGGAATTATCACCCTTTTGTTTAACACTGTCCTATGGACAGATATTTAACAGGACAGATGCCTGGTAAGCAACCCTGTGCGGATCACACTGCGACCCATAAAATGGTGGGGACTGGCGGGGACTCTTCTACCATTAGCCTTCCACAACTGTTGCCATCAGTTACTTCCGCCTCAACAACCCCACAATCTCACACAGCTTCTGATAAAATCCTACAGCCCTCAGCTACTCCCCCTTCTTCCCTCACATATGCTGATGTTGTGAAGGCTGTGAGAGAGACGGTGCAGCCTATGCTGAAGGAACAAGCTGTGGCAAATGCAGCTGCCCTCCAGCAAGCAGTCACGGACATTAAGAGCTAATGCAAACAACTAATTAAGCGGATATTGGTAGTGGATTACACCGCTGGCGAGAATTTCCAGGACATTTCCTCCCTGCAGGATCTAACCGTCCAGCTGAAACAATCTGATACATAAGTATGGACCTTGTGATAGAGCGGGCTCATCGAACGGGTTAACTGCGAGACTCTTCCTCCTCTAGGATATAGAGAGGAGACAGATCTCCAGTGGTATGCCAGTCCCACTTTCCCGGCGCTTATATATATAAAATAATTTTTCTATATATAAATACAACCAGTGTAGGCAAACAGCAGCGTATGTTTTGAGACTTGGTTAGAGTCTCTAGCATAAACTAAACAGAAAAAGATCTATAAAACATCGCGCTTTAAAAGGTATAAGTGTAAATTATCAATGTAACAATAAAAATTAGTTTTGAAAAAATGGCTGTGAAGTAGTCAGAAATGAGGTTTGGAGACTGTTTATGAATAATAAGAAAAATACATTTTATTTATACCAAATCATCCACCATGTGGAGAATAAAATAAACATAAATATAGTTTTAAGAAAGCATCAATTTAGTTAATGTATTCCAAAATGCAAAGTTGGCTGTTATACCAACTCTATTTTAAAAGCTGTGTTATAATTAGGTAAATACTAAAGTGTCCTCTTAGGAAACAATGTATATCAGTAATTGCACTCCTTTGCACGTTCCACATAAATAGGCTGATGGCTTTCAGTGCCGGCGTCCCGGCTACAGTTTATAATTCAGGGTGAACTGAAGACCGCTGCCTGTAATTCTCACAAATGTGAATAGGTCGTCCCTCCTTTCCCGGTGGTGAGGCTATCACCGCCCTGGGCGTGATGTAACGTGTGTCCGTATAACGGATAGGATCAAGGGACTCACCCGTCTCTCCGCTGTGATGTTCACTGCCGTCTCCCCTCTCCCGGTGGTGAGGCCGTCACTGCCCCGGGTGATGTGATCGGAGGGTTCGTGGTTGTTAAGTCGTTTGAGGGGAAATCAAAGGCGATACTAAATAATTAAAACAAGGTAGAAGAAATAATTAGATATACATCACATAAAATCTCAACGGACTGGTGATATTTGAATTTCTTTGACATCCAATATAGGTAATAGTTCTTTTTTTTCAATTCAAATCGATCTCCAACGCGAAATTCATAGGAGACAAAAATGGGAAAGAGGCATACAATGTGTAATATTGTTTGTCATCCGACAATATAAACAAGTCCTGTGACTTCTCCACAGGACTTGTTTATATTGTCGATGTATATCTAATTATTTCTTCTACCTTGTTTTAATTATTTAGTATCGCCTTTGATTTCCCCTCAAACGACTTGTATTTCCTATTATTGTGTGTGGTTTAAGATTGGGTAGACCACTAGAGGAGTGAAATTGGGCTGACACTTTAACCGCGCCAGAATACACACATCATATTTTATTTCCGGTTCGTGGTTGTTACCCGCAGGGATCCCACCATCTGCACTATGCAGCGTGATGGTATTAGCTGACAGGCTGACAGGCGGGTTATTACCAACGGTAATGCAGGAAGGAGCCCTTAGATGATGATAGGCAGCGGGGCCTCTGCAAGCTATTTTCCAGAGCCAAATAAGTTCTAACGTAGTGGACCAGTGCACTGCTGATTATTCAATGGTGTCTTTCTGACTACTTCACAGCCATTTTTTCAAAACTAATTTTTATTGTTACATTGATAATTTACACTTATACCTTTTAAAGCGCAATGTTTTATAGATCTTCTTCCTCCTCTAGACCTCGTGTCGTCCTGTTTAAATGCTTGAACTATATACACAAAGAATCCATCTGGTCCGCCTGTCTGCGAAAAAGGGATCTCGCATGGAATTGCTCGAAAATTCTTATTTTTCAGGACTACTCGCCTGAATTGACACAGCTTCGTAAAGCCTTTACCCCGGTGTGCTCGCAGTTGGTCCAGGACGGAAGGAAATTCGTCCTTCTCTACCCAGCTCATCTGAGAATTTTCAATGGCACGGCCTTTAGGGATTTTTCTTCACCTGATGATGCGATGGCTTATATAAAGGAACAGGCGATCCCGTTAACAGATGATGATACCTGAACGGACTCCCTACCCTTCTATCTCGTCCTATTTGCTCTCCATGTTCATCGTTATCCATCATTTAAGGTCTTCCTTCTGCAGTAATGCATGGATTTGCTAAATTCCTACCTGTTTCCTTTTATGTCATTACTGCTAATGTTGGGACGCTTCTCCTGGCGGTGATGTATCGAATCTACATTTTTCTCTAACACAAATTCTTACAGGTTGTTTGATGTGCTGCATGCAATTTTTTTTTTGTCTTCCTGCCATCACCCTGCCATACTTTTTCTGTATTTTACTATGTTATCATGACAAAGTTGTACATAGCGAATAAGTCTGTATTGGTCACTGGTTTGAGTTCAGGAGGGATCTTGCTCCTTCCAGACGTACGTGCATTCTGGTTTACTCTATTTTTGCGAATTGTGAAGTTGTCTTTCTCATAAATGTTAATGGAGTATTTTTTATACTCCTTTGTCTTTGTTTCTTTCTTTTTCTGCTTTACACCTCCCCCTCCCTCCCCCCCTTGTGTCCTTTTGTTTTGCAGTAAGCGGAGTCGGTGATGAATGTTCACCACCTGTGCAATATGCCCTATGGCATCGATTAAAACAGGTTCTTGGAATGTGGGAGGAATTCACTCCCCGACTAAGCGTAAGAAATTACTCCTATATTTAAACAAACTGCATTTAGACCTCGTTTTGCTACAAGATCACACTTATTACTCACAGAATCCTCAAAATTAGCTACGCTGGGATGGAAGGTCCTTGTGGCTGCCCCGTATTCCTCCAAAGCTAGGGGAGTTATACTTCTGGTGAAAAAACGACTCCCTATAGAGGTCCATCATACTGACATTGACCCTGAGGGTAGATATGTGATAATTGACCTCTCTCTTTATAATTCTCAATATACATTTTGCAATATTTATGCCCCTAATTCCCACTCTGCTCTATTTTTCCGTACGATAATACGTAAACTAGTCCCCTATATGTCTAATTACCTATTTCTGGGGGGTGACTTTAATATTATTTCTTCCCCATATATGGATTCCAACTCTCCTGCTCGCAGGGGATCATCCCCTAAGATAGGTATTCCTTTTATCTCTCAACAGTTAATGCTTACAGACGCATGGAGAGCCCTACACCCTATTGATAGAGATTTTACGTGTCTCTCCGCAGCTCATGGCACACTTTCTCGCATCGACTATATCCTACTATCCGATTCCATATTTTCTAATATTATTGATGCAAATATTGAGCCGATGTTTCTTTCTGACCACTCTCTTATCTGTGTTTCCTTTTCTTTCTCTTTAGATGTGGGTTCATACAAACTTTGGCGCTTTCCCTCTTACTTTGCTTCTTCTTTGGGTTTTCGCAATAAGCTTGATTTGTTCTGGGAGGAGTTCAGACTTGACAACAACGTATTGGAGTCAGATCCTATTCTTTTCTGGCAATCATCTAAGGCAGTGATTAGAGGGCGTATAATTCAATATTTTTATAAGAACGGGCTGCCTCATATAAGGAGAGTTTTTTTAAGGTCAGTGCGCTTAGTCTCACGTCCAAATATTCCTTTAAAGCAAAGGGTCGTCAAACAGATTCTACTGTTTGGATTCAGTCAGTTGTGGATGCTCCGTCAGAAAACACCTCTCCAAATTTCTTTGGTGGCTGCTCAGTTCTTCAGAATATGACTTGGGTATGTTCAGTCATGAAATTCTGTGAAGGCAGGGGAGAAGAACAAGCGCCATATGGTGTAGTATTTTGAATAAATTGGAGTGATAGATAGGTATATACGAAGTAAGTACCGGATAGATTCTTGAGATTAGGCCTGTCTGTCTCACTAAATTCTTTGTGGCTGTTCCCCACCAAAAGGAAAATTCAATATAGCATATAGGATATATTTATATCCAGGTAGATCAAGTCGGTCCAATATGATGTGATGGCTGAATCAGTCGACTGTTGCTGCCTTATATAGTATTATCAATAAAAAAAAATTTAATCCACAAAATAATGATACAAATTCAGATAAAAAATAAATAAAACAAATCAGAAAATCTTAGCTGATTGGTGTAGGCAGTAGTTAGGTCAGTCTCAACGCGTTTCGCCTCCAGGGCTTCCTCAGGAGAATACATCATATCAAAAGATACACATATTTATAGTGCTTTCAGTTTCGTTTTGGCCAGCACTTCCGGTTCGCGTCATTTCCGGAACCGGAAGTGCTCGGTCCGACTTACATACTAAATGCATATGTGGCTTGATATTTAACATTAGATTGCATTGGTGGTGCAGTGTTAATATAAACTTTAGATCAGTCTGTATAAGTAGCGCAAGACGGACATAGAGTCCGTTTGCTCCGTGAAACCGGAAGTGACGCGGCTCGTCCCGGCCACTGCCGCGTCACTTCCGGTTTAGGTTAGAACCAGCGTGCGTTCCAGCAGTATTTGTTTGGCACATCCTGTTGGTGGTTGGCAGGCTGGTTGGCGGAAGTATCGTAGATATCATAGTGATTGTATTGATAGAGAAAATAGGGAAATCAGCAGCAATTGACATGCAGAGGTACACAGTATGCATGTATGAAAAAAAAGTGCATAAATGAGATAAAGAGATGGACGATAAATATGCCGAATAAATATACATATATATACATAAAAATATCGATTCATAAAAAGTACATAAAAAATACACATAAATCACAAAAATGTAAAAAATATATAAAAAAATATAAGTATGTATAAAATGTACATGTAAAAAATTGTAAAATGTACATTTAAAAATATAATGATATAGTGAATAGAAAACAATAAGTGTTAAAAGTAATACATTGTTGTGCATATATACCACCATCCCTGATATGATTCTCATGGTGGGATGTATTATACATGCTTCGTCGGATGCAGATAGTCCAAATCTTTGCCTACATTTAGTCAAGCATAATATGCACAAACCATTAGATAATCCCAAGGAAGATTAGTATTCCTCCTAAGAAATACATGGGTTCCTACAGTACAAGTTACAAATATGAGCTCTTTCTCAGCGAGCCCGTGGCATAGGCTCGAACGTAGCTTCAGTATGCCTCATAGGAAGGGGGCAATCTCATAGCCTTCATTATGGCCATGGGGTTGGAGGGTGTTTAGGGTAAAAATCCAGTACATCTCCCTCTGAGATAACTTTTTTAGTAGGTCGCCCCCTCTAGGTCCTAGTTTGACGTGTTCAATGGCTCTGAAGGTAAATGTTTCCAAGCTGGAGTTATGGATTTCCGTGAAATGTCTAGAGAGCGGGTGGCTTTCTATTTTGTTTTTAATATTGCGTACATGTTCTTGAATGCGAAGTTTGAGAAGTCTTTTAGTTTTTCCCACATATTTGCGATGGCATCCACACTCTATCACATATATACCGATGACGTGTTGCAGTTAATGAAGTCTTTCATATTGAATTCTTTGGTTTGTTCCGAATTAAAAAAGGATCTCCTATTAGGGTGGACAAATTTACATATGATGCAATGTCCACATTTATACATGCCTTTACATCTGGGAAGAATCGTGTTTGTGGTCCCCTTGTTTTTTATCATGCTTGGTGCCAAGATTTCCTTCAGATTCTGGGACTTTCTGAATAAAACTTGTGGGCGTTCTGGTAGGATTTCTCTCAGCACAGGATCCAATTTTAGAACGTGCCAATGTTTTGAAAAGGACTTCCTGATTCTGGTCTCTTCGCAGCTGTATTGAGTGATAAACGGTACGGGAAAGTTCTTGCTTACTTCTTTCTTCTTTGGATTGATAAGGGTTTCTCTATCCAGTTCTTTGCCACGATCTATTGCCTCTTTGATGATCCTTTCCGGATAACCTCTTTCTCTAAATCTATCTGCATAGATTAGGGACTGTTCTGTAAATGTTTCGTGCGTCGTGCAGTTTCTCCGTAGCCTGTACATTGTTGAGAATGGAATGTTGTTTTTCCATTTAGTGGCGTGGCTGCTATTGTAGTGTAGATAGCTGTTGGTGTCGACGGTTTTTATGAAATTCTTTGTGATAACTTTCTCTCCGTTGCAGCTTAAAATCAGGTCTAAAAATTCAATACGGCTGTGATTTGTTGTGCTTGTAAATTTTAAGTTAAAATCGTTGTTACCGATGTACTCCATAAAACCTTTAAAACTCTCTAGATCGCCATCCCAGACCATGATGATGTCGTCAATGTACCGTTTATAAAACCGGATATTCTTTTTAAATACAGCGTTGGTGTAAATAAACTGTTGTTCCCACATGCCCATTAAAATATTAGCATAACTTGGGGCAAAAACTGTCCCCATCGCGGTGCCGCAGACTTGTAAAAAGAACGTGTCTTGAAACTTAAAAAAATTATGGGTTAAAATAAATTGGATTAGGGAACATATGAATTCACAATGGTCCTGAGTGATCTTTGAATCGGTCTCCAATTTGTCTCGGCATGCGTTTGTTCCTTTTTCGTGGGTAATACTAGTATAGAGAGCTTGTACATCGATAGTAGTCCATAAGTACGTATCTTTCCACTGAAAATCTTTGAAGTGGTTTAAGACGCTCGTGGTATCCTTCAAGTACGACGGCAGACTCTGTACATGTGGTTTCAAAAAGATATCCACATACTCGGAGAGGTGTGACGTTAGTGAATCAATGCCGGCTATGATCGGTCTTCCCGGTGGACAGTCCAATTGTTTATGTATTTTAGGCAAGTGGTAGAAAACTGGAATAATGGGATTGTGGTTCATGAGATACTGAAATTCGTCTTTAGTAATTAGATGTTTACGTAATCCCTCAACGAGTATCACCCTAAGTTCTTCCGTGAATCCCTCTGTGGGGTCTTTAGGTTGTTTCTTGTATGATGTGGTGTCATTGAGCAGTCTCTGCGCTTCCTTAAGATAATCATCTCTATTCTGTATGACCAGGCCTCCTCCTTTATCCGCTGGTCTGAGGATGATCTTATCAATGTCTTGAAGTTCTTTCATGGCGTGTTTCTCGGAGTTACTGAGGTTGCATTTCTTCATTTGAGGAGTATCTCCTTCGATTAGATCCCTTTTGACCAAGTCATAGAATGTGTTAATATAGGATCCTTTGGATTCCAACGGATAAAACTTTGATGTTGGTTTTAATCCAGATTTTGATATGTTATAGTTCGTCTGGATGGCTGTATCCTGTCTGGCAAAATGCCGTTTGAGAGTGAGGTTTCGGACGTATTTATTTAGATCTATAAAAGTCTGAAACTTGTCTGGTTTTTTCGATGGTGCAAATGTTATGCCCTTGCTGAGTAATGAAATCTGTGGCTGCGTTAAAACATGAGAGGACAGATTAAATATGCCTTTATCTTTTGGATCCATTACTTGGTGTATTTTTTCCTTGGATTTCCGTTTTCTTCCTCCCCGTTTTCCTCGTCTTGTAGTCTTCGTTTTAAGGGTGACGCTGTGTGAGTACTTTCCCTTATTCTTCCCTGTTGGTCTCTGTCCCTGTATGGTCTCTGTGGTCTTCGTTCTAAAAAATGATGATTGTCCTCGCTATTCACGGTGCTTGTGGTGGGCGTTTCTAAGGGCAAGAAGCGATTCTCTGTTCTCATATTTTCTTGTTTGGATAGAAATCTGGGTTTGTGCCTCATATAAGGTACTACAATCTCAGCTGACTACGGATTACCAAACTTACAAGACTGCCCCAACCCCCAATACTAAGTCTGGTTTTGTTTTGGCTCAGCATAAATTTGATGGTCTGCTCGCCTCTATGGGTGACAAACAGAACTTCTGTAGGGATCACAGGTTTTATAGGATTGGTAACAAAATCGGCAGTTTGCTCTCCAATCTAGTAAAGTCCTCAACCCCTACATCCATTATTCACTCTATACAACGTCCCGACGGTACGTTTGTTTCTACGGGTAGAGACATGGCCTCTTTATTTCAAGATTTTTATGATTTTTATGAAGATATAAATGCCCAGCCCATTCGGGATAACTCTGGAGAATCTTACTTTTAGAATTCCATCAATACTCCTTCTATTCCAAATGACGCACAGGCTGCCATATGTGCTCCATTTATGCCACAGGAAATTGAGGCCGCGGTAAAACACCTTAAGCCCGTGAAGTCCCCTGGTCTGGATGGATTCTCGGGAGAATATTACAAAATACTTCTCCCAAAAATTGTAGGTCCATTGGTCTTGTTTTTCAATGCCTTGCTTAAAACTTTGGTTATGCCCAAATATTTTACTGATGCTATTTTTCGTTTGTTGCCGAAGCCGGGCAGAAACCCCCACTTGCCTGGATCTTATAGACCTATATCTCTACTCAATGAAGATTATAAATTGTTTACAAAGCTTCTGGCGGATAGAATAAAGTACCTGCTTCCAGGGATCATCCATTCGGACCAGATGGGCTTTAAAGTAGGCAGACATTCCTCAACTAACATCCGTAAGGTCATTGCGGCTTCTCATTGGTTGAGCTCCTCTTCATATCCTGATGCTGCTTTTTTATTATCACTTGACGCGGAGAAAGCGTTTGATATGGTTTCTTGGGAACATTTATTTACAACCCTTAATAAATTTAATTTTCCTGATCAATTCATTTCCCTTCTACGTATATTATACACCGGCTCCCATTCCCGCATTATATGTAACGATATTTATCAGCCCCTATACCCTTAGGCAGAGGCACAAGGCAAGGTTGTCCGCTCTCCCCACTTTTATTTGCATTAGCCATTGAACCCTTAGCGATTGCCCTTCGTAACCTCCCTGATTTTCAAGGTATTTGTATCGCCCACCACTCCCTCAAAGTTGCGATGTTTGCGGATGATATGTTACTCTTCCTTTCTAATCCCCTTGACTCCATCCCAACCATTCTTTACTCCTTCAATTCATTTGGCTTTTTTTCAGGGTTTAAGATTAACTATGATAAGTCTGAGCTCCTCCCGTTAACCTATTCTGCTACTATTCTTCTTGCCTCACCTTCTTCTTCGCCTCTCCTGCCTATATTTAAACATGCTACGTCCAAATTGAAATATTTGGGCATATTTTTTCCGCCCTCATTATCTAATATCTATGCCCTTAACTTTACTCCTATTTTGCAAAATAAAGCTACTCAATTAAATGACTGGACACCCCTCCCCCTATCACTTAGGGGTAGGGTTGCAGTTCTTAAAAGCATTGTTTTTCCCAAACTTTCCTATCCTCTCCAGATGTTACCATATGCCCTGACGAAGCCGGACATCCGTTATTATGAGAACATTTTTGCCAGGTTTCTTTGGTCTGGCAAAAAGCCTTGGGTGGCTTTGGCCAAACTCAAACTACGCAAAAGTGCGGGTGGTCTGGCTGTACCAGATATATCTGCTTTTACCAAAGCTGTAGCATTTCGTTATGTATTTTATTGGTTGCTTTCTCGCTCTTCATACTCTAATTATTCAATAGAACAGACACTTTGTGCTCCGTATGATCTCCGTGCATTACTTTACACTCCTAAAACTAGCCTCCCTCCTTCTGTCCGTACTAACCCCCTTTTTTGGGATACTTACTTGGCATGGTGGTCAGTCCATAAATCTCTTAAAAGAAACCCGGCTCATTCCAAATATATACCATTTTGTGGGAATCCATGTTTTCCAGCAGCTTTAGACAATATAAGGTTCTCGCTATGGCAGTATAAAGGCATTGCGCTGATTAAAGATGTATTCGATCCCGGGGGTGTGTTAATGTCTTTTTCTGACTTAATTACTCTATACCAGATCCCACGTGCATACTTTTTTATGTATCTTCAACTACGACACTATGTACTGTCCTTACCACCTCCGTGTGACCCATTCCTTGACTTTGATCCTCTTACACATATTATTGAAATAGTTAAACTCTCATCTTATAAAACCTCCTATATTTACTGGGATATTCTAGCTGGCTTTGAAACAAAGCTTTGGGCGTCGACTGTCAGGAGTTGGGAGATGGATTATCTTTCTCCTACTACTCATGCGGATTTGACCAGTGATTTTACTAACATTCTCAAGGCACTCCATTCGACACAACTCCAGGAAACACATGTTAAATTTACACACAGAACCTATATAATGCCAGGCCAACGAAAACACGTGGTCCCTTAGTCCTCAATTTGTGGTGGGACGGGCTCATAAGCTTCTTCCACGGCCTCCTCCGCCTGGAGCCCCTGCCCAGACCTTCATTGCTCGCTTCCTTCATTTTAAAGACAGAGACACTGTTCTCCGCTTAGCACGTACTGACGGTCCCCTCCAGTTTGAAAATCATTCTATAACTGCCTTTTCGGATTTTGCTCTAGATGTACAAAAATCTTGTGCTCAATTTGTGCAAGTCAAGCGTAAATTGCGAGACCGAAATGTTCAGTACTCGATGTTGTTTTCGGCCAGACTGCGGGTCGCCCATGACAACAATACAAATTTCTTTACCAATCCGCGTGATGCGGAAGACTTGCTTGAGAGGCCAGTGACCTGCGGTGGGGTGAGGCAGGTGAGGCAGAGCCTTTCCTGTCATACTTACATTTAAACCAGAGTTTTGACTGAATAAAATATATGAAAAATACAGATAAATTGTTTGAAATATCTTCTTTGCATTATTCTAATAATTTTTATAGCCCAAACTCTGGAATAAAAAGTCTATGGCAGGTGAGGCAGTGCCTCACCTGTGTATCCTTTCCACACATCTCTAATCAAAACTCACCAGATTTCCAGGAGTTTATAATGCTGCACCTGTGTATAATGCCCAGATGTACCCTTTGGCTCATATATTGCATGTAAATCTGGCTCTGGGGTTAGCCAGTGCCTCCTGAGCCATTTAGCTCACCGCACGTCCCTATGAGAGGCAGCCTCGAGCTCCGCTTTGAGGGTTACTTGTTGCAAACTTGGCTAATGCTACTGTTCAGTATGTTTCAATATGTTTTTTGACTGCATTTTTTACATCATATCTGCACTGTGCATTATGTTATAGGTTTTTTCATGGTTCTCTTTATATGCGGGCGTACATGTTTGCGCATATTGCTTTTGGGGTACGTATAGGTATATGTGCATTTGTACACTTGGTTCACCAGGGAAACAAATATTCGAATTAGCTAGGGAGTTCTATGCTGGATATAGCAGTAGGGACTTTTTCTTTACACCCTAGCAATTTGTTTTGTTGTTTGATTTAATGTAAGTTTGTTGTAATTGTTTTGGTATTGGTATCAGGTATGCCTCAGGTTTTGTAGGTTATACGGGGTGGGTTGGGGAAGGGTTATTTTTTTTTCCTTATGTCATCACCGCTACTGAAATCTGTTTATGTCTGCCCACCTATGTGGTGAGAGTTGGTATTGTGAATGGTATAGTGCTATTTTATGTTAAGATGCTGATGGTGTTCTATGGAGTGTCCTATGTGTGCGGTTATGCAGGCCACGGTGTCCTGTGCCAGTTGTTGCGGCGCTCCTCTTCTCTTTATTTTTTTCATCCTGTTCGCCATCTCTGTCTCTTGATTCTCTATAACCGCTGTTGATGGGGGGCTTCACCTGCTTGCCTGGAATGTTCGTGGTATAAATGATAAGGTTAAGAGGTCGTTAGTTTTATCGCAGATCAAAAAATATCGGGCAGATATAGTGTGTCTCTCGGAGACCCATTTAACAGGCAGTACGGTCTTCAATTAGAGTCCAGTCAAATTGATAGTCACGGCAGGTACATATTTCTTTGTGTGGCTGTCAATCGAATCACATTTCATATAATAGCTATGTATATCCCTCCTCCGTATAATAATGAAGTGCTCTGTTAGGCAGCTACATTTATTGCTCAGTCTCCAGCTACACCAGTAATTTGTATGGGGATTTCAATAATGTGATGGACCACTACTTAGATCGCTGGAAGGGTTCTATTGCGCCTGCTTTTCATCCTCCTTCTCCAACTTCATTTGCATGGCTAGTCGCAGAGTTGGGGTGGGTGGATATATGGAGATATTGAAATACCTCTGTTGCTCAATATTCATGTTATTCCACTTCTTTCCATACTATGTCACGAATAGATTTGGTTTTAATCTCCCCAGAATTGTCTTCGGATGTAGCGGATATAGTCTATTTGTCTAGAGGAATTTCAGATCACTCTCCTGTGCTACTTACATTAAATACGCTTCAGGCCAAGGGGACCAGATTCTGAAAACTTAATTCTTTTTGGCTGACCTTAATGCCTACTGGCTTAAACTTAATTGCTGATTGGAGGGGGTTTCAGTCCGATAACTCTTCGGATCCAGACCTCTTAATTAGAGGCTTATATTAGAGGCTCCTTTATTAAACGCATTTCTGAGATCAAATAGTTTCATAGACAAGAAGAGTCTCGCCTTGAACGGGTATGTTAGCAGCTGGAGGCCCAGTTTTCCTCTCTCATTCATGTATTGATAGAGGGCTATGGCTGAATGCGCAAAGGAAGTGGATGGAATATCTTTTTGAAAAATCCAGGTGTAGGTTGCTATTTTCTAAACATGAGCACTATTTCCAGGCTGAAATAGGAGGTAGATATTTGGCATATCTAGCGAGGGATGAGTCTACTGTGTCAATATAATCCAAAGTATACAAAATTCACAAGAACAGTTATTCTATTCTGGGGAGGAGATTGTAGAAATGTTTCGCAGTTACTACTCTTGTCTGTACATGTCCAAGGTCGCATATACAAATGGACAACTGCAGAATTATTTGGACCAGGTTGCATTGCCACAATTGCTCCAGGATGCTATTGAAATCCTTGATGCTCCATTTACATTGGAGGAGGTTAAGGCAACAATTTCCCCGTTTTCAGACTCTAAAGCTCCTGGATGCGATGGAATTCATGTGGAGGTGTACAGAAAATGTAAGGATTTTTTTGTTCCTTATTTGTTAGATGTGTTTAACTCTTTTTATGAGCTGGGATCCATTTCTCCTTCTATGTGTGAAGCAATTATTATTGTGATAGCTAAACCCGGGAAGGACCCCAATCTGCCGGAGTCATATCGGCCCATTTCATTTTTGTTCACAGATATTAAAGTATTGGCTAAAATTATAGCGCTTAAATTGAATTTGGTTATTAATTTAATTATTCAACCCAATCAGACGGTATTCATGCCAGGGAAGTCTACGGCTCAAAACGTACATAGATTATTTTAGCATTTACAGAGAACTGATTGGTTGGGTACGAGGTAGTGTGTCACTAGACGCAGCCAAGGCCTTTGACTCGGTGGAGTGGGGTTATCTTTGGGGTGTGCTTCGGAAATTGGCTTTCAGGCCACGATTATCAAATTAATCCAAATGCTATATTTTTCCCCAGCGACAAGAGTGTCTGCTAATGGTTTTACTTCATCTCCTTTTCCACTGGCGAGGGGGACTCGACAGGGGTGTCCCTTATCTCCGGCCATTTTTTCTATAGCCATAGAGCCGCTAGCCTGTCTTCTGCATGCGGCGCCGGATGTTTGTGGCATTAAAGTTGGAGAGGGTATAGATGTGGTAGCGCTGTACGCGAATTACATGCTGTTGTTTCTACAAGACTCAGAGGATTCTCTGCAGGCCATGTTACAATTAGTTAAGAAATTTGATTCTTATTCAGGTCTACTTATTAATTGGGACAAATCCAATATATTCCCTATTTCGGGACATATTCCTGTGGATGATTATACGGATTGCCCTTTGCAGTGGACAACGCATTTTAAATATCTAGGTGTCTGGATTACGTTGCAGGCGGGAGATTATATATCCCAAAATATTGCTCCAATTACGGCGGGTTTTAAGATGAAAACTCATGTGTGAAAAAAATGCCACTATCTGTCTTAGGCCGTATCAATCTGTTTAAAATGTCTTTTAAACCACAATTTTGTATGTCCTGCAGCATTCTCCAGTATATATTCCCAAGGCAGTATTCTCTGCTATTGAGAGTATTTTGTCATCATTAATATGGGGGGATAGGCCAGCAAGAATTTCCATTAAAACATTATATAAATCCAAGACATCTGGGGGAATTGGTCTTCCCAATCTTAGAGTCTATTATATGACAGCTCAGCTGGCGCAATTAGTTAGTTGGGTACAGGACACCACTGATTTGACTCTGATGGGCTTTCTGGGTGAGCAGGTGGGGCCCTTATTTTCTCCTTTACTTTTTCTGCTTTCTGGACTGTCTGTCTCTAATCTGCCTCCATTGTTCCAGCAGGCTCTATTGATTTGGCGACATGCACATACTTTTTTTGAGTGGTCTGGTTATGATGTGGATTCCCTTTGGCATAATGCTTCATATTCCGAGTTGCTTAAAATCTCAACAGACAATATATGGCTGCTGAAAGGCGTTACTACTCTAGGTCAATTATACAGTGAAGGAATGTTTCAATTATTTAATCAACTACAGAGTGAGTTCAATATTCCTCATAGTGCCTTTTTTGATATTTACAAATAAGACATGCGATTCAAACTCAGTTTTCATGACCCTGTGCTGTCGCCTTCACCCGTTAAATCAATGTTATTGAATTTAGGTTCTAGAGGCCATGTGTCCAGCCTCTATGCCCAGATTAATAATAATTTGTTTCAAAATCAGTTCGCTCCTCTGAAATTAAAATGGGAAATGGACATAGGTCCATTGACTAACAAGCATTGGATTCAGATTTTAGGATCCCTTAGGTATACTACTCCTTGTGTTTGTTATCAGCAAATATATTTCTATATCCTACATAGAGTATATCATACACCTGTGTCTATGAAAAGGGCTGGGATTAGAGAGGATACAGATGGAGCCACACTCATCTTGGCTTCTCTGCTGCGCCTAGGCACATCAAGGTTTATTAGCATAAACCCTTAATCTATTGTTCTCAGCTGCAATACAATACAGAGAGAACAATACATCAGGGGATTTAGTCATAACAGCAGGGGATTAAGTCTGACTGCCCTGGCTCAATTAATCCTGTTAAAGGGCAAGATGAAGAAGGCTCCATCTGTACTTCTTGCCCTAGGTTCAAGTGGAAAAGATGGATTTTGGCACTTATTGTGGGATTGCCCATAAGTACTATCCTTTTGGGAGGTGGCATGGAGAGATGTTTTGCAAACGGCTCCCTCTCTGCCTGGCTTTAGTACTAGAATTTGCTTGTTTGGCTTAGATCTAGAGGAGACACATTCTTTAGTGCTATACCGGTATGTCTTGTGCCTCAATACATTGGCCATGGTTATTGTAGCACGAGTATGGTGTACAAATACTCCCCAGGTGATACACAAATGGAGTGCTTTGGTGTATAATGTGGTCTGGCATGAGAAAAATATGATTAGAAAACAAAATGCTCTGCATAAATTTAATGATAAATGGGATAGATGGTGCCAATCAGGGTTGGGATGGGAGATGGGAGCTGCGACAACGGTGTAGCTACATATGCGTGTACTTTCTACGCGTGGGGCACGTTGCTGTATATCAATATTCATTCTGATATCCTCTACCACCCCCCGTTTTTTTTTTTACTACTATTTATGGTCTACTATATACCTTCACAGAGGTGGGCATGTATATACACATATAGGTATATTGGTCTACAATAACTTGCAGTGCCAATACTGGGTCGAATGGACAAATGCTGCATATGTGTTTCTTATTATACAAATTTAAATTGGAATGTTGTTCTGGTCACTATGTGAGCTAAATTTGCTGTATAACTGAGTGGCGGATGACGTAATGTAATTGTTTTTGTTCAATGTCTGTATTGTATTGTTTTGTTATTGTTTTCTTTTTCTGTATTGAAATTTTCAATAAAGAATACGCAATTAAAAAAACAACTTTACTTTTTTTTAAAACAAACTTTTCTTTTACTCTGGAGCACAGCCCCTGGATGGACACAGCAGAGCCCCTGGATGGACACAGCAGAGCCCTTGGATGGACACAGACAGCAGCCCCTGGAGTGACACAGCAGCCCCAGGAGCAAAGGTGTGGGGGCCCACACCAGTAAAATCAACTCTGCACCCACACTGATGTCACTACTGTGCTCCTTAGCAGAGTAGGAGAGATTGGGAGGGGAGTGAAAGACAAAGTAGGTGTAAGGGAGAGAGAAAGAGAGAGAGAGGGCGAGCAAGGGAGACAGAAAAGGGGAAGAACAAGAGAGGGGGGTCAGGGAGAGAGAGAGAGTGTTGAAGCGTGCAAGAGAGGGTGTCAGGGAGGGAGAGAGACAGAGTGAAAGGGGGAACAAGAGAGAGGGAGAGAGAGAGAGAGAGAGAGAGAGAGAGAGAGTGGGGAACAAGAGAGAGGGAGAGAGAAAGTGTCAGGAAGTGAGAGAGAGAGGGAGAGAAAGAGGGTGTCAAAGAAATAGGGGGGGGCAGAGAGAGAGAGGGATGGAGAGAGAGGGAGGAATAGAGCAGGAGAAACGCTACCCGTTAGGCTGAAGCAGCATCAGATTACTGATGGGGCAGGCGATTCATGACGTTAGACCCCACCCCTTCCGCATACACCCAGAAAACACAGCATTATATTACTGTGAGGAGACAAAACTGTCTCCTTCTCAAAGTTAAAATCTTTCCTGTGCTGCTGGGACTCGCAGCCAGCCAGGAAGGGTGCAGGGGGCCGGACTGGGGCAGTGTTTGCTGGAGTGTGGTGGCCCACAATGTGTGTGGGCTCCTGGATGAACATCCCATCTGCCCCACCTATAATCTGGCTCTGGATACAGCAGCCCCTGGATGGACACAGCACAGCACCTGGAAAGACAAGTGACACCCTGAAATAGCGCCTTTATATGCAATCCAAAACCCTCTACAATCTGACAGCGGGAAGATGATGTTTTGCCTTATTTTTGGATCTGAGTTAGGTGGGAAACCCTGAGCCAGACTCTGATCCTGCCTCGGGTTGTCTGTTCGGGCTCATCTCTTTTTATAATCTGTAGAAAAACTCAGCACTGAACTTTGCATGGCACTATTTTAGACCTACCCATCTTGGTAAATTCAAATTTTACATAGCAACCACCAGGTGTGTGGTTATCTACTTATCATATGTGGTAATCTGCCTATCAGTTGATACAAGGTAAAAATCCTTCTGAAGAACAATCAGTAGTGCATCAGCTTCAACAGTGGTACTTTTAAGGAGATAGGGTCCTTAACCAGACCACTGTTGAAACAGAAGTGAGTAGTGCAAAGAAACTGTTTGATTTGCCGGAGTGGATGTCCTTGGCAGCAGCTCCTCATACAAAGATTCCCAGCATAGCATGGCGTTCAAGGGTGCATGCGTGCGCACAGACCCACAAACCCTTGCTAACAAGCATTGTGTGTTCACAGGCAGTGGGATTAAGACGCTGTGTGCCACAGAGTGGAGGACTAATTGGCAGTGTGTGGGCTGTCATGTTCCCGTTACCAGCAATGTAAGCAGTGGAGGCCCCCACAACCTCCATTGCCCTGGGCCCCCACCAGCTATAATCCGGCCTTGTATATACTTTATATACATGCACACACACATATAACTGTGAACCAGCCTTAACTGTCACAGTAGTGAGGGAGGGTACCAGGACCCAGGAGGGACTCACCATCCCCACAGCCAGGGTGTCTCTCCTGTTTAGGGAAAGCACAGTGGTGGGGCTGCGGGCAGCTGCTGTAGTCTTTACATGCCACCTTTCTATCTGAGTCTGTCACACACTACTTGTGCCCAGAAGGCTGGGCACATGCACACCTGCTAAGCTGTCTCAAGATGGTTCATTGGCTGAGGTGGCAGCAAGAGACAAGGGAGGGCTGGTATGGTGTCATGATGTTGACCAGAACTGGAAGGACCAAGTGACAGGGTAAGGGAGGGTAGCGGGGGACAACAACTCTTAATTCGTTTTTTTTGCTAATTGGTGGTTGGGCAGGTAATCATTTAATAGGTGCTGCAGTCCTGTATTTTCTGTCCCTGACTCCCGAGGCACCTCTGATCCTCGGATCCCAATACAGGATCCCCCCTTGCCCCCTTCCCTGTAACTCAATGTTTCATACAGACACTCGGATGGTATATGAAAAGTTGAAATCCATATTTATAGTACCCTTTACTGGTCCCAAACAAGAGTGTTTAAAGTAAAAATTTTTGATGTCCTGTCTCCAATATTTCAGTTTAGGGCACATTTATCATAGAAAGATAGATAGATAACACACATAGCTTCGGTGTTAGAAAAATTAGGAATCAGCCTAATTCAGAGATGTATGAAAACCTGATGGTTTGCTTAAATCTCCGATGGTGGGGCACCTATGCATGTACAGAGCGGATCTTGTGTCATCACACGCAGTTCCCCCTAATGTTTCTCTACTATTGTTAATAAACAACTTGTGCCAAACCAAAAAATATGACTGCACTCCAGGGATTTGAAAAATATATTACACCACAGCCAAAAACACCTGGGCACACTCTTATTTAAAGTAGGGAAGGCTCATATTTAAAGTGGGGTGCTGGTTCCGTTTCTTCTATATTAGAAATATACTGTACTCTAGATGGATATTGATACACAAACAACATTGGTATTTGTATTGTACCAGTATTTTACCTGAATTTATTTGCCTTTAAAAAAAGAAGGAAACTAAGCTACATTTTATTGTATTTTATTTTATTTTTTGCTAACATAACTATGAATTTATTTATGGCTTCCTTAACCAATAAACTAGATATGATCCATAAATCTTAGGATGTATACTGATGATAATGAGATGGCAGAAGCAGCATATAAATACAAATTCCATGATATCTGAGGCTCTTACAGCTCTTCTTTTACATATGATAAATCAATATAGAAAATAAAAAATACAATCTGTCAACGACAAGTGCAGATTTAATATAAATTATAAAAAAAAAAAAAATGTGCGCACACTAAAACTGAATGTGGCCGCTTTTTCAGGCTTTATTTAATTGGATAATAATTCATACAGTTAAATTGTGATATTTAAATGAGCCCAGTAAAACTAAATAATCAAATGTACAACAATGGACACTGTAATAAATGTGTATTAAATAACTAAAGATAAAAAAAATCTCGTATTGAGAGAAAAAAAGAGATTTATTTGTATCTGATAGGGAATTTCCAAATTCTGTAACAGAATAATTATTTCTTCTTTCTTCTTCATTTATTTGAATAGTAAACTATATACAATCAAAAAACTCAAATTTTACTGGAATATTATTTTTGCTCCTTCTAACAGGATGGGTGTAAATTTATGGTATCCATCATAACCTGAACATGAAATATGACTATATGCTAGAACAAAAACAATAAAACAACATCAACATGAGCAAAAACGTTACAAGAATTGAAGAGTACTGTTTAAGGGAATAAAATCTTATGATATTGGGGCCTGTTCAGCAGTGGGTGGAAATATTCATTTTAATTCATTTTAGTTTTTCATTGAATAAATCAATGCTTTACATTTTGTTTCATGAGCAGCGCATCTGCCATTTAACAAAATAGTCATAATCACATCACAACATCACTACCAAAACGACATATTTTTTTTTTTATTTTTTTTTAGCATAAACTAATATTATACTGTTTACACAAACTGCATAGCACAATTACAAAAACAAAACCTCCAACATTTCTTCAAGTCCTGGGTGCCACCATTTCAATTGAAATTATTTTATATCATTTAATAAGGAGACACTGTGGAATCCTTGTATTCTGGTGGCTGACAAATCATTATATTGGTTCGGGAAAGAGCACTGACACAACATTTATCTGATCTGTATTTTTTGTAGGAACACTCCATACACAAATACATCACTGCGATGTGTTATGTATTGTACAACAGTCACCAGAATTCTCTGTGTATTGTATTGTATTTAGATACATGTTATATATTAATTTTATGATGGAATTCATCTGACTACCTCTTACACAGCTACCACTTACTTTTAAAGTGAGCTCTGCCCACACCAAGGATGTACACCCCGCTGGGGGATATATACATATATATATATATATACAGTATATATAAAGTATATATATATATATATATGTGTACAAAAGAAGCTAGCAGCGCCACAGATGTAGTATCTAAGGTATAAACGACAGTATTGGGAAAGGTGTGTTCTGAAAAAATTACCAGAACATAACCTGGTGGACACTCCCTTCAGACTATTAGGGCGTCAGCTTAAGAACCTCAAAAACGTATATAGGCACTGGTATATATGCCTAAAAGTTAGAAAATGGTGCATGGGGATGAGGTATTTGCAAGCGACCAAAGGTGTCGAATTAATAGTGTAAAAACCAGGTGCTATAAAAACATAAAATTTAATTTCAGAAGACAAAGCACTAAGAAGGGGTAATATGTAAGATAATAACAATTTTTAGATGCAGCCTAGTCAAAAAAATATTGTATAAAAAAGCAAAGGCAAAGCTAAAAAAATCAGAGACACATGCCAAAATTCATAAAAAAGTACAAAAAAACACGAAAAATAAGGTATAAAATACACAGGATAAAAGATAAAAAAGGGGGAGAGGTAGCTTAACTTCAGAGGTTGAGGTAAAATCAGAGTAGCACCCAACGCGTTTCGTCCCTCATGGACTTCATCACCCCTTGATTAAGTCCATGAGGGACGAAACGCGTTGGGTGCTACTCGGAGTGTCTCTGATTTTTTTAGCTTTGCCTTTGCTTTTTTATACAATATTTTTTTGACTAGGCTGCATCTAAAAATTGTTATTATCTTACATATTACCCCTTCTTAGTGCTTTGTCTTCTGAAATAAAATTTTATGTTTTTATAGCACCTGGTTTTTACACTATTAATTCGACACCTTTGGTCGCTTGCAAATACCTCATCCCCCTGCACCATATATATATATATATATATATATATATACACACATATACACATTAGTGATGTGCACCGGACATTTTTTCGGGTTTTGTGTTTTGGTTTTGGATTCGGTTCAGCGGCCGTGTTTTGGATTCGGACGCGTTTTGGCAAAACCTCACCAAAAAATTTTTGTCGGATTCGGGTGTGTTTTGGATTCGAGTGTTTTTTTCAAAAAACCCTAAAAAACAGCTTAAATCATAGAATTTGGGGGTCATTTTGATCCTATAGTATTATTAACCTCAATTACCATAATTTCTACTAATTTCCAGTCTATTCTGAACACCTCACACCTCACAATATTATTTTTAGTCCTAAAATTTGCACCGAGGTCGCTGGATGGCTAAGCTAAGCGACACAAGTGGCCGACACAAACACCTGGCCCATCTAGGAGTGGCACTGCAGTGTCAGACAGGATGGCACTTCAAAAAAAATAGTCCCCAAACAGCACATGATGCAAAGAAAAAAAGAGGCGCACCAAGGTCGCTGTGTGACTAAGCTAAGCGACACAAGTGGCCGACACAAACACCTGGCCCTTCTAGGAGTGGCACTGCAGTGTCAGACAGGATGGCACTTCAAAAAAATTGTCCCCAAACAGCACATGATGCAAAGAAAAAAAGAGGCGCACCAAGGTCGCTGTGTGACTAAGCTAAGCGACACAAGTGGCCGACACAAACACCTGGCCCATCTAGGAGTGGCACTGCAGTGTCAGACAGGATGGCACTTCAAAAAAATTGTCCCCAAACAGCACATGATGCAAAGAAAAAAAGAGTCGCACCAAGGTCGCTGTGTGACTAAGCTAAGCGGCCTTCTGTACCGTACTGCTATATATACTGGTGGTCACTGTGTCAGCAAACTGCAAAACTAAAATGCACCACAGGTATAGAATGTAGATGGATAGTATACTTAATGACGACACAGAGGTAGGTAAAGCAGTGGCCTTCCGTACCGTACTGCAGTATATACTGGTGGTCACTGTGTCAGCAAACTGCAAAACTAAAATGCACCACAGGTATAGAATGTAGATGGATAGTATACTTAATGACAACACAGAGGTAGGTACAGCAGTGGCCTTCCGTACCGTACTGCTATATATACTGGTGGTCACTGTGTCAGCAAACTGCAAAACTAAAATGCACCACAGGTATAGAATGTAGATGGATAGTATACTTATTGACGACACAGAGGTAGGTACAGCAGTGGCCTTCCGTACCGTACTGCTATATATACTGGTGGTCACTGTGTCAGCAAACTGCAAAACTAAAATGCACCACAGGTATTGAATGTAGATGGTTAGTATACTTAATGACGACACAGAGGTAGGTACAGTAGTGGCCTTCCGTACCGTACTGCTATATATACTGGTGGTCACTGTGTCAGCAAACTGCAAAACTAAAATGCACCACAGGTATAGAATGTAAACGGATAGTATACTTAATGACGACACAGAGGTAGGTACAGCAGTGGCCTTCCGTACCGTACTGCTATATATAGTATACTGGTGGTCACTGTGCCAGCAAACTGCACAACTGAAATGCACCACAGGTATAGAATCTAGATGGATAGTATACTTAATGACGACACAGAGGTAGGTACAGCAGTGGCCTACTGTACCGTAATGCTATATATTATATACTGGTGGTCACTGGTCAGCAAAACTTTGCACTGTACTCCTATATAATATTATACTGGTGGTCCCCAGTCCCCACAATAAAGCAGCACACTGAGCACAGATATGGAGTGTTTTTCAGGCAGACAACGTATACTGGTGGTCACTGTCAGCAAAACTCTGCACTGTACTCCTGCTATATAATACAGCTGCTCCCCAGTCCCCACAATTAAGCAGAGTGAGCACAGATATATGCAGCACACTGAGCACAGATAAGGAGCGTTTTTTTCAGGCAGAGAACGGATAAAACTGGTGGTCACTGATCAGCAAAACTCTGCACTGTACTCCTCTGATATTATATAGCTGCTCCCCAGTCCTCCCCACAATTAAGCAATAAAGCACAATCAAGTTCAACAATAACGGAGAGGACGACAGCCACGTCCTCTCCCTAACATTTCCAATGCATGAATGAAAATGGCGGCGACGCGCGGCTGCTTATATAGAATCCGAATCTCGCGAGAATCCGACAGCGGGATGATGACGTTCGGGCGCGCTCGGGTTAACCGAGCCATACGGGAGAATCCGAGTATGGCTTGGACCCGTGTAAAAAGGGTGAAGTTCGGGGGGGTTCGGTTTCTGAGAAACCGAACCCGCTCATCACTAATACACATACAACCTACACTCACATAACTCATCACTCATCGAAACGAGATGCTGGGGTGGGTAGTCTCAGGGACATCAAACCTCTTAGACATCCCCATATACAATTAATCACAGCAGTAGAGAGCACTCACTAGACTTCAAATGTATTTATACCTTCGATTGTTTATTCGCGCATGATAGCAGAGAGATATAGTAGTTTAAGTTGATGTTTCATTCCACACAGGAACCTCTGTCAAGACCACCAGAAAAACATAAAGTGCAAACCCATCTGTGTGCCCTTATGGGCTTATACATATCCTAGACACACCTGACACATATTCCATGTCAGATGCCACCAGAAGTGGCATCATCAATTGATCAAATAGCAAAGGCAATTATAAACATACTGTATTATTAAATTCTCAGCGGGATATTCAATAAGCCCCAAAGAGACATTGGGAGTAAAAACTCCCAATGTTTCTTTGGGTGATGTGGTTGGGCTATTTGATTAGCTCGGCTGGTAACAAGTGCATTTACACCCGTAAACACACAGGTTCAGTGAAAACTGTGTGTTAATGGGTGAAATAGCCCCATTTTCAAATTAAAATGGGGCTGTTATCTGAGATTTTGCTTCGCCTGCCGGAGGCGATAAGCCGCTGTTGTGCGTTTTTGCAAAACAGCCGATCAGGTCTGAACTGCGCATGCTTGTACTTGTGCAGCGGGGCAGAGCCAGACATGCGGAGTGGACTAGCCCTGTGCTGGGTATCCTTCCCCCGATTGTCTAAGCAACTGATCGTAGCCATGCAAAATTTTTCCATGGCTACGATCAACTCTGAATTAGGCCCCTAAGTGGGTGTTCACATGTCCTCTGTGTTGATCTTACCAAAAACAGATCCCCGCAAGCTCTGTGTATTCTCCCTTTATATATTTGTACATGTTGATCTTGTCCCCTCTTAGTCTCCTCTTTTCCAGTGTAAACATGCCTAGCCTTGCAAGCCTTTCCTCATATTCCAGCATCCCCATCTCCTTAATTAGTTTGGTCGCCCGCTTCTGATCCTTTTCTAGTTCCAGGATATCCTTTTCGTAGTACGGTGCCCAAAATTGTGCACAGTATTCAAGATGTGGCCTTACCAGGGATTTACATAATGGGAGTATAACACTCTCATCCCTTGCATCAATTCCCCGCTTTATACATGCTAATACCTTGTTAGCCTTCTTTGCTGCAATTCTACTTTGGGTACTGCTGCTTAGTTTGCTATCTATGTGAACACCTAAGTCTTTTCCAGTACAGAATCCCCTAATTTTATCCCATTTAGTATGTAGGTGTTATTTTTGTTCTTGCTACCAAACTACATTACCTTACACTTGTCTGTATTGAAGCTCATTCTCCATTTTGCTGCCCATGCTTCCAGTTTAACTAAGTCATTCTGAAGATACTCAGTATAATCCTCTGTATTTATAACCTTACACAATTTGGTATCGTCTGCAAAAATTTACACCATGCTCTCTAGATCTACTGCTAGATCGTTAATGAAAATGTTGAACAATAGTGGTCCAAGTACAGACCCTTGTGGCATACCACTTAGTACTTCAGTTCAAATTGAAAATGTTCAATTTACCACAATTCTCTGCTCCCTATTATCTAACCAATTTCTGACCCAAGTGCATATTGTGCTCCCTAGCCCTAGTTCTTGTAACTTATAGATAAGTCTCCTGTACGGTACTGTGTCCAAAGATTTAGCAAAGTCTAAAAAGATTACATCCACCTCCTTACCCTGATCAAGGTTAACACTAACCATTTCATAAAAACCTAGTAAGTTTGTTTGACGTGATATATCCTTCACAAATCCATGTTGGCTCCTATTAATAACCTTATTGGCTTCAATGAACTTCTGTATACTGTCTGTTAGAATGCCTTCCATTACGTTCTCCACTATAGATGCAAGACTAACTGGTCTATAATTACCCGATTCAGCTTCACTTCCCTTTTTGAATATTGGCACTATTTCCACTATATGCCAGTCTTTGGGAACCATGAGTCATTGAAGATCAAAAATAGCAGTCTTGCTAGTTTAGAGTGAAGCTCCATGAGAACCCTTGGGTGAATTCCGTCAGGACCAGGTGACTTATTAATCTTAATTTTTTTAATTGGTCACAGACTTCCTCCTAACTTACATAAGCACTTAGCAGTGAGACATTATCTTTGTTGAGATTGTGTGTTAAACCCTGCATCTGGTCCTCTCTTGTGAATACCGATGAGAAAAACTCATTTAATTTGTCCGCAATGTCATTATCGTTTTTTATTAAGACTCCCAGCTTGTCCTTTAAATGGCCTATACTCTCCTTCTTTAATCTTTTGCTGTTGATATATATATAAAATCATTTTTTTTGTTTTGCTTTGCTTTCCTTTTCTTCTAGCTTTTCAGTTTCTACTTTAGCCTCTCTTATTTCTTTTTTTCTACATATTTTGTTACAATCCTTATAGTGCTGGAATGACTCTGCATTCCCAGCTGATTTGTATTTTTGAATGCTCTGCTATTTTTGCCCATTAGTACCTTAACCTTTTTGTTAAGCCACATTGGTTTTGAATTTTTAGTCCTTTGTTTGCTGCCCTTAGGAATAAATTTGCAAGTATTACTAATGAGCAGTGATTTTAATACCTCTCATTTCTCCATAGTATTTTTTCCTTGAAACAAAATTTCACATTCAATGTCCCTTTAAGCTTCCCTCATCATGTCAAAGTTGACTTTCCTAAAGTTTAGAGTCCTAGTTGAGCCAATATAGGACTGCTTCTGAAAACTGATATTGAATGTGACAATATTGTGGTAGCTGTTTCCCATAGGCTCCCCTACTATAATATTTGATATCAATTCCCCATTGTTAGTTAATACCAGGTCTAAGATTGCATTGTACCTAGTTGGTTCCTCAATTAGAAGTAAGTAGTTATCATTTAGTGTGTTTAAAAACATATTACCCCTGGCAGTATCACATGAATAATTTGTCCAATTTAACTCTGGATAGTTAAAATCTCCCATCACTATTACGTCTCCTACTCCTGCTGTTGTTTCATTTTACTTCAGTAACATTTCCTCATCAGACACATTAATACCAGGTGGCTTGTAGCATAGCCCCAAAACTATCTTTTTTGTTCCCTTTCCCCCACATGCAATTTCTACTCATAATGTCTCAACAGTATTTACAGTCCCCTTGTGAATATCTTCCCCGTATATCAGGTTTAAATAATGGCTTTACGTAAAGACATACCCCTCCACCCTGTTTATTTAATCTATCTCCCTGGAACAGCGTATAGCCATCTAGATTGACTGTCCAATCATGAGATTCGTCCCACCAAGTTTCAGTAATGCCTATAATATCATGCTTGCTGCAAGGACTTACAGTTTTCCCTTTTTACCTGTAAGGCTTCTAGAGTTTACATACATACAATTAAGATGAGGATTTCCCCTTGTGCTAGGGACATAATTTTTTTATATGCAGTAATGATGACCCATAATCATTGTTAGTTAGTGTTTTGGCAATACCTTTGGTAATACCCTTGTTAGTACCCATGTTAATACCCTTGCTGGATGCTCTTTCCCTCCCCCTTTCTCCACCCCTATTTCGTTCACTACCTCCATCCTCACTATTCTCACTGCATGACCCTCCAACCTTCTAACTATCCTTCCCCCAGCACTGCTGCCCCCTCCTCATTTAGGTGCAATCCATCGCAACAAAAAAGATGGTGCCTGACTAAGAAGTCTGCCCAATGTTCCAGGAACACAAACCCCTCTTTCCTACACCAGTATCTAAGACACACATTTACCTCCCTAATCTCCCTCTGCCTCCCTGGGCTAGCGCTGGGCATGGGCAATATTTCGGAGAATATTACCTTAAATGTCCTTGCCTTTATTTTCTGGCCTAAGTATCTATAATCTTTCTTAAGGTCATCCCACCTCCCACTAACTTTGCTATTGGTGCCAAAGTGAACCAAAACCACCGGGTCTTTCCCAGCCCCTCCCAACAATATTTCTACCCAGTTCGCGATGTGCCACACCCGAGCACCCGGGAGACGACAGCCTGTATGGCAATCATGGTCCTGGTAGCAGATTACCCTATCTGTCTTCCTGATAATAGAATCCCCTACCACCACAATCCGACTATGCACCTCACTTTCTTTTGTCCCATCTGTGCCGAGGGACCTCTCCTCCAGTTGCTAGAGGAAACAGTCTCATCCAGCTACGTCATATCCTCACTACCATCCTCCGAATCTTCGTCCAATCGGGCAAATTTATTGGAGTTTGGTAGTTTAGAGATGTCATGCCTCCCCTTCTTTTTCTTCCTTCTAACGTCTGCTGGCTAAACGGTTGTCCTAGTCTACCGGGGACCCCTATCCTGCAACTCTTCCACCGTTCTATCTAAGCTTTTCTTAAGATTGTGAATATCCGTCAGTCATGTAACGGTTTGCTCTAGATCAGTTACCTGGTCTTCCAGGGCAGCTGTTCACATACATCTCATACAGATGTATTTACACTGGGACGGTTGCTCCAGGTGCGCATACATCATGCACGACATGCAGTGAATGAGATTCTCAATCACGGCCCCACCTATTTTGTTTGTAAAGTCTAACTCCCTGTTACCTTCAGAAAAAACAATTCACTCAATGCAATACGATAAATAACTATTGCCTAGCTGTGAAGAGAAACAATATACAACAGAACAGAAATGTATAAAACAATGCAATGACCAGCCAGGTAGGCCTATAATCTTGGCCAGATGGTCTATTTTGCAACCTATGGATTGCAATGTATTGTTTTTTTCTTCTTCAGCCTTTTGTAACAAAAATACTGATATTTTAAGGATACTGCCCATTTTCTTTCAGGTATAAGATAACAGCTGAATGTCTGTTAAGGGAATTGGATGAATGTTTGCTATATACAGTTAATTCACATACAGCAGGGACAGAAGCTGTGAAAGAGGTGCTAATGAGAGGTCCTAATGATGGACCACCAGCACACTTCATTCTGTCATTGCTTAATCTTATCTTGGTATTAACCCACTTTCTGAGATCATTACATGCAACATGCAGAAACCACAATGGGTTCAAATCTAGCTCCTTCTTATACTAAGCTTTATATGAATAATTATGAACATACTAGGTGAATATGATCGTAACATTGTTTATTTCAAGAGATATATAGATAATGTTTTTGTAATTTTGAGGGACAGTGCTGAATCTTTTTATTTATTTTATTTATATATTTATTACCAGTTATTTATATAGTGCACACATATTCCACAGAGCTTTACAGAGAAAATGTTTGATCTTTCACATCAGTTTCTACCCCAGTGGAGATTACAATCTATATTCCCTACCACATGTACATGCACACAGATTCAAAGTATGGTTAATTTTATTTAGAACCAATTAACCTACCAGTACACAGTATTTTTTTGTTTGTGGGAGGAAACCTGGGGGAAACTCATGCAAGCACTGGGAGAATATACAAACACCACACAGTTAGGGCTATGGTGAGAATCGAACCCATAACCTCAGTGCTGTGAGGCAGTAATGTTAACCACTACACTGTCCGTGATGCCCACACAATCTGAATAAGTTGTGGAATAACCAAGACCCGATGTGATCTGTGGTCCAATTACATGCTTAAGAGATTTTTTTAACATAGGCCCTCATTCCGAGTTGATCGCAAGGTAGCAATTTTTTGCAGCTGTGCGATCAGATAGTCGCCGCCTATGGGGGAGTGTATTTTAGCTTAGCAAATGTGTGATTGATTGTGCAGCGGAGCTGTGCAAAAAGTTTTTGTGCAGTTTCTGAGTATCTCTGAACTTACTCAGCTACTGCGATCACTTCAGCCTGTCAGATCCTGGTATTGACTTCAGACATCTGCCCTGCAAACACCTGGACACACCTGCGTTTTTCACAGCACTCCCATAAAACAGTCAATTGCCACCCAGAAATGCCTTCTTGCTGTCAAACACCTTGCGATCACCGCTGCGATCGCGTTCTTTGTAATGTCCCACACTGCTGGGCAGCAACAAACCTGCGCACTGCGGTCGCGGTGCATGCGCAGTTCAGACCTGATCACACTGCTGCGAACAATTGCAGCGTGCAATCGGGTCGGAATGACACCCATGGTTAGAAATCCTCTGCAGTAGAGACATGTCTCACTAGAGCCTGAAATATAACTTGTCATGAGCAGAGAATTACAACCCGAAAAGTTTGTGCTGATAGGGTTAACCTTAATCTACAGTACACTGTAGTACAAATCTAAAGTCTACACAGAAAGCCATTAAGAAGCATTGGTCAATTGTGTCAAGTAGAGATGTGCACCGGAAATTTTTCGGGTTTTGTGTTTTGGTTTTGGATTCAGTTCCGCGGCCGTGTTTTGGATTCTGGCGCATTCTGGCAAAACCTCCCTGAAATTTTTTTTGTCGGATTCGGGTGTGTTTTGGATTCGGGTGTTTTTTTTCAACAACCCCTCAAAAACAGCTTAAATCATAGAATTTGGGGGTAAATTTGATCCTATAGTATTATTAACCTCAATAACCATAATTTCCACTCATTTCCAGTCTATTCTGAACACCTCACAATATTATTTTTAGTCCTAAAATTTGCACCAAGGTCGCTGGATGACTAAGATAAGCGACCCAAGTGGGCGGCACAAACACCTGGCCCATCTAGGAGTGGCACTGCAGTGTCAGACAGGATGGCACTTAATAAAATTGTCCCCAAAAATCACATGTTGCAAAGAAAAGAGAAAAAGAGGTGCACTGTGATCGCTAGATGGCTAAGCTAAGCGACACAAGTGGGCGGCACAAACACCTGGCCCATCTAGGAGTGGCACTGCAGTGTCAGACAGGATGGCACTTAAAAAAATTGGCCCCCAAACATCACATGATTTAAAGATAAATAAAAAAAGAGGTGCAAGTTGGAATTGTCCTTGGGCCCTCCCACCCACCCTTATGTTGTATAAACAGGACATGCACACTTTAACAAACCCATAATTTCAGCCAGGGTCTGACACATGACTGTGGCTGAAATGACTGGTTGGTTTGGGCCCCCACCAAAAAAAGAAGCAATCAATCTCTCCTTGCTCAAACTGGCTCTACAGAGGCAAGATGTCCACCTCATCATCATCCTCCGATTCCTCACCCCTTTCACTGTGTACATTCCCCTCCTCACAGAGTATTAATTCGTCCCCACTGGAATCCACCATGTCAGGTCCCTGTGTACTTTCTGGAGGCAATTGCTGTTGAATGTCTCCACGGAGGAATTGATTATAATTCATTTTGATGAACATCATCTTCTCTACATTTTGTGGAAGTAACCTCGTACGCCAATCGCTAACAAGGTGAATGGCTGCACTAAACTATCTTTCGGAGTACACACTGGAGGGGGGGCAACTTAGGTAAAATAACACCATTTTATTGCAAGGGCCTCCAAATTGCCTCTTTTTCCTGCCAGTATACGTACGGTCTGTCTGACATGCCTACTTGGATGCTGTCACTCATATAATCCTCCACCATTCTTTCAATGGTGACAGAATCATATGCAGTTACAGTAGACGACATGTCAGTAATCATTGGCAGGTCCTTCAGTCCGGACCAGATGTCAGCACTCGCTTGAGACTACCCTGCATCACCGCCAGCGGGTGGGCTCGGAATTCTTAGCCTTTTCCTTGCAGCCCCAGTTGTGAAGGTGGAGCTGTTGACGGGTCACATTCCGATTGAGTTGACAAGTGTCTCACCAGCAGGTCTTTGAACCTCTGCAGACTTGTGTCTGCCGGAAAGAGAAATACAATGTAGGCTTTAAACCTAGGATCGAGCACGGTGGCCAAAATGTAGTGCTCTGATTTCAACAGATTGACCACACGTGAATCCTGGTTAAGCGAATGAAGGGCTCCATCCACAAGTCCCACATACCTAGCGGAATCGCTCCATTTTAGATCCTCCTTCAATCTCTCCAGTTGCTTCTGCAAAAGCCTGATGAGGGGAATGACCTGACTCAGGCTGGCAGTGTCTGATTGACTTCATGTCTGGCAAGTTCAAAGGGTTGAAGAACCTTGCACAATGTTGAAATCATTCTCCACTGCGCTTGAGTCAGGTGCATTCCCCCTCCTTTGCCTGTATCATAGGCAGATGTATATGCTTGAATGGCCTTTTGCTGCTCCTCCATCCTCTGAAGCATATAGAGCAGGGCTGGCCAAATCGGTCCTCGAAATCTACCAACAGTACACATTTTCCAGACAACCTAGCTGGTGCACAGGTGTAGTCATTACTAATTAAGATGTGCTGCATTCATTCCTAACTGACAATTCTACAGATCTCCAGGAGGCCTGGAAAACATGAACTGTTGGTAGATCTCGAGGACCGGTTTGGCCAGCCCTGATATAGAGGGTTGAATTCCACCTCGTTACCACCTCTTGCTTCAGATAATGGAGGGGCAGGTTCAGGAGTGTTTGCTGGTGCTCTAGTCTTCGGCACGCAGTGGCTGAATGCCGAAAGTCACACGCAATTCTTTGGGCCACCGACAGCATCTCTTGCACTCCCCTGTCGTTTTTGAAAAAATTCTGCACCACCAAATCAATGTACATGGGATGTGTTGGAATTTGCCCACATGTAATACATGCACAATATTGGTGGCGTTGTCCGATGTCACAAATCCCCAGGAGAGTCCAATTGGGGTAAGCCATTCTGCGATGATGTTCCTCAGTTTCCGTAAGAGGTTGTCAGCTGTGTGCCTCTTATGGAAAGCGGTGATACAAAGCGTAGCCTGCCTAGGAACGAGTTGGCGTTTGCGAGATGCTGCTACTGGTGCTGCCGCTGCTGTTCTTGCTGCGGGAGGCAATACATCTACCCAGTGGGCTGTCACAGTCATATAGTCCTGAGTCTGCCTTGGTCCACTTGTTTACATGTCCGTGGTTAAGTGGACATTGGGTACAACTGCATTTTTTAGGATACTGGTGAGTCTTTTTCTGACGTCTGTGTACATTCTCGGTATCGCCTGCCTAGAGAAGTGGAACCTAGATGGTATTTGGTACCGGGGACACACTACCTCAAGAAATTCTCTAACTCCCTGTGAAATAACGCCGGATACCGGACGCACGTCTAACACTAACACAGCTGCCAAGGCCTGAGTTATCCGCTTTGCAACAGGATGACTGCTGTGATATTTCATCTTCCTCACAAAGGACTGTTGGACAGTCAGTTGCTTACTGTAAGTAGTACAAGTGGTCTTCCGACTTCCCCTCTGGGATGATGATCGACTCCCAGCAGCAACAACAGCAGCGCCAGCAGCAGTAGGCGTTACACTCAAGGATCCATCGGAGGAATCTCAGTCAGGAGAGGACTCGTCAGACTTGCCAGTGACATGGCCTGCAGGACTATTGGTGTTCCTGTCTAAGGAGGAGGAAATTGAGGGAGTTGGTGGTGTGGTTTGCTGGAGCTTGGGTACAAGAGGAAGGGATTTAGTTGTCAGTGGACTGCTTCCCCTGTCACCCAAAGATTTTGAACTTGTCAATGACTTCTGATGAATGCGCTCCAGGTGACGTATAAGGGAGGATGTTCCTTGGTGGTTAACGTCCTTACCCCTACTTATTACAGCTTAACAAAGGCAACACATGGCTTGACACCAGTTGTCCGCATTTCTGTTAAAATATTTCCACACCAAAGAGGTGATTTTTTTGCAGTTTCACCAAGCATGTCAATGGCCATATTCATCCCACGGGCAACAGGTGTTTCCCCAGGTGCCTGACTTAAACAAACCAACTCACCATCAGAATCCTCCTTGTCAATTTCCTCCTCAGCACCAGCAACACCCATATCCTCATCCTGGCTTACTTCAACAGTGACATCTTCAATTTCACTATCAGGAACTGGACTGCGGGTGCTCCTTCCAGCACTTGCAGGGGCGTGCAAATGGTGGAAGGCGCAAGCTCTTCCTGTCCAGTGTTGGGAAGGTCAGGCATTGCAACCGACACAACTGGACTCTCCTTGCGGATTTGTGATTTAGAAGAACGCACAGTTCTTTGCTGTGCTTTTGCCATCTTAACTCTTTTCAGTTTTCTAGCGGGAGGATGAGTACTTCCATCCTCATGTGAAGCTGAACCACTAGCCATGAACATAGGCCAGGGCCTCAGCCGTTCCTTGCCACTCCGTGTCGTAAATGGCATATTGGCAAGTTTACGCTTCTCCTCAGACGCTTTTAATTTAGATTTTTCTGTCATTTTACTGAACTTTTGTTTTTTGGATTTTACATGCTCTCTGCTATGACATTGGGCATCGGCCTTGGCAGACAACGTTGATGGCATTGAATTGTCTCTGCCATGTCTAGTGGCAGCAGCTTCAGCACTAGGTGGAAGTGGATCTTGATCTTTCCCTATTTCACCCTCCACATTTTTGTTCTCCATTTTTTAATGTGTGGAATTATATGCCAGTAATATTATTATAGCAATAGCAATGTCCTACTGTACTGTACAACTATATACTGTTGGTCACCAAAATGGAGCACACTGAGCACAGATATTTGCAGCACACTGAGCACAGATATTTGCAGCACACTGAGCACAGATATTGAGCTTTTCAGGGAGAGAACATAGCCACGTCCTCTCCGTTCAATCTCCAATGCACGAGTGAAAATGGCGGCGACGCGCGGCTCTTTATATAGAATACGAATCTCGTGAGAATCCGACAGCGGGATGATGACGTTTGGCCGCGTTCGGGTTAACCGAGCAAGGCGGGAAGATCCGAGGCTGCCTCAGAACTGTGTAAAATAGGTGAAGTTCGGGGGGGTTCGGATCTCAGAGAACCGAACCCGCTCATCTCTAGTGTCAAGTGGCCCTGAAGTATGCATTGAATAAGCCTCTATTTCTTAGTGTGAGCAGAGGTCATAATTGTAAAGACTTCCTACTGTGGATTCATAGTTCACTCGCTTGGCTTTGTTTCAACTCAACTATGCCCAAAACTGGGGTGAAGAATAATGGCAGCATGTGCTCTGGACTGATTAGTCAAAATAAGAAATATTTGGCTGTAATAGAAGGCAGTGTGTTCACAGGGGGGCTAGACAGCAGTACAATAATGAGTGTTTGCAGGCAACAGTGAAGCATGGAGAAGGTTCCTTGCAAGTTTGGAGCTGCATTTCAGCAAATGGAGTTTGGGATATGGTGAGGATTAATGGTGTCCTCAATGCTGAGAAATACAGGCAGGTATTTATCCATCATGCAATATCATCAGGGAGGTGTCTGATTTGCTCAAAATTTATTCTGCAGCAGGACAACTACCCCAAACATACAGCCAATGTTATTAAAAATGATCTTCAGGGTAAAGAAGAACAAGGAGTTCTGACAGTGATGATATGGCCCCCCACAGAGCCCAGATCTCAACATCATCGAGTCTATCTGGGATTACATGAAAAGACAGAAAGATTTGAGAAAGTCTACATCCACAGAAGATCTGGGGTTAGTTCTCCAAGATGCTTGGAACGACCTCTCTGTGAGTTCCTTCAAAAACTTTGTGCAAGTGTACCTAGAAAAATTGATGTTGTAATGCCGTGTTGAAGGCAAAGAGTGGTCACACCAAATATTGGGCCTAATTCAGACCTGATTGCTGTGTTGCAAATTACACTGCCATGCGATCAGATAGTCGCTACCCAGGGGGATTGAAAATTTGCCCCTTGCAAGTGTGCGATTGCATGTGTACGCTGTGCAATAATTCCCCTCAGTCAGCAGACAGCTGCAAAACCGTTCTCATCACTCTCTCCATCTAATGTTTTTCCCATTCTGTACAGTGTGTACAGTCTTTGCGTAGCTCAATACTTAAGCATTGTACACACAGTGTGTTGCGGCTTTAGCACGCCCATGACTATTCGATGGGGCCGGAGACCAGCCCCGCCAACATAGTAAATGTTGGGCTGCCTGCATAATCTATTTTTGCCTGCGATGCAGATCCCGCGGGACCGTGCATAGGCATCGCAAGCTGTGTACACACAGTGCAATATGCTCTAACTTTCCTTATGATTTTGACTATATAGTCAAAATCGTAAGGAAATTTAAGTGCATATCGCACCGTGTGTACACACCTTTACTCCTCTAATGCGAAGAAAGCAGGCTGATCGGGTCTGGAGCTGATGTCACACACCCGCCCTGAAAATGTTTGGGAAAGCCTGCGTTTTTCCTGACACTCCGGAAAATGGGCAGTTACCACCCACAAAAGTCCGCTTCCTGTCAATCACCTTGCAAACGCCTGTGCAGTTGAAATTTTGGCACCATCCTGCTTGGCGATGTGCATGCATATGCATGCACTGTTGCACTGTTGTTTGATAATTGCCCGCTGTGCAAAAACACACAGCAGCGATCAGGTCTGTATCGGACCCAATGATTTGCTTTAGACTTCTCTTCTGTTCATTCACTTTGCATTTTATTATTCTATTTTTGAAAGCATTCTTACATTGCAGCATTTTTTTCACACCTGCCTAAAACGTTTTCCCAGTGCTGTATATATATATATATATATATATAAAATTATATATATATATATATATATATAAACACATATCAGAGGGCACTATACATCAAACATAATCCTAATCTCATAGACTCCACATTATAAGAAATGCTTGAAAAACATATTTTTTAAAAATGTATTCCCAGAATTAGTATTGATAAAACAATTTACTTTTCACAATGATAAAATATCAGGACAATTCTTCAGGTATACATTTATCAATTTTCTCAAATTGACAACCAGTTTAAGTGTGTATCCTTGTTGTCGTAAATTCAGCATACATCATATTGATGGAACAAATGGAAGACCCAACGCGTTTCGTCCCATGGGACTTCTTCAGGTGTACTAAATCTAGGTGTTAAAATAAAGCAACTGAATAATTGAAATACAAGTGTGATCAGTACAGTGGGTGTATCATAGCATAGACATACATACCAATTGTTCAGACACAACATGCTAAAGGTAGCTTGAAATGAGTGTAAATATCACTGTTAGTATTGATTCAGATGAATCAAAAAATCAGCAGATGACATAGTGTATTAGATAGGTGCCAACGTGGAAAAGATGAGGAGAGGTGGGGAAAAAACAAATACATACCCGCATATGTCTGAGAAATTAAGACTCATGACAATATCTTTATTGGATAAAGAGGTCTTTAGTATCTAGACTGTCTATATCAGACCTAAGTAAAAAAAAGTGAATTAGAATTAGAGGGAAATCCCTCTTAATTAGATCTGACACTTAATAGTGTGGACGGTGAATAAAACATAACAATGGGCTGTACAGAAATAAACAGCACTGAACTTTTAAAAGGTGGCGCACATACTTCAACAGAAATTTAGTAAAGATGAAGCACCTAAAAAAGGGGATTATAGGTGAAATTATGCAATTGCTTACACCCAAAAAAATATAAAGCAGCTACATTGATTAAGTATAGAACTCTAAATCGTGAATGAATGCTGTAGTTATCCAATAAATCTATTTTACATATGGCATAATTACCAACATTTTCAATAACAATAGCAAATATATAGTATAATGCTGACTTGATAAAAATTAATAAAATTGAGAGATTATGTGCCTTAACAAGTAACAAACATAAAATTGCAAAAATGGCAAACATAAATAATCCAAAACAAGGGGATTGCAGAAGTGAACAGTACATTTATATTAACATCAATATGTAGGAACTAGAGATATGCGGCTGGCACTTTTCGTGTTTTGCGTTTTGGTTCTAATTCCACTTTCGTGTTTTGGTTTTGGCTTGCTTTTGCCAAAACCACCCTTTAGTGTTTTGGTTTTGGTTTTGGTTTTGGATCTGGATGATTTTTGAAAAAAACATAAAAACAGCTAAAATCACAGAATTTGGGGGTAATTTTGCTCCTACGGTATTATTAACCTCAATAACATTAATTTCCACTCATTTCCAGTCTATTCTGAACACCTCACACCTCATAATATTGTTTTTAGGCCTAAAAGTTGCACCGAGGTGGCTGTATGACTAAGCTAAGCGACACAAGTGTGCAGCACAAACACCTGGCCCATCTATGAGTGGCACAGCAGTTGCAGACAAGATGGCACTATTCAAAAACTAGTCCACAAACGTCACATGATGCAAAAAAGAAAAAGAGGTGCAATTAGGTAGCTGGATGTCCACGCTAAGCGACACAAGTGTGCGGCACAAACACCTGGCCCATATAGGAGTGGCACTGCAGTAGAAGACGGGATGGCAGATTTAAAAAATAGACCCCAAACAGCACATGATGCAAAGAAGAAAAAGAGGTGCAATGAGGTAGCTGTATAACTAAGCTAAGCGACACAAGTGTGTGGCACAAACAACTGGCCCATCTAGGAGTGGCACTGCAATGGCAGACAGGATGGCAGATTTAAAAAATAGGCCCCAAACAGCAAAGAAGAAAAAGAGGTGCAAGATGGAATTGTCCTTGTGCCCTGTGGTTGTTGTCCAAGGGACTTGTGGTTGTTATTATTATTAAAATACTGTAGCAGTGGACATATAGTAGCAGCGTATATCATCACTGGAATGACTGATGGACAGGACACTACCACTGGTCTGATACAGCACAACACAACACCACTTTATACAGCTACACTGGATATATGGCAGCAGAGGACACCAACACTGTGACTGGCTGGACTGATGCAGCACAATACACTGACTACACTGGACAGCACAACACAGCACAAGACTCGCCACCCCACTTTCCCGCCCCCAAATAGACACTAAACACTGAGGACACGTCCTCTCAGTACACTCTCCAAGACTGTAGTGAAAATGGCCGCAACGCGCGTGTCCTTATATGGAATCCAAATCCCGCGAGAATCCGACAGCAGGATGATGACGTGTGCACTGGTTCCTTCCTCTATGCCCCTCCTACCAGACTCAAATTAGAAAATGTGGCCAGAGGAGCCGGTCATGTTTGGGAAGCTCCTGAAGAGTTTTCTGCATTTATTTTCCATTTTTTTGTTTTCAGGCAGGTCTGGTTGGCACCAGACTGCCTGCTTCGTGGGACTTAGGTGGGGAGGAATGGCCCAACCTCCATAGGATTAATGGTCCCGTTTCCTGCTGACAGGACACTGAGCTCCTGAGGGTCCTATTTGCAAGCCCCACCACGGCGAGTGTACAGACCCGCAGCACACTGCCTCCCTTAACAGAGCCAAAAGTAAGAAGAGTAGTGAGTAGGTGGCCGGTGTCCCGGTTAGCGGGTCGCCGGTTGTAATGGCGGCACAAGGGTAGGAGCACAGCGCTGACAAGCAGGCTGCGGCTACAGGCTACAGAAACATGCAGGGTGCTGCATGGTCCGCAGTGAGGAGTGAGCTGAAGCCATAACTATTAATTCCCACACTGGCAGTACATCTTACAGGTGTTTTAACCCACTGTAGAGCAGAAATATTACCTCAGCCAGTATAAAACTATGAGCGGTTCCAGCAGCTCACCAGCGCCATTTTCCCTCTGCAGCTATACATAGACAGGATGGCAGGAAAGCTCTGCTCCTCCACAAAGACTCCAGATCACGTCATCGTAAACAGGGGGTCATAGCAGTGGGGGGAGCAATAATAGTATACTAAGCCCCTATTAAGGGTGCTTAGTTTGCGACCCAGCTAAACTTGGAAATTAGCTATAGGGGCGTGGTTTGGCTAGCTCCATAATACTCTGTGTCTCCCTAGGGGGCTCTCTGTGTGGGTTAACTGTGCTTTTAACCTATTGTCCTGTGTGTGTGAGTTCTTTCACATTTTACTAGGAGTGTGTCTCATGCACGGCAGAGTGTTTTTCTCACTCACAGGGATCAGTGCAGTGTACTCAGGATAGTACACATTCTCACGCTAGTGGATCTGAACATGTATGGTTAGATTCATTGAAAGGGATGATTTTGAATATTTCCCATAAATTATCCCAAAATGAGAAGGAGACACAATACTTAAGACTCAGACCCCTGCCATTTGTCCACAAAAGCGTACACTGCCCAAATCCTGCAGACTGATACTGATGATGATGTATCAGACGTTGAGGAGGGTGAGGTGGACTCGGGAGGGGGAGATGCAGCTTTGTCACAGGGTATACAGGCCCTGATAGAAGCTATTAGAGATGTCCTGCACATTCCTGACAAAGCGACAGAGGATGAGGAGGAATCTTATTTTAATGTAAAAAATAAATCCTCTGCTACTTTCCCTACATCTAAGGAATTAAATTCCTTATGTGAAGAAACTTGGGTTAATCCTGACAAGAAGTTTCAGACCCCTAAAAGGTTACAGACATCCTTCCCTTTTCCCTTTTCCTCAGGGCGATAGGAAAAAATGGGAAAACCCACCGATTGTTGACACACCGGTATCTAGATTGTCTCGTAGTATAGTCTTACCGGTCCCGGGGGCAGCCTCCTTAAAGGATGTGGCTGACCGCAAGATTGAGACCACACTCAAGTCTGTATACACAGCTGCGGGGGTGGCCCTGAGACCAACTATAGCTTGTGCTTGGATCACTAGGGCCATTGCAAAATGGTTGGGTAAGCTAATTGAGGGGTTAGAGTCCTTACCAAGAGGTGAGATACTTTTGCTCCTGCACTATATACAGGACTCTGCAAATTTTATGGTGGAAGCCATAAAAGAAATCGGATTGCTCAATGCACGCACCACAGCCATGGCAGTGTCAGCACGCAGGGGCCTATGGCTACGTCAGTGGACGGCAGATGCAGATTCCAGAAAGGGGGTGGAAAGCCTACCTTTCACAGGTGAGGCCCTGTTTTGTGACGAACTGGATACGTGGATATCCAAGGCTACAGTGGGTAAGTCTACATATCTCCTTCCGCAGCCCCCCCACCTAGGAAGGCCTATTCTGCTCTGACTCTGCTGTATTTTCGAACAGCAACATTTTTAAATAAAACCAAGGGTTCTTCTACAGCCTTCAAAGGCAATAGAGGTAAACCCAGAGAACAAGCAACTGCAGGTTCACAGGAACAGAACTCTGGTTCTGCTTCCTCAAAGCCTTTATCATGATGGTGGACCTCTCTGCCTGAAAGACGGGCAGGTGGGAGCCTCGTTAAAAGATTTCAGTCACGTATGGGCAACATCATGCCAGGATCCCTGGGTCAAAGAGCTCATCGCCCAGGGATACAGAGTGGACTTTCAGGGCCTCCCACCTCACAGATTCTTCAAGTCAGGCTTCCCAGCTTCTCAGGAGGCAAGTATAAATTTACAGTATGCAATTCAAAAACTGATACAGAATCAGGTCATTGTTCCAGTTCCACTTCAGCTATGGAACAGAGGGTATTATCCCAACCTGTTTGTGGTACCGAAACCGGATGGATCGGTGAGACCCATTTTAAACCTCAAGTCGTTGAACCCATATTTATGGCTGTTCAAATTCAAGATGGAGTCTCTGAGAGTGGTGATCTCGAGTCTGGAGGAAGGGGAATTCTTGGTGTCTCTGGATATCAAGGATGCATACCTTCATATCGTGATCTGGCTGCCTCATCAGGCTTATCTCAGGTTTGCCTTACAGTACTTTCATCACCAGTTCCAGGCTCTGCCTTTTGGCTCTGAGGGTGTTCACAAGGTAATGGCAGAGATGATGTTACTCCTCTGCAAAAGGGGAGTGAACATAATTCCGTACCTGGACGATCTGCTGATAAAAGCACCATCCAATTAGCGGTTGTAGGACAGCATTGCCCTCTCAACTCAGCTTCTCCGGGATCACAAGTGGATTCTGAACCTACCAAAATCTCAACTGGAACCAACACGGAGGCTTCTGTTCCTGGGGATGATACTGGATATGGAAGTACAGTAGGTATTCCTTCCATTGGTGAAGGCAGTGGTGATCCAGTCGATGGTGTGGGATGTACTCAAACCAACCCGGATATTGGTGCATATCTGCATTCGCCTTCTGGGAAAGATGGTAGCCACTTACGAGGCACTGCAGTATGGAAGATTTCACACCAGACCCCTCCAGCTGGACCTATTGGACAAATGGTCAGGATCGCATCTACACATGCACCAGAGGATTCGTCTGTTGCCAAAAGCCAGGATTTCTCTGCTGTGATGGCTCCAGATTTCTCATCTGACCAAGGGCCGGAGGTTCGGGATTCAAAATTGGATTCTGTTAACCACAGACAAGGGCCTCAGAGGTTGGGGAGCAGTCACCCAGGGGGAACAATTCCAAGGAAAATGGTGAAGTCAGGAAAATATTCCTCCACTCAACATTCTGGAGCTAAGCGCCATATAAAATGCCCTTCTACAGGCAGCACATCTTCTTCAAGATCAGGCAATCCAGGTTCAGTCAGACAATGTGACGGCAGTAACATACATAAACCGACAGGGCAGAACGAAGAGCAGAGCAGCAATGTCAGAGGTAACAAGGATTCTCCTCTGGGCAGAAAGACATGCTGTGGCATTGTCTGTGATCTTCATTCCGGGAGTAGACAACTGGGAAGCAGATTTCCTCAGCAGACACGATCTCCCCCCAGGAGAGTGGGGCCCCCACCCAGAGGTGTTTGGGTGCGTGACACGTCGGTGGGGATCTCCACAAATTGACATGATGACCTCTTGTCTCAACAAGAAACTCAGGCAGTATTGTTCCAAGTCAAGAGACCCACAGGCAGAGGCGTTGGACGCTCTAGTGGCTCCATGGTCCTACCAGATGGTGTATGTGTTTCCACCACTTCCACTGATCCCAAGAATTCTCAAAAGAACAAAAAGGGAAAAGGTTCAGGCAATTCTCATTGCTTCAGATTGGCCAAGAAGGGCTTGGCACGCGGATCTACTGGACATGCTTCTGGAGGATCCGTGGCCTCTACCTCTCCAAGAGGATCTTCTGCAACAGGGGCCGTTTGTCTATCATGACTTACCGTGGCTACGTTTGAAAGCATGGAGGTTGAGCATCAAATTTTAACCCGGAAAGGAATTCCGGACAGGATAATTCCTACCCTGATCCAAGCCAGAGAAGGGGTAACGTCTAAACATTACCACCGGATTTGGAGAAAATATGTGTCTTGGTGTGAAAACAGAAAATTCCTGCGGTGGAATTTCAACTGGGTCGGTTTCTGCTTTTTTTGCAGTCTGGTGTGGATGTGGGCCTATTCCTGGGCTCCACAAAAGTCCAGATTTCGGCCTTGTCCATTTTCTTCCAAAAACAGTTGGCTTCCCTCCCTGAGCTTCAGACGTTCTTGAAAGGTGTTCTGCACATCCAGCCGCCCTTTTTGCCTCCCACACCTTGGGATCTCAACGTGGTATTGCAGTTTCTACAATCTGAATGGTTTGAGCCTTTACAGGAGGTTGATGTAAAGTTTATTACGTGGAAGACTGTCACGTTGCTGGCCTTCGCTTCGGCAAGACGTGTGCCGGAATTGGGGGTGTTGTCTCACAGGAGCCCCTATTTGATTTTTCATGAAGATAGAGCTGAACTCAGAACTCGTCAGCAATTTCTTCCAAAGGTGGTGTCTGTGTTTCACATCAACCACCCTATTGTGGTTCCGGTGCTTACTGACACTTCTTCCACTTCAAAGTCCCTGGATGTTGTGCAGGCTTTGAAAATCTATGTCAAACGGACAACTTGTCACAGAAAATTGGACTCGCTGTTTGTACTCTATGATCTCAATAAAATTGGGTGTCCTGCTTCAAAGCAGTCTATTGCTCGCTGGATCAAGCTTACTATCCAGCATGCTTACTCTGCGGCAAGTTTGCCGGTTCCTAGATCTGTACAGGCCAACTCTACTAGGTTGGTGGGCTCTTCCTGGGCTGCTGCCCGGGGTGTCTCAGCTTTACAGATCTGCCAAGCAACTACTTGGTCTGGTTCGAACACGTTTGCTAAGTTCTACAAGTTCGATACTTTGGCATCTGAGGACCTTCAGTTTGGTCAATCGGTTCTGCAGGGACTTCAACACTCTCCCACCCAGTTTGGGAGCTTTAGTACATCCCCATGGTACTAATGTGGACCCCAGTATCCACTAGGACGTAAGATAAAATAGAATTTTAATTACCTACCGAAAAATCCTCTTCTCGTAGTCCGTAGAGGATACTGGACGCCCGCACAGTGATTCGTTCTTCCTGCACTGTTACTTGGTTAAGTAATGTTGGTTCTGCCGTTGCTGTTCCTGTTTCAAGTTTGGTTAGCTTGGCTTTCCTCTTGTTGTGTGTGCTGGTTCGGAATCTCACCACTATCCTTAACTATCCTTCTCTCAAAGTATGTCCGTCTCCTCGGGCACAGTTTCTAGACTCAGTCTAGATATTTATTACATTTAAATTCCATGTGGTGCAATGCCTGAACGGAATCATTACTAACACAGCACAACGTATATGTGGTTTAGCGGCTCCTTGAGAACATTTCTCTCAAAAATACGGAGTCTCACATGTGAGCTTAATTGAATTACATGTGTTAGCTGGCTTATGTGTATACGAATTGGCATGAGACTTTACTAATATATGTCTCAGTGACTCTCTTATCAATATCTTATATATGACGGAACTCAATGACTATACAGTGTCAGACATATAAGTAAAATTGCATGCAATATAGCATACTATATAGGACACATATCATATATGGATGTTAGTGCATCTACATACATTAATTACCCTGTGTGAACACTCCTGCAGCAGTACTCACGTACGTGTCTCAGCGTCTCTGTATTAACACTTTTTTAGGTTAGGATCTGTACACGGAGCTTATTATATCCATTTAATCAAGACAGTGTGTAACACATGACACACATAGAGAATACAAATGTGAATGGGACAGTGTACTTGCACATTAGCAGTCTTATGCATATATTCTCCATTATAGGATCCCATAATTATATGCAGCTGAGTATTTGAGTAAATTGTTAACATCTGAAGCAGAAATTGATGTGGTTTAATTATAGGTTACAGAATGGGATACAGTGTCTCTGCTTAATAATATATTAAAATACCTGTACAAACACACCACATCTACCATACCTTAAGGGGTGATTAAATTAATTTTCCTTTATTACGAGCTCTTCTGGAAAGGGAAGAGACCAAGCCGCACAAACTATAACAGTGTTACAGCATCTGATAACAGAATAGCAACATTGTATGATAAAATAAGTTACAACACTGCTCCCTTCAATTAACCTTTAACAACAGGCTTTATATGGTATGTGTTCCTGCCATTGTGCTTACACTGTATCATCACAGTACGGCTAGTAGGAGAATTGCATAGTAACATTTTAACAAATTTGTTACACTGCTGCCTGCCCTGTCTTTTCATAAGTCCTTTGTAAAGGGAAGGGATTAAGCTGTAAAAGCTACACTAATGTCATAGTATTTGGCAACAGAATAAGCAACAATGTATAATTAAATCTGTTACAGTGAGGTGTTTCCAATCAACCCTTCAACAACAGGCTTTACAAGACATGTGCTTTTATTACCTTACTTACATTTAAATTACCCTATAAGTAGCCTTTATGATTTGAGTCATCCACAAATGAAATGCTGTGCTTCGTTAAGAATGATCTATGAGCTGTTTATTAACATCTAACAGTTTAGACAACCGATCAGGTTGAGAATCCTATAATGACAAATGGTAGTCTACACAAATGTTAGGTGAATATAGATAACTGCACAGCTGGATTAATCATCCATTACTTTAAAACACCATACATGAGTATGATGGTCACCCCATGGTATTAAAAATGATCACAGGTATATTGCAAAGGACCAATGAGGTATTATAATTTAGTCTTAAGGGAAAAGTCAGAACAATAATCTTAATATTGTGACACATCCTAAAATAATTTGTTGGACCCAAAATTATATAGGTGGCATTACTTGTGTTAGTCAATATACTAAGAGTGGGATTGTGAGATCATCACTCAAAGGGTCTGAACTTACAATACATTAACACAATTACAGGTGATATAACAATGATCACAGGCATATTGTAAGGGCCCAAAGATATATTGAAAAGTCCGAATAACATTTTCAATATTGTGACACATCCTACTGTAATGTGTTTAACCTAAAATTGTATAGGTGGTATTACCTGTGCTAGTCAATATACCAAGAGTGGGATTTTGAGATCATCACTCAAAGGGTCTGGTCTTATAATACATGAACACAATCACAAGTGATACTAGAATACAGTAAATGAAACACAGTGAATACACTTTTTAATTGATACAGTATCTTTTATTTGTTGTATTTTTCCATATATATCTCACATAATTTTTTAATTGATTAACATTAAAAGTTATATTTTAGACACATTAATTTTTTATCTCTCATAGTGCGCCAACAAAGAGACAATCCTCTCTATCTTATCTTTGTCTGGTAGGAGGGGCATAGAGGGAGGAGCCAGTGCACACTATTGATTTCTTAAAGTGCCCAAGGCTCCTAGTGGACCCGTCTATACTTCATGGTACTAATGTGACCCCCAGTATCCTCTACGGACTATGAGAAAAGGATTTACTGGTAGGTAATTAAAATCCTATTATTAATTTCAGCTAAAAAAATACTACTATAATATATAGCAAATACATTTTTCAAATATTTTAAACATTTTTATTTTTATAGAAACATGTGGAGAAGCTCTTTTCAATGTTCCTACATTTACAAGAATGGCAAGAAAGATATAACATCTTCCTGATCAGATGAATTTCTCTGTTATACTGTGTAAGAAAAGCCCTGAATTGCCGATCTCTTTCACTCTTAGGTTGAGATGTCAGTAGATCATCACGATTTCTGTTGGAAGCTCTCAATCTGGCGTCCTCAATCAGAGGTCATAACCTCTTTAGATAAAACGATCAAAAAGTAATTGTGATTGGGTCACATAGTCTTGTAAACTATTACAGTTTCTTCTAACTCGAAGAAACTGAGAGTAAGGCACACTCCTTTTCAGGCGGGATCGTGGCAGCTTGAAAAAGGGATGTAGCTATTTGCATCCACACTTTTAAAATAAGTTTTTGACTGGATCAGTTCTCCTTGAATCCCAATTAGTTCCAAGTCCAGATATTCTATTTTTACCAGATCTTCCTTACGAGTAAACTGGAGGTTACTGCTGTTGTCATTGATATACAATATGAAGTCCTTGATTTTTTCAGGTTTCCCCTGCCAAATAAATATAATGTCATCAATATAACACTTATAAAGAATGATGTTATCTTCATATCTTGAACCAAAAACTGAAATTACTTCTCACATGTTCATGAATAAATTTGCATATGAAGGAGCAAATGTAGCCCCCATTGCTGCACCCTGAGTTTGGAGGTAGAAGTTCCCATCATATTCAAAATAATGAAGTTCCAAAATAAACTTTTTACAGTCCAATAGAAGAGCAATTTCTTTCTCATCAATCTCTGGGTATATTTTCAGGGTGTCTCCTATGGCCTCTATTCCTTTCAAATGAGGGATAGAGTTGTAGAGTGCTTGGCCATCTACAGTTATTTAAGTCATCTCAGAGGTCCAAACTAGATCTTTCAGTACCTGATGGATTGATGTTGAATCTTTCAAGTAGGATTTATTCTTTAGGACATACGGTTGTAATTTGAGGTCCACAAAATATGAGAGGTTCGAAGTCAACAAATTTATTCCAGTGACAATCGGTCTTCCCGGGGGTGATCTTTGTTTTTATGAACCTTAGGGATATGGTAAAAAATAGGAATTGTTGGGAATTTGACTGAGAGGTAATTATATTCTTTGATACATATACAACCCTCTTTCAGTCCTCTATTCAAAAGTGAATTAAGTTGATCTAAAAAAAATCACTTGTGGGGTTTTCACTCAGTTGTACATATGTGGTTTCATCATGGAGAATCTTGTCAGATTAGTACATATAAAACTGGGCATCTTGCAAGACGACTGTGCCCTCCTTATCCGCCTGTTTAATGATGTTATTCCTGTCTTTTCTCAATGTTCTTAAGGCTTGCTTTTCTTGTGGGTTAAGGTTACCTGAATATCTTGTGTTACAAACGTTAATTTTTCTAAAGTTGTCCTTTACTGAATCATAAAATATGTCCAGATGGCTGCCTCTGGACTCGACAGGGTAAAAACGATATAGCAAGGCCACAAGTCTAGATTTTGTTGACTGAGAAGATTCTAGAATGAGATTCTTCAGGAAATGCCTTTGAACTGTAAGATTATGTACAAATTTGTTTAAATAAAAAAACAGGTTGCATTTATCAAGATGTTGGTCAGGGGCAAATTTAAGCCCTTTGTTTAAAACTGAGAGTTCTGCTGTTGAAAGGTTCTTCTGAAAGTTCTGTCTTCCTCCTCTTGTTCCTTGTTTCCACCAAATCCTCTTTTTTTGCCTTGAGGGGAATCTAACCGAGTAAATAATTTTCTCTTTCCACTGACGTTGTGGAATGGTGGGTCTTCTTACCATTATTTCCCCTAAAAAATATCGCTGATAGCTAGCTTCCGGGGTGGGAGATCTAAAAACCTCATATAGGTCATTCGTGGGATGCCTTTCAAACCTCTGGTTGGGATTGGAAGGGATCCTTTTCCTTTGATTTCTATGCCTCTCAGGATAGTCATCTCTCTGATAATTCCTCTTAGAATACTGATATTGTTTGAGTTGTCTCCTAGGTCTATAGTAGCGTCTAGCCTGATTATCTTCACAGAATGATCCGCAACTAAAGCGTGTAGCCTGATTGTCTTCACAAAATGATTCATGTCTATAATGTTCTCGATTCAGCGAATATTCCGCTTTAGGGGGAAACTACCTATAGCCTTTATTCATCTCTACATAATTAATATAATTTGGTCAATTATGTACCTGACCACTAACATAATACTTTTTATCTCGTATAAACTTTTTTTTGTTTTCTGAAAATAATGTCTTTTTCTAAATTATCCATCTTGTATTGAAGGTCTATAATGTCCCTCTGATACTCCTCACTATCCTCAAAGTTAGTGAATATAGACTCGATCTTAGCTAATTCTTTCTGCAGCTTTGCCATTTAAATTTTTCGTTCACTATTGATTAGATTCATTAATTTAGCTGTGCATTCATCTAATATGGTATTCCATAACTTAAGGAAGGGCATATTGTCCCCTCCGAAGGTGGGTAATTTAGATAATCATAGCCCCCTTGAGATACGTCCAACTTCTAGGTACTTCTCTAGTGTGATTATATTAAAGATGAGCGGGTTCGGTTCATCGAGATCCGAACCCCCCGAACTTCACGTGGTTTACACGGGTACGAGGCAGCCTCGGTTCTTCCCGCCTTACTCGCAAAACCCGAACGAGGCAAAACGTAAACATCCCACAGTCAGATTCTCGCGAGATTCGTATTCCATATAAAGAGCTGCGCGTCGCCGACATTTTCACTCGAGCATTGTAGATTGAGCAGATAGGATGTGGCTACGTTCTCTGCCTGAATAGCCCAATATCAGCTAAATATCAGCTCAATATCTGTGCTCAGTATCAGTGCTGCATTGTGGTGACCAGGATATAGTAGTACAGTACAGTAGTCTATTGCTGTATCTTGCTGCTCCGTGTCAGTTCTAGTATCCTGAATAGTGCTCAATATCTGTGCTCAGTATCAGTGCTGCATTGTGGTGACCAGTACAGTAGTCCATTGCTGTATCTTGCTGCTCCGTGTCAGTTCTAGTATCCTGAACAGTGCTCAATATCTGTGCTCAGTTTCAGTGCTGCATTGTGGTGACCAGTATATAGTAGTACAGTACAGTAGTCCAGTGCTGTCCTCGCTGCCCAGTGTCAGTTCTAGTGTCCTGAACAGTGCTCAATATCTGTGCTCAGTATCAGTGCTGCATTGTGGTGACCAGTATATAGTAGTACAGTACAGTAGTCCAGCCCTGTTCTCGCTGCCCAGTGTCAGTTCTAGTATCCTGAACAGTGCTCAATATCTGTGCTCAGTATCAGTGCTGCATTGTGGTGACCAGTATATAGTAGTACAGTACAGTAGTCCAGTGCTGATCTCGCTGCCCAGTGTCAGTTCTAGTATCCTGAACAGTGTTCAATATCTGTGATCAGTATCAGTGCTGCATTGTGGTGACCAGTATATAGTAGTACAGTACAGTACAGTAGTCCAGTGCTGTTTTCGCTGCCCAGTGTCAGTTCTACTATCCTGAACAGTGCTCAATATCTGTGCTCAGTATTAGTGCAGCATTGTGGTGACCAGTATATAGTAGTATAGTACAGTAGTCCAGTTCTGTTCTCGCTGCCCAGTGTCAGCTCTAGTATCCTGAACAGTGCTCAATATCTGTGATCAGTATCAGTGCTGCATTGTGGTGACCAGTATATAGTAGTACAGTACAGTAGTTCAGTGCTGTTCTCGCTGCCCAGTGTCAGCTCTAGTATCCTGAACAGTGCTCAATATCTGTGCTCAGTATCAGTGCTGCATTGTGGTGACCAGATTATAGTAGTACAGTACAGTAGTCCAGTGCTGTTCTCGCTGCCCAGTGTCATTTCTAGTATCCTAAACAGTGCTCAATATCTGTGATCAGTATCAGTGCTGCATTGTGGTGACCAGTATATAGTAGTACAGTACAGTAGTCCAGTGCTGTATCTTGCTGCTCCGTGTCAGTTCTAGTATCCTGAAAAGTGCTCAATATCTGTGCTCAGTATCAGTGCTGCATTGTGGTGACCATTATATAGTAGTACAGTACAGTAGTCCAGTGCTGTTCTCACTGCCCAGTGTCATTTCTAGTATCCTGAACAGTGCTCAATATCTGTGCTCAGTATCAGTGCTGCATTGTGGTGATCAGTATATAGTAGTACAGTACAGTAGTCCAGTGATGTTCTCGCTGCCCAGTGTCAGTTCTAGTATCCTGAACAGTGCTCAATATGTGTGCTCAGTATCAGTTCTGCATTGTGGTGATCAGTATAAAGTAGTACAGTACAGTAGTCCATTGCTGTTCTCAATGCCCAGTGTCAGTTCTAGTATACTGAACAGTGCTCAATATCTGTGCTCAGTTTCAGTGCTGCATTGTGGTGACCAGTATATAGTAGTACAGTACAGTAGTCCAGTGCTGTTCTCGCTGTCCAGTGTCAGTTCTAGTATCCTGAACAGTGTTCAATATCTGTGATCAGTATCAGTGCTGCATTGTGGTGACCAGTATATAGTAGTACAGTACAGTAGTCCAGTGCTGTTCTCGCTGTCCAGTGTCAGTTCTAGTATCCTGAACAGTGTTCAATATCTGTGATCAGTATCAGTGCTGCATTGTGGTGACCAGTATATAGTAGTACAGTACAGTACAGTAGTCCAGTGCTGTTTTCGCTGCCCAGTGTCAGTTCTACTATCCTGAACAGTGCTCAATATCTGTGCTCAGTATTAGTGCAGCATTGTGGTGACCAGTATATAGTAGTATAGTACAGTAGTCCAGTTCTGTTCTCGCTGCCAGTGTCAGCTCTAGTATCCTGAACAGTGCTCAATATCTGTGATCAGTATCAGTGCTGCATTGTGGTGACCAGTATATAGTAGTACAGTACAGTAGTTCAGTGCTGTTCTCGCTGCCCAGTGTCAGCTCTAGTATCCTGAACAGTGCTCAATATCTGTGCTCAGTATCAGTGCTGCATTGTGGTGACCAGATTATAGTAGTACAGTACAGTAGTCCAGTGCTGTTCTCACTGCCCAGTGTCAGTTCTAGTATCCTGAACAGTACTCAATATCTGTGCTCAGTATCAGTGCTGCATTGTGGTGTCCAGTATACAGTAGTACAGTACAGTAGTCCATTGCTGTATCTTGCTGCTCCGTGTCAGTTCTAGTATCCTGAACAGTGCTCAATATCTGTGCTCAGTATCAGTGCTGCATTGTGGTGACCAGTATATAGTAGTACAGTACAGTAGTACAGTGCTGTTCTAGCTGCCCAGTGTCAGTTCTAGTATCCTCATCAGTGCTTAATATCTGTGCTCAGTATTAGTGCTGCATTGTGGTGACTAAAAGTCCATTGTCTTGTGCTGTATTTTGCTGCAGTAGGGTGCTGTGGTAGTGTCCTGTCACTGTGCATAGTTTATCATCATTCTAGTCACAGTGGTATCTGGTGTCTATCTATCTAGTGGTATCTAATTCCAGACACTACTGCCGTCTAATTCCAGATATAATACTGGCATATAATTCCACACATTAAAAAATGGAGAACAAAAATGTGGAGGGTAAAATAGGGAAAGATCAAGATCCACTTCCACCTAGTGCTGAAGCTGCTGCCACTAGTCATGGCAGAGATGATGAAATGCCATCAACGTCATCTGCCAAGGCCGATGCCCAATGTCATAGTAGAGAGCATGTAAAATCCAAAAAACAAAAGTTCAGTAAAATGACCCAAAAATCTAAATTAAAAGCATCTGAGGAGAAGCGTAAACTTGCCAATATGCCATTTACGACATGGAGTGGAAAGGAACAGCTAAGGCCCTCTCCTATGTTCCTCATTACTATTGGGTCAGCTTCTAGCACTCATCCTCCCGCTAGAAAAATGAAAAGAGTTAAGCTGGCAAAAGCACAGAAAATAAATGTGCAATCTTCTAAATCACAAATCCCCAAGGAGAGTCCAATTGTGTTGTTTGCAATGCCTAACCTTCCCAACACTGGACGGGAAGAGGAGGCTTCTTCCACCATTTGCACGCCCCCTGCAAGTGCTGGAAGGAGCACCCACAGTCCAGTTCCTGATAGTCAAATTGAAGATGTCACTGTTGAAGTACACCAGGATGAGGATATGGGTGTTGCTGGCGCTGGGGAGGAAATTGACCAGGAGGATTCTGATGGTGAGGTGGTTTGTTTAAGTCAGGCACCCGGGGAGACACCTGTTGTCCATGGGATGAATAAGGCCATTGACATGCCTGGTCAAAATACAAAAAAATCACCTCTTCGGTGTGGAATTATTTCAACAGAAATGCGGACAACTGGTGTCAAGCTGTGTGTTGCCTTTGTCAAGCTGTAATAAGTAGGGGTAAGGACGTTAACCACCTAGGAACATCCTCCCTTATACGTCACCTGGAGCGCATTCATCAGAAGTCATTGACAAGTTCAAAAACTTTGGGTGACAGCGGAAGCAGTCCACTGACAACTAAATCCCTTCTTCCTCTTGTACCCAAGCTCCTGCAAACCACACCACCAACTCCCTCAATGTCAATTTACTCCTTAGACAGAAACGCCAATAGTCCTGAAGGCCATGTCACTGGCAAGTCTGACGAGTCCTCTCCTGCCTGGGATTGCTCCGATGCATCCTTGAGTGTAACGCCTACTGCTGCTGGTGCTGCTGTTGTTGCTGCTGGGAGTCAATCATCATCTCAGAGGGGAAGTCGGAAGACCACTTGTACTACTTCCAGTTAGCAATTGACTGTCCAACAGTCCTTTGCGAGGAAGATGAAATATCACAGCAGTCATCCTGTTGCAAAGTGGATAACTCAGGCCTTGACAACTATGTTGGTGTTAGACGTGCGTCCGGTATCCACTGTTAGTTCACAGGGACTTAGAGAATTGCTTGAGGTAGTGTGTCCGCGGTACCAAATCCCATCTAGGTTCCACTTCTCTAGGCAGGCGATACCGAGAATGTACACAGACTTCAGAATAAGAGTCACCAGTGTCCTAAAAAATTCAGTTGTGCCCACTGTCCACTTAACCACGGACATGTGGACAAGTGGAGCAGGGCCAACTAAGAACTATATGACTGTGACAGCCCACTGGGTAGATGTATTGCCTCCCGCAGCAACAACAGCAGCAGCAGTACCAGTAGCAGCATCTAGCAAACGCCAACTCGGTCCTAGGCAGGCTACGCTTTGTATCACCGCTTTCCATAAGAGGCACACAGCTGACAACCTCTTACGGAAACTGAGGAACATCATCTCAGATTGGCTTACCCCAATTGGACTCTCCTGGGGATTTGTGATATCAGACAACGCCACCAATATTGTGCGTGCATTACATGTGGGCAAATTCAAGCACATCCCTTGTTTTGAACATACAATGATTTTGGTGGCGAAGAATTTTTTGAAAAAATGAGAGGGGTGTGCAGAAGATGCTGTCGGTGGCCCGAAAAAATTGCGGGACACTTTCGGCATTCTTCCACTGCGTGCCGAAGGCTGGAGCGCCAGCAAATACTCTTGAACCTGCCCCACTATCAACTGAAGCAAGAGGTGGTAACGAGGTGGAATTCAACACTTTATATGCTTCAGAGGATGGAGGAGCAGCAAAAGGCCATTCAATCCTATACATCTGCCTATGCTATAGGCAAAGGAGGGGGAATGCACCTGACTCAAGTGCAGTGGAGAATGATTTCAATGTTGTGCAAGGTTCTGCAACCCTTTGAACTTGCCACACGTGAATTCAGTTCAGACACTGCCAGCCTGAGTCAGGTCATTCCCCTCATCAGGCTTTTGCAGAAGCAGCTGGAGAAATTGAAGGCGGAGCGATTCTGCTAGGCATGTGGGACTTGCGGATGGAGCCCTACATTCGCTTAACCAGGATTCACGGGTGGTCAATCTGTTGAAATCCGAGCACTACATTTTGGTCACCGTGCTCGATCCTAGGTTTAAAGCCTATGTTATATCTCTCTTTCCTTCAGACACAAGTCTGCAGATGTTCAAAGACCTGCTGGTGAGACAATTGTCAAGTTAAGCAGAACGTGACCCGCCAACAGCTCCTCCTTCATTTTCTCACACCACTGGAGCTGCCAGGAAAAGGATAAAATTTCCCAAACCATCCGCTGGCAGTGATGCAGGGCAATCAGGAGCGATAGCTGACATCTGGTCTGGACTGAAGGACCTACCAACGATTACTGACATGTCTACTGTCACTGCATATGATTCTGTCACCATTGAAAGCATGGTGGAGGATTATATGAGTGACAGCATCACTGTAGGCATATCAGACAGTCCGTACGTATACTGGTAGGAAAAAGAGGCAATTTGGAGGCCCTTGCACAAACTGGCTTTATTTTACCTAAGTTGCCCCCCCTCCAGTATGTACTCCGAAAGAGTGTTTAGTGCAGCCGGCGTACGAGGTTACTTCCAGAAAATGTGGAGAAGATGATGTTCATCAAAATGAATTATAATCAATTAATCTGTGGAGACATTTACCAGCAATTGCCTCCAGAAAGTACACAGGGACCTGTGATGGTGGATTCCAGTGGGGACGAATTAATACTGTGTGAGGAGAAAGATGTATAAGGTGAAAGGGGTGAGGAATCGGAGGATGAGGATGAGGTGGACATCCTGCCTCTGTAGAGCCAGTTTGTGCAAGGAGAGATTGATTGCATCTTTTTTTTGGTGGGGGCCCAAACCAACCAGTCATTATAGCCACAGTCGTGTGGCAGACCCTGTGGCTGAAATGATGGGTTTGTTAAAGTGTGCATGTCCTGTTTATACAACATAAGGGTGGGTGGGAGAGCCCAAGGACAATTCCTTCTTGCACCTCTTTTTTTTATTAATCTTTGCATCATGTGCTGTTTGGGGCCAATTTTTTTAAGTGCCATCCTGTCTGCCACTGCAGTGCCACTCCTAGATGGGCCAGGTGTTTGTGCCGGCCATTTGGGTCGCTTAGCTTAGTCATCCAGCGACCTCGGTGCAAATTTTAGGACTAAAAATAATATTGTGAGATGTTCAGAATAGACTGGAAATTAGTGGCAATTACAGTTATTGAGGTTAATAATACTATAGGATCATAATTACACACAAACTCTATGATTTAAGCTGTTTTTGAGGGTTTTTTAAAAAAATACACCCGAATCCAAAACACACCCGAATCCGACAAAAGTCTTAAGGGAGGTTTTGAAAAAATTGCGTCTGAATCCAAAACACGATCGCGGAACCGAATCCAAAACCAAAACACAAAACCCGAAAAATGCCAGCAAGACATCTCAAGATTGTATCGTACCAACTCCTCATTTCCTTGGAAGTTAATATCTCCAGAGAGTTAAGATAACTAAAATAGTTATAAACAGGAGCGTGGCCTGACTGCACTGAGGAGAGGCCGCTTTTTCACAGAGCTCCTGCTTCACCCTTATAATTGTCCCCTTGCTGGGCTCCCACCTTTCTACAGCCTGCTCACGGGGCCTCCCCACCCTCCCTGACACCCTTCGGGACCGGCCGCTGATGGCTGCGGAGCCGGGGGGCCGCTGGTTCGTTCCCCGCAGGTTGCGGCCTAGGGGGGCCTTGAAGCCAGGGACTCACGTACGGCGCTGGAGCTCCGGGACGCGGACGTCCTGCGGTGTTGGGCTCGTACCTTGGGGACTGACTTCTACTGCTCCCCCGCCGCCTGTTCACCTCTCTGGCTGCCTGGGATCTCTGACGGCCGGGACTGATGATCAGGAGGAGAGCCGTAGCTGCAGGTGACTGCCGAGAGGGGCTGCCTCCTAGACGCTGCGGCGGCCATCTTGGATCCCCGGGCTGTGCTGGCAGCCGCGGTTGACCCTGACTGCTGGCTGAGTGGGCCCTGTACCCCTGTGTGCCCCTTCTACCCTGCTGCTTGGGAGCCCTGGAGTCAGGAGGACGCACACTATCAAGGCTCCTGCGATCTGTGAGGGGAACCAGACGGCGCCATTTTGCTTCCTGGCACATAGCCACAGAGGTGAGTGAGTTGTGCTGCACTATAGCTCACTAGCCCTCACAATCCGTGCTCTAACCCCCTGGGTTCAATCCCCCTTCACAGCCTCACTCTGCTTTACACTGCTGGGAACAACACTGTGCTGCTGCTGGGAGGACACATTTCCCTGCACCTGTTTTCTCCCCGTCAGTACATTTTCTTATCTGCTGGGGGCGAGCCCGCAGGGCGGTTCTGCTCTCGCCAAGTGCTCTCCTGTAATGCTGGGGTGCTCCACTCTGCATTCCTTAACCTCTACAGCACCTCTGTGGTGCCTAGCACCACATAGCTGTGGGACTCTCAGTGACCTTTCCGTGGATCTCAGCCTGAAGGCCACCTCGCATCTGTTTGGGCTCACTGCACCGAGTATCGGATTGTACTCCAGCATTCCATTGTGCCCGGCTGGGCTCTCCCGACGTTCCTCTGTGAATTGTCTTCTGATTTATCTGCACTCACGTATTACAGTACACCCAGCTGGGCTTCCCCGGCAATATTCTGTGAACTGCCTATGATGTGATCTCAATATGTGATACACCCGGTCCTGTGGGTGATTCTAATGCTATAGGAGCTTTCCCGTCCCTGACCAGGTGTTGACTACCCATCTACCTCATCCCTCTCTGTCACTATGCCTAAAGGGGGGAAAAAATCCAATGCCAATAACTTGGTGGGCTACTTCAAGAATTCCACCCCGTCCTCTACTCGGAAATCATCATCACCTCCGCTAACGTCAGCAACATCCGACCGTGATTCGGATGATGACTCTTCCTCCACTCCTGCCACTAAAGCGGATGTCGCTCTTCTCCAGTCCGAGATGCGCAATATAAAGAAGTCAATCCGTGCGGAGGTGCAGGAGGCTATTTCTGGTCTGAAAACAGACATGGACAGCTTGGGAGCCATATTTGACGCTGTTGAAAGGAAACAAGAGGAGCTTATCGCCTTTCAACAAGAATCGGAACAGGAGATAGCTCAAATGCGTACAGATGTTATCCGATTAGCGGATAAACAAGAGGATGTAGAAAATAGAGGCCGTCGAAACAATCTTCGAATCCGTAACGTCCCCGAGATGGAAGAACAGACCAACCTCACTAATTACCTGCTCTGCTTGTTCCGCTCACTCGCTCCCTCAGTTCCTGATGATATGCTACTCCTAGATAGGGCACACAGAGCCTTACGTCCTAGATCTCAAGATGCTAAAACGCCGAGGGATGTAATCCTACGTTTTCATTATTTTGCGGTCAAAGACCAAGTCTACGCCAAAGCTCGGATGTCTCCAACCATATCTTTCGAAGGTTACGTTGAATAGACGGAGAGAATTAAAGGACATAACTAAAATTCTGAGAGACAACAATATTAGATACAGATGGGGCTTCCCCTTTATCCTACAAGTCAGATCTGATGGTAAAGTCCTCTCTGCTAGATCCCCTGACGAGGCCCTTCAACTACTCCACCACTTGAACATCTCTGGCCCTCTGACTACCTCTCAGCGTCCTCCCCCAGTCAACACCTCCCCTTCCCTCATGGCCCCGTCCTCCGATTGGAATACTGCTGGATATGCCTCCCATGCCTCTATGGGTACATGACTCTACATCTGGTGCTGCCCTTGAGCGGGCCTCATCCCCGCAATGGCTCTCACGGGATCTCCGGATGTCTTTTGGTGCTCCATCAGTGTTCCCATATTCTGCAGAGCCCTATGTTTAGTTAATGTGTGCTGTTTTTTGCCTTTTTATATTTGTGGGGGTTGGGCCTGTTTGGGCCCTGGGACCGGGGACCTCCGCGGTTGGCCGCGCGGGCCCCGGCCCCGGGTGACCCGACCGGGTCACGCTCTCTTTTTTTGTTTCTAATAGTCTCAATGTTACTGTTTCTTTCCTCCCCTGTGATTACATGCTTATTTCTCGGTAACTCAGGCAGTGGGGGTCAACGGACCTCTACTTTTTCTAAGGTTGGGTAGTCATCACACCATGTTTCCTCTCTGTTCCTTTAGATTTGCTCTCCCTCCTTGCCTTCCCCCCCTCCCCCCTTCCCCCCCCCCCTCCCCATTAGCTCCTTCAGCCTACTAACTACGATATGCACTTCACATGGGTTTTGCCCACACACGGGACCCGATCCTCACAAACCTCTCCTCTGTGCGGCTGGGTTCACCCATTCCCCATTCAGCCCATACGGTCGACGTCGGACGAATTAGGCCCGTAGGCCTGTTCTTTCCTTGGGTCCGACCTGTTAGAATGGATTCTCTATGTTTGTTAATTGCAGTAGCTATCATACGCCTGTTTCTCCTCTGTTCTCCTTCTACTTCTCTTCTTCTTTCTCAGGTCTTCTTCCCTTCTTTTTCTCCTCTCTCTTCGGGGGTCCCGCCGGTGCGCTTCAGTCTGAGTGGTGCTCCACTTCTATTCCATGGTTCTTAGAATAGTTTCCCTGAACACGAAGGGCATGAACAATCCACACAAACGCTCTCTCTTATTTCAGTCCCTCAAACAACTCAGAGGCGATGTTATATTCCTACAAGCGACCCACTTTTCTGGCGCTTCACACCCTGAACTTAGGTCTAAAACCTTCCCGCACACTTTCCATGCTTGCGATCTTATACGCAAGAAGAAGGGGGTCTCTATACTCTTTGCTAGCCACCTAGCTTTCACCCCCTCCGATATATTGAGGGACCCTGAGGGTAGATATCTGTTGTTAGTGGGGCTGTTGAATGGGACCCCCTACACATTCCTGAATGTTTATGCTCCAAACCAACTACAGGCCCCCTTTTTCCATTCCCTGAATAGCCTCCTAGCTCTGCACAGACGCGGTAATGTGGTTTTGGGTGGGGATTTTAATGTGACCTTGGATAGCGCTCTGGACAGATCTAAACCTCTGCCCAGATCAATGCGCTCCTCTCATTCACGTAACGCAGCTGCTTTGAATCTCTTGCTATCCCGACACCTTCTCTTAGATGCATGGAGAGTGAAAGAGTCGAATGCTCGGGATTACACTTACTACTCCCCTATTTATGATGTCTACACAAGATTGGACATGCTCTTTCTGAGTACAGAGCCTACTCAATGCATTCTAGACGCCTCTATTTACCCTAGCACGTGGTTAGACCACGGCCCGGTCACGGTGGACGTCCCAGGCCTACACCCTCCTGCTCGCCACCCTACGTGGCGGTTAAATGACAGAATCCTTCTTAATCCACAAACGAAAGCACACATAGCTGCCGAAATTTCCCCTTACTTTAATACAAAAACATCTCCGACTATTTCTCCTATGTTACTGTGGGATGCCCACAAGGCGGTCTTATGCGGATGCCTGATTAGAGCCTCCCCTCATAATAAGAAGGCTAGAGCCAACCGTATCTGGGAACTCTCGGACTTGGTCACATCCCTTTCGCTGAAACACAAAACGTCAGAGTCAGAAGCGGATCTTATTGCTTTGTCCTCTGCAAAGGGCGAATTGAACATGCTCTTGACGGCTAAGGTGGAAACTAGCTTGAAATGGCTCAACCAGTCTTTTTACGAAAAGGGGGATAAGGCTGATCGGCCGCTAGCTTCTAGGCTTCGGACTAAGCTGGCAAGGAACAACGTTTTGTCTATTCAGTCTTCCCCTGGTAAGAAAACTTGTGATCCTAAACGTATCACCGAGACTTTCTCTCGCTTCTACAAGAAGCTATATAATGCTTACGGGCCCTCACATTCTAGCCCGGATTTTCTTGCGGACGTGCGTGCCTTTCTTTCCCAGTGCCATCTACCTTGTCTATCCCCAACGGTCTCCGCGGAACTAAACGCTAGGATCTCCGATGAAGAAATCGCCACTGTCGTTAAAAGTTTAAAATCTAACAAAGCTCCTGGCCCAGATGGCTTCTCAGCCACCTACTATAAGTCTTTTTTGCCCCAGCTCATGCCCCACCTTTCAACCCTCTTTAATGCTGTCCTACAGGAAGCTTCTTTTTCCAAATCAGCTCTGGAGGCCAAGATTATAGTTATTCCCAAGGAAGGTAAAGATGCATCCAACTGCGTTAACTATAAACCTATATCGCTACTTAACTCTGATATTAAGATATATGCGAAAATCTTGGCCCTCCGATTGAACAGCGTATTGCCCCACCTTGTCCATAACGACCAGGTGGGATTTATCCCGGGTCGCCAAGCCCGCGACAATACGAGACGGGTCATCAGCCTTGCTCACCATATCAACCTTACACGTACCCCTGCTCTTTTGCTTTCTCTGGACGTGGAGAAAGCGTTTGACAAGATAGGTTGGCCCTTTATGTTCGAAACTCTTGCTCACTTTGGCTTTCAGGGGGAATTTCTCACGGGGATTCAGGCTCTGTACTCGGCTCCGTCTGCATGGGTCTCCATGAATGGAGTGCTGTCGGACCCTTTGGGTATCTCCAACAGCACAAGACAGGGCTGCCCACTCTCGCCCCTGATATTTGCCCTAGTTATAGAACCGTTGGCTGCACGCATCCGTACTTCGACCGACATTGGGGGGTTAGAGGTGGGGAGCTCAGTCTACAAGATCTCCCTGTTTGCAGATGAAGTCCTCCTTTCGCTTTCCTCACCGCACACTTCTTTGCCGAACCTTCTCCATCTTCTGTCGGAGTACGGGCATGTATCGGGATATAAGGTTAATTGGTCCAAAATGGAAGCTCTCCCCTTCCACATTTCTTCTACCCACCTAGCCCGCATGCAATCCAACTTTAAATTTTCTTGGTGTGTCTCTAAAATCCGATACCTGGGGATCTTTATTATGCGCCGCTATGGCGACCTATATAAGGCAAACTTCGCCCTCTTGCTTGTCAACATTAAGGCCGATCTCCATAAATGGCAGTCCCTGATTATATCCTGGCTGGGACGTATCATAGCTCTGAAAATGAATATAATCCCCCGCCTACTTTATCTGTTTCAGACGCTGCCTGTGAAAGTACCGGACTCTGTCCTGGCGCAAGTTCACTCTTGGTTTCTCCGCTTTGTTTGGAGAAATAAGGTCCCTAGGATAGGTTTCTCCACCTTACACAAACCTGTACAGGAGGGCGGAAGAGGCTTCCCAAATATCCGCCTTTACTATCTGGCAGCTCATCTTAGCCAAGCTGTCGCTTGGTTCGCCCCTGCTCAGAACATTCGATGGCTACAACTGGAATCTGCACTGGGCCACACTACGTCTTTGTCGTCTCTACTCTTAGCCTCCCCCAAGGCTAGATCCCCTCATTTGCAACTGCACCCTGTGCTGAAATTCTCCTGCCAGATCTGGGACAACTGCACTCGGCGCTTTCACTTACTGTCATCCCCCCTCCGCTTACCCCTTTATGGGATAACCCTTCTTTCATCCCGGGTCAGTCTCTGACTCGATCTCGCCCATGGTCGGAAAGGAATATCAGCTTTGTACTGGATGTAATGTCTGAGGGTACGTGCGCGCCTCTATCAGATATCATAACAAAATATAATTTCCCGGAAGCGAACCTTTTTACCTATTTCCAGATAAGACACTTTGTCTCTTCTATATCGAATTCTTCCCCGTTCCAACCTTTATCCACTCTGGAGTCATATAGCTATCATAAACCGCTTGCTCGAGGAATCATCTCCCTACTATACTCCCTTCTCCAGGTTGGAGGTCAGTCGACGACCCCGGCTTTTGTTCTCCAGTGGGAACGGGACCTAGGTCCACTGCCTGCTGACCATTATTGGTCTATGTCTTCACTGCTGCCGCACAATCCTCCATCTCAATAATCACTCAATGGATGACGGTCCATGTTGATTTTAAGGCTGGACTGACATCTATGGATGCACCCATCCTCAACTATGTTCTCACAATTCCTACAAATGCAATTTTCCTCAGCCAATAACCCTTCACAGTGCCTCCGAGATCCCTGACTACCAGATCGTTTTCTGATACTCGCCTTTGCTCGAGTGATGTGTTGCTCTTGGAATTCTACAAATCCGTCATCGCCATCAGAACCCATTCCAGATCCTTTCTCGACCTCTCTGGGACTCTCACTGAAACAGACCGTGCTGGTCAACAACAGGGTTAACAGGAAAATCCAGAACGCAGTCTCTTGGGGTAAGTCCATCTTGTTAAGGGAAGAGAAAGTAAACAAGAAGGGGGAGGAAAAGGGAAGGATAGAAGGAGGGTAGTGGGAGATGTAGAAAATACTTGGGCTGTCAATGAAACCTTGGGGTAGGCGAGTCCAGGTGTACTGTACTCCCCTGTATGTGAATGCAAACAGGTATTGGCTGTCAGGGTGCAGAGGGACAGAAAAGAAAGCAGAACAGAGGTCAATGACTGTGAAAAATTTTGCAGTAGGGGGAATTTGCATGAGGATGACAGCTGGATTTGGCACTACTGGGAATTGGCTCTCAACTATTTTGTTTATCCCTCTTAGATCCTGCACTAGCCTGTAACCCCTCCCCCCACTCTGTTTCACAGGGAAGATGGGACTATTGGCAGTGCTGTACGTCCTAACTAGGATGCCCTGTTGTAGCAAGCGCTCTATGACTGGGTACACTCCTAATTCCACCTCTGGCTTCAGAGGATACTGAGGGATTTTTGGAGCTATCCTACCATCTTTTACTTGCACTACTACAGGAGCTACATTCGCCATCAATCCAGTGTCTTGTCCATCTTTGGTCCAGAGGGATTCCGGTATCTGGGAGATCATTGCCTCTACCTTGGATGGACACCTGTCTATAACAGCAGAGTGTGACATTAACCTTTGTGGGGTGTCTAACATATCCTGCACTTCCTGAACGTGATTCTCGGGTATATCCAAGAAGACACCCTCAGGAGTACAATATATGACACACCTCATTTTACACAATAAATCTCTCCCAAGTAGATTAATCGAAGCCGATGCAGCCAGCAAAAAGGAATGCTTGGTCTGCAAAGGCCCTATCGTAATCTCCGCAGGTCTACTTAAAGGGTAGTGTTGCACTATTCCTGTTACTCCCATTGCTGAAATTGTTTTACCCGTGGTTTTCATACCTACCGTCGAATTTAACACTGACCTGGCCGCCCCTGTATCTACAAGAAAAGGTAATGATCTACCAGCTACATCAACTGTGACCTCGGGTTCACTACCAAGGCTAGCAATCAACTTCACTGGCTGCAGACTACAGGTGTGGCCCAACCCCTATTGTATATTGTGACCCTCCTGCAACGCGCTGGCAGCTATAATATGTGAGGGGGGTAACTGAGAATTTTCGGAGGCCTGCCAGTCCCTCCTAGGTGGATACCTCCTTGTTTCCCCTGCGTGTGGCTCATAATTTTTCCTATGTGATCCCTGATCCCAATTACGTGTATCATAATGTGGTTCATATCCTGGTCTAGGGGGTCGGTATACCTTATGTGTGTCCTTATACCTACAATTCCGTGCATAATATCCTTCCTTCAGACAGTTATAGCATACCATTACACGTAACTTACCATCAGGGGTCTCGGGTTTTGGCTGATGCGGCTTCGTTGTAAGGGCATTTATACTTACTGTCATCAGCTTATCCCCCTGTGACTCCCTGTACTTAATGATGTTCCGATCGTGCTCGATAGCGGACTCTCTTAATGCAGCCACCGAGATAACTCTCCAGTTAGGTAGAGAGGTTTGTACCCTTGTTCTTAGTGTCTCTTTTAACCCGTCCATTAATACTGACACAGCTACCTCCCTGTGATGTACATTTTCCTTAATGTCCTCGACCCCAGTGTATCTAGTAGAGATGAGCGGGTTCGGTTTCTTTGAATCCGAACCCGCACGAACTTCACTTTTTTTTTCACGGGTCCGAGCGACTCGGATCTTCCCGCCTTGCTCGGTTAACCCGAGCGCGCCCGAACGTCATCATGACGCTGTCGGATTCTCGCGAGACTCGGATTCTATATAAGGAGCCGCGCGTCGCCGCCATTTTCACACGTGCATTGAGATTGATAGGGAGAGGACGTGGCTGGCGTCCTCTCCATTTAGATTAGATTTAGAAGAGAGAGAGAGAGAGAGATTGCTGTGATACTGTAGATTAGAAGAGAGTGCAGAGTGCAGACAGAGTTTAGTGACTGACGACCACAGTGACCAGTGACCACCAGAGACAGTGCAGTTGTTTGTTTTATTTAATATATCCGTTCTCTGCCTGAAAAAAACGATACACAGTCACACAGTGACTCAGTCTGTGTGCACTGCTCAGCCCAGTGTGCTGCACATCAATGTATTGTATATAAAGCTTATAATTGTGGGGGAGACTGGGGAGCACTGCAGGTTGTTATAGCAGGAGCCAGGAGTACATGATAAATAATATTATATTAAAATTAAACAGTGCACACTTTTGCTGCAGGAGTGCCACTGCCAGTGTGACTAGTGGTGACCAGTGCCTGACCACCAGTATATTAGTAGTATTGTATACTATCTCTTTATCAACCAGTCTATATTAGCAGCAGACACAGTACAGTGCGGTAGTTCACGGCTGTGGCTACCTCTGTGTCGGCACTCGGCAGGCAGTCCGTCCATCCATAATTGTATTATATACCACCTAACCGTGGTTTTTTTTTCTTTCTTTATACCGTCGTCATAGTCATACTAGTTGTTACGAGTATACTACTATCTCTTTATCAACCAGTGTACAGTGCGGTAGTTCACGGCTGTGGCTACCTCTGTGTCGGAACTCGGCAGGCAGTCCGTCCATCCATAATTGTATTATAATATATACCACCTAACCGTGGTTTTTTTTTCGTTCTTTATACCGTCGTCATACTAGTTGTTACGAGTATACTACTATCTCTTTATCAACCAGTGTACAGTGCGGTAGTTCACGGCTGTGGCTACCTCTGTGTCGGAACTCGGCAGGCAGTCCGTCCATCCATAATTGTATTATAATATATACCACCTAACCGTGGTTTTTTTTTCGTTCTTTATACCGTCGTCATACTAGTTGTTACGAGTATACTACTATCTCTTTATCAACCAGTGTACAGTGCGGTAGTTCACGGCTGTGGCTACCTCTGTGTCGGCACTCGGCAGGCAGTCCGTCCAACCATAATTGTATTATATACCACCTAACCGTGGTTTTTTTTCATTCTTTATACCGTCGTCATACTAGTTGTTACGAGTATACTACTATCTCTTTATCAACCAGTGTACAGTGCGGTAGTTCACGGCTGTGGCTACCTCTGTGTCGGCACTCGGCAGGCAGTCCGTCCAACCATAATTGTATTATATACCACCTAACCGTGGTTTTTTTTTCATTCTTTATACCGTCGTCATACTAGTTGTTACGAGTATACTACTATCTCTTTATCAACCAGTGTACAGTGCGGTAGTTCACGGCTGTGGCTACCTCTGTGTCGGCACTCGGCAGCCCGTCCATAATTGTATATACCAGTGACCTAACCGTGGTTTTTTTTTCTTTCTTTATACATACATACTAGTTACGAGTATACTATCTCTTTATCAACCAGTCTATATATTAGCAGCAGACACAGTACAGTGCGGTAGTTCACGGCTGTGGCTACCTCTGTGTCGGCACTCCGCAGCCCGTCCATAATTGTATATACCAGTGACCTAACCGTGGTTTTTTTTTCTTTCTTTATACATACATACTAGTTACGAGTATACTATCTCTTTATCAACCAGTCTATATATTAGCAGCAGACACAGTACAGTGCGGTAGTTCACGGCTGTGGCTACCTCTGTGTCGGCACTCGGCAGCCCGTCCATAATTGTATACTAGTATCCAATCCATCCATCTGCATTGTTTACCTGAGGTGCCTTTTAGTTGTGCCTATTAAAATATGGAGAACAAAAATGTTGAGGTTCCAAAATTAGGGAAAGATCAAGATCCACTTCCACCTCGTGCTGAAGCTGCTGCCACTAGTCATGGCCGAGACGATGAAATGCCAGCAACGTCGTCTGCCAAGGCCGATGCCCAATGGCATAGTACAGAGCATGTCAAAACCAAAACACCAAATATCAGTAAAAAAAGGACTCCAAAACCTAAAATAAAATTGTCGGAGGAGAAGCGTAAACTTGCCAATATGCCATTTACCACACGGAGTGGCAAGGAACGGCTGAGGCCCTGGCCTATGTTCATGGCTAGTGGTTCAGCTTCACATGAGGATGGAAGCACTCAGCCTCTCGCTAGAAAACTGAAAAGACTCAAGCTGGCAAAAGCACCGCAAAGAACTGTGCGTTCTTTGAAATCCCAAATCCACAAGGAGAGTCCAATTGTGTCGGTTGCGATGCCTGACCTTCCCAACACTGGACGTGAAGAGCATGCGCCTTCCACCATTTGCACGCCCCCTGCAAGTGCTGGAAGGAGCACCCGCAGTCCAGTTCCTGATAGTCAGATTGAAGATGTCAGTGTTGAAGTACACCAGGATGAGGAGGATATGGGTGTTGCTGGCGCTGGGGAGGAAATTGACCAGGAGGATTCTGATGGTGAGGTGGTTTGTTTAAGTCAGGCACCCGGGGAGACACCTGTTGTCCGTGGGAGGAATATGGCCGTTGACATGCCAGGTGAAAATACCAAAAAAATCAGCTCTTCGGTGTGGAGGTATTTCACCAGAAATGCGGACAACAGGTGTCAAGCCGTGTGTTCCCTTTGTCAAGCTGTAATAAGTAGGGGTAAGGACGTTAACCACCTCGGAACATCCTCCCTTATACGTCACCTGCAGCGCATTCATAATAAGTCAGTGACAAGTTCAAAAACTTTGGGTGACAGCGGAAGCAGTCCACTGACCAGTAAATCCCTTCCTCTTGTAACCAAGCTCACGCAAACCACCCCACCAACTCCCTCAGTGTCAATTTCCTCCTTCCCCAGGAATGCCAATAGTCCTGCAGGCCATGTCACTGGCAAGTCTGACGAGTCCTCTCCTGCCTGGGATTCCTCCGATGCATCCTTGTGTGTAACGCCTACTGCTGCTGGCGCTGCTGTTGTTGCCGCTGGGAGTCGATGGTCATCCCAGAGGGGAAGTCGTAAGCCCACTTGTACTACTTCCAGTAAGCAATTGACTGTTCAACAGTCCTTTGCGAGGAAGATGAAATATCACAGCAGTCATCCTACTGCAAAGCGGATAACTGAGTCCTTGACAACTATGTTGGTGTTAGACGTGCGTCCGGTATCCGCCGTTAGTTCACAGGGAACTAGACAATTTATTGAGGCAGTGTGCCCCCGTTACCAAATACCATCTAGGTTCCACTTCTCTAGGCAGGCGATACCGAGAATGTACACGGACGTCAGAAAAAGACTCACCAGTCTCCTAAAAAATGCAGTTGTACCCAATGTCCACTTAACCACGGACATGTGGACAAGTGGAGCAGGGCAGGGTCAGGACTATATGACTGTGACAGCCCACTGGGTAGATGTATGGACTCCCGCCGCAAGAACAGCAGCGGCGGCACCAGTAGCAGCATCTCGCAAACGCCAACTCTTTCCTAGGCAGGCTACGCTTTGTATCACCGCTTTCCAGAATACGCACACAGCTGAAAACCTCTTACGGCAACTGAGGAAGATCATCGCGGAATGGCTTACCCCAATTGGACTCTCCTGTGGATTTGTGGCATCGGACAACGCCAGCAATATTGTGTGTGCATTAAATATGGGCAAATTCCAGCACGTCCCATGTTTTGCACATACCTTGAATTTGGTGGTGCAGAATTTTTTAAAAAACGACAGGGGCGTGCAAGAGATGCTGTCGGTGGCCAGAAAAATTGCGGGACACTTTCGGCGTACAGGCACCACGTACAGAAGACTGGAGCACCACCAAAAACTACTGAACCTGCCCTGCCATCATCTGAAGCAAGAAGTGGTAACGAGGTGGAATTCAACCCTCTATATGCTTCAGAGGTTGGAGGAGCAGCAAAAGGCCATTCAAGCCTATACAATTGAGCACGATATAGGAGATGGAATGCACCTGTCTCAAGTGCAGTGGAGAATGATTTCAACGTTGTGCAAGGTTCTGATGCCCTTTGAACTTGCCACACGTGAAGTCAGTTCAGACACTGCCAGCCTGAGTCAGGTCATTCCCCTCATCAGGCTTTTGCAGAAGAAGCTGGAGGCATTGAAGAAGGAGCTAAAAGGGAGCGATTCCGCTAGGCATGTGGGACTTGCGGATGCAGCCCTTAATTCGCTTAACAAGGATTCACGGGTGGTCAATCTGTTGAAATCAGAGCACTACATTTTGGCCACCGTGCTCGATCCTAGATTTAAAGCCTACCTTGGATCTCTCTTTCCGGCAGACACAGGTCTGCTGGGGTTGAAAGACCTGCTGGTGACAAAATTGTCAAGTCAAGCGGAACGCGACCTGTCAACATCTCCTCCTTCACATTCTCCCGCAACTGGGGGTGCGAGGAAAAGGCTCAGAATTCCGAGCCCACCCGCTGGCGGTGATGCAGGGCAGTCTGGAGCGACTGCTGATGCTGACATCTGGTCCGGACTGAAGGACCTGACAACGATTACGGACATGTCGTCTACTGTCACTGCATATGATTCTCTCAACATTGATAGAATGGTGGAGGATTATATGAGTGACCGCATCCAAGTAGGCACGTCACACAGTCCGTACTTATACTGGCAGGAAAAAGAGGCAATTTGGAGGCCCTTGCACAAACTGGCTTTATTCTACCTAAGTTGCCCTCCCACAAGTGTGTACTCCGAAAGAGTGTTTAGTGCCGCCGCTCACCTTGTCAGCAATCGGCGTACGAGGTTACATCCAGAAAATGTGGAGAAGATGATGTTCATTAAAATGAATTATAATCAATTCCTCCGCGGAGACATTGACCAGCAGCAATTGCCTCCACAAAGTACACAGGGAGCTGAGATGGTGGATTCCAGTGGGGACGAATTGATAATCTGTGAGGAGGGGGATGTACACGGTGATATATCGGAGGGTGAAGATGAGGTGGACATCTTGCCTCTGTAGAGCCAGTTTGTGCAAGGAGAGATTAATTGCTTCTTTTTTGGGGGGGGTCCAAACCAACCCGTCATATCAGTCACAGTCGTGTGGCAGACCCTGTCACTGAAATGATGGGTTGGTTAAAGTGTGCATGTCCTGTTTTGTTTATACAACATAAGGGTGGGTGGGAGGGCCCAAGGATAATTCCATCTTGCACCTCTTTTTTCTTTTCTTTTTCTTTGCATCATGTGCTGATTGGGGAGGGTTTTTTGGAAGGGACATCCTGCGTGACACTGCAGTGCCACTCCTAAATGGGCCCGGTGTTTGTGTCGGCCACTAGGGTCGCTAATCTTACTCACACAGTCAGCTACCTCATTGCGCCTCTTTTTTTCTTTGCGTCATGTGCTGTTTGGGGAGGGTTTTTTGGAAGGGACATCCTGCGTGACACTGCAGTGCCACTCCTAGATGGGCCCGGTGTTTGTGTCGGCCACTAGGGTCGCTAATCTTACTCACACAGCTACCTCATTGCGCCTCTTTTTTTCTTTGCGTCATGTGCTGTTTGGGGAGGGTTTTTTGGAAGGGACATCCTGCGTGACACTGCAGTGCCACTCCTAGATGGGCCCGGTGTTTGTGTCGGCCACTAGGGTCGCTAATCTTACTCACACAGTCAGCTACCTCATTGCGCCTCTTTTTTTCTTTGCGTCATGTGCTGTTTGGGGAGGGTTTTTTGGAAGGGCCATCCTGTGTGACACTGCAGTGCCACTCCTAGATGGGCCCGGTGTTTGTGTCGGCCACTAGGGTCGCTAATCTTACTCACACAGTCAGCTACCTCATTGCGCCTCTTTTTTTCTTTGCGTCATGTGCTGTTTGGGGAGGGTTTTTTGGAAGGGCCATCCTGCGTGACACTGCAGTGCCACTCCTAGATGGGCCCGGTGTTTGTGTCGGCCACTAGGGTCGCTAATCTTACTCACACAGCTACCTCATTGCGCCTCTTTTTTTCTTTGCGTCATGTGCTGTTTGGGGAGGGTTTTTTGGAAGGGACATCCTGCGTGACACTGCAGTGCCACTCCTAGATGGGCCCGGTGTTTGTGTCGGCCACTAGGGTCGCTTATCTTACTCACACAGCGACCTCGGTGCAAATTTTAGGACTAAAAATAATATTGTGAGGTGTGAGGTATTCATAATAGACTGAAAATGAGTGTAAATTATGGTTTTTGAGGTTAATAATACTTTGGGATCAAAATGACCCCCAAATTCTATGATTTAAGCTGTTTTTTAGTGTTTTTGGAAAAAAACACCCGAATCCAAAACACACCCGAATCCGACAAAAATAATTCGGTGAGGTTTTGCCAAAACGCGTTCGAACCCAAAACACGGCCGCGGAACCGAACCCAAAACCAAAACACAAAACCCGAAAAATTTCAGGCGCTCATCTCTAGTATCTAGCCATTTCCTGCAGTGCTCGGTGGAAATATTCAGATGCTGTTTCACCTTCTTTTTGTCTTATGGAAAATATTTTATTCCATTTGACAACAGTAGGGAAATATACTCCTAATTGCAGATTAATCTGTTGTACATTCTCCTGAGTGTACTCATCAGTGAGAGGTACTTCTGCGTCTAATTTACAATCAGTAATGAATTTTGCGGGGTCAATATTGGAGGGTAAACGTGCCCGTAGCACTGTTCGCCAATCTTTGTTTGTGGGTTCGGTGGCATTACCTAATTCTTTAATAAACCTCTGGCATGCGACTAGATCCTTTCTGGGATCGGGAAATTCAGACATAATTGTCCTCAATTCTGTCCGGGACCAAGGACAATGCATAGCAATGTTCCTGATGGGAGTGACTCCCTGAGCGTCAGTCTTCCCATTGGGGACTACAATCACCCTGACAGGATTTAATTCAAATATATCATTTTGAGTTGACTCCACAATCTGAGGTGCTATTGTCTCTGCATAATGTATGGTACCGTACTTACCTGTGGACACAACCTCACCTTTCCCTCTGCTAGGGGCCTTTACTACTGATCTTACTGTGCCCACCTGAGTGTTCTGTATGGTGGCTTCTAGAGAGAGTGCCGATATCGTGCTGGGTTCATCTTCTTGCTCGCAGTCCTGAGGAAAGTTTAAAATGGGATACAACTTGCACGGGTTAGCATTAGTACATTTATCAACTATACTCTTATCAGCTACCAGTATACCATTGTCTGTAGCCACTTTCTCCCCTACAATATACGGTGGTGGTGGTGCGGTTGCCATCATTTTCCTGCTAGGTTTGGAACCTGCTGCGTAACCTAGTTCCCTCTGCATATCGCCCTCTTGCTGCCATAAATTTAAACAGTTTGTGTGTCTGACCCTTTGCTTTTGGGATTTTATCAGACATATCCTAACCCTTAAATTCTGCAATACCTCTGGTTCAAAACTGCCTACCTTAGGGAATGGTTCCCTATCTTCCGCAGTCATACGTTCCCATTCATTGCACAAAATTTCTGCGTGTGATCCATGCTTCTCACACATTATGAACCTCGCTGACCCTTTGGGTTGCGGTATGTCAACCTGAACCCTGGTTGCACGTCCCTTACTTGAGCAACTGGCCCCCATATTTTGCAGGTATTGCCATCCCGGCTAATCCTACAAAAAACCAAAATACTCAATATAAGGCAACGGTGAAAGTTCTCCGAGTGCTTCCACCCACTCACCGTCCACGTTGGCCAATACTACCATACACTGTCGTTAACGAAGGTACGTACCCAACCTAGGGCCCTGTGTAACCTCTATTCACTGGAAGTTTCTGGAAGTGACTTACCCTTTCCAGTAAATATTGGTCGTTGGAGAGTTCCTGAGTGAGACCAGTGAAAACTCCCTAAACCTTGATTATACACAAATCACGCTTGCGTATGCAATAACCAGCGCTAATGATACCGCGATTTTACGCACAGCTCGCAAAAAGAGTATCACGTTGCGCTAACTATTGCACCCACGAACGCGCGGTCCAATCGCACAGCGTATAGGTACTTGTTACTTATCCGCCATACGACCAATGGAATTGGTTTTTCAGGCAGCGAAACCTCAGCCGGAGCGAATCAATCAAAAACTAAATGGGTATCTTCGCTAACCCCCTGTGCTGCGGTACTCTAAATCCTCGCTGACCTTTGGCCTGCAGTACTCTAAATCTTTGCTGACCTTCTGGCCTGCGGTACTCTGCTACCTTGCTCCTTTGTACTTCAATTTATATTAACGTGAGCCAGTTATTCTCACGCCACCAAGTCTCCACTCACCTGGTGTGGTCTCCTACGGGATCCTGAATTCCCTGTGTCCACAAAACCTTTATTATGTTTGCTCACTCACGCTCGTTCACTCAAATACACTTTGGTTTTTCTGTACAGAAAATTAACTTTCATTCAGATAAACAGCCCTAGTACCAGAGGTAATACAGTAAAAAAAGGTTTTATTTAAACTAAATCTTCGAAACTGAGCAATTTGTGCTATTGTCGCGTGGCTACCATCCCGCGCTTAAACTAAACAATGCTATTGTGTAATTTGTACTTAGCGGCCGTACCCTTACACACGTTGCGCAAACACGCGACCATGTGTATGTCTTTACGTTGAGTACGCAGTCCCGTACTTTGTCCGAGACACGTGTACAAAGACCGTACGTCCGCAGTAGTACAAATCCCACACTTCTATAAATGTAAGCGATATTACCTAAAATCGTTTACTTAACACAACACAGTATCTTTCTGTATAAACCTGTTTAACTAGGCCAGACTGTGTTTGTGTTTTACGTTTACTTCCTTAATATCTAGTCTATGTCTTAACTAAATAGCAACAAATTTCTCAGTACAGGTCAAAATGAATCTAATAATCAATACTTATGGCAACAATGCAAGCAGGTATACAAAGTACAGGTGTATGCTTGTGTTGTGTGCGCATTTGGCGCCAAACAGAAATTCACAGACTTTTAAAATAGCTTTGTATATTTACCTTACGGATCCCACCAGCATCCCTACAAACCATGCAGAGCAGACGCCATCTTATCAGCAATGAGATAGGGTTTACCAGTGTATTCTACAGCCAGGAAAAGGTTCACGTAGGATACCCTTCTGCCCTTTGCTGATAGATAAAGTCTGCTTTATCCTGCTAGGCTGCGGGTATGAGGAAAAACCGGACGATGTCCCCAATTGATAATGTCAAAATTATCTTAAACCATAAAGCTATACCTCTAAATACACTTTTACCATGGAGCCGCTACGGCCGCTAGACTTAATACACACGCTACGTACTTTGTACGCTATTTGCATACAGAGTCCAGTACCTTGTACGTACTTAGCGTACAAACGCTGTGCTGGGGGTACAAAGTACACACAGCGCGCACACACTCTTGATATACTTTAAACCTTATTAGAAATGCGATGTAATGATATTATTACACTCTAAACCTTATGCAGCAAAGCACTGCAATGATGTTACACCTTAAACCTTATGCAGCGCTGACGGTATAAAGTACCCGCAGTGCGTACACACCTTATCAATACACTCTTAAACCTTATACAGTTAGGTAATGTAATATGCTTTAAACCCTAGCAGGGAAAGGAGAACACAACACCGATTTGTAGTTAAACACTGGGCTCCGACACCTCAGCATATATATCTGGAAGGGGATAACAATACAATTTATAAACTACAATATACAACAGAGTAAATGGCTACAGTCAATATACATACGTGAGAATATTCGCTTGCGCAACCTGGTCCAGTCCTCCGCTAATCAGGTAGATAGCGTTCAGAGTCTTCTGACCGGCCAGGCAGCAACAGGCTTTTTATACACTACTTCCATAAACAATACAATGGTTACTGTAATCCCTTTGTCCATTGGACACAGAGATGCATCTTTACATTACAGGAGAGGTCATAGGTTGATTTGAAAAGGTGGGCGATGTCTTTCTCAACTGCTCTTGTGGGTGGTCTCCTCTGGATTCCCGCCGCATACATAATATACAGTAAATACAGTTTATATCTATATTCTACTTCTGAACATAACTATATGCAAGAACATGCGATCTTCCACTAACCAACACCGGAATGTTACCCTTAAAATACCCTACAGCTGGATACTAGACATCACCTTATAACCTTAGTCTGTCCCTTCCTATCATGCAAAGGCGAATCCCTTAGTCCTGGAATCATTTAAACTGTTGATACTTGCTGATGTGGTGCAGGGGGGCTATGTGTACAATGTGCACTATTTGGATTAAATATGTAATGTTTTGATAACCCTCTATGCACTCACAAACTCCGCCATAAATACCCATACCACGCGCAGGACCGCGGGAGCGATCATACGCAAATTGCGGATATGTGTACGCACGGCAGAGCAAGTGCACGCGCAGCGGGCATGTGTGTGTGGTTAGTACATGGTGTGTGTACTACAATATTTTTCGACTTTGACAGTACCAAAGTGTCTAACCAGTTAATCTTAGCACAAGCGTTTATATCTATATTTTAAGGTCAGTGGAACACACTTCTGGTATGTGTTCCACCTGCTGCCGCGGACTTCCAGTTATGCGTTCCACCGGGTCCAGTAGCTGCTAGCTTCACAATCCCTAGTGCTGCGCTGCATTAATAGCAATTGTGTCACTCCGAAAGAATTAGCAGCGGGGCCATAAGGCAGTTACATGTTTGTGCTTAATGTCTGGTAGAACGCATTTCCTGTGTGCGTTCCACCTATGCGACTAACGTTTCCTATTTAAATTCAACATATTTTAAAACATCAACACCATGTAAAGAAGGTATATAATAAACATTGCATAATAGAAGGAAGGACTCAGTCAATAAAACTGCTCAAAGCTAGTTAAGATATTATTTTTATTTTTAAGACAGATGATACTCATTAATGGTCCATCTGCAGAATATTAAAGAAGTAGGGGCATTATAATATATTGTCCCTATATACACAAATGGACAAAATTTATAGGGACACTATACACCTATTAAAGAGAATGGTGCTTAAATCATTTGCTGAGCATTGAAAGGAGGAAATATGAAGTCATGGCATAAAGTAAAGAAGAGAAGTCATATCTATTAGTACACAAAGCCAAAATAGAACCCATAAGGGCAAATAGAATATTAATTTCAGCTCAAAAAATACTACTATAATATATAGCAAAAACATTTTTTAAATATTTTAACATTTTTATTTTTATAGAAACATACATGTGGAGAAGCTCTTTTCAATGTTCCTACATTTACAAGAATGGCAAGAAAGATATAACATCTTCAAATATGATAATATCTAATACAATGGATAATTATTATTCAATTATATAAAGTCATAATTTAAATTCCAAACGTAAAGACTGACCCAAATGTAATAGAAAATCTGACTCTGACGGTCAACAGAAAGATGCCAATTGAGAATGATAGCAATAGAGAATGAGGATATGGGAGAACTAAACCCAATTCCTAATAGGTTTCAAATGAAGGGAGTAATATCTATGCCTTAATTTAAACCATGGGGAGTCAAGGTATTGATGGTATAAATCCCAAAACTCTCTCTTTTTGAAAGGTTCAGATCTCTACTACCTCCTCTAGGGGGTTCCTTAATATGTTCAAGTACCGTTAAACAAAAAGTAGAAGGATGAACCTCTGATTTATGTTTTACAGCATAATGGCAGGGTAAACTATGGGTCTTAATTTTATTTTTTATATTGCGCATATGCTCTATTATGTGAATCTTTAGTTGTCTTTTTGTCTTCCTTACATATATTAATTCACAACTACATGTAATTTTCTAAACGACATATTCCGTATTACATGTTACTAGTTGGTCGATGCTTGGATCAACCTCTCTGTGAGTTCCTTCAAAAATTTTGTGCAAGTGTACCTAGAAAATTGATGTTGTAATGCTGTGTTGGAGGCAAAGAGTGGTCACACCAAATATTGGGCCTAATTCAGACCTGATTGCTGTGCTGCAAATTACACTGCCATGCGATCAGATAGTCGCTGCCCAGGGGGATTGAAAATTTGCCCCTTGCAAGTGTGCGATTGCATGTGTACGCTGTGCAATAATTCCCCTCAGTCAGCGGGCAGCTGCAAAACCGTTCGCATCACTCTCTCCATCTAATGTTTTTCCCATTCTGTACAGTGTGTACAGTCTGTGCGTAGCTCAATACTTTAGCACGCCATTGACTATTCTCTCCGGCCAAGCTGATATAGTCAATGTTGGGCTGCCTGCATACTCTATTTTTGCTTGCGATGCAGATCCTGTGAGACCGCGAATCGGCATCGCAAGCTGTGTACACACAGTGCAATATGCACTAACTTTCCTTACAATTTTGACTATATAGTCAAAATCATAAGGAAATTTAAGTGCATATCGCACATTGTGTACACACCTTTACTCCTCTAGTGCGAAGAAATCAGGCTGATCGGGTCCGGAGCTGATGTCACACACCCGCCCTGAAAACGTTTGGTAAAGCCTGCGTTTTTCCTGACACTCCCAGAAAATGCCCAGTTACCACCCACAAAAGTTTGCTTCCTGTCAATCACCTTGCGAACACCCGTACAATCAAAATTTTGGCACCATCCTGTTTGGCGATGTGCATGCATATGCATGCACTTTTGTTCAATAATCGCCCGCTGTGCAAAAACACACAGCAGCGATCAGGTCTGAATCGGACCCATTGATTTGCTTTAGACTTCTCTTTTGTTCATTCACATTGCATTTAATTATTCTATTTTTGAAAGCATTCTTACATTGAAGTATTTTTTCCACACCTGCCTAAAACGTTTGCCTAGTACTGTATATATGTAAATATATATATTTATTTATTTTATTTTTTAACAAATCATAAAATATGATACTGACACATCTACAAATCTACATAGTTACGTATATTTTGTTTTTAAAGATGTTAAGCACCCATGCTGCCTTGGTCCTCCTCCTCATTTCCTCTACTTTCTCTACTAAGGATTTTAGAATCTGGTAACAGATCTGACATGATCGATGCGACAGATGCGGAGCCCTCACAATGACTGAATGTGGTGGTGCTGCTGTATGTGGTTTCTTTCATCTTCATACTTACCCATATTAGTATTCCTCCTGCCATTATCAATGGAGGTATGAGAGCTAAGTGCTTTGCTAATAATGATTTTCCCTGATGATTATTCTCATGCACAACAATACACATGAGAGAGTGTCTATGTTGTATAGAGTGTCACTGATGCTTGTATAGCTGATAATGTGATGCTGCTTCCAGGGCACTCAAACACTTATACTTCCACAACTGCTGGATAGCCATTGGTTTCCTGATTTATGATATAGTGCATGTTGAGCAAACTCCTCTAGGCCAGTGGTTCTCAAACTCAGTCCTCACGGTTCATGTTTTTCAGGTCACCCAACAGGTGTGCAGGTGCTCACTACTAACTGATTTGATTTAAAATATGCACAGATGGAGCTAATTATTTCACTTGTGATTCATGGTGGAGACCTGGAAAATATGAACAGTTTGGGGTCCTGTGGACAGAGATTGAGAACCTATGCTCTATGACATTTCAACCAGATATTAGTTAATGGTATTAGATTTAGCAACCTTTCTATCTGATTGGCTGTTACAAGTTGCAGCATCTTCAATAACTGAGTTGTAGTTTACAAAAAAATTATTCTATGACAGCAAAACAAATTAAAATATTTTATTAAAATAGCGGGCCTGTTTAACTAAGCTCACAATATTGCCAAGATTTTGCAAGAATTCATAGTAACAAAGAGATGCCCGTCAATTCATAAAAAGAACCTAGTGAGACAGCACATCTGATTAGATGCTATATATAAATTCCTCTCTCACTGCAATTATAGGAGTTAAATTTCAATCAATTACACCTTGTTTTTTACTTTTATGAACCAAAAATCTTATGACCCTTCCCATCAAACTATATCTATAATTTTCCAATTAAAAAAACTATTACTTTTAAAAGTCTAGTTTATTGAGGTTGTCATTTTTGTTGAGGTCAGTGGAGGGCCGACGGAAAGTCTATGCAAGTGTGTGAGAGGTGGCAATGCTCCATTTTGAAAATGGCAATGCTCCATTTTGAATGCCGCCACTGAAAGGGAGGGCAGCCATTCCATCTGGGGGATGTGGACAAGCCTCTCAGCTCTTTCCACTCTCGTTCATGGTTAGTTGTATGCCCTCTCTGAAGTTAAGACCTGAGTTGACAGCAGACCAAACTCCAACTAGAAAATGTGACATCACAGAGTCATAATCCAGAGTATTGCTCATTAGTAAGGGGACATCATTTTAGAACTTGCTGGAAATGTTGTACTAATCTCTACAAAATTAGAAAGTCCTATACAGCCACCAAAAATGTGTTCATTAAATGTTATCAGCTACTACATAGTCAATCATCATCATTAGTTAGAAGAGTTAGGACCAAACAAATTAAATAAAATTAGGTATATATTAGGTATTAGGTATATATTAGGTATATATTGTAACCAACAGATTATTTTATATCCATTCAAAAGCTTTGCACAAAGGTGTTTTTTTGTTTGGTGTGGTATAATATATTGCTTTCCTAAAACACATTGCTCTGCTTATATTTACGCTCAATCTGTTTTAACAAATTATGCATTTCAAATACATGTTCCAGTTAGGTTCTGGGCAAATATAAATAACACATTCCTAATAACATATATGTGTCCTTCAACACCCTGATATCGTTTCTCGCACCTCCCAACATTGAATTTTACCTTTACTGAAGATAAAATTCAATGATAACTGGCTAGAAAGTGATAAAATGGAGAGTGAAAAAGTACCAGCCAATCAGCTCCTAACTGCCATTTTTCAAACACTGCCTGTGACATAGCAGTTAGGACCTGATTGGCTGGTACTTTCTCTTTCTCCTTTTTATCACTTTCTAAGCGATGATGCATCTAGCCCTTTATATTGAAAAATAAATAATGGTGTGTATTAGTATATGACAGCACTACTCAATAAATGTTAGTGTATTTAATTCATTCAATTCCATTAAATTACAATTTTCATTTGTATGAAATAAACGGTTTCATTATGGCTGTATTTTTTTCCATTGATGATTTTATTATTTATATTGTCCTTAATATATATTTTAATTCATAAAAATATTTGAAATAAAATAACAAAATATTATTATTATTATTATTATTATTAATATTATCATTCGTTGCAGTATGTTTTGTTTTACACGACTTACATTATACAAAAGTTTCTGTTGAGCATTTTTACATTTGCTCATATCAAACCAAACATTGTTTTACTACAAATGTAAGTCCACCAGATAAACTTCTATAATTCAGAACTAAATTGTATTTTCTATTTCCTGTAATAAATATTTTAAAACTACATTTAATTTGAACTGGTAGTACAAAGCTTGTGACCTGTTTCATTAAAATAACACAATTGGTCTAATTTATCATCTTTTAATTTGTACTATTATGTAATTTAATGTAAATATACAGTAAACATGTACTGATCTATAGTACCCAGTTATGCATAGCTTTGCTCATCTAAAAATAAGTGTTTTACCCATTAGCATTACCGTTAACTAGCAATCAATAACAGCTGCATCCATTGTCTATTTACATGTGATGATTAGCAAGAGCCTTTAATTACTGCAGCTGAAAATGTGCTCTCGCTAATTATGTGAATAGGCAACCTATCTGTTTCAGCAATCACAAGACAAGAAACCAGAACTGGCTTTTACAAGCATTTCAAAATTAGCCCAGTAAATAAATGATCCCACATCTGAGTGCTAAAGGTCACCATGTAATGTATTCTTTTCTGTTTGTGGACAGGGAGAGATTATAGCTTTACACATTGACCTTTAATAGTGAAAAAACATTATTTGCTGCCATGAAAATTCTCCTCTTCATGTGTAACGGTGACAGGTAAAATGATACTACCAGGCTGCGTATATTGAAATAGGAACACTTACATGTTGGATTCACACATGAATATTTTAGGATGCATGAGGATGGTTTGCTATTTTAAAAACAGTAAGAGCCAAAAGAAATGACATCATCCTCATAGAGCAGACTACTGTTCAGGATGGACAAGACAAGCGCTAATCCTAAAATGCAATGGAGAAGGAAAGGTTTATTTACTAAATCTACATTTCATTGCGGAATACAATAAAAATACTGATTTCTGAAACTTCTACTCATTATTATGGGCGTTATTTAGGTCCCAACTGACCTGTGGTGCATAGTGCATAGTACCGATGTTCAGGACTTTGCACATGCATGAACCCTGTGCTGCTGTGTGCAGTATGGGTCTGCAACAGGAGATACAAGGTGGCATCAGAGCATCTCATGCCATTTGGGGCAGAGATGGGGCAGTGATAGCCTCTGCTTCTGAAAGTTGAGGTGTGTTGCCAAAGTTGTGGGAAGGCATGAGGCCAGGATCTCCGTCAGAGGGTTGAAATTTCCTGGCCTCTTGGTAGCTCCTGTGGTGGCTGGTTTGCGCTACCCCAAGGGTCACGCAGCCAACTGATGATGTCATATATGATCCAATACTGCATCCTAGGATGCAGCTCAGATCAGTAATGCATGCAGGAGGCATGACGCCTCCTACTGTATTACCATATTAGAGCTATTGCTGCTGTATGCAAGCAGCAGTAAAAGCTACTCCAACCACATCTGAATCAGGCCCAATATGTTTCTTTTAAAGAGCATTTCAAATAGAGATGAGCGGGTTTGGTTATTAGAGAACTGAACCCTACCGGACTTCACGCTCCGAGCCCGGATCCGAGTCAGGCTCGGGTTTTCCCGCCTGACTCGGAAACCAGAACGAGGCAAAACGTCATCATCCCGCTGTCGGATTCTCGCAGGGTTTGGATTCCATATAAAGAGCCGCGCGTCCCCGCCATTTTCACTATGGAATTCTAGAGTGTACAGAGAGGATGTGTCTCCATTCTCTCAGTGTCCTCAGTGTCCATGTCTTGTGCTGCATCTGTCCAGTCACAGTGGTTGTGTCCTTCTGCTGCCATATGCCCAGTGCTGCTGTATAGGGTGCTGTGTTATGCTGCATCGTTCAGTGGTGGTGTATTGTGCTGCATCAGTCCAGTGGTAGTGTCCTGTGCATCAGCCATCAGTATTCCAGTGACCAGTCACAGTGGTATCCTCTGCTGCCATATGTCCAGTGCTGCTGTATAATAATAAGTCCCTTACAGTGTTGCTGTGTTGTCCTGCATCAGACCAGTGGTAGTGTCCCGTGCATCAGCCATCAGTCATTCCAGTGACCAGTCACAGTGGTATCCTGTGCTAACATATGTCCAGTGCTGCTGTATAATAATAACAAGTATTTTACAATGTTGCTGTTTTGTCCTGCAACAGACCAGTGGTAGTGTCCTGTGCATCAGCCATCAGTCATTCCAGTGACCAGTCACAGTGGTATCCTCTGCTGCCATATGTCCAGTGCTGCTGTATAATAATAAGTCCCTTACAGTGTTGCTGTGTTGTCCTGCATCAGACCAGTGGTAGTGTCCCGTGCATCAGCCATCAGTCATTCCAGTGACCAGTCACAGTGGTATCCTGTGCTAACATATGTCCAGTGCTGCTGTATAATAATAACAAGTATTTTACAATGTTGCTGTTTTGTCCTGCAACAGACCAGTGGTAGTGTCCTGTGCATCAGCCATCAGTCATTCCAGTGACCAGTCACAGTGGTATCCTCTGCTGCCATATGTCCACTGCTGCTGTATAATAACAACAACAAGTCCCTCACAGTGTTGCTGTGTTGTCCTGCATCAGACCAGTGGTAGTGTCCTGTGCATCAGCCATCAGTCATTCGAAGTGACCAGTCACAGTGGTATCCTCTGCAGCCATATGTCCAGTGCTGCTGTATAATAATAACAAGTCCCTTACAGTGTTGCTGTGTTGTCCTGCATCAGACCAGTAGTAGTGTCCTGTGCATCAGTCAGTCCAGTGACCAGTCACAGTGGTGTCCTCTGCTGCCATATGTCCAGTGCTGCTATATAATAGAGATGTGCCCTTGAAATTTTTCGGGTTTTGTGTTTTGGTTTTGGGTTCGGTTCCGCGGCCGTGTTTTGGGTTCGACCGCGTTTTGGCAAAACCTCACCGAATTTTTTTTGTCGGATTCGGGTGTGTTTTGGATTCGGGTGTTTTTTTTCAAAAAACACTAAAAAAACAGCTTAAATCATAGAATTTGGGGGTCATTTTGATCCCAAAGTATTATTAACCTCAAAAACCATAATTTCCACTCATTTTCAGTCTATTCTGAATACCACACACCTCACAATATTATTTTTAGTCCTAAAATTTGCACCGAGGTCGCTGGATGACTAAGCTAAGCGACCCTAGTGGCCGACACAAACACCTGGCCCATCTAGGAGTGGCACTGCAGTGTCACGCAGGATGTCCCTTCCAAAAAACCGTCCCCAAACAGCACATGACGCAAAGAAGAAAAAAAGAGGCGCAATGAGGTAGCTGTGTGAGTAAGCTAAGCGACCCTAGTGGCCGACACAAACACCGGGCCCATCTTGGAGTGGCACTGCAGTGTCTCACGCAGGATGTCCCTTCCAAAAAACCCTCCCCAAACAGCACATGACGCAAAGAAAAAAAGAGGCGCAATGAGGTAGCTGTGTGAGTAAGATAAGCGACCCTAGTGGCCGACACAAACACCTGGCCCATCTAGGAGTGGCACTGCAGTGTCACGCAGGATGTCCCTTCCAAAAAACACTCCCCAAACAGCACATGACGCAAAGAAGAAAAAAAGAGGCGCAATGAGGTAGCTGTGTGAGTAAGATAAGCGACCCTAGTGGCCGACACAAACACCGGGCCCATCTAGGAGTGGCACTGCAGTGTCTCACGCAGGATGTCCCTTCCAAAAAACCCTCCCCAAACAGCACATGACGCAAAGAAAAAAAGAGGCGCAATGAGGTAGCTGTGTGAGTAAGATAAGCGACCCTAGTGGCCGACACAAACACCTGGCCCATCTAGGAGTGGCACTGCAGTGTCACGCAGGATGTCCCTTCCAAAAAACCCTCCCCAAACAGCACATGACGCAAAGAAAAAAAGAGGCGCAATGAGGAAGCTGTGTGAGTAAGATAAGCGACCCTAGTGGCCGACACAAACACCGGGCCCATCTAGGAGTGGCACTGCAGTGTATCACGCAGGATGTCCCTTCCAAAAAACCCTCCCCAAACAGCACATGACGCAAAGAAAAAAAGAGGCGCAATGAGGTAGCTGTGTGACTAAGCTTAGCGACCCTAGTGGCCGACACAAACACCGGGCCCATCTAGGAGTGGCACTGCAGTGTCACGCAGGATGGCCCTTCCAAAAAACACTCCCCAAACAGCACATGACGCAAAGAAAAATGAAAGAAAAAAGAGGTGCAAGATGGAATTGTCCTTGGGCCCTCCCACCCACCCTTATGTTGTATAAACAGGACATGCACACTTTAACCAACCCATCATTTCAATGACAGGGTCTGCCACACGACTGTGACTGAAATGATGGGTTGGTTTGGACCCCCACCTAAAAAGAAGCAATTAATCTCTCCTTGCACAAACTGGCTCTACAGAGGCAAGATGTCCACCTCATCATCATCCTCCGATATATCACCGTGTACATCCCCCTCCTCACAGATTATCAATTCGTCCCCACTGGAATCCACCATCTCAGCTCCCTGTGTACTTTGTGGAGGCAATTGCTGCTGGTCAATGTCTCCACGGAGGAATTGATTATAATTCATTTTAATGAACATCATCTTCTCCAAATTGCCTCTTTTTCCTGCCAGTATAAGTACGGACTGTGTGACGTGCCAACTTGGATGCGGTCACTCATATAATCCTCCACCATTCTTTCAATGGTGAGAGAATCATATGCAGTGACAGTAGACGACATGTCCGTAATCGTTGTCAGGTCCTTCAGTCCGGACCAGATGTCAGCATCAGCAGTCGCTCCAGACTGCCCTGCATCACCGCCAGCGGGTGGACTCGGAATTCTGAGCCTTTTCCTCGCACCCCCAGTTGCGGGAGAATGTGAAGGAGGAGATGTTGACAGGTCGTGTTCCGCTTGACTTGACAATTTTCTCACCAGCAGGTCTTTGAACCCCAGCAGACTTGTGTCTGCCGGAAAGAGAGATCCAAGGTAGGCTTTAAATCTAGGATCGAGCATGGTGGCCAAAATGTAGTGCTCTGATTTTAACAGATTGACCACCCGTGAATCCTTGTTAAGCGAATTAAGGGCTCCATCCACAAGTCCCACATGCCTAGCGGAATCGCTCTGTGTTAGCTCCTCCTTCAATGTCTCCAGCTTCTTCTGCAAAAGCCTGATGAGGGGAATGACCTGACTCAGGCTGGCAGTGTCTGAACTGACTTCACGTGTGGCAAGTTCAAAGGGCATCAGAACCTTGCACAACGTTGAAATCATTCTCCACTGCGCTTGAGACAGGTGCATTCCACCTCCTATATCGTGCTGAATTGTATAGGCTTGAATGGCCTTTTGCTGCTCCTCCATCCTCTGAAGCATATAGAGTGTTGAATTCCACCTCGTTACCACTTCTTGCTTCAGATGATGGCAGGGCAGGTTCAGTTGTTTTTGGTGGTGCTCCAGTCTTCTGTACGTGGTGCCTGTACGCCGAAAGTGTCCCGCAATTCTTCTGGCCACCGACAGCATCTCTTGCACACCCCTGTCGTTTTTTAAAAAATTCTGCACCACCAAATTCAAGGTATGTGCAAAACATGGGACGTGCTGGAATTTGCCCATATTTAATGCACACACAATATTGCTGGCGTTGTCCGATGCCACAAATCCACAGGAGAGTCCAATTGGGGTAAGCCATTCCGCGATGATCTTCCTCAGTTGCCATAAGAGGTTTTCAGCTGTGTGCGTATTCTGGAAACCGGTGATACAAAGCGTAGCCTGCCTAGGAAAGAGTTGGCGTTTGCGAGATGCTGCTACTGGTGCCGCCGCTGCTGTTCTTGCGGCGGGAGTCCATACATCTACCCAGTGGGCTGTCACAGTCATATAGTCCTGACCCTGCCCTGCTCCACTTGTCCACATGTCCGTGGTTAAGTGGACATTGGGTACAACTGCATTTTTTAGGACACTGGTGAGTCTTTTTCTGACGTCCGTGTACATTCTCGGTATCGCCTGCCTAGAGAAGTGGAACCTAGATGGTATTTGTTAACGGGGGCACACTGCCTCAATAAATTGTCTAGTTCCCTGTGAACTAACGGCGGATACCGGACGCACGTCTAACACCAACATAGTTGTCAAGGCCTCAGTTATCCGCTTTGCAGCAGGATGACTGCTGTGATATTTCATCTTCCTCGCAAAGGACTGTTGGACAGTCAATTGCTTACTGGAAGTAGTACAAGTGGTCTTCCGACTTCCCCTCTGGGATGACGATCGACTCCCAGCAGCAACAACAGCAGCGCCAGCAGCAGTAGGCATTACACTCAAGGATGCATCGGAGGAATCCCAGGCAGGAGAGGACTCGTCAGAATTGCCAGTGACATGGCCTGCAGGACTATTGGCATTCCTGGGTAAGGAGGAAATTGACACTGAGGGAGTTGGTGGGGTGGTTTGCGTGAGCTTGGTTACAAGAGGAAGGGATTTACTGGTCAGTGGACTGCTTCCGCTGTCACCCAAAGTTTTTGAACTTGTCACTGACTTATTATGAATGCGCTGCAGGTGACGTATAAGGGAGGATGTTCCGAAGTGGTTAATGTCCTTACCCCTACTTATTACAGCTTGACAAAGGCAACACACGGCTTGACACCTGTTGTCCGCATTTCTGTTGAAATACTTCCACACCGAAGAGCTGATTTTTTTTGTATTTTCACCAGGCATGTCAATGGCCATATTCCTCCCACGGACAACAGGTGTCTCCCCGGGTGCCTGACTTAAACAAACCACCTCACCATCAGAATCCTCCTGGTCAATTTCCTCCCCAGCACCAGCAACACCCATATCCTCCTCATCCTGGTGTACTTCAACACTGACATCTTCAATCTGACTATCAGGAACTGGACTGCGGGTGCTCCTTCCAGCACTTGCAGGGGGCGTGCAAATGGTGGAAGGCGCATGCTCTTCACGTCCAGTGTTGGGAAGGTCAGGCATCGCAACCGACACAATTGGACTCTCCTTGTGGATTTGGGATTTCGAAGAACGCACAGTTCTTTGCGGTGCTTTTGCCAGCTTGAGTCTTTTCATTTTTCTAGCGAGAGGCTGAGTGCTTCCATCCTCATGTGAAGCTGAACCACTAGCCATGAACATAGGCCAGGGCCTCAGCCGTTCCTTGCCACTCCGTGTGGTAAATGGCATATTGGCAAGTTTACGCTTCTCCTCCGACAATTTTATTTTAGGTTTTGGAGTCCTTTTTTTACTGATATTTGGTGTTTTGGATATTTTTTTTGTTTTGGTGTTTTGGTGTTTCATGTACTATGACATTGGGCATCGGCCTTGGCAGACGACGTTGCTGGCATTTCATCGTCTCGGCCATGACTAGTGGCAGCAGCTTCAGCACGAGGTGGAAGTGGATCTTGATCTTTCCCTAATTTTGGAACCTCAACATTTTTGTTCTCCATATTTTAATAGGGACAACTAAAAGGCACCTCAGGTAAACAATGGAGATGGATGGATACTAGTATACTTATGGATGGACTGCCGAGTGCCGACACAGAGGTAGCTACAGCCGTGGACTACCGTACTGTGTCTGCTGCTAATATAGACTGGATGATAATGAGATGAAATCAATATATATGTATATATAATATCACTAGTACTGCAGCCGGACAGGTATATATTATATATTTATTATGTAATGACTGATGACGGACCTGCTGGACACTGTCAGCTCAGCAGCACCGCAGACAGCTACAGTAAGCTACTATAGTAGTATGTATAAAGAAGAAAGAAAAAAACAACAACCACGGGTAGGTGGTATACAATTATGGATGGACTGCCGAGTGCCGACACAGAGGTAGCTACAGCCGTGGACTACCGTACTGTGTCTGCTGCTAATATAGACTGGATGATAATGAGATGAAATCAATATATATGTATATATACTATCACTAGTACTGCAGCCGGACAGGTATATATTATATATTTATTATGTAATGACTGATGACGGACCTGCTGGACACTGTCAGCTCAGCAGCACCGCAGACTGCTACAGTAAGCTACTATAGTAGTATGTATAAAGAAGAAAGAAAAAAACAACAACCACGGGTAGGTGGTATACAATTATGGATGGACTGCCGAGTGCCGACACAGAGGTAGCTACAGCCGTGGACTAACGTACTGTGTCTGCTGCTAATATAGACTGGATGATAATGAGATGAAATCAATATATATGTATATATAATATCACTAGTACTGCAGCCGGACAGGTATATATTATATATTTATTATGTAATGACTGATGACGGACCTGCTGGACACTGTCAGCTCAGCAGCACCGCAGACTGCTACAGTAAGCTACTATAGTAGTATGTATAAAGAAGAAAGAAAAAAACAACAACCACGGGTAGGTGGTATACAATTATGGATGGACTGCCGAGTGCCGACACAGAGGTAGCTACAGCCGTGGACTACCGTACTGTGTCTGCTGCTAATATAGACTGGATGATAATGAGATGAAATCAATATATATGTATATATACTATCACTAGTACTGCAGCCGGACAGGTATATATTATATATTTATTATGTAATGACTGATGACGGACCTGCTGGACACTGTCAGCTCAGCAGCACCGCAGACTGCTACAGTAAGCTACTATAGCAGTATGTATAAAGAAGAAAGAAAAAAACAACAACCACGGGTAGGTGGTATACAATTATGGATGGACTGCCGAGTGCCGACACAGAGGTAGCTACAGCCGTGGACTAACGTACTGTGTCTGCTGCTAATATAGACTGGATGATAATGAGATGAAATCAATATATATGTATATATAATATCACTAGTACTGCAGCCGGACAGGTATATATTATATATTTATTATGTAATGACTGATGACGGACCTGCTGGACACTGTCAGCTCAGCAGCACCGCAGACTGCTACAGTAAGCTACTATAGTAGTATGTATAAAGAAGAAAGAAAAAAAAAAAAAACACGGGTAGGTGCTAGGTGGTATACAATATTATATATATATATTATATACAATTATATATATATATATATATATATATAATATATATTAAACTCATAAACTGGTGGTGATTTATTAAACTGGTGGTCAGGTCACTGGTCACACTATCAGCAACTTGCAGTACTCCTGAGTCCTAAGCAGACAATCACAATATATATTATACTGGTGGTCAGTGTGGTCACAAACAATGGCAGTGTGGCTGGCACTCTGGCAGCAAAAGTGTGCACTGTACGTTATATGTACTCCTGAGTCCTGAGTCCTGCTCTCAGACTCTAATTGCTCCCCACTGTCAGTGTCTCCCCCACAAGTCAGATAATACAGTCACACTATCTCTCTCTATCACTTCAGCAAGTACTAGTAGTAGTAGTACTCCTCCTAATGCTCCCCAAATTACTACTGTGTCTCTCTCTGTCTCACTCTCTTCTCGAATCTCTATAAACGGAGAGGACGCCAGACACGTCCTCTCCCTATGAATCTCAATGCACGTGTGAAAAATGGCGGCGACGCGCGGCTCCTTATATAGAATCCGAGTCTCGCGATAGAATCCGAGCCTCGCGAGAATCCGACAGCGTGATGATGACGTTCGGGCGCGCTCGGGTTAACCGAGCAAGGCGGGAAGATCCGAGTCGCTCGGACCCGTGTAAAAAAACATGAAGTTCGGGCGGGTTCGGATTCCGAGGAACCGAACCCGCTCATCTCTACTATATAAGTCCAGTCCATTGCAGTGGTGCTGTGTTGTCCTGCATCAGTCCAGTGGTGGTGTCCCTGTGCTGCCATATATGTCCAGTGGTACTGCTATATATGTCCAGTGGTACTGCCGTATATGTCCATTGATCTTGCCGTATATGTCCAGCGGTACTTCCGTATATGTCCAGTGGTACTGGCGTATAAATCCAGTGATCCTGACGTATAATTCCAGTGATCCTGCCGTAAAAGTCCATTCCAGTGGTGCTCTCTTTTGCTGCATCAGTCCAGTGGTGGTGTCTTGTGCTGCCATAAGTCCAGTGGTGGTGTCCTGTGCTGTATATTATTTACTCTAAATAAAAGGTTTATATACATTACTTATATTATTATCCAAATTATTTTTACAGGGTTTGCCCTGTGTGGTGTAGGGGAATGCTCACCTGTGCTGCATATTATTATAATAGCTTCAAATAAAAGGGTTATTATTATCCAAATTAATTTTACAGGCTTTGCCCTGTGTGTGTTTGTTTTAGGGGTACGCTATTCTGTGCAACCAATATTGTGCGTGTATTACATCTGGGCAAATTTCAGCACGTCCCATGTTGTTTGTGCCGCACACTTGTGTCGCTTAGCTTAGTCATACAGCTACCTAATTGCTAGAGATGAGCGGGTTCGGTTCCTCGGAATCCGAACCCGCCCGAACTTCATGTTTTTTTTCACGGGTCCGAGCGACTCGGATCTTCCCGCCTTGCTCGGTTAACCCGAGCGCGCCCGAACGTCATCATGACGCTGTCGGATTCTCGCGAGGCTCGGATTCTATCGCGAGACTCGGATTCTATATAAGGAGCCGCGCGTCGCCGCCATTTTCACTCGTGCATTGAGATTGATAGGGAGAGGACGTGTCTGGCGTCCTCTCCATTAGAATAGAGATAGATTAGATAGAGAGAGAGAGATTGTGCAGAGTCGCAGACAGAGTTAGTTTACCACAGTCAGTGACCAGTGCAGTTGCTAGTTAACTTTTATTTAATATAATATATCCGTTCACTTCTCTCTGCTATATCCGTTCTCTGCCTGAAAAAAAAAACGATACACAGCACAGTCAGTCACACAGTGTGACTCAGTCTGTGTGCACTCAGCTCAGCCCAGTGTGCTGCACAGTCATCAATGTATAAATTAAAAGCTTATAATTAATTGTGGGGGAGACTGGGGAGCACTGCAGGTTGTTAGCAGGAGCCAGGAGTACAATTATATTAATTAACAGTGCACACTTTTGCTGCAGGAGTGGTGACCAGTGCCTGACCACCAGTATAGTATTGTTGTATACTACTAATATCTCTTTAAATATCAACCAGTCTATATTAGCAGCAGACACAGTACAGTGCGGTAGTTCACGGCTGTGGCTACCTCTGTGTCGGCACACGGCAGGCAGTCCGTCCGACCAGAATTGTATTATTTATTATTATATACCTACCACCTAACCGTGGTTTTTTTTTCATTCTTTATACCGTCATAGTGTCATCCTAATTGTTACGAGTATACTACTATCTCTTTATCAACCAGTGTACAGTGCGGTAGTTCACGGCTGTGGCTACCTCTGTGTCGGCACACGGCAGGCAGTCCGTCCGACCAGAATTGTATTATTTATTATTATATACCTACCACCTAACCGTGGTTTTTTTTTCATTCTTTATACCGTCATAGTGTCATCCTAATTGTTACGAGTATACTACTATCTCTTTATCAACCAGTGTACAGTGCGGTAGTTCACGGCTGTGGCTACCTCTGTGTCGGCACACGGCAGGCAGTCCGTCCGACCAGAATTGTATTATTTATTATTATATACCTACCACCTAACCGTGGTTTTTTTTTTCATTCTTTATACCGTCATAGTGTCATCCTAATTGTTACGAGTATACTACTATCTCTTTATCAACCAGTGTACAGTGCGGTAGTTCACGGCTGTGGCTACCTCTGTGTCGGCACACGGCAGGCAGTCCGTCCGACCAGAATTGTATTATTTATTATTATATACCTACCACCTAACCGTGGTTTTTTTTTTCATTCTTTATACCGTCATAGTGTCATCCTAATTGTTACGAGTATACTACTATCTCTTTATCAACCAGTGTACAGTGCGGTAGTTCACGGCTGTGGCTACCTCTGTGTCGGCACACGGCAGGCAGTCCGTCCGACCAGAATTGTATTATTTATTATTATATACCTACCACCTAACCGTGGTTTTTTTTTCATTCTTTATACCGTCATAGTGTCATCCTAATTGTTACGAGTATACTACTATCTCTTTATCAACCAGTGTACAGTGCGGTAGTTCACGGCTGTGGCTACCTCTGTGTCGGCACACGGCAGGCAGTCCGTCCGACCAGAATTGTATTATTTATTATTATATACCTACCACCTAACCGTGGTTTTTTTTTCATTCTTTATACCGTCATAGTGTCATCCTAATTGTTACGAGTATACTACTATCTCTTTATCAACCAGTGTACAGTGCGGTAGTTCACGGCTGTGGCTACCTCTGTGTCGGCACACGGCAGGCAGTCCGTCCGACCAGAATTGTATTATTTATTATTATATACCTACCACCTAACCGTGGTTTTTTTTTCATTCTTTATACCGTCATAGTGTCATCCTAATTGTTACGAGTATACTACTATCTCTTTATCAACCAGTGTACAGTGCGGTAGTTCACGGCTGTGGCTACCTCTGTGTCGGCACACGGCAGGCAGTCCGTCCGACCAGAATTGTATTATTTATTATTATATACCTACCACCTAACCGTGGTTTTTTTTTTCATTCTTTATACCGTCATAGTGTCATCCTAATTGTTACGAGTATACTACTATCTCTTTATCAACCAGTGTACAGTGCGGTAGTTCACGGCTGTGGCTACCTCTGTGTCGGCACACGGCAGGCAGTCCGTCCGACCAGAATTGTATTATTTATTATTATATACCTACCACCTAACCGTGGTTTTTTTTTCATTCTTTATACCGTCATAGTGTCATCCTAATTGTTACGAGTATACTACTATCTCTTTATCAACCAGTGTACAGTGCGGTAGTTCACGGCTGTGGCTACCTCTGTGTCGGCAGTCGGCAGGCAGTCCGTCCATCCATAATTGTATTATTATTATAATATATACCACCTAACCGTGGTTTTTTTATACCACCTAACCGTGGCAGTCCGTCCATAATTGTATACTAGTATCCAATCCATCCATCTCCATTGTTTACCTGAGGTGCCTTTTAGTTCTGCCTATAAAATATGGAGAACAAAAAAGTTGAGGTTCCAAAATTAGGGAAAGATCAAGATCCACTTCCACCTCGTGCTGAAGCTGCTGCCACTAGTCATGGCCGAGACGATGAAATGCCAGCAACGTCGTCTGCCAAGGCCGATGCCCAATGTCATAGTACAGAGCATGTCAAATCCAAAACACCAAATATCAGAAAAAAAAGGACTCCAAAACCTAAAATAAAATTGTCGGAGGAGAAGCGTAAACTTGCCAATATGCCATTTACCACACGGAGTGGCAAGGAACGGCTGAGGCCCTGGCCTATGTTCATGGCTAGTGGTTCAGCTTCACATGAGGATGGAAGCACTCAGCCTCTCGCTAGAAAACTGAAAAGACTCAAGCTGGCAAAAGCACCGCAAAGAACTGTGCGTTCTTTGAAATCCCAAATCCACAAGGAGAGTCCAATTGTGTCGTTTGCGATGCCTGACCTTCCCAACACTGGACGTGAAGAGCATGCGCCTTCCACTATTTGCATGCCCCCTGCAAGTGCTGGAAGGAGCACCCGCAGTCCAGTTCCTGATAGTCAGATTGAAGATGTCAGTGTTGAAGTACACCAGGATGAGGAGGATATGGGTGTTGCTGGCGCTGGGGAGGAAATTGACCAGGAGGATTCTGATGGTGAGGTGGTTTGTTTAAGTCAGGCACCCGGGGAGACACCTGTTGTCCGTGGGAGGAATATGGCCGTTGACATGCCAGGTGAAAATACCAAAAAAATCAGCTCTTCGGTGTGGAGGTATTTCACCACAAATGCGGACAACAGGTGTCAAGCCGTGTGTTCCCTTTGTCAAGCTGTAATAAGTAGGGGTAAGGACGTTAACCACCTCGGAACATCCTCCCTTATACGTCACCTGCAGCGCATTCATAATAAGTCAGTGACAAGTTCAAAAACTTTGGGTGACAGCGGAAGCAGTCCACTGACCAGTAAATCCCTTCCTCTTGTAACCAAGCTCACGCAAACCACCCCACCAACTCCCTCAGTGTCAATTTCCTCCTTCCCCAGGAATGCCAATAGTCCTGCAGGCCATGTCACTGGCAAGTCTGACGAGTCCTCTCCTGCCTGGGATTCCTCCGATGCATCCTTGCGTGTAACGCCTACTGCTGCTGGCGCTGCTGTTGTTGCCGCTGGGAGTCGATGGTCATCCCAGAGGGGAAGTCGTAAGCCCACTTGTACTACTTCCAGTAAGCAATTGACTGTTCAACAGTCCTTTGCGAGGAAGATGAAATATCACAGCAGTCATCCTACTGCAAAGCGGATAACTGAGGCCTTGGCATCCTGGGTGGTGAGAAACGTGGTTCCGGTATCCATCATTACTGCAGAGCCAACTAGAGACTTGTTGGAGGTACTGTGTCCCCGGTACCAAATACCATCTAGGTTCCATTTCTCTAGGCAGGCGATACCGAAAATGTACACAGACCTCAGAAAAAGAGTCACCAGTGTCCTAAAAAATGCAGCTGTACCCAATGTCCACTTAACCACGGACATGTGGACAAGTGGAGCAGGGCAGGGTCAGGACTATATGACTGTGACAGCCCACTGGGTAGATGTATGGACTCCCGCCGCAAGAACAGCAGCGGCGGCACCAGTAGCAGCATCTCGCAAACGCCAACTCTTTCCTAGGCAGGCTACGCTTTGTATCACCGCTTTCCAGAATACGCACACAGCTGAAAACCTCTTACGGCAACTGAGGAAGATCATCGCGGAATGGCTTACCCCAATTGGACTCTCCTGTGGATTTGTGGCATCGGACAACGCCAGCAATATTGTGTGTGCATTAAATCTGGGCCAATTCCAGCACGTCCCATGTTTTGCACATACCTTGAATTTGGTGGTGCAGAATTTTTTAAAAAACGACAGGGCCGTGCAAGAGATGCTGTCGGTGGCCAGAAGAATTGCGGGACACTTTCGGCGTACAGGCACCACGTACAGAAAACTGGAGCACCACCAAAAACTACTGAACCTGCCCTGCCATCATCTGAAGCAAGAAGTGGTAACGAGGTGGAATTCAACCCTCTATATGCTTCAGAGGTTGGAGGAGCAGCAAAAGGCCATTCAAGCCTATACAATTGAGCACGATATAGTAGGTGGAATGCACCTGTCTCAAGTGCAGTGGAGAATGATTTCAACGTTGTGCAAGGTTCTGATGCCCTTTGAACTTGCCACACGTGAAGTCAGTTCAGACACTGCCAGCCTGAGTCAGGTCATTCCCCTCATCAGGCTTTTGCAGAAGAAGCTGGAGGCATTGAAGGAGGAGCTAACACGGAGCGATTCCGCTAGGCATGTGGGACTTGTGGATGCAGCCCTTAATTCGCTTAACAAGGATTCACGGGTGGTCAATCTGTTGAAATCAGAGCACTACATTTTGGCCACCGTGCTCGATCCTAGATTTAAAGCCTACCTTGGATCTCTCTTTCCGGCAGACACAGGTCTGCTGGGGTTGAAAGACCTGCTGGTGACAAAATTGTCAAGTCAAGCGGAACGCGACCTGTCAACATCTCCTCCTTCACATTCTCCCGCAACTGGGGGTGCGAGGAAAAGGCTCAGAATTCCGAGCCCACCCGCTGGCGGTGATGCAGGGCAGTCTGGAGCGACTGCTGATGCTGACATCTGGTCCGGACTGAAGGACCTGACAACGATTACGGACATGTCGTCTACTGTCACTGCATATGATTCTCTCAACATTGATAGAATGGTGGAGGATTATATGAGTGACCGCATCCAAGTAGGCACGTCACACAGTCCGTACTTATACTGGCAGGAAAAAGAGGCAATTTGGAGGCCCTTGCACAAACTGGCTTTATTCTACCTAAGTTGCCCTCCCACAAGTGTGTACTCCGAAAGAGTGTTTAGTGCCGCCGCTCACCTTGTCAGCAATCGGCGTACGAGGTTACATCCAGAAAATGTGGAGAAGATGATGTTCATTAAAATGAATTATAATCAATTCCTCCGCGGAGACATTGACCAGCAGCAATTGCCTCCACAAAGTACACAGGGAGCTGAGATGGTGGATTCCAGTGGGGACGAATTGATAATCTGTGAGGAGGGGGATGTACACGGTGATATATCGGAGGGTGAAGATGAGGTGGACATCTTGCCTCTGTAGAGCCAGTTTGTGCAAGGAGAGATTAATTGCTTCTTTTTTGGGGGGGGTCCAAACCAACCCGTCATATCAGTCACAGTCGTGTGGCAGACCCTGTCACTGAAATGATGGGTTGGTTAAAGTGTGCATGTCCTGTTTTGTTTATACAACATAAGGGTGGGTGGGAGGGCCCAAGGATAATTCCATCTTGCACCTCTTTTTTCTTTTCTTTTTCTTTGCATCATGTGCTGATTGGGGTGGGTTTTTTGGAAGGGACACCCTGCGTGACACTGCAGTGCCACTCCTAGATGGGCCCGGTGTTTGGTCGGCCACTAGGGTCGCTAATCTTACTCACACAGCTACCTCATTGCGCCTCTTTTTTTCTTTGCGTCATGTGCTGTTTGGGGAGGGTTTTTTGGAAGGGACATCCTGCGTGACACTGCAGTGCCACTCCTAGATGTGCCCGGTGTTTGTGTCGGCCACTAGGGTCGCTAATCTTACTCACACAGTCAGCTACCTCATTGCGCCTCTTTTTTTCTTTGCGTCATGTGCTGTTTGGGGAGGGTTTTTTGGAAGGGCCATCCTGCGTGACACTGCAGTGCCACTCCTAGATGGGCCCGGTGTTTGTGTCGGCCACTAGGGTCGCTAATCTTACTCACACAGCTACCTCATTGCGCCTCTTTTTTTCTTTGCGTCATGTGCTGTTTGGGGAGGGTTTTTTGGAAGGGACATCCTGCGTGACACTGCAGTGCCACTCCTAGATGGGCCCGGTGTTTGTGTCGGCCACTAGGGTCGCTTATCTTACTCACACAGCGACCTCGGTGCAAATTTTAGGACTAAAAATAATATTGTGAGGTGTGAGGTATTCAGAATAGACTGAAAATGAGTGTAAATTATGGTTTTTGAGGTTAATAATACTTTGGGATCAAAATGACCCCCAAATTCTATGATTTAAGCTGTTTTTTAGTGTTTTTTGAAAAAAACACCCGAATCCAAAACACACCCGAATCCGACAAAAAAAATTCGGTGAGGTTTTGCCAAAACGCGTTCGAACCCAAAACACGGCCGCGGAACCGAACCCAAAACCAAAACACAAAACCCGAAAAATTTCAGGCGCTCATCTCTACTCATTGCACCACTTTTTCTTCTTAGCATGATGTGCTGTTTGGGGCCTAGTTTTTTTAAGTGTCATCCTGTCTGCAACTGCAGTGCCACTACTAGATGGGCCAGGTGTTTGTGCCACACGCTTGTGTCGCTTAGCTTAGTCATCCAGCTTCAGTACCTAAAAACAATATTGTGAGGTGTTCAGAATAGACTGGAAATGAGTGGAAATGAATGTTATTGAGGTTAATAATATCATAGGAGCAAAATTACCCCCAAATTCTGTAATTTTAGCTGTTTTTATGTTTTTTTCCAAAAATCATCCAGATCCAAAACCAAAACCAAAACCAAAACACGAAAGGGTGGTTTTGGCAAAACCAAGCTAAAACCAAAACAAGAGCGGGGAATTAGAACCAAAACCAAAACAAAAAACACGAAAAGTGCCCGCCGCACATCTCTAATTTCAAATATGAAAATTGAAAATGTGTTATTTACCAATTTATCACAATGTATTCATATTTAAAAAAAATGTCTAACACTTAGGAGTAGATGTACTCGGGGTAACTTTTTTTTTCTTTTATGCAACTTTCTATACGATTTGCAATCCAGAGATTTATTAAAAGCAAAACCTGACTTTAAAAAGTATATAATTTGCAAATTCACCTGCAGCAATGTGGATGTAGGAAATATGGCTGAAGAAGGCATTATGCCTGTGGTCACCACTTACCTTAGTTACTCAGCACTTCACTACCTGACTGAAAGGGCCTAGGATTCAAAAGCAGAGGATGGTCAGCGGCCTTTTAAAGAACAGCAGAGCCTATGCATTCCTTGGTTCATCCGTAGGTTGTTAAATCTCAATGCAGTGTATGATGGCGACATCGGGGGTCATTCCGAGTTGTTCGCTCGCTAGCAGATTTTAGCAGCATTGCACACGCTAGGCCGTCACCCTCTGGGAGTGTATCTTGGCTTAGCAGAATTGCGAACGAAAGATTAGCAGAATTGCGAATAGAAAATTCTTAACAGTTTCTGAGTAGCTCGAGACTTACTCCTACACTGCGATCAGCTCAGCACGTTTCGTTCCTGGTTTGACGTCACAAACACGCCCTGCGTTCGGTCAGCCACTCCCCCGTTTCTCCAGACAATCCCGCGTTTTATCCTGGCACGCCTGCGTTTTTCCGCACACTCCCAGAAAACGGTCAGTTTCCGCCCAGAAACACCCACACTCCGATCACTTCAACGATGGAAATTCTTTGTTCGGACGTGAGTAAATCTACTAAGTTTTGAGCTAAAATACTTAGCGCATGCGCACTGCGTACCATGCCCATGCGCATTTTCGCCTTAATCGCTCCGTTGCGAAAATCGGCAACGAGCGAACAACTCGGAATGACCCCCATTATACAGAAGTTCTGCCTCAACCATAATAATCCAATGAACCTGTATGACCTTGTCAAAACTCAGCTTTAGCCAGACACTGCATGGTCACGTGCTGTATTAGGCCAACACAAGCTGCTGGCTGCTCTAAAAAAAATTGCCACTGGCTACTTCTAGTCAGTCTCCTCTACAGTGGTTGGCAAATCACAAGCAAAGTTCTCCCATCTTTTCACCCAGGTGATGGCAGCCCTGAAGGCCCTCTCCTACAGTTCATCTGTATCTGCATCCCCAGCCAGCATCCATCGCCAGTCACAGTGGCACAACATACAGTAATGGTAACTTTCTATATTCTTACAGGCATGTCTAATGTTCTAAGAGCTATAGACTGCACATACATTGGGCTGAGATCACCAAAGAATACGGCTGACATTAACAAGAATTCTATAAATGTGTAGGGGGTGTGTGATGCAAAACGAAAAAAAATAATTGTACTGTAGTTGGCTATCCTGGGTCATGCCACAAAACTTTTATCCTCAGTCAGTCATCCCTCCATGATATATTTGAGGTTGAACAAATGACAGAGTAATGGCTGCTGGGTATATACTGTATTAGTTATAAATAGAATTCCAAACCCAATGTGTGTTTCACACTTTTACCCAAATTATATTTGTGTGTACATGGGCTTTGGCTATTGCTCCTGGCTGACTCCTTTGTCACTTCTACAGAATCCTGCAGAGCACAAGTATAATAAGACACACATTAGATAAAATTTTATATTTAATGATATAATACCTCCTTACAAATACGTGATTTCTCCTTATGTTTGTGCAATACAAAGAGTAATTGACATGTAACCTTTCACAGGTGTGTTGTCTTATGGTAAAAAATACTTTTAGATCACAGAGAGTTTCCTCTGGACAAAAATATTAAAGAAAGAACCCATACAGTATGACAATTCCTTATAATATTCTGGGAAAATTCCCCATATGGATAGATTGTCATATATAATGTTACATACAGTATCTTAAATACTATAAATGCAACTTGAAGTTATGTACAAATAGTAACCTTAATCACAAGATACAGTATGTTCAAATTATAAGTGAGAGAAATATACACAAGCGTATTTGCAGGTTAGATCCACACAGGTAATAATGATTGTAATTCAACAAATCACTATTTATGGTTCAACCCAGCCAGTATCCTGAACCAGTCAACAATTGTACAGTGAGGGGTTAAACTCCCGATGATACTCTCGTTGTGGAAGAGTTTAAACCTTACAGTTAACAGTACTGCATGTATTAAACATCAATATATGCAAAGTGCATACAGTAACAATTACAGTTGAGCGGGATCGGTTCTCTGCGAACCTAACCCGCCCGAACTTCACATCCTGAGCCCGGATTCGAGTCCGGCTGAGGACTTCGCCCCGGACTCGGAAAGTAGAACAAGGCAAAATGTCTTCATCCCATTGTTGGATTCTTGCGGGTTTTGGATTCCATATAAGGAGCCACGCATCGCCGCCATTTTCACTCCAGTCCTGGAGAGTGTAGCGAGAGGATGTGTCTCTCTCCTCAGTGTCTGTCTGTGCAGAAAAGTGGTGTGGTGACCTGCTCTTATGTGTTATTCCAGTGCTGTCTTGTGCTGCATCAGTCCAATCACAGGACACACCATATGTTCAGTGCTGCTGTATAAGTCCAGTGCAGTGGTGCTGTGTTGTGCTGCATCAGTACAGTGGTGGTGTCCTGTGCTGCCATAAGTCCAGTTGTGGAGTCCTGTGCTGCCATAAGTACAGTGCTGATGCTGTAAAAGTCCAGGGCAGTGGTGCTGTGTTGTGCTGCATCAGTAAAGTGGTGGTGTCCTGTGATGCCATAAGTCCAGTGCTGCTGCCGTATAAGTCATGGGGTACTGCCGTATAAATCAAGTCCAGTGGTACTGCCATATAAGTTCTTTGATACTGCCATAAAAGGCGAGTGATACTGCCGTAAAAGGCCAGTGATTCTGCCGTATAAGTCCAGTGATACTGCCGTATAAGTCCAGTGGAACTGCTGTATAATTCCAGTGAAACTGCCGTATAAGTCCAGTGATACTGCCGTATAAGTCCAGTGATACTGCTGTATAAATCCAGTGATACTGCCGCATAAGTCCAGTGATACTGCCGTATAAGTACAGTGGTACTGCCGTATACTTTCAGTGGTACTGCCGTATAAGTCCAGTGGTACTGCCGTATAAGTCCAGTGGTACTGCCGTATAAGTCCAGCAGTACTGCCGTATAAGTCCAGTGATACTGCCGTGTAGGACCAGTGGTATGTCTGTATAAGTCCAATCCAGTGGTACTGCTGTATAAGTCCTGTGATACTGCCGTATAAGTCCAGTGATACTGCCGTATAAGTCCAGTGGTACTGCCACATAAGTCCAGTCCAGTGGTACTTCCATATAAGTCCAGTGGTACTGCCGTATAAGTCCAGTGGTACTGCCACATAAGTCCAGTCCAGTGGTACTTCCATATAAGTCCAGTGGTACTGCCGTATAAGTCCAGTGGTACTGCCACATAAGTCCAGTCCAGTGGTACTTCCATATAAGTCCAGTGGTACTGCCGTATAAGTCCAGTGGTAATGCCGTATAAGTCCAGTGATAATGCCGTATAACTCCAGTGTTACTGAAGTATAGGTCCAGTGATACTGCCGTAAAAGTTCTTTGGGACTTCCGTATTAGTCCAGTAGTACTGCCGTATAAGTCCAGTGACACTGCTGCATAAGTACAGTCCAGTGGTACTGCTGTATAAGTCCAGTGTCACTGCCGTATAAGTCCAGTGATACTGCCATATAAGTCCAGCGGTACTGCCGTATAAGTCCAGCAGTACTGCCGTATAAGGCCAGTGATACTGCCGTATAAGGCCAGTGGTACTGCTGTATAAGTCCAGTGGTACTGCCATATAAGTCCAGTGATACTGCCACATAAGTCCAGTCCAGTGGTACTGCCATATAAGTCCAGTGGTACTGCCGTATAAATCCAGTGATACTGCCATATAAGTCCAGTGGTACTGCTGTATAAGTCCTGCGATACTGCCGTATAAGTCCAGTGGCGCTGCTGCATAAGTTCAGTCCAGTGGTACTGCCATATAAGTCCAGTGGTACTGCCATATAAGTCCAGTGATACTGCCGTATAAGTCCAGTGGTACGGCTCTATAAATCCAGTCCAGTAGTACTGCCATATAAGTCCAGTGGCACTGCCATATAAGTCCAGTCCAGGGGTAATGCCGTGTAAGTCCAATGATACTGTCATATAAGTCCAGTGATACTGCCGTATAAGTCCAGTGGTAATGCTGTATAAGTCCAGTGGTAATGCTGTATAAGTCCAGTAGTACTGCCATATAAGTCCAGTGGCACTGCCATATAAGTCCAGTCCATGGGTAATGCCGTGTAAGTCCAATGATACTGTCATATAAGTCCAGTGATACTGCCATATAAGTCCAGTGGTAATGCTGTATAAGTCCAGTGAAACTGCCTTATAAGTCCAGTAGTACTGCCATATAAGTCCAGTGGTACTGTCGTATAAGTGCAGTGGTACTGCCATATAAGTCCAGTAATACTGCCGTATAAGTTAAGTGATACTGCCATACAAGTCCAGTGATACTGCCATATAAGTCCACTGATACTGACTTATAAGTCCAGTGGTACTGCCGTATAAGTCCAGTGATATTGCCGTATAAGTCCAGCGGTACTGCCGTTTAAGTCCAGTGGTACTGCTGTATAAGTCCAGCTGAACTGTCGTATAAGTCCAGTGATATTGCTGTATAAGTCCTGTTGTACTGCCATATAAGTCCAGTGATACTGCTGTATACGTCCAGTGGTACTACCACATATGTCCAGTCCAGTGGACTGCCATATAAATCCAGTGTTACTGCCATATATGTCAAGTGGTACTGCCGTATTAGTCCAGTCATGGGATACTGCGTTTAAGTCCAGTGGTACTGCAGTATAAGTCTAATGATAATGCCGTATGCGTCCAGTGGTACTGCTTTATAAGTCCACTGATACTGCCATATAAGTCCAGTGATACTGCCGTATAAGGCCATTGATACTGCTGTATAAGTCCAGTGGTACTGCCGTATAAGTCCAGTGGTAAAGCCGTATAAGGCCAGTTCAGTGGAACTGCCGTATAAGTCCAGTGATACTGCCATATAAGTCCAGTGGTGCTGCCATATAAGTCCAGTGATATTACCGTATAAGTCTAGTGGTACTGCCGTAAAAGTTCAGTGATACTGCCATATAAGTCCAGTGGTGATGCTGTATAAGTCCAGTGTAGTGTTACTGCCTTATATGTTCAGTGAAACTGCCGTGTAAGTCCAGTGGTACTGCCATATATTTCCACTGGTACTGGCATATAAGTCCAGCGGTACTGACGAATAAGTCCAGTGATACTGCCGTATAAGTCCAGTTGTACTGCTTTATAAGTCCAGCGGTACTACAGTATAGGTCCAATGATACTGCTGTATCATTTCTGTGGTACTGCCATATAAATCCAGTGATACTGCCATATAAGTCCAGTGGTACTGCCACATAAGTCCAGTGATACTGCCATGTAAGTCCAGTGAAACCGCCGTATAAGTCCAGTGGTACTGCTGTATAAGTCCAGTGATATTACCGTATAAGTCTAGTGGTACTGCCGTAAAAGTCCAGTGGTGCTGATGTATAAGTCAAGATCAGTGGTACTGCCATATATGTCCAGTGATAGTGATATATAAGTCCAGTGGTACTGCTGTATAAGTCCAGTGGTACTGCCGTATAAATCCAGTGATACTGCCATATAAGTCCAGTGGTACTGCCACATAAGTCCAGTGATACTGCCATATAAGTCCAGTGAAACTGCCGTATAAGTCCAGTGGTACTGCTGTATAAGTCCAGTGATATTACCGTATAAGTCTAGTGGTACTGCAGTAAAAGTCCAGTGGTGCTGATGTATAAGTCAAGATCAGTGGTACTGCCATATATGTCCAGTGATAGTGATGTATAAGTCCAGTGGTACTGCTGTATAAGTCCAGTGGTACTGCCGTATAATTCCAGTCCAGTGGTACTGTCTTATAAGTCCAGTGATACTGTTGTATAAATCCAGTGGTACTGCTGTATAAGTCCAGTTGTACTGCCGTATAAGTCCAGTGATTCTGCCGTATAAGTCCAGTGGTACTGCTGTATAAGTCCAGTGATTCTGCTGTATAAGTCCAGTGGTACTGCCATATAAGTCCAGTGATACTGCCGTATAAATCCAGTGGTACTGCCATATAAGTCCTGTCCAGTGGTACTGCCATATAAGTCCAGTGGTACTGCCATATAAGTCCAGTCCAGTGGTACTGCCGTATAAGCCCAGTGGTACTGCCGTATAAGTCCAGTGGTACTGCCATATAAGTACAGGGTTACTTCCATATGAGTCCAGAGGTGCTGCTCTGTGCTGTATATTATTTTCTACAAATAAAGGGGTTATTAATATTTAACTCAATTATTTTTTACAGTGTTTGCCCTGTATGGTGTAGAGGTATGCTCTCCTGTGCCACATATTGTTATAATAATGGAAAACAAACATTTGGAGGATAAAATAGGGAAAGATCAAAAACCACTCCCTCCCGCTGATGCTGCCGCCGCTGCTGTTGTTGCTGCTGGGAGTCGACTGTCATCCCAGAGGGGAAGTTGGAAGACCACTTGTACTACTTCAACTAAGCAATTGACTGTCCAACAGTCCTTTGCGAGGAAGATGAAATATGACAGCAGTCACCCTGTTGCAAAGTGGATAACTGAGGCCTTGACAGCTATGTTGGTGTTAGACATGTGTCCGTTATCCGCCATTAGTGCAGTTGGATTTCGACAGTTGATGGAGGTAATGTGTCCCCAGTACCAAATCCCATCTAGATTCCACTACACAAGGAAAGCACTGGGACTGTACAGGGACATTAAGAAAAGTGTCCTCATTATCCTGATATGTGGACAAGTGGAGCATGGCAAACTAAGGACTACATGACTGTGACAGCCCACTGGGTAGATGTATTGTCTCCCGCAGCAACAAAAGCAGCGGCACCAGTTGCAGCATCTCACAAACGCCAGCTCGTTCCTAGGCAGGCTACGCTGTGTATCACCGGTTTCCGTAAGAGGCGCACTGCTGACAACCTCTTACGGAAACTGAGGGACATCATTGCACAATGGTCTCCTCCTTTTAGACTGTCCTGGGGATATTTGGTATTGTACAATGCCACCAATATTGTGCGTGCATTACATCTGGGCAAATTCCAGCACATCCCATGTTTTGCACATACAAGTAATTTGGTGGTGCAGAATTTTTTTTAAAAACAAAAGGGGCGTGCAGTAGATGCTGTGGTGGCCCAAAAAATTGTGAGCCACTTTCGACATTCAGCCACTGCATGACACTCCTAGATGGGCCAGGTGTTTGTGCCGCACACTTGTGTCGCTTAGCTTAGTCATACAGCAACCTCATTGCACCTCTTTTTTTTTCTTTGCATGATGTGCTTGTTTGGGGCCTATTTTTTAAATCTGCCATCCTGTCTGCCACTACAGTGCCACTCATAGATGGGCCAGGTGTTTGTGCCGCACACTTGTGCCACTTAGCTTAGCCATCCAACTACCTCATTGTACCTCTTTTTCTTCTTTGCACTATGTGCTCTTTGGGGCCGAGTTTTTAAAAGTGCCATAATGGCTGCCACTGCAGTGCCACTCTTAGATGGGCCAGGTGTTTGTGCAGCCCACTTGGGTCGCTTAGCATAGTTATCCAGTGACCTCGGTGCAACCTTTTGGCCTAAAAAATAAGATTTTACTCTCCGGTAAATCTATTTCTCGTAGTCCGTAGTGGATGCTGGGAACTCCGTAAGGACCATGGGGAATAGCGGCTCCACAGGAGACTGGGAACAACTAAAAGAAAGCTTTTAGACTACCTGGTGTGCACTGGCTCCTCCCACTATGACCCTCCTCCAAGCCTCAGTTAGGATACTGTGCCCGGAAGAGCTGACACAATAAGGAAGGATTTTGAATCCCGGGTAAGACTCATACCAGCCACACCAATCACACCGTATAACTTGTGATACTATACCCAGTTAACAGTATGAAATATAACTGAGCCTCTCAACAGATGGCTCAACAATAACCCTTAGTTAGGCAATAACTACATACAAGTATTGCAGACAATCCGCACTTGGGATGGGCGCCCAGCATCCACTACGGACTACGAGAAATAGATTTACCGGTGAGTAAAATCTTATTTTCTCTGACGTCCTAGTGGATGCTGGGAACTCCGTAAGGACCATGGGGATTATACCAAAGCTCCCAAACGGGCGGGAGAGTGCGGATGACTCTGCAGCACCGAATGAGAGAACTCAAGGTCCTCCTCAGCCATGGTATCAAATTTGTAGAATTTAGCAAACATGTTTGCCCCTGACCAAGTTGCAGCTCGGCAAAGTTGTAAAGCCGAGACCCCTCGGGCAGCCGCCCAAGATGAGCCCCTTTCCTCGTGGAATGGGCTTTACTGATTTAGGATGCGGCAATCCAGCCGCAGAATGCTCCAGCTGAACTGTGCTACAAATTCAGCGAGCAATAGTCTGCTTAGAAGCAGGAGCACCTATTTTGTTGGGTGCCTACAGGATAAAAAGCGAGTCAGTTTTCCTGACTCCAGCCGTCCTGGAAATATAAATTTTTAAGGCCCTGACTACGTCCAGTAACTTGGAATCTTCCAAGTCCCTAGTAGCCGCAGGCACTACAATAGGTTGGTTCAAGTGAAAAGCTGATACCACCTTAGGGAGAAACTGGGGACGAGTCCTCAATTCTGCCCTATCCATATGGAAAATCAGATAAGGGCTTTTACATGACAAAGCCGCCAATTCTGACACACGCCTGGCCGAAGCCAAGGCCAATAACATGACACTTTCCACGTGAGATATTTCAAATCCACAGTTTTAAGTGGCTCAAACCAATGTGATTTTAGGAAACTCAACACCACGTTGAGATCCCAAGGTGCCACAGGAGGCACAAAAAGGGGGCTGAATATGTAGCACTCCCTTTACAAATGTCTGAGCTCCAGGCAGTGAAGCCAGTTCTTTCTGGAAGAAAATCGACAGAGCCGAAATCTGGACCTTAATGGAACCCAAGTTTAGGCCCATAGTCACTCCTGACTGTAGGAAGTGCAGAAAACGACCCAGCTGAAATTCCTCTGTTGGGGCCTTCCCGGCCTCACACCACGCAACATATTTTCGCCAAATACGGTGATAATGGTTTGCGGTTACTTCTTTCCTGGCTTTTATCAGCGTAGGAATGACTTCCTCCGGAATGCCTTTTTCCTTTAGGATCCGGAATTCAACCGCCATGCCGTCAAACGCAGCCACGGTAAGTCTTGGAACAGACAGGGCCCCTGCTGTAGCAGATCCTGTCTGAGCGGTAGAGGCCATGGGTCCTCTGATATCATTTCTTGAAGCTCTGGGTACCAAGCTCTTCTTGGCCCATCCGGAACCACGAGTATCGTTCTTACTCCTCGTTTTCTTTTTATTCTCAGTACCTTTGGTATGAGAGGCAGATGAGGGAATACCTAAACCGACTGGTACACCCACGGTGTCACTAGAGCGTCCACAGCTATTGCCTGAGGGTCCCTTGACCTGGCGCAATATCTAGTTTTTTGTTTAGGCGGGACGCCATCATGTCCACCTGTGGCCTTTCCCAACGGTTTACCAACAGTTGGAAGATTTCTGGATGAAGTCCCCACTCTCCCGGGTGTAGGTCGTGTCTGCTGAGGAAGTCTGCTTCCCAGTTGTCCACTCCCGGAATGAACACTGCTGACAGTGCTAAGACGTGATTTTCCGCCCATCGGAGAATCCTTGTGGCTTCTGCCATCGCCATCCTGCTTCTTGTGCCGCCCTGGCGGTTTACATGGGCGACTGCCGTGATGTTGTCTGATTGGATCAGTACCGGCTGGTTTTGAAGCAGAGGCCTTGCCAGACTTAGGGCATTGTAAATGGCCCTCAGTTCCAGAATATTTATGTGTAGGGACGACTCCTGACTTGACCAAAGTCCTTGGAAATTTATTCCCTGTGTGACTGCCCCCCAGCCTCGAAGGCTGGCATCTGTGGTTACCAGGACCCAGTCCTGTATGCCGAATCTGCGGCCCTCTTGAAGATGAGCACTCTGCAGCCACCACAGTAGAGATACCCTGGTCCTTGGAGACAGGGTTATCAGCCGATGCATCTGAAGATGCGATCCCGACCACTTGTCCAAGAGGTCCCACTGAAAGGTTCTTGCATGGAACCTGCCGAATGGAATTTTGCTTCGTAAGAAGCTACCATTTTTCCCAGGACTCGTGTGCAGTGATGCACCGATACCTGGTTTGGTTTCAGGAGGTCTCTGACTAGAGATGACAGCTCCTTGGCTTTCTCCTGCGGGAGAAACACTTTTTTCTGTTCTGTGTCCAGAACCATCCCCAGGAACAGTAGGCGTGTGGTAGGAACCAGCTGTGACTTTGGAATGTATAGAATCCATCCGTGCTGTTGTAGCACTTCCCGAGATAGTGCTACTCCGACCAACAACTGCTCCTTGGACCTCGCCTTTATAAGGAGATCGTCCAAATACGGGATAATTAAAACTCCCTTTTTTCGAAGGAGTATCATCATTTCTGCCATTACCTTGGTAAAGACCCTCGGTGCCGTGGACAGTCCAAATGGCAGTGTTTGGAATTGGTAATGGCAATCCTGTACCACAAATCTGAGGTACTCCTGGTGAGGATGGTAAATGGGGACATGTAGGTAAGCATCCTTGATGTCCAGGGATACCATGTAATCCCCCTCCTCCAGGCTTGCAATAACCGCCCTGAGCGATTCCATCTTGAACTTGAATTTTTTTATGTATGTGTTCAAGGATTTCAAATTTAACATGGGTCTCACCGAACCGTCCGGTTTCGGTACCACAAACAGTGTGGAATAGTAACCCCGTCCTTGTTGAAGTAGGGGCACCTTGACTATCACCTGCTGGGAATACAGCTTGCGAATTGCCTCTAGCACAGCCTCCCTGCCTGAGGGAGTTGTCGGCAAGGCAGATTTGAGGAAACGGCGGGGGGGAGATGCCTCGAATTCCAGCTTGTACCCCTGAGATACTACCTGAAGGATCCAGGGATCCACCTGTGAGCGAGCCCACTGATCGCTGAAATTTTTGAGGCGGCCCCCCACCGTAACTGGCTACGCCTGTGGAGCCCCCGCGTCATGCGGTGGACTCAGAGGAAGCGGGGGAAGAATTTTGATTCTGGGAACTGGCTGACTGGTGCAGCTTTTTCCCTCTTCCCTTGTCTCTGTGCAGAAAAGAAGCGCCTTTGACCCGCTTGCTTTTCTGAAGCCGAAAGGACTGTACCTGATAATACAGTGCTTTCTTAGGCTGTGATGAAACCTGAGGTAAAAAATTTTCTTCCCAGCTGTTGCTGTGGATACGAGGTCCCAGAGACCATCCCCAAACAATTCCTCACCCTTATAAGGCTCTATGTGCCTTTTAAAGTCAGTATCACCTGTCCAGTGTCGGGTCTCTAATACCCTCCTGACAGAATGGACTTTGCATTAATTCTGGATGCCAGCCGGCAAAATATCCCTCTGTGCATCCCTCATATATAATACGACGTCTTTAATATGCTTGCAAAATAGTATCCCTGTTTGACAGGGTCACAGACCACGCTGCAGCAGCACTATCTGCAGGTCTCAGTTTAGTACCTGAGTGTGTAAATACAGGCTTCAGGATAGCCTCCTGCTTTTTATCAGCAGGTACCTTCAAAGTGGCCGTATCCTAAGACGGCAGTGCCACCTTTTTTGACAAACGTGTGAGCGCCTTATCCACCCTAGGGGATATCTCCCAGCGTCACTTATCCTCTGGCGGGAAAGGGTACGCCATCAGTAACTTTTTAGAAATTACCAGTTTCTTATCGGGGGAACCCACGCTTTTTCACACTTCATTCACTCATTTGATGGGGGAACAAAACACTGCCTGCTTTTTCTCCCCACACATAAAACCCTTTTTTAGTGGTACTCGGGTTAATGTCAGAAATGTGTAACACATTTTTTATTGCCGGGATCATGTAACGGATGTTCCTAGTGGATTTTGTATATGTCTCAACCTCGTCGACACTGGAGTCAGACTCCGTGTCGACATCTGTGTCTGCCATCTGAGGGAGCGGGCGTTTTTGAGCCCCTGATGGCCTTTGAGACGCCTGGGCAGGCGCGGCTGAGAAGCCGGCTGTCCCACAGCTGTTACGTCATCCAGCCTTTTATGTAAGGAGTTGACACTGTCGGTTTATACCTTCCACCTATCCATCCACTCTGGTGTCGGCCCCACAGGGGGCGACATCACATTTATCGGCATCTGCTCTGCCACCACATAAGCCTCCTCATCAAACGTGTCGACACAGCCGTACCGACACACCGCACACACACAGGGAATGCTCTGACTGAGGACAGGACCCCACACAGCCCTTTGGGGAGACAGAGAGAGAGTATGCCAGCACACACCAGAGCGCTATATAATTTAGGGATTAACACTATATTGAGTGAATTTTTCCCAATAGCTGCTTGTATATACAATATTGCGCCTAAATTTAGTGCCCCCCCTCTCTTTTTAACCCTTTGAGCCTGAAAACTACAGGGGAGAGCCTGGGGAGCTTTCTTCCAGCTGCACTGTGAAGATTAAATGGCGCCAGTGTGCTGAGGGAGATAGCTCCGCCCCTTTTCCGCAGACTTTTCTCCCGCTTTTTTATGGATTCTGGCAGGGGTATTTATCACATATATAGCCTCTGGGGCTATATATTGTGATATATTTGCCAGCCAAGGTGTTTTTATTGCTGCTCAGGGCGCGCCCCCCCAGCGCCCTGCACCCTCAGTGACCGGAGTGTGAAGTGTGTATGAGGAGCAATGGCGCACAGCTGCAGTGCTGTGCGCTACCTTGGTGAAGACTGATGTCTTCTGCCGCCGATTTTCCGGACCTCTTCTTGCTTCTGGCTCTGTAAGGGGGACGGCGGCGCGGCTCCGGGAGCGAACACCAAGGCCAGTTCCATGCGGTCGATCCCTCTGGAGCTAATGGTGTCCAGTAGCCTAAGAACCCCAAGCTAGCTGCAAGCAGGTAGGTTCGCTTCTTCTCCCCTTAGTCCCTCGATGCAGTGAGCCTGTTGCCAGCAGGTCTCACTGTAAAATAAAAAACCTAAAATAAACTTTCTTTCTAGGAGCTCAGGAGAGCCCCTAGTGCAGCTATTTTCAACCGCTGTGCCGCGGCACACTAGTGTGCCGTGAGCGGTCTCTAGGTGTGCCGCCGCCCGCCAGGGAGATCCGCTGCCACTAGCCAGAGAGACCAGCCAGCCGCCCGCCACCCGCCGCAATCAATAGCCGGCTCAGGCAGCGCAGCCAGCGCTGTGCACTTCCGCGAGCGGCCTGTGACCTATTGTGACTCATAGATCACGCAGGCCACGTCGCATTCCTTCCTGGAGTGCCCGCCCGCCTACTGGTCAGTGCTGCTCGTCAATCCGTGCTGCCTTCTCAGCGCTCATCGTAGTTGCAGGTATACAGTATATATTTAAAAACAAACAAACATGAATTTGTGTGTGGAATTACTGTAGGTGTTTGGATGCAAGTACAATGTCAGAAAATACGGGGGGCGCGGACAGGCAGTGAGTGGAATTATTATGGGGGCAGTGAGTGGAATTATTATGGGGCAGGGAGTGGAATTATTATGGGGCAGGGAGTGGAATTATTATGGGGCAGGGAGTGCAATTATTATGGGGCAGGGAGTGGAATTATTATGGGGGCAGGGAGTGGAATTACTATGTGGAGCAGCATGTGGAATTACTGGGGGAGAAGTGTGTACCATTATTATAAAATTGATATGTTTTATGTTTTATCGACAAACGGGATGCTGGCTGTAAGTATACCGACAGCGGCTTCCCGTCTGTTGGAATCCCAGCAGTGAGTACCCTCGCGGGCTCGCTGCGCTCACCACACTTCAAGCCCGGTGGCTTGCTTAGCTCACCACAGGTTATATTCCCACTCAGTTTATGGCGTGGACCCACCAACCCGAGTGGGAATACCCTGAAGAGGTCGGGATTCCACTTTTTCCACTTTCACTGGCTGTCGGTATTCCGGCTTCGGTCTCCTGAATGCCGGAATCCCGACAGCCGGTATTTTAACTGCATCCCATTATTATAAATCTGTGGGGGTGGAAGCATTTTTTTTTTTATTACCGCAGTACCCAATGTATTTGTATTACTTTGGGGGCCAATGTGTTTGTGCTACTGTGGTGGCCAGTGTGTCTGTTTAATTACTATGGGGGCCAATGTTTTTTTCCCCCCGTGTGGCACTGATGGTGTGCCTTGGCAATTTTAAAGTCTTGCCGGTGTGCCGCGAGTTGAAAAAGGTTGAAAATCACTGCCCTAGTGTGCATCCAGCTCGGCCGGGCACAGAAATCTAACCGAGGCTTGGAGGAGGGTCATAGTGGGAGGAGCCAGTGCACACCAGGTAGTCTAAAAGCTTTCTTTTAGTTGTGCCCAGTCTCCTGCGGAGCCGCTATTCCCCATGGTCCTTACGGAGTTCCCAGCATCCACTAGGACGTCAGAGAAACAATATTGTGAGGTGTAAGGTGTTCAGAATAGACTGGAAATGAGTGGAATTTAATGTTATTGAGCTTAATAATACCGCAGGATCAAAAGTACACCAAAAATTCTGTGATATTAGCTGTTTTTATGTTTGTTTGTTTTTTTTTTCAAAAATTCATTCAGATCCAAAAACCAAAACCCGAAAGGGTGGTTTTAGCAAAACCAATCCAGATCTAAAACATGAGCGACGATCCAGATCCAAAACCAAAACACAAAACATGAAAAGTGCCCACCGCACATCTCTAGTAACAATTCACATGTTTTACAGAGAGGGAAACATAATTATAACAATTAAGATTAGCATATATTGTGTCAGAAGGTGGATGTTTGCGCCTTCATAAGTATCCATTGATCAGGCTGTCTGGTCTGCTTTTAGTGAGAAAATGGTGATTGCAAAAAAAACAGTACATAAATTCAGAAAATTCGATTCCAGATACCTTGTTGTGTAAAATCTATATGTATCTAATGAAAGTAAGAGGTATTGATTCAGCCCAGTGATCCCAGAACTTCTACTGCAATCTCATGTGTTAAGAACAACAGGGAATGAGTGGTGAGAGAGTCTCCAAGCTGAGACAGAGTTGAAGAAAGTAGTGGTGCTTTTTTCTGTTGCAGGCGGTGCACACAGCCAGACCCCTGATGTCATAAAGAGATTGCAGGGAGTCCTGTTTGTCCATACCTGAATGAGAGATTGCTGAAAGAGATAGAAAATACCTTATAGGTTTGGGGGAGCTGTAGGTGGTGATAGTTCAATCCAGTGCATACAGTACAGGCTGAATGCCGGAACCTGTATGTGCACCACGGGAATTCCGGAAATGACGTGACATACCCCTTTCACCGTATCCGAGGACTTGCTCAGGCCTCCTGTGAGCAATGGTGTTTTGGTTCCTGCGCACTGAGTGTGGGTTGTTTCGGCGAGCTGCTGCACTTTAAGGTGGGCGTCTTAAGGTTACAATAGTGATATGGGAAATGCTGCGCTTAACCTACTCTGTGTGATTTAATAAAGTTTCTGGGGCACTTTCATTAAATCACACAGAGAAGGCTGAGCGCAGCATTTCCCATATTACCCCTGTGAGCAAGCCCTTGGATAGGGAAAAACATACATCACGTCACTTTGGAATACCCATGGTGCACAGATGGGTCCCAGCATATGGTTCAGCTACTATTTATAGTAAGTGAATGCAAGAAAAATAGATCTCATACCCGCGCTCCAACTCAGTAGTGCTGCGGCGCCTGCTGGAATGGTCACCTCCAAAAAGGTCCACAATAAAAGTTTCACAATTTGCAGACGCGCGCTCCTTCTGGAATAGCTCAGGATGTATGACCACAGCAATTCTTCCAACAGTCCTAAAATCTTTAGATCAAATGTGGTTCATCTCCAGAATATTATCTCCCCTTATCCATATCCTTAAACAGAACAAAAATGGGGGATAATAGTGAAGTACAGTTTATTAAGATAATACAGTAAAACAGCTCCAATAAAATAAATCCACTACAATTCTAGGTCAAGGTGTGCGTACCAAAATACTTGGGGTGTCATAAGGGGTGTAGTATGGTATGCCGGCGGCCGGGCTCCCGGCGACCAGCATACCGGCGCCAGTAGCCCGACTGCTGGCATACCGACAGTATGGCGAGCGCAAAGGAGCCCCTTGCGGGCTCGCTGCGCTCACCACCCTGCGGGCACGGTGGCATGCTACAACGCTATTTATTCTCCCTCCAGGGGGGGTCGTGGACCCCCACAAGGGAGAATAGCTGTCGGTATGCCGGGTGTCGGGATCCCGGCGCCGGTATACTGTGCGCCGGGATCCCGACATTCGGCATACTGAAGACCACCCGTCATAAGATGCCCACCCAATAGCACACGTAGGGGGTAATTCTGAGTTGATCGCAGCAGGAACTTTGTTAGCAGTTGGGCAAAACCATGTGCACTGCAGGGGAGGCAGATATAACGTGCAGAGAGAGATAGATTTGGGTGTGGTGAGTTCAATCTGCAATCTAAATTGCAGTGTAAAAATAAAGCAGCCAGTATTTACCCTGCACAGAAACAAAATAACCCACCCAAATCTAACTCTCTCTGCAAATGTTATATCTGCCCCCCTGCAGTGCACATGGTTTTGCCCAACTGTTAAAAAATTTCCTGCTGCAATCAACATGGAATTACCCCCGTAGTCGGTCTGCAGTCAGTCTGTCCTAGATACAACCAACGCATTTCTGCTCCTGAGAGCCTTTTTTAAGGTGTGTGGTGGACTGGATAATCCCTGGGCATTTAAAACCATAGGTGTGGTATCATTGGTCCAGACTGCTCAGACCCTAATTAGTCCGTATTAGTTTATAGTTTCCTAAGACAGGCCACTTGAAATTATTAATATATACACTATAATACACTGTCTACATCCGTATATCCAATACATTTATTTAAATAGCTTAAATGTTTTAAAAACCGCTCGTGCATTCCACCTGGAATGCAAACACCCGCTTCCTCTCGTCGTCCACTCTCTCTGGCGGCGGAAGCGCATCATTGTACTTCCATCTCCTGGAACGCGTGAATCTCATGCGTTCCATAACTCTGTTCGGAAGTGGAGGTAACAGCGGCTTTGCAGGTGGAACGCACAGTCCCCTTTGTGTTCCACCGGATACTTCCTCCCTTTGTAACTTTCATTTAAAAACCCTTAATGGGGACACATTTATATTATAAATATATTATTACATCATATTATAAAGTGCTTAGTGCATATTGAAAAGATCATATATATTATACAAACATTTAGGAAGAATACCATAAAAAACTAATTTCTGTGCTTGTTCAAACACCCATGATTGGGACACAATTACCATTTAGGTATATGAATAGTCCCACTTGAACATGTCTCATTCTATTAAAAGGTGCTTGATACATACTAAAAAAAAGGTCACTTGTACTGCACAAATAGTTAGGATAAATACCATTAAAAACTCATTTGTGTACCTCAATCTTTACCATATGAAATAATTATTACCCATATAAGAAACGTATTGCTTTTGTGGAAGACATATTAAATGAATAACCTTAAAAACTAATAAATGAAAGAAACCATTTAAGTTCAAAATCTAAATTAAGTCATTTAGGTGCCAAAGTTCCCATATTAAAAATCAATTTCATCTCAGTTTGTGCCAAATTTTCCTCTATATTACGCTTACGCCAATGGCTTTGAACCAATTTTATACCAATCACTTTATCTACTTTATTTAGTTCTGAGGGATTATTTTTATGTACTTCCCTGAAATGCTTGGAGACTGAGTGATTTTCATATCCCTTTTTGATGTTTCGAATGTGTGACCAACGTTCTTTCAACGGTCTAGAGGTGCGCCCAATATACTGTAGACCGCAACTATATTCCATTAAAAAAACACAATTTTTAGTGATGCCAGTTATAAAATTGTTGATAGTATAAACCGTCCTTGTCATTTATTTAAAATCTTCAATTTTACTGGACTGATTATTGTGTGTTCTGCACATCTGTCATAAACCGCACATATGAAATCCTTTAGTTTTTATTCGTCCTGATTTTTTGGGGGGAATGGCACTTTTAACTAATTTCTGTCTTAAATTAGGAGCTCTTCTATAGATAAATTTGGGATTCTGTGATATAAATGTTTCTAAAATGGGGTGTCTTCTTAATAGATGCCAATGTTTCCTTATAATGGTCTCAACTTCCTTATGTTGACCATTATATGTTGTAATGAATGGTAGGACTATATCTTTATTTTCATCTCTTGCTCTTATTCTGAGAAGATCAGCCCTATCCAGTTGCTGAATTTCCTCAATATAGTTTTTTATCTGATGTCCATTGTAACCCTTAGGTACAAACTTGTTCTTCAGGACTTTAGATTGTGTTCTAAAGACCTCCACATCTGTGCAATTTCTCCAGATTCTTCTAATTTGACCCTTTGGCACATCCAAATTGGATCAACAATGTGCCAAAAGGACAAATTAGAAGAATGGTGGAACGCACGAGCGGTTTTAAAACATTTAAGCTATTTAAATAAATGTATTGGATATACGGATGTATACAGTGTATTATAGTGTATATATTAATAAGTTCAAGTAGCTTGTCTTAGGAAACTATAAACTAATATGGACTAATTAGGGTCTGAGCAGTCTGGACCAATGATACCACACCTAAGGGTTTAAATGCCCAGGGATTATCCAGTCCACCACACACCCTGAAAAAGGCTCTCAGGAGCAGAAACGCGTTGGTGGTATCTAGGACAGACTGACTGCAGACCGACTACGTGAATGAAGCTGCCTGGCCAGCGATAAAAGATTGCTGAAATCCCAGGAGATACCTGAGTAACCTTACATGAGCGCTATTCGGTTGGCAACCTATGACACCCCACATATTTTGGTATGCACATCTTGACCTAGAATTGTGGTGGATTTATTTTATTGGAGCTGTTTTACTGTATTATCTTAATAAACTGTACTTCACTATTATCCCCCATTTTTGTTCTGTTTGAAGGATATGGACAAGGGGAGATAATATTCTGGAGATGAACCACATTTGATCTAAAGATTATAGGACTGTTGGAAGAATCGCTGTGGTCATACATCCTGAGCTATTCCAGAAGGAGCACGCGTCTGCAAATTGTGAAACTTTTACAGTAAGTGGCCCATAATATAATGTCATACTACTCATACTTACTACTGTTTCATAACCTCCCTTTCCACAGTTTTCAATGTGGGAAATGTAAAAACATGACTCTTGAAAAGTTAATCATACTTAAAGCATTAACATGTATAAATATGAAGCAAACACTACAGTATTTATGAGTAATTCACATTTAAAAAGCATCAGTGTACAAGGTACTTTCTCAAAACTAGAAGGTGCACCCATATAACAAAAAAATACAAATATGAAGGGCAACAACAACAATAATAATAATAATATATGTAGAAAACTAGCCATTTATGTGGCAAAATAAAATGTGCAATGCATGTTTTCATTTATCCTTTCAGGATGTTGACCAGGAGGGGATCTTCAAGGCTTTTCTGCATATATCCACCTCTTGTGCAAAGTTCCCATCTGGTGATGATGATGTGGGTAAACTAGTAGGTGGAGTGCTGGTTGTTGAAGAACTAGCATTTGTCTCAGGTATGCGGGCAATCAATTAAGGACCTAAGGCAAGCACATTAGTAACACTAAATAAATAACACAGATAAAAGAAACAGAAAAATAAATACTACAGTACACTAGCAGTAACAATACAATAACCACAAACACACCACAACATCACACATATAAACCCTAACAAAGCAACAGATAAAAAGAAAAGACAACTTACTGTACATGTACACCAATCTTTTTCTCACACCCAATAACTTATCTAAACACTGTCCTCTCTCTGTCACAAAACAGAAATGTCCAGGCTTTTTCAGCCATGTGCTGTCTCAACTGTCCAGGATTCAGGTGACCAGATTATCCAGGGACTTGGCTGGCACACACACAGATGCACATACCTGTGAAAGATTTAGACTTTCCCTATTACAGAAACAGCAGTCCTCTTTGCAAATCCTCTGTGTGCATAATACTAGAGTTCCCTCCAATATCAGTCATGGGTGCAGCCATGACAGTGTGGGTCAGCTAACCAGTCTCCAATTGGGAGCTAGCCTGCAGTCAGGCCAGGTGCTAGACTGGAGAGGCACTCTCCCTGCTCTGCATCCCTGTGCTGAACTGATGTCCCTGCTGCTGCTGGCTGCAACGCCTATCACACTCTATGACAGGCAGCAGTGCCGGCAGCGCAGTGTGCAGAACTAAAAGGGGGTGGAGCTACATGGGATTAAAGGGCAGGGCTACACAGGACCAGGCTGCAGCAGCCTACTACACATGAGGATGAGCTGCTACTGCTACTGCTACAGCTCCGGCCTGCCAGACTTCCTTAGGTAAGTGGATGGAAAGAGAGTGAGTGCAAGAGTGTGTGTGTCTGTGTATACAGTTTCTTTGTATATGTATGTGTGTGTATGTGTGGCTGTGTATGTGTGTAATGTATGTACAGTATGTGTGTGAATGTGTATGTGGTGTGTGTGTATCTGTGTGTGTATGTGTGACTGTGCGGCATAATATGTGTAAGCGTCACTGCTATAGTGGGCGTTATGTGTGTAAGCGTCACTGCTACAGGAGGCATTCCATGTGTAAGCATGACTGGTACAGTGGGCATTATGTGTGGAAGCATCACTGGTACAGGGGGGTTACGTGTCTAAGCATCAGTGGTACGAGGGGGGTTACGTGTGGAAGCATCACTGCTACAGGCAGCGTTAGTGTGTAAGTTTCACTGGTACAGGGGGTTACGTGTGTAAGCGTCACTGGTACATGGATCATTACATGTGTAAGCATAACTGGTACAGGGGGGGTTTTGTGTGTAAGTGTCACTGTTACAGGGGGCGATAGGTGTGTAAGCGTCACTGGTACAAGGAGCATTACATGTGTAAGCTTCACTGCTACAGGGGCATTACATGTGTAAGCGCACTGCTACAGGGCACGTTACGTGTGTAAGCATCACTGCTACAAGGGGTGTTGCATCTGTAAGTGGCACTGCTACAGGGGGCATTATGTGAGTAAGCATCACTGCTACAGGGGACGTTACATGTGTAAGCATCAATGCTACAGGGGACGTTACGTGTTTAAGCGTCACTGGTACAGGGGGCGTTACGTGTGTAATTGTCACTGGTTTAGGGGGTATTACATGTAAGCGTCACTGGTACAGGGGGCTTTATATGAGTAAGCGTCACTACTGCAGGGGGCGTTACATGTGTAAGCATCACTACTACAGGAGGTGTTGTGTATAAGTGGCACTACTACAGGGAGCATTGGGGATCATTCCGAGTTGTTCGCTCGCTAGCAGATTTTAGCAGCATTGCACACGCTAGGCCGCCGCCCTCTGGGAGTGTATCTTAGTTTAGCAGATTTGCGAACGAAAGATTAGCAGAATTGTGAATAGAAATTTCTTAGCAGTTTCTGAGTAGCTCGGGACTTACTCCTACACTGCGATCAGCTCAGCCCGTTTCGTTATTGGTTTGACGTCACAAACACGCCCTGTGTTCTGCCAGCCACTCCACCGTTTCTCCAGAAACTCCCACGTTTTATCCTGGCACGCCTGCGTTTTCTGCACACTCCCACAAAATGGTCAGTTTCCGCCCAGAAACACCCACTTCCTGTCAATCACACTCCGATCACTTCAACGATGAAAATTCTTCGTTCGGACGTAAGTAAATCTACTAAGTTTTGTGCTAAAATACTTAGCGCATGCGCACTGCGTACCATGCGCATGCACATTTTTGCCTTAATCACTCCGTTGCGAAAATCGGCAACGAGCGAACAACTCGAAATGACCCCCATTGTGTGTAAGCGGCATTGCTACAGGGGGCATTGTGTGTATAAGCACCACTACTAAAGGAAGCGTTGTGTGTATAAGCATCAATTCCACAGGGGGCACTGTGTGTAAGTGGCATTACTACAGGGTTGCGTTACATGTGTAAGCGTCACTACTACAGGGGACATTACATGTGTAAGCATCACTACTACAGTAGGTGTGGTGTATAAGTAGCACTACTACAGGGGGCATTGTGTGTAAGCGGCACTGCTACAGGGGGCATTGTGTGTATAAGCACTACTACTAAAGGAAGCGTTGTGTGTATAAGCAGCACTACCACAGGGGGCATTGTGTGTAAGCTGAATTACTACAGGGTAGCATTACATGTCTAAGCGTCACTACTACAGGGTGCATTATGTATGTAAGCATCACTACTACAGGGTGCGTTACATGTGTAAGTGTCACTACTACATGGTGTGTTACGTGTGGAAGCATCACTGATACAGGGGGAGTTATATGTGTAAGCGTCACTGGTACACGGGGCATTACGTGTGTAAGCATCACTGGTACAGGGGGCATCACGTGTGTGAGCATCACTACTACAGGGGGCATTACGTGTGTAAGCGGCACTACTACAGGAGGTATTGGGTATAAGTGGCACTACTACAGAGGGAATTTTTTATAAGTGGCTCTACTACAGGGGATGTTGTGTGTATATGTGCCACTACCACAGGGGGCATTATGTGTAAGCGTCACTACCACAGGGAGCATTATATGTATAAGTGTCACTGCTACAGGAGACATTACGTGCACAGTCCCTTTGTAAAGTATGGAGGAGCACAAATTTATAGTTTGAAAGGGGCACCGAACACCCTAGCAAGAGCCTTGCCCTCAGTCATGTTGTTCTTCTAAACTATCCCTGAATGGCCAGGGGTATAAAGGAAGTCCTTCGAGCACTCACTGATCGCCAGGGCTTTGTTGTCTCCAAAGCTGCAGCAAGCTACGTTTGAGACTCCATTAGTTACAGTATCATCAAGTGCTTCCTGGCTTCTTGATCGCTTGTGCCATCCCAGTGTAAAACCTTCAGCAGTTGTTCATGTGTCACTGATGCAGTCCCAGTGTCAGCTGCCACAACTCTCTCTGTATCGCTGGTGTTATCCCAGTGTAAAGCCAGCAGCAGATGATCATGTGCCACTGTTGCAATCCCAGTGTCAGCTGCTACATCTGTCTTTATCGCTACCACATCCCAGCATTCCTATAACGATGGTACTGCTTAAAATCCCAGCATTCCTGCATATGTGGTACTGCTCAACATCCCAGCATTCCTGTATAGGTGATACTGCTTAACATCCCACATTCCAGTATAGGTGGTACTGCTTAACATCCCAGCATTTCTATATAGCTGGTATCGCTCTGCATCCCAGCATTCCTGTATAGCTGGTACTACTCTGCATCCCAGCATTCCTGTATATCAGGTACTGCTCCTCAGCCCAGCATTTATGTATAGCTTGTATTGCTCAGCATTCCAGTATAGTTGGTGCTGCTCTGCATCCCAGCTTCCACTGCCAGTCATCTGCTCACAGATCTAATTACTACAGCAGTAGATATTAAACTGTCCTGCCTTGATAAAGAGCATATTTGCTCGAAACGCGTCAGCACCAGCGACAACAGTGACTTTGTTCTTAGGATGGATTTCTACCAGACTGCCTGGTCGTACAAGCTTTGGAGCCTGGCAGGGTGTCTATTTGGACACACCCTGCTATTACACCCTTGCGGCTCTACATCTATTTACCGGGTATGTCACTAGCAAGATTTCATTAGTTCGATTATAACATTTTGCCTATTTGGGTGTATGATCATCACCCTAATTTCTACTTATTGTTTTATAGAATAAAAATATTATATTTTTATTCAGCTTACAAATTATCCCTCAGCGCCAAGGGGCACAACACCACCACAGATTTTGTTTTATTATATAGGGATAAAGGGAAATCCCTGGTGTTGAACCCCAGGCAGCAAAAGGACAGTAGCGTCCTTGATTATCATTTAGATTTAGATTCATTGAACTGTCCTGTCTGTGCTTCAGTCTTGTCAATTTATTGCATTAGAAAGAACTATGGGTGTCATTCCGAGTTGATCGTAGCTGTGCTAAATTTAGCCCAGCTACGATCATCTTCCCCGACTTGCGGGGGGACGCCCAGCACAAGGCTAGTCCGCCCCGCATGTCAGTCCGGCCACCCCCCGCACAAATACAAAAGCAATTTTGATCCTATGGTATTATTAACCTCAATAACACTCATTTCCACTCATTTCCAGTCTATTCTGAACAACTCACACCTCACAATATTGTTTTTAGGTCAAAAGGTTGCACCGAGGTTGCAGGATTACTAAGCTAAGCGACACAAATGGACAACAAAAACACCTGGCCCATCTAGGAGTGGCACTGCAGTGGCAGACAGGAGGGCAGATATAAAAAAGGCCCGAAACAGCACATGATGCAAAGAAGTAAAAGAGGTGCACCGAGATTGCTGTATGACTAAGCCAAAAGACACAAGTGTGTGGCACAAACACCTGGCCCATCTAGGAGTGGCACTGCAGATGCACAGGACACTACCCCTGGACTGATGCAGCACAATACACCACCACTGAACTGATGCAGCACAACACAGCAGCAATGGACATATGGCAGCAAGAGGACGCAACCGCTGTGACTGCCTGGTCACTGGAATGATTGATGGCTGATGCACAGGACACTACCACTGGACTGATACAGCACAATACACCACCACTGAACTGATGCAGCACAACACAGCAGCAATGGACATATGGCAGCAAGAGGACACAACCACTGTGACATGACAAATACAGCACAATACATGGACACTGAGAGAACGGAGACACATCCTCTCTCTACACTCTCCAATGCTGGAGTGAAAATGGCAGCGATGTGCGGTTGTTTACATGGAATCCAAACCCTGCGAGAATCTGACAGCGGGATGATGACGTTTTGCCTCGTTCTGGTTTCCAAGTCAGGTGGGAAAACACGAGCCTGACTCAGAACCGGGCTCGGAGCGTGAAGTCCGGTAGGGTTCGGTTCTCTGAGAACCGAACCTGCTCATCTCTAATTATAAGAGGCTGCTGAGGTGCATTGCTTTCCACCAAAGCCAGGTATCTAAAACAGTCTGCCAATCTAGTATGACCCTCTAATTTGAACCAGGAGAAAGAAAATAGAACCCCTAAAAGCACAACTCCAAAACTTTTCCAGCTTTATGAACATCATCTGTAATTTCACCTCTTCTAATCTTATGCGAGAGTGCTTAATATCCTGAACAACCCCAAACCATGAAGCAAATATGAGACTGTTGTGTTAAATTTACGTATACACTTCTATGTAATTTACGTATACCCCTCCAGAACCACCACGAGATTATCTCTGACCACACCAAACCAACCCTGAGCCAATGAGAGAGTGAGAGAATGAGAATATTGGATTGGAAGGCATTGATCAACGCAATACATTTACATGTCCCCAAGTCATTTCCTCCTGGATGGTCAGCCACCCAATCAAGAGACCCAAATGTACCACCACCTCCCAGAAATGGTCCAGTAAGCCACTTCAACACATACTTCATGTCCCCAGCTACTGAATTTCATGTGCACCAAGTGACAGGGGCCCTCTCTGCTAAAAGATGTCTATTAGCCCACTATACCACAGGTTCTCAAACTCGGTCCTCAGGACCCCACACAGTGCATGTTTTGCAGATCTCCTCACAGAATCGCAAGTGAAATAATTAGTTCCACCTGTGGACCTTTTAAAATGTGTCAGTGAGTAATTAATACACCTGTGCAACTGCTGGGTTACCTGTGCACTATTCATATCCAAACCCAACAAGATTTCCTGGGGAGACTTATAATAGAAGATCCCAAAGTCAGAGTAACTCAACAAAACATACAACCTTGCCATGGAGGGAAAAAACAGCTTTTGACTATCCCGGATTAAACTGAATACCACAAAAACCAATGTGAGAATACAAATTAGAAAAAACTTCACTCCCCAAAGCGACGGGAGGCGTAAGGCTTTGGGTTTCCCAAAAACTTGCAGGAAGCACAACTAAAACAGCAAGCTATCCTGACTACTGTACACGTTGTAAGTCGATGACTTCCAACAACCTAATTGTTTAATGGTGTTTTTGGAAGAACCCATTGCTGCAGTGCAAGTAGCTGCCCCAATTCTATTACATTTTCCCGCTTGTTCTTAACCACACTTGGAAAAACCGTTGCTGATTTTAAGGTTTTAATGCTTGCAATGCCAATGGGCAAAGAGCTGGCAAGCAAACCCCCTCCTTATAACTCCGCAGCAAAAAGGCTGCCTTTTACCTAAGAATCAATGCTATAAAATCTTCAAATTAATTGGGGAGAAAGCTGTAATTAGCTCCACTCTGAAACTGACCGCCAATCCTACTACAATACTTCGCTTGATACCCTCCAACACTTCACCTTTTTGCATTGCATAATTTTTAATGCATAAGATATCTAGAAGCACTTGATAAGTAGACCCTGGCAAGAAAGGGCTGATTCCTACTCAGAAAGGTGTCCATCTGAGTCTTACCCTCTTTAATAACTTAATAAAAGTCTTCAACATCCTTGAATCCCAAACTCAAGACTATCTGTCCCTCAATGTTTCTTGTAAAACAGCCACTAACACCGGATTATATCCTGGTAGCCTTACACATGCCATAGAACATGTGCAAGTATTTCAAAACTTTTAAATATTCACCTGGCCTAGTGTTCAGCCTTCACAAACATGCCACACATCCAGTCACTGTAACTGCAACATCATTCCTCCACCACCGATTCCACAGCTTTTGCAATATCCAATGCCTTTTTTGCATCATTTGTTATTACAAAGATGTCCACAAATCTTTCTTGTGGATAAACTTCTGTATTTTAGCACTAACACCTTTCAAAATGGCTGTATTGGAACAATGGATATCCCCTTGTGTCTTGGACATCCCCAAACTAACCACAGCACTAGATCCTTTTGGGCAACTACACTTTCCCTTAAACTGGTGAACTATATAATGCATCAGCTTATGTGATCTGCCCAATGAATGATAATTGGTGCTACAATGGACATAAACAAATGCACAATGTGCGCTACACTGGACATAAACAAAGGCGCACTGTGCAATGCTGCACCATCATTCTCACAAGCATTTGGTAAGACTTCTACAAATCAACTCTGGAAACTTCCAGAAGTTCATTGCCTCCTGGCACACCCACCACAACTTGATTCAAAGTAGAAATCTCAAAGCATAATGCACTCGTGACTTGCCTCAATGAACATCCTTCAATGCGTGGTGCGTCCACCACATCTTGTGTCACTGATTAACTGAGAACTTGATACATTGGAAATAATAAGAGGTGAGACAGTCAAAGGGAAAATGGCTGGAGAATCTGGTGCTGCAGCAGTTGGATGTTGGGGACGCAAAGTGGGAAGACAACTGGCAAAGAGGGAGCCCGCTCATAAAAGGGTTGGGGCAGGCAAAACCATACGGGACTAAAGAAAAGCACTGAGATATGCAAGGCCAAATGATGTTTCGAATCATGAAAGGAAAAAACAGCTGTGAGGTATGAAACAGTAAAATAACAGAGGGCACACAAGTTGGGGCTGAATAAGTAGGGGCCCAAGGAGTGACAGAAAGACTGCATCCAGCAGCTGGCCTCCAGCACCAAAAGCAGCTTGATAGTGCAGACCAAGGAACTAGCTGGGGGAACAGTATTCCTGGATAAATCAGAGAGATGCCCGACCTCACGGAAGCTGGTGCTACACTTGGGTGGGAAGCATTCCACCGGGGATGAGGTATCTGGGCAATTGGAAGGGAAAGGAGGCACATTGAATAAATGAAAAATGGAGTGGATGATGGGCTGAAGGAGAAAAGCAGAGCAGTGAGCTTGAAGGAAACAAGGCACTAAACATAATTGAGGGGAAATGGAAGGTAAAGAAGTTATAAAATAGGAATAGAGAAAGTGAATGAAGGGGTGAATAAGAAATAAAGGAGGAATAGAAAAACAAGAAGAAAAAGAGATCAGGATCCAAATCAGTTTATTCAGCAGTAAAAAAACATAGCTAGCACATATCACAAAACTGGAAATAGGAAGATGGCTGCTTTGCCAGTTCACTTAAAGGAACCTAAACCCTCCCACTAAGATCTCATTGGCTAACTGAAACTGATCTCAAAGCCTAATCTAGCAACCTAACCCTTCCTTGCCTAAGAAATGATTTAATGAAAACTCCCAGGTGCTGTATTCTCATCACACTTAATTATTTGGATCCTTTGAAGTGCTATTTGTGTCTTCCTATCCAACACTAGTCCAGCATTAATAATTGAGCAATATATCTTTGATGCATCCCTCACATTAATCTGGTTATGGATGAAATTGTGTAATTGAAAGTATTTTAACCTATTGTATAACTGTCTGGTACGGTAATTGTACCTCAGTAGACCGAAAATTGCTGGAGCGAGTAGTTAGGACAGCTAGGAATATCATTGGCACTGAATTGCCTACAGTGGAGGAGTTATTTATTAGGTCTAGTATGAGGAAAGGAAATAACATTTTAAAAGATTGTGAGCATCCATTCCATTGTCTGTTTGTCCTATTACCATCAAAAAGGTGCTTCCGATGTATTAAAACCAGGACTTCACGGTTTATAAATAGTTTTTTCCCTTCAGTTATAGTAAGAATGAACCAGTTTGGGGAATTCTGATATTTAATCTATGCTGACTGATATGCATATGCGTTGATCCGGTTGTAGTTTCATTGTTCTGTACAAATTTTTGTTTGATCAATGACAAATAAAGTATTTATCTTTATCTTTATCTTAAAATAGCTGTGGCTTCACCCGACCCCACTGGGTGATGTTGGTCAAGGGCAATGAATGATATGAACAAATGATAGCCAAACCTCTAGTTCATATATAGTAGTGATGAGGTCAACAGGTCTATAATATAAAACAAATAAAACTGAAATAGGTTTTGATAAAAAAAGTTCTTATTTCGAATGAAAAACACGCACTTCCCAAACACCTGTTGAATACATATTTCCTTTAAAAATTATTTACCGTCAATATTTTCTGCTTTCCACCAAATGAAGACTTCTTTTTAATTCAATGTCCAGAGGAGGTTGGAAAAACAAATAAAAACCCCTGCAACATACTCCCTGAATAAATGTTGATTACAAATTATAACAAATGGAAGACAAAATTAATCTGTCTCTTCATATACTGTATATTGGATACACCTACTGTACCTGATATATTTTATGTTCATAGGTATAGAAGATACAGGTCTACAACCTTCTGGTGTCTGAAAGGCGAGTGCAACAGTTTAACAGTAGAAGTTATGATAATAGAGGAGAGTAATGTGTTAAATTGTCTTAGACACATTCTTTATGAGAATGTGTTTTTCCTATTTAATTTCTCATTATTTAACAAACAAACATCTGGTACCAAAGCATTAGACTCTACCATGGAATTATATTTTGATCCTTTTAAATTAATCATTCTATGGGACATCCATGGAGCCTGCCAGCCATCTCAGCTTTCATTACTGTCACAACTACTGAGTTCTCCCATTTGAGCCATTTATAGCAAATTACTGTGTCCTAAAGTCATTCACTTTATTGGATATATTAAATAGTTATACCTCACAGCCTAATAATGGTTCATTTATTTATATTTAAACATAACATTGTTCTTCCTGGTGACTGATGTTGATGAGTGATGCATTTTGTGACATGTCAATAGCTAAATGAAGCACTAGTTTTTCTTAATACCTAGATAGACAGTAAAACTTTTGGGCAATGGTTCACTACTACCTGCCAAGTGCAATGTGTCAGTACGTCTTTTTTTAAGATTTTGAAGTCTAGTCTGGTGTAATTTTAAGTCACTGAATTCTTAAACCGCAAACTATGTGTAACTCAAAATACATGCTCAGCTGCAATTTTGCATGCACAGTATATATGTATATATACTAGAGATGTGTGGCGGGCATTTTTTTGTGTTTTGTGTTTTGGTTTTTATTCTGGTTCCATCCTCATGTTTTGGATCTGGATTGGTTTTGCCAAAACCACCCTTTCTGGTTTTGGTTTTGGATCTGGATGATTTTTGAAAAACACATAAAAACAGCTAAAATCACAGAATTTGGGGGTAATTTTGATCCTACGGTATTATTAACCTCAATAACATTCATTTCCACTCTATTCCAGTCTATTCTGAACACCTCACACCTCACAATATTGTTTTTAGGCCTAAAAGTTGCACCGAGGTAGCTGTATGACTAAGCTAAGCAACACAAGTGTGCGGCACCTGGCCCATCTAGGAGTGGCACTGCAGTTGCAGACAGGATAGCACTTAAAAAACTAGACCCCAAACAGCACATCATGCAAAGAAGAAAAAGAGGTGCTATGAGGTAGCTGTATGGCTAAGCTAAGCGCAAAAGTGTGCAACACAAACACCTGGCCCATCTATGAGTGGCACTGCAGTTGAAAACATGATGGCACTTAAAAAAACTAGGTCCCATAAAGCACATCATGTAAAGAAGTAAAAGAGGTGCAATGAGGTAGCTGTATAACTAAGCTAAGCGACACAAGTGGAATTTGCCCAGATGTAAAACATGCACAATATTGGTGGCACAGGAGAGTGTACCCCTATACCAAACACACACAGCAAAGCCTGTAAAATTAATTTGGATAATAATAACCCTTTTATTTGGAGCTATTATAATAATATGCAGCACAGGCGAGCTTATCCCTACACCACACAGGGCAAACCCTGTAAAAATGATTTGGATAATTATATAAGTAATGTATATAACCCTTTTATTTGGAGTACTGTAAAAATAATATATAATATATAATAAGACACCACCACTAGACTGATGCAGCACAAGACAGCACCACTGGACTGGACTTATATGGCAGTAACCCTGCACTTATACGGCAGTACCCCTGGAGTTGTACGGCAGTGTCAGACAGGATGGCACTTTAAAAAAACTAGTCCCTAGACAGCACATGATGCAAAGAAGAAAAAGAAGTGCAAGATGGAATTGTCCTTGGGCCCTCCCACCCACCCTTATGTTGTATAAACAGGACATGCACACTGTAACAAACCAGTCATTTCAGCGACAGGGTCTGCCACACGACTGTGGCTGAAATGACTGGTTGGTTTAGGCCCCCAACAAAAAAGAAGCAATCAATTTCTCCTTGCACAAACTGGCTCTACAGAGGCAAGATGTTGACCTCATCCTCATACTCTGATTACTAACCCCTTTCACTGTGTACATCCTCCTCTACACAGAGTATTAATTCGTCCCCACTGGAATCCACAAGCACAGGTCCCTGTGTACTTTCTGGAGGCAATTGCTGGCAAAGGTCTTCCCGGAGGAATTTATAATTAATTTTGATGAACTTCATCTTCTCCACATTTTGTGGAAGTAACCTCCTATGCCAATCGCTGACAAGGTTACCGGCTACACTAAACACTCTTTTGGAGTACACACTGGAGGGGGGGCAACTTAAGTAAAATAAAGCCAGTTTGTGCAAGGCCATTCAAATTGCCTCTTTTTCCTGCCAGTATACGTATGGACTGTCTGACATGCCTACTTGGATGCTGTCACTCATATAATCCTCCACCATTCTTTCAATGGTGACAGAATCATATGCAGTGACAGTAGACATGTCAGTAATCATTTCAGGTCCTTCAGTCCGGACCAGATGTCAGCCTTCGCTCCTGACTGCCCTGCCAGTGGGTGGGCTAGGAAAACTTATCCTTTTCCTCGCAGCCCCAGTTGTGGGAGAAAATGAAGGAGGAGCTGGTGACGGGTCACGTTCCGCTTGAGTTGACAATTTTCTCACCAACAGGTCTTTGAACCTCTGCAGACTTGTGTCTGCTGGAAAGAGAGATACAATATAGGCTTTAAACCTAGGATCGACACGGTGGTCAAAATGCAGTGCTCTTTTTTAATCAGATTGACCACCCTTGAATCCTGGCAAAGCGAATGAATGGCTCCATCCAAAAATCCCACATACTTTGCAGAATCGCTCCGTCTTAGCTCCTCCTTCAATTTATCCAGCTGCTTCTGCAAATGCCTGATGAGGGGAATGACCTGACTCAAGCTGGCAAGTTCGAAGGGTTGGAGAACCTTGTACAAGACATAAATAATTTTCCACTGCACTTGAGTCAGGTGCATTCCCCCTCCTTTGCCAATATCATAGGTGGATGTATAGACATGCATGGCCTTTTGCTGCTCCTCCATCCTCTGAAGCATATAGAGAGTTGAATTCCACCTCGTTACCACCTCTTGCTTTAGCTGATGACAGGGCAGGTTCTGGAATGTTTGATTGTGCTCCAGTATTCGGCATGTGGTGGCTGAATGTCGAAAGTGGCCCGCAATTTTTTGGCCCACCGACAGAATCTCCTGCATGCCCCTGTTATTTTTCAAAAAAATCTGCACCACCAAATTAATTGTATGTGCAAAACATGGAACGTGCTGGAATTTGCCCAGATGTAATGCACGCACAATATTGGTGGCATTGTCCGATATTACAAATCCCCAGGAGAGTCTAAATGGGGTAAGCCATTGTGTGATGATGTCCTTCAGTTTCCGTAAAAGGTTGTCAGTGGTGTGACTCTTTCGGAAAGCGGTGATACATAGCGTAGCCTGCCTAGGTATGAGTTGGCATTTGCGAGATGCTGCTACTGGTGCTGCTGCTGTTGTTGCTGCGGGAGGCCATACATCTACCCAGTGGGCTGTCACAGTCATATCGTCCTTAGTTTGCCCTGTTCCTTTTGTCCACATGTTAAGTGGACAGTGGGTACAACTGCATTTTTTAGGACACTGAGGACACTTTTTCTGACATCTCTGTACATTCTCGGTATCGCCTGCCTAGTGAAGTGGAACCTAGATGGGATTTGGTACCGGGGACTCACTACCTCAAACAATTCTCTAAGTCCCACTGAACTAATGGCGGATACCGGACACATGTCTAACACCAACATAGCTGTCAAGACCTCAGTTATACGCATTGCAAAAGTTTAACTGCTGCTATATTTCATCTTCCTTACAAAGGACTGTAGGACAGTCAATTGTTTAGTTGAAGTAGTACAAGTGGTCTTCCGACTTCCACTCTGGGATGATGATCGACTCCCAGTAGCAACAAAAGCAGCGGCAGCAACAGCAGGCGTACCATTTAAGGATCCTCTGGAGGAATCCTGGTTAGGAGAGGACTCCTCAATCTTGCTAGTGACATGGCCTGCAGGACTACTGACATTCCTGACTGAGGAATAAGTTGACATTAAGGGAGTTGGTTGTGTGGCTTGCAGGAGCTTGGGTACAAGAGGAAGAAGGGATTTAGGTGTCAGTGGACTGCTTACGCTCTTATCCAAAGTTTAACAACTTTACACCAACTTCTGATGAATGCGCAGCAGGTGACGTAAAAGGGAGGATGTTGCTAGGTGGTTAACGTCCTTACCCCTACTTATTACAGATTGACAGAGGTTACACACGGCTTGACACTTGTTGTCCGGATTTGATGAGAATAATTCCAAACAGAAGAGGTGAATTTTTTGGTATTTTGCCCAGGCATCACAATGGGCTTCTTCATCCCATGGACAACAGGTATCTTCCCCGGTGACTCATTTAAACAAACCACATCATCATCAGAATCCTCATCGTTAACTTCCTCCTCAGAGCCAGCAACACCCATATCCTCATCCTGGTGTACTTCAACAGTGACATCTTCAATTTGAATATCAGAATCTGGACTGTGGGTGCTCCTTCTAGCACTTGCAGAGGGCGTGCAAATGATGGAAGGAGCCACCTCTTCCCGTCCATTGTTGGGAAGGTCAAGCATTGCAACCGCCGACACACTTGGACTCTCCTTGGGAATTTGTGATACCATCTTAGAACGCACAGTTCTTTGCTGTGCTTTTTCCAGCTTAACTCTTAGCATTTTTCTAGTGGGAGGATGAGGGCTTCCATCGTCATGTGAAGCTGAACCACTAGTCATGAACATAGGCCAGGGCCTTAGCCGTTCCTTGCCACTCCGTGTCGTAAATGGCATATTGGCAAGTTTACGTTTTTCCTCAGACCATTTCAATTTTTTGGGGGGGTCTTTTTACTGAACTTTTACTTTTTGGTTTTTACATGCCCTCTACTATCGCATAGGGCATCGGCCTTGGCAGACGACATTGATGGGATTTCATCATCTATGTCATGACTAGTGGCAGCTGCTTCAGCACTAGGAGGAAGTGGTTCTTGATCTTTTCCTATTTTATCCGACAACAAAAAAACAGAGGAGAAATCTGCACTCTCAAAGTTTAAACAATGGATTAGAGAAACCCCGGATAATATATTTAAAGGAATCCAATGATTTATATCGGGGGTGCTACCTATGACAACCATGAACAACACCTAATACACAAGAAAGAAATGGGGTTGTACTGTTAGGTGCACAAAAAAATTTTTGGATTAAAATTTAACTTTTATTGCTCTGTTAAGAGACCCAAAATTGGACCATATGCGAAATATAGGGTTAAAATTAGGGATGTGCACTTGAAATTTTTCGGGTTTTGTGTTTTGGTTTTGGGTTCGGTTCCGCGGCCGTGTTTTGGGTTCGACCGCGTTTTGGCAAAACCTCACCGAATTTTTTTTGTCGGATTCGGGTGTGTTTTGGATTCGGGTGTTTTTTTCAAAAAACCCTAAAAAACAGCTTAAATCATAGAATTTAGGGGTCATTTTGATCCCAAAGTATTATTAACCTCAAAAACCATAATTTTCACTCATTTTCAGTCTATTCTGAATACCTCACACCTCACAATATTATTTTTAGTCCTAAAATTTGCACCAAGGTCGCTGGATGACTAAGCTAAGCGACCCTAGTGGCCGACACAAACACCTGGCCCATCTAGGAGTGGCACTGCTGTGTTACGCAGGATGGCCCTTCCAAAAAACACTCCCCACACAGCACATGATGCAAAGAAAAACGGGCGCAATGAGGTAGCTGTGTGAGCAAGCTAAGCGACCCTAGTGGCTGACACAAACACCTGGCCCATCTAGGAGTGGCACCAGTGGCGGTTCTTGCCACGGGCAAGCGGTACTTTTGCCCGGGGCGCCGCCTTCCGTAGGGCGCCGGCGCCATCCGGAGGGCGCCGCACCAGGGCAAGATCCGCCACTGTGCCCCCCGCAGTGCCCCGCTGTGCCCCCCGCTTTGAAGGGAACCAGACGCGTAGCGTCTAGTTTCCCTTCATTGAGAGGACCTTAGTTGTGCGGTGCACTGCACAGCAAAGGTCCTCAACATGAAGGGAAACTAGATGCTACGGTCTAGTTTCCCTTCATGTAGAGGACCTTTGCTGTGCGGTGCGCGATGACGTCATCGCGCACCGCACAGCATAGTGGCACAGACACTAGGGGTCATAATTGACCTCTAGTGTCAATGTTGTTCTATGGGAGAGACGTAATAACAAATGGTGCAAATGGTGGAAGGCGCATGCTCTTCACGTATAGTGTTGGGAAGGTCAGGCATCGCAACCGACACAATTGGACTCTCCTTGTGGATTTGGGATTTCGAAGAACGCACAGTTCTTTGCGGTGCTTTTGCCAGCTTGAGTCTTTTCAGTTTTCTAGCGAGAGGCTGAGTGCTTCCATCCTCATGTGAAGCTGAACCACTAGCCATGAACATAGGCCAGGGCCTCAGCCGTTCCTTGCCACTCCGTGTGGTAAATGGCATATTGGCAAGTTTACGCTTCTCCTCCGACAATTTTATTTTAGATTTTGGAGTCCTTTTTTTACTGATATTTGGTGTTTTGGATTTTACATGCTCTGTACTATGACATTGGGCATCGGCCTTGGCAGACGACGTTGCTGGCATTTCATCGTCTCGGCCATGACTAGTGGCAGCAGCTTCAGCACGAGGTGGAAGTGGATCTTGATCTTTCCCTAATTTTGGAACCTCAACATTTTTGTTCTCCATATTTTAATAGGCACAACTAAAAGACACAGAGGTAGCTACAGCCGTGGACTACCGTACTGTGTCTGCTGCTAATATAGACTGGATGATAATGAGATGAAATCAATATATATTATATCACACTAGTACTGCAGCCGGACAGGTAGATATATTTATTATGTAAAGACTGATGACGGACCTGCTGGACACTGTCAGCTCAGCAGCACCGCAGACTGCTACAGTAAGCTACTATAGTAATATGTATAAAGAAGAAAGAAAAAAAAAAAACCACGGGTAGGTGGTATACAATTATGGATGGACGAGCGACTGCCGACATAGAGGTAGCTACAGCCGTGGACTACCGTACTGTGTCTGCTGCTAATATAGACTGGATGATAATGAGATGAAATCAATATATATATATATATATATATATAATATCACTAGTACTGCAGCCGGACAGGTAGATATATTTATTATGTAATGACTGATGACGGACCTGCTGGACACTGTCAGCTCAGCAGCACCGCAGACTGCTACAGTAAGCTACTATAGTAGTATGTATAAAGAAGAAAGAAAAAAAAAAAACCACGGGTAGGTGGTATACAATTATGGATGGACGAGCGACTGCCGACACAGAGGTAGCTACAGCCGTGGACTACCGTACTGTGTCTGCTGCTAATATAGACTGGATGATAATGAGATGAAATCAATATATATATATATATAATATCACTAGTACTGCAGCCGGACAGGTAGATATATTTATTATGTAATGACTGATGACGGACCTGCTGGACACTGTCAGCTCAGCAGCACCGCAGACTGCTACAGTAAGCTACTATAGTAGTATGTATAAAGTAGAAAAAAAAAAGAAAAAAACCACGGGTAGGTGGTATACAATTATGGATGGACGAGCGACTGCCGACACAGAGGTAGCTACAGCCGTGGACTACCGTACTGTGTCTGCTGCTAATATAGACTGGATGATAATGAGATGAAATCAATATATATATATATAATATCACTAGTACTGCAGCCGGACAGGTAGATATATTTATTATGTAATGACTGATGACGGACCTGCTGGACACTGTCAGCTCAGCAGCACCGCAGACTGCTACAGTAAGCTACTATAGTAGTATGTATAAAGAAGAAAGAAAAAAAAAAAACACGGGTAGGTGGTATACAATTATGGATGGACGAGCGACTGCCGACACAGAGGTAGCTACAGCCGTGGACTACCGTACTGTGTCTGCTGCTAATATAGACTGGATGATAATGAGATGAAATCAATATATATATATATATAATATCACTAGTACTGCAGCCGGACAGGTATATATATTTATTATGTAATGACTCATGACGGACCTGCTGGACACTGTCAGCTCAGCAGCACCGCAGACTGCTACAGTAAGCTACTATAGTAGTATGTATAAAGAAGAAAGAAAAAAAAAAACCACGGGTAGGTGGTATACAATATTATATATATATTATATACAATTATATATATATATATATATATTAAACTCACTGGTGGTGATTATTAAACTGGTGGTCAGGTCACTGGTCACACTATCAGCAACTTGCAAGTAGTACTCCTAAGCAGACAATCACAATATATATTATACTGGTGGTCAGTGTGGTCACAATGGCAGTGTGGCACTCTGGCAGCAAAAGTGTGCACTGTACGTTATATGTACTCCTGAGTCCTGCTCTCAGACTCTAACTGCTCCCCACTGTCAGTGTCTCCCCCACAAGTCAGATAATACAGTCACACTATCTATCACTTCAGCAAGTAACTACTAGTACTCCTCCTAATGCTCCCCAAAATTACTACTGTGTCTCTCTCTACTGTCTCACTCTCTTCTCTATAAACGGAGAGGACGCCAGCCACGTCCTCTCCCTATGAATCTCAATGCACGTGTGAAAATGGCGGCGACGCGCGGCTCCTTATATAGAATCCGAGTCTTGCGATAGAATCCGAGCCTCGCGAGAATCCGACAGCGGGATGATGAAGTTCGGGCGCGCTCGGGTTAACCGAGCAAGGCGGGAAGATCCGAGTCGCTCGGCCCCGTGTAAAAAAACCTGAAGTTCGGGCGGGTTCGGATTCCGAGGAACCGAACCCGCTCATCCCTAGTTAAAATTAGATGGAAAGTCAAAAAGATGTGCACTAAGATAGAAATGTGGAAGAAAATTAAAAGATTTGTCCGCTCCAATGATTGTACTGACACTCTTATAATGTCTCAATTATTATGCATGTACTAACATTATATGTATAGTGTGCCACTATTTGAATTTTGCCTATTGTATCCAGGAATAATTACTGAAATCCTCGATTATACGAAAGTCGTCACTTTCTGCTAACAGCTTAATAAAGATTCAATATGTTTTTATAGTGACTCTCTGTACCTCTGCGTGAGTATGTTGAACTGTTACACTTTATTAGATTGAGTGACTGTGTATGTTGGATTACCATGTGTCCGGTTAAATGCCGGTATTTGTTACTTCACTCAGCAGAAAACTCTCCTTTATTTTAAGAGAGCCATCTGCCACTGCTGCCAACCTGGTATTGCTATTAGTCAATTAAATACAAAGTGCCAAGGATAAGCATATTGAATCTTTATTAAGCTGTTAGCAGAAAGTGACGACTTTCGTATAATCGAGGATTTCAGTAATTATTCCTGGATACAATAGGCAAAATTCAAATAGTGGCACACTATACATATAATGTTAGTACATGCATAATAATTGAGACATTATAAGAGTGTCAGTACAATCATTGGAGCGGACAAATCTTTTAATTTTCTTCCACATTTCTATCTTAGTGCACATCTTTTTGACTTTCCATCTAATTTTAACCCTATATTTCACATATGGTCCAATTTTGGGTCTCTTAACAGAACAATAAAAGTTAAATTTTAATCCAAAATTTTTTTTGTGCACCTAACAGTACAACCCCATTTCTTTCTTGTGTATTACCTATTTTATCCTCCACATTTTTGTTTTCCTTTATTTTTCTGAAGTTATATAACAATATGCGGTACAGGAGAGCGTAACATTACACCACACAGGGCGAACCCTGTGAAAATTATTTGGATTAAATATTTATAACCCCTTTAATTGGAATAAATAATATACAGCACAGGACAGCACCACTGAACTTATATGGCAGCACTACTGGACTGGACTTATACTGCAGTACCACTGGACATATACGGCAGTATTACTGGACTGGACTTATACGCCAGTACCACTGGAATTATACGGCAGGATCACTGGAATTATATGGCAGGATCACTGGACTTATACGTCAGTACCACTGTACTTATACAGCAGTTCCACTGGACATATACGGCAGGATCACTGGAATTATATGTCAGGATCACTGGACGTATATGGCAGGATCACTGGAATTATACGGCAGGATCACTGGAATTATACGACAGGATCACTGGAGTTATACGCCAGTACCACTGAAATTATACAGCAGGATCACTGGACTTATACGCCAGTACCACTTGAACTATACGGCAGGATCACTGGAATTATACAGCAGGATCACTGGATTTATATGGCAGGATCAATGGAATTATACGCCAGGATCACTGGATGTATACACCAGTACCACTGAAATTATACAGCAGGATCACTGGACTTATACGCCAGTACCACTGGAATTATACGGCAGGATCACTGGATTTATACGGCAGGATCATTGGATTTATATGGCAGTACCGCTGGACATATACAGCAGTATCAATGGACATACTGTATATGGCAGTGTCACTGGACATATTCGGCAGTACCACTGGACATATACAGCAGCACAGAGACACCACCACTGGACTGATGCAGGACAACACAGCACCACTGCAATGGACTGGACGTATATAGCAGCACTGGACATATGGCAGCAGAGGACACCACCACTGTGACTGCACTGATGCAGCACAATATACCACCACTGAACTAATGCAACACAATACAACACCATTGGACTGGACTTATACAGCAGCACTGGACTTACGGCAGCAGATGACACCACCACTCTGACTGTACTGATGCAGCACAAGAAACTACCACTGGACTGATGCAGCACAACACAGCACCACTGGACTGGACTTATACAGCAGCACTGGACATATGGCAGCAGAAGACACAACCACTGTGACTCAACTGATGCAGCACAAAACACTAACACTGAGCTGATGCAGGAAACTGAGGATGGAGACACGTCCTCTCTCTACACTCTCCAATGCCGGAGGGAAAATGGCGGCGACGCGTGGGTTCTTATATGGAATCCAAACCCTGCGAGAATCCGACAGCGGGATGATGATGTTTTGCCTTGTTCTGGTTTCCGAGTCAGGCGGGAAAACCCGAACCTGACTCGGATTCGGGCTTGGGTGGTGAAGTTTGGGCGGGTTCGGTTCTCAGGGAATCGAACCCGCTCATCTTTAATATATATACTGGGATTAACAATAGACCCAACTGCATATTTTGTGTGTTTGTTTTAGCATATTTCATCATACTTATCCCACAACAAAACACTTGTCCGGGTTTACAATGCCAGAACCAATTGTAAGTGCAGCAGAATATTCTGGGACTATTTAAATAAAAGATAGAAAATACATACTAACTGAGTATATCAGAGATGCAAAATTTAGATATAAAAACTACAGACACCAGTTGACAGCTACAATATTTAGAACACCAAAATCTTGACATAGTAGACAGTCAAAGTGTCAACAGATACACAATATAAACATGGACATACTGTAATGTAGACAGTTAATATATATACAGGTTGAAATGTTGATTGGGTCAAAATGTAAACAAATCATAAGTTCAACATTAGAGATGAGCGGGTTTGGTTCGTCGAGATCCGAACCCCCCCGAACTTCACCTATTTTACACGGGTCCGAGGCAGCCTTGGATCTTCCCGCCTTGCTCGGTTAACCCGAACAAGGCTGAACGTCATCATCCCGCTGTCGGATTCTCGCGAGATTCATATTCTATATAAAGAGCTGCGCTTCGCCGCCATTTTCACTTGTGCATTGGAGATTGAACGGAGAGGACGTGGCTACGTTCTCTCCCTGAAAAGCTCTGTATCTGTGCTCAGTGTGCTGCAAATATCTGTGCTCAGTGTGCTGCAAATATCTACATTCTCTGTCTGAAGAGCTCCATATCTGTGCTCAGTGTGCTGCAAATATCTACGTTCTCTGCCTGAAAAGCTCCATATCTGTGCTCAGTGTGCTGCAAATATCTGTGCTCAGTGTGCTGCATTGTGGGGACCACCAGTATATAATTATAGTAGTACAGTACAGTAGGCCATTGCTGTATCTTGCAGCTCGGTGTCAGACTCAGTTCTAGACAGTATCCTGATGATCAGTGCTCAATATCTGCTGCATTGTTGTGTGACCCGTCTATACTATATATATATTATATATAGTAGTGAAGTGCAGCATTTTGGTGACCACCAGTATAGTAGTACAGTACAGTAGTCCATTGCTGTATCTTGCAACTCCGTGTCACTTCAAGTATTCATATCTGTGCTGCATTGTTGTGATCAGTATATATAGTAGTACACTGCAGCATTTTGGTGACCAACAGTATATAGTTGTACAGTATAGTAGTCCATTGCTGTATCTTGCAGCTCCGTGTCACTGCAAGTATCCATATCTGTGCTGCATTGTTGTGAGCAGTATTTATAGTAGTACATTGCAGCATTTTGGTGACCTACAGTATATAGTTGTACAGTTCAGTAGTCCATTGCTGTATCTTGCAGCTCCGTGTCACTGCAAGTATCCATATCTGTGCTGCATTGTTGTGAGCAGAACATATAGTAGTACAGTGCAGCATTTTGGTGAGCAACAGTATATAGTTGTACAGTACAGTAGGCAATTGCTATTGATATAATAATATTACTGGCATATAATTCCACACAATAAAAATAAGTGGAAAATGAAATAGGGAAAGATCAAGATCCACTTCCACCTAGTGCTGAAGCTGCTGCCAATAGTCATGGCAGAGACGATTCAATGCCATCAACGTTGTCTGCCAAGGCCGATGCCCAATGTCATAGTAGAGAGCATGTAAAATCCAAAAAACAAAAGTTCAGTAAAATGACCCAAAAATCTAAATTAAAAGCGTCTGAGGAGAAGCGTAAACTTGCCAATATGCCATTTACAACAAGGAGTGGCAAGGAATGGCTGAGGTCCTGGCCTATGTTCATGGCTAGTGGTTCAGCTTCCCATGAGGATGGAAGCATTCATCCTACTGCTAGAAAACTGAAAAGAGTTAAGATGGCAAAAGCACAGCAAAGAACTGTGCGTTCTTCTAAATCACAAATCCTCAAGGAGAGTCTAATTGTGTCGGCGGTTGCAATGCCTGACCTTTCCAACACTGGACGGGAAGAGGTGGCTCCTTCCACCATTTGCATGCCCCCTGCAAGTGCTGGAAGGAGCACCCACAGTCCAGTTCCTGATAGTCAAATTGAAGATGTCACTGTTGAAGTACACCAGGATGAGGATATGGGTGTTGCTGGCGCTGAGGAGGAAATTGACAATGAGGATTCTGATGGTGAGGTGGTTTGTTTAAGTCAGGCACCCGGGGAGACACTTGTTGTCCGTGGGATGAATATGGCCATTGACATGCCTCGTCAAATTACAAAAAAAATCACCTCTTCGGTGTGGAATTATTTTAACAGAAATGCGGACAACAGGTGTCAAGCCGTGTGTTGCCTTTGTCAAGCTGTAATAAGTAGGGGTAAGGACGTTAACCACCTAGGAACATCCTCCCTTATACATCACCTGGAGCGCATTCATCAGAAGTCATTGACAAGTTCAAAAACTTTGGGTGACAGCGGAAGCAGTCCACTGACAACTAAATCCCTTCCTCTTGTACCCAAGCTCCTGCAAACCACACCACCAACTCTCTCAGTGTCAATTTCCTCTTTAGACAGAAACGCCAATAGTCCTGCAGGCCATGTCAATGGCAAGTCTGACGAGTCCTCTCCTGACTGGGATTCTTCCGATGGATCCTTGAGTGTAACGCCTACTGCTGCTGGCGCTGCTGTTGTTGCTGCTGGGAGTCGATTGTCATCCCAGAGGGGAAGTCGGAAGACCACTTGTACTACTTCCAGTAAGCAATTGACAGTCCAACAGTTCTTTGCGAGGAAGATGAAATATCACAGCAGTCATCCTGTTGCAAAGGCGAGAACTCAGGCCTTGGCAGCTGTGTTGGTGTTAGACGTGTGTCCGGTATCCACCGTTAATTGACAGGGACTTAGAAAATTTCTTGAGGTAGTGTGTCCCCGGTACTAAATCCCATCTAGGTTCCACTTCTCTAGGCAGGCGATACCGAGAATGTACACAGACATCAGAAAAAGAATCACCAGTGTCCTAAAAATGCAGTTGTACCCAATGTCCACTTAACCACGGACATGTGGACAAGTGGAGCAGGGCAGACTCAAGACTATATGACTGTGACAGCCCACTGGGTAGATGTATTGCCTCCCGTAGCAACAACAGCAGCAGCTGCACCAGTAGCAGCATCTCCCAATTGCCAACTCGTTCCTAGGCAGGCTACGCTTTGTATCACCGCTTCCCATAAGAAGCACACAGCTGACAAAACCTCTTACGGAAACTGAGGAACATCATCACAGCTTGGCTTACCCCAATTGGACTCTCCTGGGGATTTGTGACATCGGACAACGCCACCAATATTGTGCATGCGTTACATGTGGGCAAATTCCAGCGCGTCCCATGTTTTGCACATACAATTAATTTGGTGGTGCAGATTTTTTTTTAAAATGACAGGGGTGTGCAAGAAATGCTGTTGGTGGTCCGAAGAATTGCGGGCCACTTTCGACATTCAGCCACCGCATGCCGAAGACTGGAGCACCAGCAAACACTCCTGAACTTGCTCCTCCATCAGCTGAAGCAAGAGGTGGTAACGAGGTGAAATTCAACCCTCTATATGCTTCAGAGGATGGAGGAGCAGCAAAAGGCCATTCAAGCCTATACATCTGCCTACGATATAGGCAAAGGAGGGGGAATGCACCTGACTCAAGCGCAGTGGAGAATGATCTCAACGTTGTGCAAGGTTCTGCAACCCTTCGAACTTTCCACACGGAAAGTCAGTTCAGACACTGCCAGCCTGAGTCAGGTCATTTCCCTCATCAGGCTTTTGCAGAAGCAGCTGGAGAGATTGAAGTAGGAGCTAAAATGGAGCGATTCCTCTAGGCATGTGGTACTTGTGGATGGAGCCCTTAATTTGCTTAACCAGGATTCACGGGTGGTCAATCTGTTGAAATCAGAGCACTACATTTTGGCCACCATGCTCGATCCTTGGTTTAAAGCCTACGTTGTATCTCTCTTTCCGGCAGACACAAGTCTGCAGAGGTTCAAAGACCTGCTGGTGAGAAAATTGTCAAGTCAAGCGGAACGTGGACAACAGCTCCTCCTTCACATTCTCCCGCAACTGGGGCTGCGAGGAAAAGGATAAGAATTCCGAGCCCACCCGATGGCAGTGATGCAGGGCAGTCAGGAGCGAGTGCTGACATCTAGTCCGGCCTGAAGGACCTGAAACGATTACTGACATGTCAACTACTGTCACTGCATATGATTCTGTCACCATTGAAAGAATGGTGGAGGATTATATGAGTGACCGCATCCAAGTAGGCACTTCAGACAGTCCATACGTATACTGGCAGGAAAAAGAGGCAATTTGGAGGCCCTTGCACAAACTGGCTTTACTTTACCTAAGTTGCCCCCCCTCCAGTGTGTACTCCAAAAGAGTGTTTAGTGCAGCCGGTCACCTTGTCAGCGATCGGCGTACGAGGTTACTTCCAGAAAATGTGGAGAAGATGATGTTTATCAAAATGAATTATAATCAATTCATCCGTGGAGACATTTACAAGCAATTGCCTCCAGAAAGTACACAGGGATCTGTGATGGTGGATTCCAGTGGGGACGAATTAATACTCTGTGAGGAGGGGGATGTACACAGTGAAAGGGGTGAGTAATCGGAGGATGATGATGAGGTGGACATCTTGCCTCTGTAGTGCCAGTTTGAGCAAGGAGAGATTGATTGCTTCTTTTTTTGGTGGGGGCCCAAACCAACCAGTCATTTCAGCCACAGTCGTGTGGCAGACCCTGTGGCTGAAATGATGGGTTTGTTAAAGTGTGCATGTCCTGTTTATATAACATAAGGGTGGGTGGGAGGACCCAAGGGAAATTCCATCTTCCACCTCTTTTTTTTATTTATCTTTGCATCATGTGATGTTTGGGGCAAATTTTTATAAGTGCCATCCTATATGCCACTGCACTGCCACTCCTAGATGGGCCAGGTGTTTGTGCCGGCCACTAGGGTCGCTTATCATAGTCATCCAGCGACCTTGGTGCAAATTTTAGGACTAAAAATAATATTGTGAGGTGTGAGGTGTTCAGAATAGACTGGAAATGAGTGGAAATTATGGTTATTGAGGTTAATAATACTATAGGATCAAAATTACCCCCAAATTCTATGATTTATCCTGTTTTTGAGGGTTTTTTAAAAAAAAAAAACCACCCGAATCCAAAACACACCTGAATCCGCCAAAAAATTTTTAGGAGGTTTTGCCAAAACGCGTCCGAATCCAAAACACGGCCGCGGAACCGAATCCAAAACCAAAACACAAAACACAAAAAATTTCCGGTGATCAAAATGTTGACTGGATCAAAATCTTAACAATTACAATAAAAAAAATTCAGCCACTGAATATAACAATGGTGGCTGCTAAAATGTGAGCACCAATCTACTCAGCCAAGAGCTGGAATCCCTCAGACAGTCAGGACAACCTGCTCTGGCTGTCAGCCTGGGGATATTCTCAGAATCCCTGGGTGGTTTTTGGGTGGTTACAAAGATCTTTGCAAAATAACACACTGGCAAGACTTACCCTTTGAAGGAGCACACCACAGTGTGACCGGGTCATTCCCAGTTACTTCATATAAATGAATGGGAAGCAGTGATTGCTGGGTGCACAATGTTGAGCACGTATTTACAGTCGTTTTGCAGACTCATGAAGAGGTGGTGGGTGAGTGCATTTACAGTATTGGGGGTTTCCTTGCTTTGCAGATGAATGCAGAGCTATTTCACCTTCACAAAAAAAACAACTATTTATAGATGTACTTTCCCCAATTACACTCACTCTTAAACTGTATTTAAGGCTAAAACAACCAGTATTTCAATAGATAAACTAAAGAGTTTTATGCAACTCCTTCATTGATCAGGGTTATATCAATCCTGTACTAAGACCATTTTTTTTAACCTTTGTATTTTCAGAAAATACTGTTTGTCTTCTTGCTTATACTTTCAGATCAAATAAAATGTAACCAAAATAGCTATGTGTATATATATATATATATATATATATATATATATATACATACATACACTGCTCAAAAAAATAATGGGAACACTAAAATAACACATCCTAGATCTAAATGAATGAAATATTCTTATTAAATACTTTGTTCTTTACATAGTTGAATGTGCTGACAACAAAATCACACAAAAATGATCAAAGGAATTCAAATGTATTAACCCATGGAGGTCTGGATTTGTAGTCACACTCAAAATTAAAGTGGAAAAACACACCACAGGCTGATCCAACTTTGATGTAATGTCCTTAAAACAAGTCAAAATGAGGCTCAGTAGTGTGTGTGGCCTCCACGTGCCTGTATGACCTCCCTGCAATGCCTGGGCATGCTCCTGATGAGGTGGCAGATGGTCTCCTGAGGGATCTCCTCCCAGACCTGGACTAAAGCATCCGCCAACTCCTGGACAGTCTGTTGGTGGATGGAGCGAGACATGATGTCCCAGATGTGCTCAATTGGATTCAGGTCTGGGGAACGGGCGGGCCAGTCCATAGCATCAATGCCTTCGTCTTGCATGAACTGCTGACACACTCCAGCCACATGAGGTCTAGCATTGTCTTGCATTAGGAGGAACCCAGGGCCAACTGCACCAGCATATGGTCTCACAAGGGGTCTGAGGATCTCATCTCGGTACCTAATGGCAGTCAGGCTACCTCTGGCGAGCACATGGAGGGCTGTGCGGCCCCCCAAAGAAATGCCACCCCACACCATTACTGACCCACTGCCAAACCGGTCATGCTGGAGGATGTTGCAGGCAGCAGAACGTTCTCCTTGGTGTCTCCAGACTCTGTCACATCTGTCACATGTGCTCAGTGAGAACCTGCTTTCATCTGTGAAGAGCACAGGGCGCCAGTGGCGAATTTGCCAATCTTTGTGTTCTCTGGCAAATGCCAAACATCCTGCACGGTGTTGGGCTGTAAGCACAACTCCCACCTGTGGACGTCAGGCCCTCATACCTCCCTCATGGAGTCTGTTTCTGATCGTTTGAGTAGACACATGCACATTTGTGGCTTGCTGGAGGTCATTTTGCAGGGCTCTAGCAGTGCTCCTCCTGTTCCTCCTTGCACAAAGGCGGAGGTAGCGGTCCTGCTGCTGGGTTGTTGCCCTCCTATGGCCTACTCCACATCTCCCTATGTACTGGCCTATCTCCTGTAGCGCCTCCATGCTATGGACACTACACTGACAGACACAGCAAACCTTCTTGCCACAGATCGCATTGATGTGCCATCCTGGATGAGCTGCACTACCTGAGCCACTTGTGTGGGTTGTAGACTCCGTCTCATGCTACCACTAGAGTGAAAGCACCGCCAGATTTCATAAGTGACCAAAACATCAGCCAGAACGCATAGGAGCTGAGAAGTGGTCTGTGGTCACCACCTGCAGAACAACTCCTTTATTGGGGGTGTCTTGCTAATTGCCTATAATTTCCACCTGTTGTCTATTCCATTTGCACAACAGCATGTGAAATTGATTGTCAATCAGTGTTGCTTCCTAAGTGGACAGTTTGATTTCACAGAAGTGTGATTGACTTGGAGTTACATTGTGTTGTTTAAGTGTTCCCTTAATTTTTTTGAGCAGTGTGTATTTTTTTTTTTTTTTACAAACACCAAAAATAAATACTTTGTGGTGTTTCCTTCAGCATTAATTCACCTTTTCAAAGTACACATTTTAAATATGCCCCACCTACAGTACAATATGATTTTACCAAGGTGCAAAGTTGCTTTGCAACATCATCACTGATTTTTGATGCAGTACCCGACAAATTATATATTTGTTTTAGGTTTATATTTTCAGAAAATACCATTATTGTTGATTTTTTTTTTATATTAGAGATGATCGGGTTCTGTTCCCTGAGAAGCGAACCCCTTCCCCCCCCCCCCCCCCCGAACGTCACGCTCTGAGCCTGGATCCGAGTCTCACCCAGGACTTCCCCAGCCAGACTCGGAAACCAGAACGAGGCAAAACATCATCAACCCGCTGTTGGAATCTCGTGGGTTTTGGATTCCATATAAACAGCCACGCATCTCCACCCTTTTCACTCCGGACTTGGAGAGTGAGGGTTGTGGCGTTGACTGGGGTTAGTGTGTGCTCTGTAGAGGTGCTGCTGCAGTGAATGTGATGTACCTGTAATGTGTTAGGGGTGCTGTCCTGGCTGTCACTGGCTGTCACTTGTTTTTCATGTGCTGCAGCTGTACATGGGTGTTGCTGTCCTGGCTGTCACTGAGTTGTACAGGGTGCAGGAACACTGTCCTCCTGTAAGCTGGAAAATAAAAGGGTGCTGCTGGCCCTGTATGTTGTAAAAATTCAGGGTTACAGTTGTTAAAAATTAGAAGCACACTGCTCCTGTATGCTTTAAAAATAGGAGTGCTGCTGGCCCTGTATGTTGTAAACATTCAGAGGTGCAGTTGTTAAAAATTAAAAGCACACTGCCCCTGTATGCTTTAAAATATAGGGGTGCTGCTGGCACTGTATGCTGCAAAAATTCAGAGGTGCAGTTGTTAAATATTAAAAGCACACTGCTCCTATATGCTGTAAAATGTTGGGGTGCTGCTGGTCCTGTATGTTGTAAAAATTCAGGGATGCTGTTAAAAATTAAAAGCACACTGCTGTATGCTGTAAAATATAGGGGTGCTGCTGGCTCTGTATCTTGTAAAAATTCAGAGGTGCAGTTGTTAAAAATGAAAAGTACACATCTCCTGTATGCTGTAAAATATTGGGGTACTGATGGCCCTCTATGTTGTAAAAATGCAGGGGTGCATTTAAAAATTAAAAGCACACTGCTGTATGCTATAAAATATAGGGGTGTTGCTGTTCATATAACATTACACTGGCCCTGTATGTTGCAAAAATTCAGGGGCGCAATTACTAAAAATTAAAAGAACACTGCTCCTGTATGCTTTAAAATATAGGGGTGCTGCTTGCCCTGTATGTTGTAAACATTTAGAGGTGCAGTTGTTACAAATTAAAAGCACACTGCTCTTGTAAGCTGTAAAATTTTGGGGTGCTGCTGGCCCTATATGTTGTAAAAATTCAGGGGTGCAGTTGTTAAAAATTAAAAGCACACTGCTCTTGTATGCTGTAAAATATTGGGGTGTTGCTATTCAAATAACATTACACTGGCCCTGTATGTCATAAAAATTCAGGGGTGCAGTTACAAATTAAAAGCACACTGCTGTATGCTGTAAAATATAGGGGTGCTGCTGGTCCTGTATGTTGTAAAAATTCAGAGGTGCAGTTGTTAAAAATGAAAAGCATACTGCTCTTGTATGCTGTCAAATATTGGGGTGTTGCTATTCAAATAACATTACATTGGCCCTGTATGTTGTAAAAATTCAGGGGTGCAGTTGTTAAAAATTAAAAGCACACTGCTCTTGTATGCTGTAAAATATTGGGGTGTTGCTATTCAAATAACATTACACTGGCCCTGTATGTCATAAAAATTCAGGGGTGCAGTTACAAATTAAAAGCACACTGCTGTATGCTGTAAAATATAGGGGTGCTGCTGGTCCTGTATGTTGTAAAAATTCAGAGGTGCAGTTGTTAAAAATTAAAAGCATACTACTCTTGTATGCTGTCAAATATTGGGGTGTTGCTATTCAAATAACATTACATTGGCCCTGTATGTTGTAAAAATTCAGGGGTGCAGTTGTTAAAAATTAAAAGCACACTGCTCCTATATGCTGTAAAATGTTGATGTGCTGCTGGTCCTGTATGTTGTAAAAATTCAGGGATGCTGTTAAAAATTAAAAGCACACTGCTGTATGCTGTAAAATATAGGGATGCTGCTGGCTCTGTATGTTGTAAAAATTTAGAGGTGCAGTTGTTACAAATTAAAAGCACACTGCTCCTGTAAGCTGTAAAATGTTGGGGTGCTGCTGGCCCTATATGTTGTAAAAATTCAGGGGTGCAGTTGTTAAAAATTAAAAGCACACTGCTCTTGTATGCTGTCAAATATTGGGGTGCTGCTATTCAAATAACATTACAATGGCCCTGTATGTTGTAAAAATCCAGGGGTGCAGTTGTTACAAATTAAAAGCACACTGCTGTTTGCTGTAAAATATAGGGGTGCTGCTGGTCCTGTATGTTGTAAAAATTCAGAGGTGCAGTTGTTAAAAATTAAAAGTACACTGCTCTTGTATGCTGTAAAATATTGGGGTGTTGCTATTCAAATAACATTACACTGGCCCTGTATGTCATAAAAATTCAGGGGTGCAGTTACAAATTAAAAGCACACTGCTGTATGCTGTAAAATATAGGGGTGCTGCTGGTCCTGTATGTTGTAAAAATTCAGAGGTGCAGTTGTTAAAAATTAAAAGCACACTGCTCTTGTATGCTGTCAAATATTGGGGTGTTGCTATTCAAATAACATTACACTGGCCCTATATGTTGTAAAAATTCAGGGGTGCAGTTGTTAAAAATTAAAAGCACACTGCTCCTATATGCTGTAAAATGTTGGGGTGCTGCTGGTCCTGTATGTTGTAAAAATTCAGGGATGCTGTTAAAAATTAAAAGCACACTGCTGTATGCTGTAAAATATAGGGGTGCTGCTGGCTCTGTATCTTGTAAAAATTTAGAGGTGCAGTTGTTACAAATTAAAGGCACACTGCTCCTGTAAGCTGTAAAATGTTGGGGTGCTGCTGGCCCTATATGTTGTAAAAATTCAGGGGTGCAGTTGTTAAAAATTAAGAGCACACTACTCTTGTATGCTGTCAAATATTGGGGTGTTGCTATTCAAATAATATTACAATGGCCCTGTATGTTGTAAAAATCCAGGGGTGCAGTTGTTACTAATTAAAAGCACACTGCTGTTTGCTGTAAAATATAGGGGTGCTGCTGGTCCCGTATGTTGTAAAAATTCAGGGGTGCAGTTGTTAAAAATTAAAAGTACACTGCTCTTGTATGCTGTAAAATATTGGGGTGTTGCTATTCAAATAACATTACACTGGCCCTGTATGTTGTAAAAATTCAGGGGTGCAGTTGTTCAAAATTAAAAGCACACTGCTTTATGCTGTAAAATGTAGGGGTGTTGCTGGTCAAATAGTATTACACTGACCTTGTATGCTATAAAAATTCAGGAATGCAGTTGTTAAAAATGAAAAGCACACTGCTCTATGCTATAAAATATAGGGGTGTTGCTGTTCAAATAACATTACACTGGCCGTGTATGTTGTAAAAATTCAGGGGTGCAGTTGTAAAAATTAAAAGCACACTGCTGTATGCTGTAAAATATAGGGGTGCTGCTGGCCCTGTATGTTGTAAAAATTCAGAGGTGCAGTTGTTAAAAATTAAATGCACACTGCTCTTATATGCTGCAAAATATAGGGGTGTTGCTGTTCAAATAACATTATACTGGCCCTGAATGTTGTAAAAATTCAGAGGTGCAGTGAAAATCAATGTACACTGGCCCTGTCTTGTATGCAGTAATTATTCTAGGGTGCAGTGGAAATCAATGTACACTGGCCCTGTCTTGTATTCTGCAATTATTCTGGGGTGCCGTGAAAATCAATGTACACTGGCCCTGTCTTGTAGGCTGTTATTATTATAGGGTGCAGTGAAAATCTATGTACACTGGCCCTGCCTTGTATGCTGTAAAATTACAGGGGTGTTGTGAAAATGCAAGGTTACTCGCACATTCTTTGGTTGCGATGTCTAGGCCTGACCTTCACAACACTGTATGGGAAGAGGAGGCTCCTACCACTATTTGCACGCCCACTGCAAGTGCTGGTAGGAGCACTGCCATTCCAGTTGCAGATATTGAGATTGAGGATGTCACTGTAGAAGTACACCAGGATGAGGAGGATATGGGTGTAGCTGGCGCTGCGGAGGAAATTGACGTTGAGGATTCTGATGGTGAGGTGGTTTGTTTGAATAAGGCACCAGTGTAGACAGTTGTAGGCCAGGGGATGAAAAAGTCCATTGTCATGCCTGCGCAAAATACCAAAAATGCCACCTCTTCAGTGTGGAATTATTTCTTCACAAATGCAGACAACAGGTGTCAAGCCATCTGTTGCCTTTGTCTATCCATAAAAAGTAGGGGTAAGGACGTTAACCACCTAGGAACACCCTCCCTTATACATCACCTGCAGCGCATTCATCATAAGCCATTGCCAAGTTCAGAAATTTTGGGTAATAGCGTAACAGTTCACTGACACCAAAATGATGTGGTGTTATTTGAATATTTCTCTGTGAGGATGAGGATGTAAACACTAAAGTAGGGGCAATCTGAGGATGAGGACGACATCTTGCCACTGTAGTGCCATTTTGTGCAAGGAGAGATTAATTGCTTGTTTTTTGGTGGGGGCCCAAACAAAGCAATCATTTCAGCCACAGTCGTGTGAGCGACCCTGTCGCTGAACTTATTGGTTTGTTAAAGTGTGCATGTCCTGTTTATACAAAATAAGGGTGGGTGGGAGGGCCCAAGGACAATTTCATCTTGAACCTCTTTTTTTTCTTTGCATTATGTGCTCTTTGGGGAACTAGTTTTTAAAACAGCCATCCTATCTGGCACTGCAGTGCCACTCCTAGATAAGCCAGGTGTTTGTGCCGCCCACTTGTGTTGCTTACCTTAGTCATCCAGCTACCTCGTTGCACCTCTTTTTTTTCTTTGCATTATGTGTTCTTTTTGCCCTAGTTTTTAAAACCGCTATCCTGTCTGACACTGCAGTGCCACTCCTAGATGGGCCAGCTGTTTGTGCTACCCATTTGTGTCACTTAGCTTAGTCATCCAGCGACCTTGGTGCAACCTTTTGGCCTAAAAACAATATTGTGAGGTGTGAGGTGTTCAGAATAGACTGGAAATGAGTGGAAATGAATGTTTTTAAGGTCAATAATACCATAGTATCAAAATGTCCCCAAAATTCTGTGATTTTAGCTGTTTTTGTGTTTTTTTCAAACATCATCCAGATTCAAAACCAAAACCCGAAAGAGTGGTTTTGGCAAAACCAATCCAGATCCAAAACACGAGCGGGGATTCAGATCCAAAACCAAAACACAAAACACAAAAAGTCCCCCCCCCCCCCCGCACATCTCTAAAAAAAATTATGCTACAATAATTTTAGTTATTTGATTTAAATGCTAACAATAAGTATAATAATATGGTAGCCAAACAAAGCCTACCATTTTTTTTAGATAATCTACTATATAAAATGTATTTTTTAAACATGATGTGAGAGATCGGGGCATTAGTTATTTTTGTTTACTGTTTCAGTCATTGGGGGTCATTCCGAGTTGTTCGCTCGTTGCCGATTTTTGCAACGGAGCGATTAAGGCGAAAATGCGCATGCGCATGGTACGCAGTGCGCATGCGCTAAGTATTTTAGCTCAAAACTTAGTAGATTTACTCATGTCTGAATGAAGAATTTTCATCGTTGAAGTGATCAGAGTGTTATTGACAGGAAGTGGGTGTTTCTGGGCGGAAACTGGCCGTTTTCTGGGAGTGTGCGGAAAAACGCAGGCATGCCACGAAAAAACGCTGGAGTGTCTGGAGAAACGGTGGAGTGGCTGGCCGAACGCAGGGCGTGTTTGTGACGTCAAACCAGGAACGAATCAGCCTGAGCTGATCGCAATCTGTGAGTAGGTCTGGAGCTACTCAGAAACTGCTAAGAATTTTCTATTCGTAATTCTGCTAATCTTTCATTCACTATTCTGCTAAGCTAAAATACACTCCCAGAGGGCGGCGGCCTAGCGTGTGCAATGCTGCTAAAATCTGCTAGCGAGCAAACAACTCGGAATGACCCCCATTGGCTGCTGATCACCACACAATAACTACAAAGAGGGAACATGATTTAAACAAAGACAGGGGAGGATTTAGAGATGAGGGCACCCCTAGGCACAACAGTAACGTCCGCCGCCGCCAAGTGCAGTATGTGCATGTCCTACCTGTTTAAGTCCATTAAAGATGACATATGGCACAGTACAGTGGAAGCATCCAAGTGCCACCCCCAAACAAGTGCCATGGGTACATGCCTCATGTGACTAATGATAAATTTGCCACTGAACATAGGTTGTTCATACAGTAACTCCAATTCTACTGTACTGTCAAGCCAATAAGGACTTTTATTTGAATGTTAGGAGGTATGTCCTCCCACTCTTTGCCACTCTGCACAGCTACAGTACAGATATAATAGAGCAGAGTGGTGGTAAGGTGTGTGGTGGATGACCTAGCACTTTAAAAGACAAAAAGCATCCCTGACCAAAGGATCCTTGACCCCATTGTGATAAGATAACAAATCCCCTTTCAGAAAAGGCAAAGGTCTTGTTCCTTTGCTGAAATGCAGAGTGTTGGATGGTATGGACTGAGTATTAGCTCAGCCAACAACGGAGACATTCCGAGTTGATCGCACGTAGCAACTTTTTGCTGCTCGTGCGATCAACTTATGCCGCCTATGGGGGAGTGTATTTTAGCATAGCAGGGCTGCATTCGCTTGTGCAGCCCTGCTATGCTTACAAAGTTTCCTGAAAAACAAGACCAGGGTCAGACTTACCCTGTGCGACGGATCCAGCGACGAAGATCCAGGGATTGACGTCAGACATCTGCCCTCCAAACGCCTGGACACGACTGCGTTCAGATCTCCACGCCATGGTGAGTAGACGCACCAGAACGCCTCCTCCCTTTCAATCTTCTTGCGATTGCGCTAGCGATCACTTTCTTCTTTGTTCTGGCCACTGCCCGTCGCCAGGCAATGATGCGTGTGCGCAATGCGCCCGCCATGCACGCGCTGTTCCAACACGTTCGCACCGTAGCGAAGAATCGCTGCATGCGAATTGGTCGGAATGACCCCCTATGTGTAGGTGATATATATATCTTTAGGACTGATTCCTTCATTACAGAATCTAATGTAGTAGACAGCTACTATATGGATTTTGAGAGCACTTAATAGTAGGAAAGTTAATACATTCTCCCAGGTGTGGTTATGCTCATTATTTCCAGTTTGTGCTTCTGTGTTTAATGTGTACTATTTTCACTGTACAAGCATTTTTTTGAAAACACCTGAAAGAGAAAAGCAATTAATGCTAACAAATATAGTATGTACATCTTGAATTACTAAGAGCATAGTGTGTAAAAAAAACTGAACAGACAAGCAAAAACGATTAATGCAACTTTAATATAAGAAAATGTTCTGAAAATGCACAAGGGAAGAAAGGGGCAAAGGGTGACAAACACCTGACATTGTGCAGCACGCTATGGAACACACAATTATATCATCTGTGCTCTACCTAGGAAGAAAAAAAGAAGAATTTTCTGGTTTATAGAAAAATATTTGGAACAATAATCAGCTAATAACAAATTTCAGCAACTTGCTTAAGTAGCAGAACTTGTTTTTAAGAAGTTGCATATTTTATAGCAAACTTGGTTATGCAAATTACATATTATATAATAAAAAAGTGAAATGCCATTATACCGTACATTTTAATAATGAATGAATGTAGTAAAGTTCTTTATTGAAACAACAGTTCCTCAACTATCTTCCCTGCTCCAATATCACATGGATTATATATGTATTTTGTTTTCTAATAATTCAATAAGAAAGTTATAATTCATTTATGAAATAAAAAAAAATGGAGCACACAACACAAATCGAACTAAGATCAGTTGAGCCCTACCAATCAGGAGCGGTCTCTTCGCATGTTATAGACATTGGGTTAGGACACTTACTACTGAAAGTATTGCAAATGCAAACCTTTTTCAAACCCACTCTATTTCTATTTTTTTTTCAAGGACTTACTGGGGTTATGTGGGAAGTATGTCTGGGGCAATCTGAGACCTAGTCTTCTTCAACATTGCGTGCTAATTAGGTGTCGCATACAGAAAGGTCTTCAGCTTCCTAATTTCTTTATCTATTATTGCTCTGTGCACTTGGTGTGCATTGTTGAGATGTCTGGAGTGCTTGTCCTAAATTAAAAGACACTTACTGAAGGAAAGTCTGTACAAGTCCCCTCCTTCATCCTATGGCTAAGTAAATTCCACAGAATCCGCTTCACATGACTAGACGACGCCCTACTGGAAAAATATAAACACCTTTCCTTATTCAACATTTCTTATGGGATGTGTGACCAGCTTGGCCAGCTGTAGACTCAGGTGAGATGCGATCCTTAGTGGACCTCCAGCATACAATAATTTAATGTTATTCCTCATTCATTCTGAAATTATTTATAGCTGAGGCACTATTTCTTTCATTACCTCACCATTGTTCCGCCCATGGTCATCTACCCCATTTGAGTCTCTGTTTTGCAAAAGACCCCCTAAACATTTAGTTTTGAAACTACAACAGCTCAGTTTAGATGGCCCAACTTGCTCACCCCCCACGTATATGTTAATCCTGGATATTTCATGACTGCCATGCTAAATCCTCCTCTATTCTTGCAGACCGGTATAGAGACATATGTACATCTGATAGTAGCTGTTCAGTAGCTCTTGACTGGTGAAATACACATTGATGATGATAATATTTACCTGTACTACTTATCTGCTTCTGATTGATTGATTGATTGATTGATTGATTGCAGTTTTTTATTCTTCTACTTTTAAAATTGCAACAATTAGCAAATGTGATTTTTACCATAAAGGAAATATTGACAAACATTTCTTATGCTCATGACCTGCTTATGTGCACATCTAGAGATAAGTCTGTACTGTTCTCCAAGAACTGAGCCCACCCAAACTTCTGGGATTTATAGGACTCTGAGCCCTGGCTCAAGTTTTCCTGCCAGACTCGGATTCCAAAATGCAGCAAAATGTAATCTTACCGGCATCAGATCTTGCGTGTTTTGGATTCAATATAAGTCCCTTTGACACAGGACTCCAAACAGAGAGCACATTTACTAGACTGCCAGGGCACTATAGCAATATTTATTGTTAGGACCTTTTCTGGTGCACTGCATACAGCGCAGAGTTCCTCCTAGGGACAGTATTATTATTTTATTAATGCCATTATTTGATTAACCCTTTATTGGTGCACAGTCAGTCACACTGGTGCCCATAGAGCAGCCCAGATCTCCTAATATTGGGGCAGCATTAACCCTTGGCGTACACTGTTTTTTTAGCACTGCCTGCAGTGCTGCCCTTAGCTCCTAACCCAGGTGCAGCATTAACGCTTGGTGCATTCTGCTGTCCTTTTTGTCTCTGCCTGAAGTGATTCCCAGAGCCCCTAATATAGGGGCTGCATTAATCCTTGGTGCACACTGGTGTTCATTTTTTGTCACTGCCTGTGGTGCTGCTCAGAGCTTCAAATAAAGAGCAGCATTAACCCTTTACTGGTGCTGTAACTGCCCACAGTGCAGCCCAGCATTTACCCTTGGTGCACAGTGCACTGGTATTTTTTGTCACTGCCTGCAGTGCAGCATTAACTCTTTATTGGTGCACACTGGTACATACCACCATCACTATAATAAGTGCAATGAGTTGCTGCAGTGTGAAAAAAAAATAATTATATATATATATATATATATATATATATATATATTTAAAGTAAAATGGTGTTTTTTTAGAGCCAGGCCATGCCAGTGCATTAATAATACACGCGCTGTGAGTCACAGTGTGAAGTTGTTGTCAGTTGTTAAAAATCTGAAAAAGTGTTTTTTTGGTTGTTTTTTTTTTTCTTATGTGTGTTCAGAGCCAACAGCGCCGTAACTACATGCGTGCCAGGTGTGCCTGGAACACAGCGCAGTTGCCCTGGTGGTGCAGCGGCCAGCGGCTTGTAATGAGTCAAATTGACTCATTACAAGCCTCCTCTGCTGTGTGCGCCGCACTGAAGCCGGAGGCAGGGGAGGAGGAGGAGGGAGGGGGACTGGAGCCGCAGCAGTGCTATGTAATTGGTAGGAGCGCCGCTGCAGCAGTCCCCTCTCCTTCCGCATTGGCTGCCCGGCGCTGCTATGAATGCTGGGATGCTCTTCCCTCATCCCAGCAGTCACAGCGGTGGCCAGCCAATGCGGAAGGAGAGGGGACTGCTGCAGCGGTGCCTCTTCCAATTACATAGCGCTGCTGAGGCTCCAGTCCCCCTCCCTCCTCCTGCTTCTCCCCTGCGGCTGCCCAGGATCTGCCAGCACGAGGAGCCTGACTTCCAGCGGGGAGACATGGTAAGTATCTATCTATCTGTCTGTCTATCTCTCTGTCTCTCTCTATCTATCTCTCTATCTATTCTGTCTGCCGCAATGTGTAAAAAGGGGGACTGGCTGCCGTAATGTGTAAAAAGGGAACGCTGTCTGCCGTAAAGTGTAAAAAGGGGAATGCTGTCTGCCGTAGTGTGTAAAAAGGGGTACTTTGTCTACCGTAAAGTGTAAAAAGGGGACGCTGTCTGCCGTAATGTGTAAAAAGGGGGAATGTCTGCTGTAATGTGTAAAAGGGGCTCTACCTGGTGTATTGGCGCTACTGTGCAGCGTAATTTGAATAATGGAGACTACTGTGTAGTATGAATTGGTCTTATTTTGTGGCCATGCCCCTTCCCCATGAAGCCATGCCCCTATATATTTTTTTGTGCTCATTCGGCGCGCACAGCTCCTGTCTTGCATGGGGGTCCCAATGCCGTTTCTTGCACACAGCGCTAAAATGCCTAGTTACGGCACTGAGAGCCAGGCACTGCGTTAATAATATAAGCACAGTTGTTTGCAGCAGTGTGTAAAAAATTTATATAAACCCCACAAAAAAAATAACTAAACATGTTCAGGGCCATACCGTGCTCCACTGTATGAATAAATATAAGCACTGTGAGTTTACAGTGTTAGTTGTCATTTGTGAAAAATATCTAGGCACCTCCTTTATGTTAAGTCATTTACGGCGAGTTCATGAAATTTATTTTACAAAATTATAATAATTTCTAAAATAATAACAAGCAGTCCAGTATCAGCTAACAGCAGTTTGGACCAGTCAATGCAATCTCCACCACCAACATCCTCATCATCAACCTCCTCATTAGTGATCAGATGTAGTCAATTAAAAAAATTGGTTTGTAGTTGCCCAAACAAAGCATTTTAGCCACAAAAGTGTCAGTCCCTGTCTTTGAAGAAATGTGAGTCTGCAGTGTGAGTTGTCATTTGTGAAAAAAAAAACAAAATAAGTTTTTTGTTTTGTTTTTTTGTACAACTTGTGTGTGTTAAATAAAGCTCAGTATGTGGTGGGCTCCATTGAATTAATAAATTTAAGCACTGTGAGTCCACAGTGTGAGTTGACATTTATGGAAATAAAAAAATGTTCTTTTTTTTGCACAACTTGTGCGTTCAATAAGACCCAGGTGGTGCCAAGCCCCACTGTGTTAATTCATATAAACACTCAATATGGATCGTGATCAGAAGAGCAGGATCAGCACCAAGTACTTGTAATGTGGCTGCTGCCAGTCATAATAGTACTGCAACATCTACTAAAAGAGGTCCAGGTGGCAGAAAGTTTAGGAAAATGCATCTGAAATCAAACTCTTTCACAATGTTAAAAAAATGGGTAGAGGTGTCACTTTAAAAAAAACAACAACTAATCAGTGCCCAAAAAAACACTAAGAATGAAGAACAAACTGAGGTGAAGGCTGTCCACATTAGTTACAGATATAGCCACGCTCATCGTATAAGGCGCACACATGCAACATTCACTTTGAACGGGGTTGCAAAAGACTCAGCTTGGCGCAGCTTGGTATAGCTAGGTGTGGTTGTGCCTAGCCACGCCAGAAATGCACATAGCCAGCAGATGTAGCCACGATGAGCATGGCAATATCTGTATGTGTGAATCTAACATTTCTCACTCCGTACTCCTCCTTCCACCATTTTTGCACCATCTGCAAATTTGAGGATGAGCAGTACCAGTAATGGTGATGATATATTCAATATTTTGAACTATGAGGTAGTCAAAATTTACTGCAAAATTTACTGAAAATGATTGGAAATTGATGTTATTGAGGTCAGTAATAATATAGGAACTAAATAAGGCCCAAATTATGTCATTTTAGCTGTTTTTATAAATTTTGTTGGAAAAAAATACAGATCGAAAACAAAAAACAAAACACATTAGAGCATACCTCTCAACTGTCCTGATTTGCGCGGGACAGTCCCGCTGTCCCACCCATGGGCCGCAGTATCCTGCGGTGGGGGAGGTCAGTTGGGAGGCTCCTGTCACTCTGCTCTGCCTAGCAGAGCAGCGGTGAATAGGTGCTGTGCGCATGCACACAGCGGCTATTCACGGGAGACAGAGGGGCTGAGGGCATGCCAGCAGCTCATATAGCGCTGGCCATGCCCCCTAAGTGACAAATTTGGGAGGCGTGGCTTGAAGACGCATAATCCCTACTAAGGCACACCCCATTCACCAGAGGCCATGCCCCTTTTTGGATGCGGGTGCGGCTTCGCTGCGCCGGAGTCCCACTTAGGCCATCCTCATTGTTTGGAGGTATACATTAGGGTGGTTTTGGCAAAACCAAAACCCAATGATAAATTAGATCCAAAACCAAAACATGGGGAGTGGCACAAATCTCAATAGAAAGGGTGGATAAGAAAGCTGTTTCACATTATGAAAAAAATTGTACCATGAACAGAAAGATATACACTGGGGTACTCAATAAAAAATGACATAACTCCATATATTTAAAGCAGCTCCTAATAAGAATATATCTGCATACACTTAGGGGCCTAGTCATCATCACTAATGGGCCAGTTACACATTACACACAGTGATGCATGCGTAGAAGGCTGGCACAGAGTAGTAAGTAACACTGCTACTGAAACGGGTCCTGCGCATGCCCAAAGTACCAAAAATTGGTATTTTGCACCATTGTTTGCAGGAGCAATCCCACATGAATGACCCCTCCCCCCATCTGTGTCTTCAATTTTATTCTGTTTTTCAAGTTGTACTGATAACACCTGTGCACAACACATAAATATATATATTTTATTATAAATTCCCAGCATAGGGGGCTATTCAGAGTTGTTAGCAAACCAGTAAAGTTAGAAATTGGACAAAACCATGTTGCACTGTGGGGGGGGGGGGGGGGGGAGTTGCAGGTATAACGTGCAGAGAGATTCAGAATTTGGTGGGTTATATTGTTTCTGTGCATGGTAAATACTGGCTGCTTTATTTTTACACTGCAATTAGACTTCAGCTTGAACACACCCCACCCAAATCTAACTCTCTTTGCACATGCTACATCTGCCCCACCTGCAGTGCAATATGGTTTTGCCCAATTGCTAACTATTTTAGTTTGCTAATAGCTCTGCATAACTCCCATTATCAGGTAGTGTCCTGGGGAATTTATTGAACTGAGGGCCCGATTTGTACACATTGTTGATGTTTTTGCAAATATCTAATGTTTTGTTATTGCACTTGCATACCTCCCAACATGACCCTCTCCAGGAGGGACACAATGCTCTGCTTCTGGATTTTTCTCTTCATTTATGATTGTCTGCATCTGTGTTGCAGAGCTGGATTAAGGCTTCGGGGGGCCCGGGGTACTTAAGACAGTGGGGCCCTAAAATCTCAAATTAAAATCATAACGTCTTTAATTACTGCAAAGAAAATTACAATTGGGTGGTAAATTTGAAGTATGAGCCGAAATTCACATTATAGCACACTGTATGAGCCAAAATTCACATTACAGCACACAGTATGAGCCAAAATTCACATTATAGCACACGGTATGAGCCAAAATTCACATTATAGCACACGGTATGAGCCGAAATTCACATTACAGCACACAGTATGAGCCGAAATTCACATTATAGCACAGTGAATGAGCCGAAATTCACATTATAGCACACTGAATGAGCCAAAATTCACATTATGCCACATGGAATGAGGCAAAATTCAGGGAGAGTGACAGCAGGGACAGGGAAAGTGACAGCAGGGACAGGGAGGGTGACAGAGGGACAGGGAAAGTGACAGCAGGGGGACAGGGACAAGGCGAGTGAAAGAGGGACAGGGAGAGTGACAGCAGGGACACAGGGACAGGGAGAGTGACAGAGGGACAGGGAAAGTGACAGCAGGGACACAGGGACAGGGCGAGTGACAGAGGGACAGGGAGAGTGACAGAGGGACAGGGAAAGTAACAGCAGGGACATAGGGACAGGGAGAGTGACAGAGAGAGGGACAGCAAGGGCATACAGTAGGGACTAGGGAGAGAGAGGCAGCAGGGTAAGATTACCTCTTTAGTAGCGGCGGTGCTGAGGATGCTGTGGTCTGCGGTGCAGTGGATGCGGAGGCTGTGGCCGGCATGGTGCGGAGGAGGCGATTGTGTGGAGAAGGACTGAGGGCGGTGGCGGGGCAGCACGGGAAGCCCCGAAACGTTGGTGTTTAAGTTGACATATACTGTGTGTGTATATAGTTATATATATATATATATATATATATATATTTGTATATACACACACAAACACGTGTATATGTGTATATATATATGTACATTAGAGATGAGCGCCTGAAATTTTTCGGGTTTTGTGTTTTGGTTTTGGGTTCGGTTCCGCGGCCGTGTTTTGGGTTCGACCGCGTTTTGGCAAAACCTCACCGAATTTTTTTTGTCGGATTCGGGTGTGTTTTGGATTCGGGTGTTTTTTTCAAAAAACCCTAAAAAACGGCTTAAATCATAGAATTTGGGGGTCATTTTGATCCCAAAGTATTATTAACCTCAAAAACCATAATTTCCACTCATTTTCAGTCTATTCTGAATACCTCACACCTCACAATATTATTTTTAGTCCTAAAATTTGCACCGAGGTCGCTGTGTGAGTAAGATAAGCGACCCTAGTGGCCGACACAAACACCGGGCCCATCTAGGAGTGGCACTGCAGTGTCACGCAGGATGTCCCTTCCAAAAAACCCTCCCCAAACAGCACATGACGCAAAGAAAAAAAGAGGCGCAATGAGGTAGCTGTGTGAGTAAGATTAGCGACCCTAGTGGCCGACACAAACACCGGGCCCATCTAGGAGTGGCACTGCAGTGTCACGCAGGATGTCCCTTCCAAAAAACCCTCCCCAAACAGCACATGATGCAAAGAAAAAAAGAGGCGCAATGAGGTAGCTGACTGTGTGAGTAAGATAAGCGACCCTAGTGGCCGACACAAACACCGGGCCCATCTAGGAGTGGCACTGCAGTGTCACGCATGATGTCCCTTCCAAAAAACCCTCCCCAAACAGCACATGACGCAAAGAAAAAAAGAGGCGCAATGAGGTAGCTGTGTGAGTAAGATTAGCGACCCTAGTGGCCGACACAAACACCGGGCCCATCTAGGAGTGGCACTGCAGTGTCACGCAGGATGTCCCTTCCAAAAAACCCTCCCCAAACAGCACATGACGCAAAGAAAAAAAGAGGCGCAATGAGGTAGCTGACTGTGTGAGTAAGATAAGCGACCTTAGTGGCCGACACAAACACCGGGCCCATCTAGGAGTGGCACTGCAGTGTCACGCAGGATGGCCCTTCCAAAAAACCCTCCCCAAACAGCACATGACGCAAAGAAAAAAAGAGGCGCAATGAGGTAGCTGACTGTGTGAGTAAGATAAGCGTCCCTAGTGGCCGACACAAACACCGGGCCCATCTAGGAGTGGCACTGCAGTGTCACGCAGGATGGCCCTTCCAAAAAACCCTCCCCAAACAGCACATGACGCAAAGAAAAAAAGAGGCGCAATGAGGTAGCTGACTGTGTGAGTAAGATAAGCGACCCTAGCGGCCGACACAAACACCGGGCCCATCTAGGAGTGTCACTGCAGTGTCACGCAGGATGGCCCTTCCAAAAAACCCTCCCCAAACAGCACATGACGCAAAGAAAAAGAAAAGAAAAAAGAGGTGCAAGATGGAATTGTCCTTGGGCCCTCCCACCCACCCTTATGTTGTATAAACAAAACAGGACATGCACACTTTAACCAACCCATCATTTCAGTGACAGGGTCTGCCACACGACTGTGACTGATATGACGGGTTGGTTTGGACCCCCCCCAAAAAAGAAGCAATTAATCTCTCCTTGCACAAACTGGCTCTACAGAGGCAAGATGTCCACCTCATCATCATCCTCCGATATATCACCGTGTACATCCCCCTCCTCACAGATTATAAATTCGTCTTCACTGGAATCCACCATCTCAGCTCCCTGTGTACTTTGTGGAGGCAATTGCTGCTGGTCAATGTCTCCGCGGAGGAATTGATTATAATTCATTTTAATGAACATCATCTTCTCCACATTTTCTGGATGTAACCTCGTACACCGATTGCTGACAAGGTGAGCGGCGGCACTAAACACTCTTTCGGAGTACACACTTGTGGGAGGGCAACTTAGGTAGAATAAAGCCAGTTTGTGCAAGGGCCTCCAAATTGCCTCTTTTTCCTGCCAGTATAAGTACGGACTGTGTGACGTGCCTACTTGGATGCGGTCACTCATATAATCCTCCACCATTCTTTCAATGTTGAGAGAATCATATGCAGTGACAGTAGACGACATGTCCGTAATCGTTGTCAGGTCCTTCAGTCCGGACCAGATGTCAGCATCAGCAGTCGCTCCAGACTGCCCTGCATCACCGCCAGCGGGTGGGCTCGGAATTCTGAGCCTTTTCCTCGCACCCCCAGTAGCGGGAGAATGTGAAGGAGGAGATGTTGACAGGTCGCGTTCCGCTTGACTTGACAATTTTCTCACCAGCAGGTCTTTCAACCCCAGCAGACTTGTGTCTGCTGGAAAGAGAGATCCAAGGTAGGCTTTAAATCTAGGATCGAGCATGGTGGCCAAAATGTAGTGCTCTGATTTCAACAGATTGACCACCCGTGAATCCTTGTTAAGCGAATTAAGGGCTCCATCCACAAGTCCCACATGCCTAGCGGAATCGCTCCGTGTTAGCTCCTCCTTCAATGTCTCCAGCTTCTTCTGCAAAAGCCTGATGAGGGGAATGACCTGACTCAGGCTGGCAGTGTCTGAACTGACTTCACGTGTGGCAAGTTCAAAGGGCATCAGAACCTTGCACAACGTTGAAATCATTCTCCACTGCGCTTGAGACAGGTGCATTCCACCTCCTATATCGTGCTCAATTGTATAGGCTTGAATGGCCTTTTGCTGCTCCTCCAACCTCTGAAGCATATAGAGGGTTGAATTCCACCTCGTTACCCCTTCTTGCTTCAGATGATGGCAGGGCAGGTTCAGTAGTTTTTGGTGGTGCTCCAGTCTTCTGTACGTGGTGCCTGTACGCCGAAAGTGTCCCGCAATTCTTCTGGCCACCGACAGCATCTCTTGCACGCCCCTGTCGTTTTTAAAAAAATTCTGCACCACCAAATTCAAGGTATGTGCAAAACATGGGACGTGCTGGAATTTGCCCATATTTAATGCACACACAATATTGCTGGCGTTGTCCGATGCCACAAATCCACAGGAGAGTCCAATTGGGGTAAGCCATTCCGCGATGATCTTCCTCAGTTGCCGTAAGAGGTTTTCAGCTGTGTGCGTATTCTGGAAACCGGTGATACAAAGCGTAGCCTGCCTAGGAAAGAGTTGGCGTTTGCGAGATGCTGTTACTGGTGCCGCCGCTGCTGTTCTTGCGGCGGGAGTCCATACATCTACCCAGTGGGCTGTCACAGTCATATAGTCCTGACCCTGCCCTGCTCCACTTGTCCACATGTCCGTGGTTAAGTGGACATTGGGTATAGCTGCATTTTTTAGGACACTGGTGACTCTTTTTCTGAGGTCTGTGTACATTTTCGGTATCGCCTGCCTAGAGAAATGGAACCTAGATGGTATTTGGTACCGGGGACACAGTACCTCCAACAAGTCTCTAGTTGGCTCTGCAGTAATGATGGATACCGGAACCACGTTTCTCACCACCCAGGATGCCAAGGCCTCAGTTATCCGCTTTGCTGTAGGATGACTGCTGTGATGTTTCATCTTCCTCGCAAAGGACTGTTGGACAGTCAATTGCTTGGTGGAAGTAGTAAAAGTGGTCTTACGACTTCCCCTCTGGGATGACCATCGACTCCCAGCAGCAACAACAGCAGCGCCAGCAGCAGTAGGCGTTACACGCAAGGATGCATCGGAGGAATCCCAGGCAGGAGAGGACTCGTCAGAATTGCCAGTGACATGGCCTGCAGGACTATTGGCATTCCTGGGGAAGGAGGAAATTGACACTGAGGGAGTTGGTGGGGTGGTTTGCGTGAGCTTGGTTACAAGAGGAAGGGATTTACTGGTCAGTGGACTGCTTCCGCTGTCACCCAAAGTTTTTGAACTTGTCACTGACTTATTATGAATGCGCTGCAGGTGACGTATAAGGGAGGATGTTCCGAGGTGGTTAACGTCCTTACCCCTACTTATTACAGCTTGACAAAGGGAACACACAGCTTGACACCTGTTGTCCGCATTTCTGTTGAAATAGTTCCACACCGAAGAGCTGATTTTTTTGGTATTTTCACCAGGCATGTCAACGGCCATATTCCTCCCACGGACAACAGGTGTCTCCCCGGGTGCCTGACTTAAACAAACCACCTCACCATCAGAATCCTCCTGGTCAATTTCCTCCCCAGCGCCAGCAACACCCATATCCTCCTCATCCTGGTGTACTTCAACACTGACATCTTCAATCTGACTATCAGGAACTGGACTGCGGGTGCTCCTTCCAGCACTTGCAGGGGGCGTGCAAATGGTGGAAGGCGCATGCTCTTCACGTCCAGTGTTGGGAAGGTCAGGCATCGCAACCGACACAATTGGACTCTCCTTGTGGATTTGGGATTTCGAAGAACGCACAGTTCTTTGCGGTGCTACTGCTTTTGCCAGCTTGAGTCTTTTCATTTTTCTAGCGAGAGACTGAGTGCCTCCATCCTCATGTGAAGCTGAACCACTAGCCATGAACATAGGCCAGGGCCTCAGCCGTTCCTTGCCACTCCGTGTGGTAAATGGCATATTGGCAAGTTTACGCTTCTCCTCCGACAATTTTATTTTAGGTTTTGGAGTCCTTTTTTTACTGATATTTGGTGTTTTGGATTTGACATGCTCTGTACTATGACATTGGGCATCGGCCTTGGCAGACGACGTTGCTGGCATTTCATCGTCTCGGCCATGACTAGTGGCAGCAGCTTCAGCACGAGGTGGAAGTGGATCTTGATCTTTCCCTAATTTTGGAACCTCAACATTTTTGTTCTCCATATTTTAATAGGCACAACTAAAAGGCACCTCAGGTAAACAATGGAGATGGATGGATACTAGTATACAATTATGAATGGACTGCCGAGTGCCGACACAGAGGTAGCTAAAGCCGTGGACTATTGTACTGTACTGTGTCTGCTGCTAATATAGACTGGATGATAATGAGATGTAGTATGTATGTATAAAGAAGAAATAAAAAAAAAACCACGGGTAGGTGGTATACAATTATGGACGGACTGCCGAGTGCCGACACAGAGGTAGCTAAAGCCGTGGACTACCGTACTGTGTCTGCTGCTAATATAGACTGGTTGATAATGAGATGTAGTATGTATGTATAAAGAAGAAAGAAAAAAAAAAACCACGGGTAGGTGGTATACAATTATGGACGGACTGCCGAGTGCCGATACAGAGGTAGCTACAGCCGTGGACTACCGTACTGTGTCTGCTGCTAATATAGACTGGTTGATAATGAGATGTAGTATGTATGTATAAAGAAGAAAGAAAAAAAAAACACGGGTAGGTGGTATACAATTATGGATGGACTGCCGAGTGCCGACACAGAGGTAGCTACAGCCGTGGACTACCGTACTGTACTGTGTCTGCTGCTAACATAGACTGGTTGATAATGAGATGTAGTATGTATGTATAAAGAAGAAAGAAAAAAAAAACACGGGTAGGTGGTATACAATTATGGATGGACTGCCGAGTGCCGACACAGAGGTAGCTACAGCCGTGGACTATTGTACTGTACTGTGTCTGCTGCTAATATAGACTGGATGATAATGAGATGTAGTATGTATAAAGAAGAAAGAAAAAAAAACCACGGGTAGGTGGTATACAATTATGGATGGACTGCCGAGTGCCGACACAGAGGTAGCTACAGCCGTGGACTACCGTACTGTACTGTGTCTGCTGCTAATATAGACTGGATGATAATGAGATGTAGTATGTATAAAGAAGAAAGAAAAAAAAAACCACGGGTAGGTGGTATACAATTATGGACGGACTGCCGAGTGCCGACACAGAGGTAGCTACAGCCGTGGACTACCGTACTGTACTGTGTCTGCTGCTAATATAGACTGGATGATAATGAGATGTAGTATGTATAAAGAAGAAAGAAAAAAAAACCACGGGTAGGTGGTATACAATTATGGATGGACTGCCGAGTGCCGACACAGAGGTAGCTACAGCCGTGGACTACCGTACTGTGTCTGCTGCTAATATAGACTGGTTGATAATGAGATGTAGTATGTATAAAGAAGAAAGAAAAAAAAAACCACGGGTAGGTGGTATACAATTATGGACGGACTGCCGAGTGCCGACACAGAGGTAGCTACAGCCGTGGACTACCGTACTGTACTGTGTCTGCTGCTAATATAGACTGGATGATAATGAGATGTAGTATGTATAAAGAAGAAAGAAAAAAAAACCACGGGTAGGTGGTATACAATTATGGACGGACTGCCGAGTGCCGACACAGAGGTAGCTACAGCCGTGGACTACCGTACTGTGTCTGCTGCTAATATAGACTGGTTGATAATGAGATGTAGTATGTATAAAGAAGAAAGAAAAAAAAAACCACGGGTAGGTGGTATACAATTATGGACGGACTGCCGAGTGCCGACACAGAGGTAGCTACAGCCGTGGACTACCGTACTGTACTGTGTCTGCTGCTAATATAGACTGGATGATAATGAGATGTAGTATGTATAAAGAAGAAAGAAAAAAAAAAACACGGGTAGGTGGTATACAATTATGGATGGACTGCCGAGTGCCGACACAGAGGTAGCTACAGCCGTGAACTACCGTACTGTGTCTGCTGCGACTGGATGATAAATAATGATATAAAAAATATATATATATCACTACTGCAGCCGGACAGGTATATATTATATAATGACGGACCTGCTGGACACTGTCTGTCAGCAGAATGAGTTTTTTATTTTATAGAATAAAAAAACACCACACAAGTCACACGACGTGTGTTTAACTTTTACAGGCAGACATTCACAATACAATATAGTATACTATATACTGGTGGTCAGGTCACTGGTCAGTCACACTGGCAGTGGCACTCCTGCAGAAAAAAAGTGTGCACTGTTTAATTTTTTAATATGTACTCCTGGCTCCTGCTATAACCTAACTGCTCCCCAGTCTCCCCCACAATTAAGCTGTGTGAGCACAGTCAGATATTATACATAGATGATGCAGCAGCACACTGGGCTGAGCACAGATATGGTATGTGACTGAGTCACTGTGTATCGTTTTTTCAGGCAGAGAACGGATTATATTAAATAATATAAAACTGCACTGGTGGTCACTGGTCAGTCACTAGTATAACTAACTAATACTATCAGCAAAATTCTGCACTCTCTGTCTGAGTACTCCTCCTAAGCTCCAGTAAATGAAGTGTCACTGTCTCACTCTCACTCTCCTATCTATTTCTTCTCTAAACGGAGAGGACGCCAGCCACGTCCTCTCACTATCAATCTCAATGCACGTGTAAAATGGCGGCGACGCGCGGCTCCTTATATAGAATCCGAGTCTCGCGATAGAATCCGAGCCTCGCAAGAATCCGACAGCGTCATGATGACGTTCGGGCGCGCTCGGGTTAACCGAGCAAGGCGGGAAGATCCGAGTCGCTCGGATCCGTGTAAAAAAAGCTGAAGTTCGGGCGGGTTCGGATTCCGAGGAACCGAACCCGCTCATCTCTAATGTACATATGTATATATATATATATATATATATGTACACATATATATATATATATATATATATATATATATATATACACACACACACACAACTATTGCTCTGATGCTGGTAGGTCCAGTGTATAGGGGTGCTGGCTGGGCGCAGGAAGGCTCCATATGCGCTGCTCCCCGCAGCCTGCGCGCCCAGCCAATGGCTGAGCCACAGGCTGCTGCACAGATTATTGGACAGCTGAGCTGTCGCTCAGCTGTCCTCCCTGGACACGCTACACAGTCCCTATGTGCGGCAGCGGCGCCACTGCAAGGAAAGTGGGGACAGCTATAAATCAGCTGCCCTGCCGGTGGAGCCGCCGCGCAAGCTCCCGGGAGTGCAGCACCGCAGATCGGATCAGAGATCCGATCTGTGGTGGCTGCGGGGGGCCCTTTTAAAAAGGGGGGCCCGGGGTACTTATCCCCGGGGCCCCCCTCTTAATCCGGCTCTGCTGTGTTGAACAGGTTTATGGATAAGAAAGGTGTTTCAGCACAGGTGATGGCAATCCTAGATTAAGAGGGAAGTCCAGGAGCAGAGCATTCTGTCCCTCCTGGAGAGGGTCATGCTGGGAGGTATGCACTTGCACGAATATTCTCTGAAACCCATAATGCACACATGCAAAATGCATTTGCAAATGTGCACTCACTTGCAACTTAAAAACAAGTGCCTGAGAAGACCATTGCGGGGCATTTGCGAATATGGGTGGAGACTGGGTGGTAACCAAATTGAAACATATAAATTGTGCACGTATAAATGGAGTGTAATGGACATGCTTCTGCATGTGGATGATTTCTCTCATGTAGAACCACTGAAACAGTGCCCATATTTGTTGAAAGTTTCAGACAAAGGGGGACATTTACTAAGCATTGATAAGAGCAGAGAAGTGAGCCAGTGGAGAAGTTGTCCATGGCAACCAATCGGCACTGAAGTAACATCTATAACTTGCATACTATAAAATGATACAGAGCTGCTGATTGGTTGATGGGGCAACTTCTCCACTTGCTCACTTCTCCACTCTTACCACTGCTTAGTAAATGTCCCCCTAAGGACCCAGGATCTATTGTATGTGAGCCATCAATATTTTCCCTGTGTTCTCCCAATTTTGCAGTGTTCTCGGTTCCAAATCTGCACAATACTCGGATAACCAAAGTGGGTGTTTAACTTTTTACTCAGTCCATATCACGCTCTTTTACCATACTGTACTTGTCTACTCTCCCATAAAGTCCGGGAGGCTCCTGAAAATCGGATGCACTCCTGGCCCCCCCAGGGAAGTAGGCAAGTCTCCTGCATGATGCTCACCCCACAGCTTTCCCGCCCTCGCCGCCACCCGCTACCTGCGAATCCTGTTGACCAGAAGAAATTTGCGCTGAATTGCGTCATCTTAGCCCCGCCCCTTGCTTTACACTGCCCGTAATGCGGGCATTGTAAAGTGGGCTCAGGGCTACAATGATGCAATCGCATCACCACGTCCCCTTAGTGCCTACTCCACGTCCCCTCCTGTGTGACCTGGCTGCTCCCTCCCACAATGTAGGCAAGCATGGCTTATATAAGTGAGGGCGGGATGTACTAATGCTTACCGCCACGGTTTTTCCCATTTACCGCAGCAGTGACTATTTAACGCAGAGAGATATGTACTAAACCTCGGGCACTGATATGCCCTTCTCACCATAATGCTGAGTGGCCGAGCTGGACGGGTGAACAGCCAACAGCAGCCGAAGCAGCTGACCGGCAACAAGTGGGCGTGGCTGCAGCTTCCGTGACACAGGCAGGGTTCGGGGGATGAGTGTCCTCCTGTGCCAGAGTACTGTGGACTCTGGAAGCTTTTAGCACTGTTGTGCTGTATATCCAGCTGCCTCAGCTATGTACAGCCCGCACCATCCACTGCTGTTCTCTGGCATGCTGCTCCAGCTGGCTGTCCCCCCGCCCGGCTCGGCCACCCAGCATTATGGTGAGAAGAGCATATCAGTGCCTGTGGTTTAGTACATATCTCTCTGCGTTAAATATGCTCTGCTGCTGTAAATGGGAAATACCGTGGTGGTAAGCATTAGTACATCTCACCCTGAGTCTACTGTAGCTAAAATAGCATTCGCATATGTTAGCACTTTAGCTGTGTCCGCGATCGCAATTGCGGCATCATTTAGCGTACAAATCAAATCAGGCCCTGAGACCACTCACAGTATCTATACAGGTGTGATTGGGATGATTGTTATTAAAGGAGACAATGCAAACAACAGGATTGGAGTTCTTGAAATGTGCGCAAGGCAGCTTTAACCGGTATAAATTGTCTAGCAGGATGCCACCCCACCCAAAAAAGACAGAAATTTCACAAGAAAAAGACATTTTTTTTTCAGTATAAGCGCCAAAGTAAGAAATAAAATAGAATAAATATAATATATACGTCCCTTGGAGATATTCTCGTTGGGTTGATCCTCAATTGTTCAAAGGACGTTCTCAAATGATGTGGTTAATGTCCAGTGATATTATATGAAAACAGAAAAAGCAGACATGCAATGTGTAGTATTGTTTTATGTGATTTTTTTCTTTTCATATATAAAATTGACCTGATCCCATCAAGAAAAGGGAAGCAAGAGCATAGGTGGGGGATCTATATGAGGTGCGTACCCCAACTCACACTAGGAGGAGCGAATATGTGTGCAGAAAGGTTTCTTTAAAAATCTTCACCCTCGTTGTGTGTCCTTCACCATAAAGTATGCATGGAAGAGCATACCTAAACTTACTTTAAAGTGGGAATGAGTCAAATATATAAAGGTATCTTTTCTCCTATTACTGCTGTATCAAATGGAAATGCGTACCACACTAACAGGACAAAAAGTGAAGATATTCCTATCAAGGTATCTTTAGAATCCACAACCAATTCAGACTTCAGGAAAGTCACTATTTTCTTTTTAGATAGATAGAGCTGTCCTTATCCCATCAGAGTAGAAAGGGACACTAATATAGACAGGGGATCCGTGTATTGTTGTATCAATAAAGGTATGTGTGAGTGTGGTACGCACCTTTATTGATACAACAATATAGGAGAAAGACACCTTTATACACTTGACTCTCCCCACTTTAAAGTGAGTTTAGGTATGCTTTTCCATGCATACTATATGGTGAAGGACACTCAAAGAGGGTGAAGAATTCCAAAAGAAACCTTTCTGTGCACACATTCGTTCTCCTTAGTGTGAGTTGGGGTACGCACTTTACACGGATCCCCTGTTATATTAGTGTCCCTTTCTATTCTGATGGGATAAGGACAGCTCTATCTATCTAAAAAGAAAATAGTGCATAAAATAATATCACACATTGTATGATTGCTTCTTCTGTCTTTATATACAACCACTGGATATCAACTGCACCAATTGAGAAACATTCGTTGAGCCATCGGTTTCCTGAAGTCTGAATTGGTTGTGGATTCTAAAGATACCTTGATAGGAATATCTTCACTTTTTGTCCTGTGAGTGTGGTACGCATTTCCATTTGATACAGCAGTAATAGGAGAAAGATACCTTTATATATTTGACTCATTCCCACTTTAAAGTGAGTTTAGGACAGGTATGCTCTTCCATGCATACTTTATGGTGAAGGACACACAAAGTGGGTGAAGATTTTTAAAGAAACCTTTCTGCACACATATTCGCTGCTCCTAGTGTGAGTTGGGGTACGCACCTCATATAGATCCCCCACCTATGCTCTTGCTTCCCTTTTTTTGATGGGATCAGGTCAATTTTATATATGAAAAGAAAAAAATCACATAAAACAATACTACACATTGCATGTCTGCTTTTTCTGTTTTCATATAATATCACTGGACATTAACCACATCATTTGAGAACGTCCTTTGAACAATTGAGGATCAACCCAACGAGAATATCTCCAAGGGACGTATATATTATATTTATTCTATTTTATTTCTTACTTTGGCGCTTATACTGAAAAAAAAAAAGTATTTTTCTTGTGTTATTAAAGGAGGTCCAATAAGGGAATTCTGCACAGCACATTTTTGGGGAGATGTAATAAGCCTTGGAGAGTGATAAAATGAAGAGAGATAACGTACCAGCCAATCAGCTCCTAACTGCCATGTTACTAGCTCTGTTTGGAAAATAGCAGTTAGGAGCTGATTGGTTGGTAGTTTATCTCTATCTACATTATCACTCTCCAATGCATAGTATATGTCACCCAAATGCAGAAATTCAATATTGGACAATGTGAAATTGTGCTCCCATATGCATACCTCACAACTGTCCTGCATTCAGCGGGACAGTCCCATTTTCCTGCAGGCCCAGTGGGGGAGGGGGTGTTTGTTGGGGGGGCAGATAAGAAGCCGGTGAACAGACGCCTTGCGCATGCAGGCAGCATCTATTCACAGTGTAGGGGGAGCCTGGGCGCTGCCCAGCATCTCAAAGAGTTCTTGGCAAACGGGGGTGCCATAAGCTCAGCCCCCTTTCCCTTAGGCCCCCCTCCCATTTGGGGGTGTGCTCCTATGATCACCAATGTTGGGAGGTATGTATATGTGAAATGAGGCAAATGTTCTGTGGAACAGTTTAGAAAATGATGGTCATATCTACTACCTAAATTTACTAATTTCTTAAATTACTGTATACTATATTTACATTTTGTGAATTTAGATGTATTGAACAGTTCATGATGCCTACAGACATCTAGATGGTAATGTGCAGATCCTTTGTATATATTGTACTGTAAATAAAATTTCATTTAACTTGTAAAAATATTCAACAAGTCAGTGATTCATTTAGAGATAACATACTAAAACATTTCAGAAGCATTCCCTAAGAACTATATTATTGTTTTTTTAAAGTTAATCCTTAGGGACAATTATATTAAATGCATTTTTGATCGGATGTTATACTTTAAATGGAGAATGAATGTTTTATGCAGCTATCAGACAGGATTTAGTGTAAGGTCATCCTGGGTCTCCAAATCCATTCATTGCAGGAGAACATTGGGGCAGATGATTAGTGATTATAGAATGGTTATCTCATTCTGTGGAATGCACACTAGAAGTACTGTACATTGCATGACCTTGTATGCTCCATGATTTGTCTATTAAATGATAAACTTATTTTAGATAAAAATATTTGTTGTTCTGTTTTATATTGGACCTCATTTGCAAGCTATGGAGACCATGTTTTTTATATTTTTATGTTGTTTTAATCAGAACTAGTCACACTCATCCATCACACGAATCGTACACTAGTGTGCCTGCATCTATGATGCACGCAAGGACGTAGCTACCATAGGTGCGGGCAGTGCAGCAGCTATGGGGCCCAGAGCTGAGAGGGGCCCACCTTCCCTGTCAAAGTTAAATGTGTTATATACATTTTTTTGCCATTGGATGGTATGTAGGGGTCATTTTAAACTTTTTCCTTTGTGTCTGCAATATATCTAGGTATGCCTCTGGACCTGCCCATTGTAGTGTGGTATAATATGAACTGGAGGGCGTTTTAATGTTATATAACATGAACCGGGGCATTGTAATGAGGCACAATATTAACGGGGAGCACTATATATCATAATGTGAATTGGGGGTACTGTGTGGCACAATGTGTAACGGTAGCTCTGAAATGTGACATAGGGTGAACTTAAGCACTACTACGATTCTTAAAAGAAACTAGGGAACTACATTAAATAAGGCTCTACTATGGTTCAGAAAATTAACTAGGGCACTATTATAGGGTGTAAAATTAACAACTGCTGCAGAGAAGTCTCTCTCTATAAGCATTGGGATGGAGGCCCCTTCAAAATGTTGCTATGGGGCCCACAAAGTTCTGGCTACGCCTCTGGATGCGTGCATGGGTAAGTATGCGCATGCCGCAGACTTCTATGGAGCACATGCCATCTGCAACTAGTCGAAGCACGGTGTACACTGCATCTTGCCAAAATATATGTGCCTGTGCATATGCATCGAGGCAAGAATAGCTACATCTATATATCTGATATGTACAGTACTTGCTCAATTATGTATGTCTGTATTAAATTACTTTTGAGAAGAACCCTTGAAAAAGACATAGTAAATCATAAACCAAGGTCATTAAATTATTTGGACAATGAAACGTACAGTACTAAGAAGCTTTAATGATACCTTTTTTGTTTTGGGTAGAGATAAGCGGTTCGGATAACCTTAAATTCGACCCCCTCCGAACTTAGGGATCCGAGTCAAATCCTAGTACTGGCTTGGGTTTTCCCACCAGGCTCAGATTTGAAACCATACATTATCCTCCCAACGTAGGATTCTCACAGGTTTTGGATTCTATATACAGGAGACATGGCCGGAACTCGTTGTCATTTCACTTCAGTCACGCTGCTGTATACTGAACTCTGCTGTGTCCACCCAAGTGGCTGTGCGGAATACAAGTGCTGTCACTGTTACCATCTAAGGGGCTGTGCTGCTATCACATTGTCCATCTAAGGTGCTGTGCTGCTGTCACTGTGTACATCTAAGGGGCTGTGCTGTCACTGAGTTCATCTAAGTGGCCGTGCTGTCACTGTGTCCATCTAAGGGGCTGTGCTGTCACTGAGTTCATCTAAGTGGCTGTGCTGTCACTGTGTCCATCTAAGGGGCTATGCTGTCACTGTGTCCATCTAAGTGGCTGTGCTGTCACTGTGTCTGTCTAAGGGGCTGTGCTGTCACTGTGTCCATCTAAGGGGCTGTGCTGTCACTGTGTCCATCTAAGTGGCTGTGCTGTCACTGTGTCCATCTAAGGGGCTGTGCTGTCACTGTGTCCATCTAAGTGGCTGTGCTGTCACTGTGTCCATCTAAGGGGCTGTGCTGTCACTGTGTCCATCTAAGTGGCTGTGCTGTCACTGTGTCTGTCTAAGGGGCTGTGCTGTCACTGTGTCCATCTAAGGGGCTGTGCTGTCACTGTGTCCATCTAAGTGGCTGTGCTGTCACTGTGTCTGTCTAAGTGGCCGTGCTGTCACTGTGTCTGTCTAAGGGGCTGTGCTGTCACTGTGTCCATCTAAGGGGCTGTGCTGTCACTGTGTCCATCTAAGTGGCTGTGCTGTCACTGTGTACATCTAAGGGGCTGTGCTGTCACTGAGTTCATCTAAGTGGCCGTGCTGTCACTGTGTCTGTCTAAGGGGCTGTGCTGTCACTGTGTCCATCTAAGGGGCTGTGCTGTCACTGTGTCCATCTAAGTGGCTGTGCTGTCACTGTGTCCATCTAAGGGGCTGTGCTGTCACTGTGTCCATCTAAGTGGCTGTGCTGTCACTGTGTCCATCTAAGGGGCTGTGCTGTCACTGTGTCCATCTAAGTGGCTGTGCTGTCACTGTGTCTGTCTAAGGGGCTGTGCTGTCACTGTGTCCATTTAAGTGGCTGTGCTGTCACTGTGTCCATCTACAGTAAGTGGCTGTGCTGTCACTGAGTCCATCTAAGTTGCTGTGCTGTGTCACTCCACAAGCTGTGTCCAGCCCCCTTACTTTAATACCATCACTGTGGTGCTGCACTGACTCTGCATGCCTCACCCACTGCATTCACAGTGTAAAATAAAAATAACAATTGTTGTATTTGTTTGTACTGTGCACTGTATCCCAATACTCTGTAGTACCCCAGTGTGCGTACAGAAAAGCAGTCTAATGCCATACAATGTGAGCCAAGCTGCCAGTTAAAGAAAAATTTATAAAAATATATTGTTGTATAATTTGTACTGTTCTGATCCCGCTGTGGCAACTAGCTGCCTGGCTGTGGTGCTTTTGAATGGCTGCATGGTTTGAATTGTTTATTAGTTATCAGTGGGTACGCTCTCCTCATGTGTTGCAGTGACGTTAAAATGTCATTACTGGGTGCATAATTCGATGTGGAGAATACCAACGTTTCAGTTGCATGTGTAGTCTTGTCATTTGGCCTTTGTCTGCCGGAATACTAACTTTAACATTTAATGAAAATGAACTTAAATAAATCTAATTCAATTGTCAATAATACATTTGAACTTAATTTTAAACTCCTGTTGTATGTGTGGTTTTTATTAGATATATTAATAAAGCAAGCAGAGAGCTGTATAAGCCCGAAGCCACATAAGCGCCCTAATTTTTGGAACTATTTTGTTAGGAAAGGGCAGGGCAAGCCTTAGTGATTGACATGTGTGGTCATGTGACCTTGTTGGCCTATGAGGCATTTGTGGTAGGAGGAGTGTATAAAGAGTATATATAGACAAGACTGGCAGCCATCTTCCTCTTGCCATTTTGGATGCAGTAAGGATCAGTTTATTGTACTGTGTTTTTGGAATTTGCATTATTGTGTCCCCTGTGTCAGTTTCCCCCCTTCCAGTCTGTGCTGCAGTGTTGTTTCCCCCCTTTACCTTGTGTCAGGAATGCCCCGCCCGCGTAGATCTGTGCCCCCCTGCCGCCTGGCCAAGGCCGCGCGCCTGCTTGCTTCTGCGGGTTACCGCCGGCCTCAGATGCGAGTGGACCCTTCCTCTGCCGGCTGTTCGTCCGATATGGCCGCAGCGTCTGGTGGTAGGTGCGGCTACAGGGCTGCGCACGCCAGGGCTCCGTCCCTTGCTGCGCTTGCTATGACACAAACACCGGGATCGGTGCTGGTCAGCGGGTCCGGCGATGCGCTGACCGTGGCGCCAGTGCAATGGGTTTACCAGCCAGCTCCCCTGAGGGTGCATGGCTGTTAGAGGACATACCTATCATCTCCATGGGTCTGAGGGCTGCCATGGGGGTGGGGGAAGAGGCGGCTGCTGGGCCTCCCAGGAGTGATGAAGGGGAGTCCAGTGTTGGGTTGTCCTGCGATGGTCCCCCTGCTGATTCCCCGCAGGCACTGTTGCAGAAGGCGTCTCCGGTCGCGGCCAGGCAGGAGTTTGGGATATATCCGGGTGCTCTCCTGGTTTCCCAGATCCTGCTGCCGCAGTCCAGGGGCCCCTTTTCAGGAAGGGTGGCGCCACCTGCTGGCCAGCATGCTTTACTGCAGGTGGTCTCCACTCACAGCACCATGGCCTCCACTTTTGCAGCGCCGAGCAGGGTTGCTTATGCTACTCTCTCGGGCTTCCTGGCAACTTCTTCTGTGTCTGGGACCTGGTCAGGGGCACAGCACTTGCCCACCATGAGTGCGGCCATCTCGCTCAGCATGTCGGTGTCCCGGGCCCCTTATTTTCCTGAAGTCTTTTTACAGGCGCAGAGCTCGTTATACTCATGGCCCGTGTCTATGGCTCCCGGGTCGCACCTTTTCCAGGGTTTTACTCACTGGGACTGGGCCACGCTAAGCCCCCACAGAACCACTATTGGGTTCCACCTTTTGCGCACCCCCTTATGCGTTGCATCATGGTACCGTTGCCCAGCCACACTGGCCTCCTGCTTTCGGTACGGACGGTGGTGCCGCGGGCGGAGCTCCTTTGACCGCGCCAGCTCCCATTTCCCAGCTTCCCTTCCCCTCTCCTCCTTCTCCCTTGCCTCCCATTCCCTCCCGGCCGCTGTCGGTTTTGTCCCCCCCTGCCCCCTACTTCTATCTCCCCATCAGGTGTCAGTGATACAAGGCAGGTCTCCCCACCTGTGAGGTCATCCAAGACCCCTGCAGATGCAGGTTCCGGTGCCATGCAGAGGCGGTCGTCCACGCAGGAGACCAGGCCTTTGGAAGCTGGCGAAGCTGGGAAATCCCAGGTCCCCGAAGAGGAGTTGTCTGGACCATCCGCCGTGACCGAAGAGGTAGGAGGTCCAGGCCCGGGGTGCTACCCGCTCAGCAAAGGGATGCAGTGCAGGTAGGCACCGGGGAGGAAAGGCGCCTTCTCTGCTCTGCATCCCTGCTGAAGCACCATTCTGTCCCCCCTGCTGCTGCTGCTGGCTGCTGTGCCTGTCACACTGACAGGCAGCCACAGCAGCGCCTGCCTGTCACACTGACAGGCAGCCGCAGCAGCGCCGGCAGAATGAATCCTTCTCCTCTCTCCCCTGTGACAGTGAGAGGAGTGTCAGTGTTCGTTCTGTCAAAAGAGGGTGGAGCTACACGGAAGCAAGGGGGTGGGGCTACATAGGACCAGGCTAGCAGACTGTGAAGATCTGGCCAGCAAGATTGTGGTAAGTGGATGTAAAAAGAGTGTGAGAAAGAAAGTGTGTGTATGTATGTGTTTGTTTGTTTGTATTTATGTATATATGTATGTATGTATGTGTGTATCTGTGTGCAGAGCCATAACTACATGTGCCAGGTAGTGTGTGCAGGGCTGGTGTACAGGAGTGTGTGAGAGGTGGCTGTGGTGTACTATATGTGTGCTTGGTGGAGGGCTGTGGTGTATATGACTGCCGTAATGTGTAAAAAGGGGGACGCTGTCTACCGTAATGTGTAAAAAGGGGACGCTGTCTGCAGTAATGTGTAAAAACGGGGACGCTGTCTGCCGTAATGTGTAAAAAGGGGGACACTGTCCGCCATAAAGTGTAAAAAGGGGGACACTGTACGCCATAATGTGTAAAAAGGAGACTCTGTCTGCCATAATGTGTAAAAAGGGGGACGCTGCCTGCCGTAATGTGTAAAAAGGAGGACACTGTCCACCGTAATGTGTAAAAAGGAGACTCTGTCCGCCGTAATGTGTAAAAAAGGGGATGCTGTCTGCCGTAATGTGTAAAAAGAGGGACGTTGTCTGCCGTAATGTGTAAAAAGGGGGATGCTGTCTGCCGTAATGTGTAAAAAGGGGGACGCTGTCTACCGTAATGTGTAAAAAGGGGGACACTGCAGTAATGTGTAAAAAGGGGGACACTGTCCGCCATAATGTTTAAAAAGGAGACTCTGTCTGCCGTAATGTGTAAAAAGGGGGATGCTGTCTGCCGTAATGTGTAAAAAGGGGGACGCTGTCTACCGTAATGTGTAAAAAGGGGGACACTGTCTGCCGTAATGTGTAAAAAGGGGGACGCTCTGTGCCGTAATGTGTAAAAAGGGGGACGCTGTCTGCCGTAATGTGTAAAAAGGGGGACCCTGTCTGCCGTAATGCTTAAAAAGGGGGACACTGTCTGCAATTCATATGTGCAGAGGGAAGTCCTAAGACAACAGTGGGCGCTGATTAAGAATGTATTTAACTAAGGAGTTGAGTAAATACTATTATATCAATTCTTTATATGCAAAAGAATTCTATTAAATAGTCTATACATATATATCTCTCACCCTTCTGGCTGCCCACAAAGGTGGACCTGGCTGTCCACCGTATAAGGCAGAAACAAAGAAAAAGGGGAGATGTGGGCGCTCAGAGGGGATCGTAAGTCAACAGCTGCTGGTTTTGTAAATAAAAATAATTTATTGGTAAGAAATTTCTCACAAATAGACATTAAATGGCTGTAATGCCATTAGCAATACATATACACATTCAAATATAAAAAAAATAAATTGGCATAAAATCACAAAACAAATTAATATAATGATTAAAACTAATGACTGTGTCCAGGGCCTCAGGACTTATAATTGGGTACCCACCCTATTAAAAGTATGTTTTCTTGCATGCAAAAGCTTGTTGTTAGTTGCAGTTAGGGTTAGTGCATGATATGTTCAGATTGCACATTGCGGAATGAAGGCTATGTAGTGTTGGAAAAAGCCTGTTAGTACTTCACCATAAGACGCTGGTGGATGTAATATTCAATAATATGGCTGAGTGTTAAACGTGCCAGTCCCGCGGCTGTCTCCTATAGAACAAGCTTGTTTAGTTCACTCACTGTTTGGATGGCTGTCCGCACTGCGGCGGTTCCCTTAGGCAATGCTTGGTATGATGTGCTGTCTTAGAGCACTGTTACTGGACAGGAGCGGAGACAGAAATTCGTGTGTGCAGGTCCTGGATGGCAGGGGACGCTGTAATGCCGCGATGCGCGGCTTCCGGGTTCGGGGCTTCCGGCTTCCGGTTGCGGTCCACCTGCGTTCCACAGTCGTAACAGGTCACCTGACGCGTTTCTCCGACTCCAAAGTGGACGGTTTCATCAGAGGTATATATACCTCTGATGAAACCGTCCACTTTGGAGGTGGAGAAACGCGTCAGGTGACCTGTTACGACTGTGGAACGCAGGTGGACCGCAACCGGAAGCCGGAAGCCCCGAACCCGGAAGCCGCGCATCGCGGCATTACAGCGTCCCCTGCCATCCAGGACCTGCACACACGAATTTCTGTCTCCGCTCCTGTCCAGGCACAGTGCTCTAAGACAGCACATCATACCAAGCATTGCCTAAGGGAACCGCCGCAGTGCGGACAGCCATCCAAACAGTGAGTGAACTAAACAAGCTTGTTCTATAGGAGACAGCCGCGGGACTGGCACGTTTAACACTCAGCCATATTATTGAATATTACATCCACCAGCGTCTTATGGTGAAGTACTAACAGGCTTTTTCCAACACTACATAGCCTTCATTCCGCAATGTGCAATCTGAACATATCATGCACTAACCCTAACTGCAACTAACAACAAGCTTTTGCATGCAAGAAAACATACTTTTAATAGGGTGGGTACCCAATTATAAGTCCTGAGGCCCTGGACACAGTCATTAGTTTTAATCATTATATTAATTTGTTTTGTGATTTTATGCCAATTGTTTTTATATTTGAATGTGTATATGTATTGCTAATGGCATTACAGCCATTTAATGTCTATTTGTGAGAAATTTCTTACCAATAAATTATTTTTATTTACAAAACCAGCAGCTGTTGACTTACGATCCCCTCTGAGCGCCCACATCTCCCCTTTTTCTTTAATTCAGATGTACAGGTTGAGTATCCCTTATCCAAAATGCTTGGGACCAGAGGAATTTTGGATATCGGATTTTTCCGTATTTTGGAATAATTGCATACCATAATGAGATATCATGGTGATGGGACCTAAATCTAAGCACAGAATGCATTTATGTTTCATATACACCTTATACACACAGCCTGAAGGTAATTTTATCCAATATTTTTTATAACTTTGTGCATTAAACAAAGTGTGTGTACATTCACACAATTCATTTATGTTTCATATACACCTTATGCACAGAGCCTGAAGGTCATTTAATACAATATTTTTAATAACTGAGTATTAAACAAAGTTTGTGTACATTGAGCCATCAAAAAACAAAGGTTTCACTATCTCAGTCTCACTCAAAAAAGTCCGTATTTCGGAATATTCCGTATTTCGGAATATTTGGATATGGGATACTCAACCTGTAATATGAATTGGTATTATTTTGTGGCCACACCCCTTTCCCATGAAGTCACGCCCCTATATATTTTTGTGCACACCTGCGGCGTGCACTGCCCCTATTTTACATACAGGGGGGGGGGTGCCGATGCCCTCTCTTGCACACAGCGCTAAAATGTCTAGTTACGGCACATGTCTGTGTGCAGGGCCGAAACTAGCGCTGCACAGAGTGTGTATGGGCAGAGAGTTCACATTCATAGGCTTGCACGGATCTCCTGCCACTCAGGGGCCCAAGAGGCCATGGTAACCCCCCGGCCCTGCATGTAAAGTATGGGAGGGCGCAAATTTATATTTTGCAGGAGGGTGCCGAACACCCTAGCACCGGCCCTGCGGAGGTCCCTCTGGAACGGGTGAGCTGGTTACTTATTCTTCTTCCGACAATTCTTCTTCCAGTTCTACTTCAGATACATGGTCTTCCGGGTCCCCTAGGCGTCCACGTAAATTAGCCAGCTCATTGCGCATCGCATACACAAGAAGGATAGGAAAGCCAAGGGTAAGGGTGCTCCAGTTGCGTCGGAGCCTCCTCTCTTTACAGAAATGGTCCACTGCGCGAACATGGCGGTCACTAGGGGTTTGCGGAAACGGATGTGGGAAAAGAACAGGAAGGGTAAATATGTCGACACCCCTAAGGATGACATGAGGAAGGCTTTGTTAGGCGCGGCGGTCTTCGGCCGTGCCCTGACTGAGCAGCGGTCACGGCTGCCGCGCCTCTCTCCTTCCCTGTCCCCCACACGGCGCCTAGCAACGCCAGGACGCCGTGCGCACGATAGCCACCGGGTCCCTGGCAACGCAGGACGCCGTGCGTGCAGGGCCGCCGGGTGCATAGCAACCCGCCACAGGTGGACCGCGTTCCCCGTTGCTAAGAATAGTTAATTAGGTTGCTCGTGCAGCAGGGCAGCTGCACGGCAACTAGTAATTAAGGTGGCCCTCCTGTTATTGGCCAGCAGGGCCTTTTTATGTGAGCCAGCACACTGCAGCCCCGCCGGTGATAGCTTCTTGTATGCTGTTCCTGCCTTGCAGAACTCTGTTCCTGTCAGCCGTGTTTGGTGGATCTTGCTCCCTGCCCTTTGGTACTTTGGAGGTCCGAAGCCGGTCCTGGGAATCCTTCTAGTCCTTGCGAACCTGTTTGTCATCTGGGGTTCTCGCCCGGTTTCGTGAGTAGCGGCTTCTGCCGCGTGTTGCGGCCTTTGCCGCTTAGTGTTTACTTTACTGTGAATTGGTGCATTTGCGGAGGTTTCCGCTTTCACTGTCCTCCCCGGAACTTGGCGGTACCGTGTAGGGGAGTGGACAGTGGTTTCTTTGTAGTTCTTTTCCTTTGGCGGCGTGCCGCACATACGTTTAGTTTTTAGGTAGTTTATAGCCCCTAGCGTGGTTGTTTCAGTTAGAGGTCCCCTTGTTATTACCCTGTCTCAGTTCACGCCTTGTCTCTCTTAAAGACCTGAGGGGGCATCGGAGTTGGGCAGACCTAATCTGCCCTTCAAACGCGGCTGCCATGGGCCCAAGAAACCATAGTCGTTCAGGCGTGAATTGATAAGACTGGTTAGACAATGGAGGTAGGGTGCTAGGGGCTATTTCCTTCCCTTTTCTCAATCCCAGCATTCCGTCTTGGTGCTCAGGACTCACTACATAAGATCTCCCCTGTCCTGAGCATCAGGATCGTAACATTATCACCGGCCCACATAAAAAAAAAGGGGGTTTCATTTTTTCCGTTGTATTGGTGGGCCTAGAAATTCGGCCTCATGAATCCGGCAGGTTTAGGGCCAAACCCCAGTCAGCTTTTGGTTAACCAAATGCAGGAATTAACTCAGATGGTTCAGGACCTTACTCTTCGGGTGAGATCGCAGGAAGATCTTTTGCGAGCCTCCCCGAGTATGGTTCCAGAACCAAAGATGCATTTACCTGACCGTTTTTCGGGTAACCGAAAGGAATTTTTAAATTTTAAGGAAGCTTGTAAGCTTTATTTTCGTTTAAGGCCCCGTTCCTCTGGTACTGAGTCTCAGCGGGTCGGGATTGTGATGTCTCTACTTCAGGGTGATCCACAGACCTGGGCGTTTGGGCTAAGAGCGGATGATGCTGCTTTGTTATCAGTAGACGCCTTTTTTTTAATCCTTAGGCCTCTTATATGACGACCTAGATAGAGAAGCATCAGCTGAGAGTCACCTGCGTGCCCTTAAGCAAGGCAAAAATCCAGCAGAGGTGTATTGTATCGAATTTCGCCGTTGGTCAAACGACTGTGGCTGGAATGACCCGGCCCTGCGCAGTCAGTTTCGCCTCTGTCTGTCGGAAGTGATTAAAGACAGTCTCCTTCAGTACCCCGCTCCTGAGACTCTAGACAAACTCATGGAGCTCGCTATTAAAATTGATCGTCGTCTCCGAGAGCGGAGGGCTGAAAGAGGAACAACTTTTAGGCCTAATCCATGTGTATATACTTTTCCTGAGGACGTCGAGGAGCCCATGCAAATGGGTCTCTCCCGGCTGTCCCCAGAGGAAAGAACCAGAAGGTTAAGTTCTGGTCTTTGTTTGTATTGTGGTGGTAAGGGACATATCGCACGTAACTGCCCGAACAAGCCGGGAAACGCTCTGACCAAGTGAATTGTGAGGGGGTTCACTTGGGTCTGCAGTTAATCTCCTCTAATAATTCTCTATTAGTTCCGGTAAAGATTTCCTTTGGCAGCCTCAGTTCGTTGGTGTCGGTCTTCATCGACTGTGGAGCTGCAGGAAATTTTATGGATTTAGCTTGGGCTAAGGCTTTAGGCGTTCCACTGATACCCTTAGATAGACGAATCACCATGCACGGCTTGGATGGGGGTCCGCTTTCCAATGGGGTTATTACTCACCGCACACCTCCAGTATTGCTGACAGTGGGGGCCCTACATTCAGAAGAAATAGAATTTTACCTTACACATTGTCCGGCAGTTCCAGTAGTTTTGGGTCGCCCCTGGCTTGCCTTTCATAATCCCACCATAGATTGGCGGTCTGGGGAGATTTCCCAATGGGGTCCTTTTTGTGTTAAGGAGTGTATTTCCCATCCTGTCCGAGTTGCGGCAGTTACCCCAGAACTTATTCCTCTGGAATATCAGGATTTTGCTGATGTGTTCTCCAAGGGAAATGCGGACGTTCTGCCTCCCCATCGGTCCTATGACTGCGCTATAGATTTAGTTCCCGGGGCCACTTTACCTAAGGGGAGATTATATGCCCTCTCCGGGCCAGAAACCACGGCTATGGATAATTATATCCAGGAAAGCCTGAAAAAAGGCTTCATTAGGCCTTCGAAATCTCCTTTGAGTGCAGGATTCTTTTTTTGTTGAGAAAAAAGATGGGTCGCTCAGACCATGTATTGATTTTCGGGCTCTGAATAAAATTTCTGTTAAAAACACCTACCCTTTGCCTTTGATTTCAGTACTTTTTGATCAGTTACGCTCTGCCGTTATCTTCTCAAAAATCGATCTTAGAGGAGCTTACAATCTCATCCGAATAAGATCTGGGGATGAGTTGAAGACGGCTTTCAGCACACAGTTGGGTCATTATGAATACCTGGTGATGCCCTTTGGGCTGTCAAATGCTCCTGCGGTATTTCAAGACCTCATCAATGATGTTCTTCGTGACTTTCTTGGAAAGTTCGTTGTCAATTATTTAGACGACATTTTGATTTATTCTGAGTCTATGGAACAACATATTACCCATGTGCGTCTGGTTCTTCAAAAACTACGGGAGAATCATTTATACGCAAAACTAGAGAAATGTGATTTTCACATCACGGAAGTGTCCTTGGGGTATATTATTTCTCCCCAGGGATTTTTCATGGAACCGAAAAAACTCCAGGCCATCCTTAATTGGGCGCAACCCACAAATTTAAAAGCAATTCAGCGCTTTTTAGGGTTTGCAAACTATTATAGGTGGTTCATTCATGCCTTTTCTGATTTGGTCGCTCCTATAGTAGCATTGACTAAAAAAGGAGCGGACCCTTCCAATTGGTCGCCTGCAGCCGAGTCTGCCTTTCAGGCCTTAAAGCAGGCCTTTGTCTCGGCTCCTGTTCTCAGGCACCCTAACCCGGAGCTCCCCTTTATAGTCGAGGTAGATGCCTCAGAGGTTGGAGTGGGGGCTATCCTATCTCAGGAAGATCCGGAGTCTCAGGAATTACACCCTTGTGCCTTCATGTCCAGGAAATTCTCCTCCGCAGAATCCAACTATGACGTTGGTAATCGAGAATTGCTGGCAGTTAAATGGGCTTTCAAGGAGTGGAGGCATTGGCTGGAGGGAGCTAGGCATACTATTACAGTGTTTACTGACCATAAGAACCTGCAGTATATTGAGTCAGCTAAACGGCTTAATGCTCGGCAGGCACGTTGGACATTGTTTTTTACTCGTTTCAGGTTTATTATCACCTTCAGGCCCGGTTCCAAAAACACTAAAGCTGATGCCCTGTCACGTTGTTTTCTTCCGGTTCACAATAACCATCCTGCTACTACCCCCATAGTTCCATCATCTGTCATCCGGGCAGGCCTCACACAGGATTTATTTACTCAGTTAGTCCAGCTTCAACAGCAGGCTCCTAAACCGACTCCTGCTGATCGTCTCTTTGTCCCTGAATTTCTGAGAGGCACTGTTTTAGCTGAGTTTCATGACAACAAAGTCTCTGGTCATCCAGGTATCACTAAGACCTTGGAGTTAGTCTCTCGCTCGGTGTGGTGGCCTAGTCTTTCTAAAGATGTAAGAGAATTTGTCCATTCCTTTCAGGTTTGTGCACGGCATAAGGTTCCTCGTTCATTGCCGATCGGGCAACTCGTACCTTTAGCCGTTCCTCTCAGGCCATGGTCACATATATCCATGGATTTCGTGGTGGACCTTCCTCTTTCAGCCGGATTTCGAGTCATTTGGGTGGTAGTAAATTATTTTAGTAAGATGGCTCATTTCATTGCTCTTCCCAGATTACCCTCTGCTCAAGGGTTGGCAGTCTTGTTTCTCCGTCATGTGTTCAGGCTCCATGGGTTGCCCAGGGATATTGTCTCTGATCGGGGTCCGCAATTCATTGCTCGTTTCTGGAAACGTTTTTGTGCCTCATTAAATATGATACTCTCTTTAACATCTGGGTACCATCCACAATCTAACGTACAAACCGAACGAGTTAACCAGTCATTAAAACAGTATTTACGGTTGTATTCGGCCAAAGTCCAGAATGATTGGTCTGAATTTCTTCCGTTAGCCGAATTTGCTTATAATAACTCTTGTCATTCTTCCACCAAGGAGTCCCCATTCTTTTCAGTCTTTGGCTTTCATCCTAGAGCCAACTCTTTTTTTCCTCATTCTCCAGTCTCCTCATTGACCTTAACCTCCCATCTCAGAACAATTTGGAGAAAGGTGCACCTTGCCTTGAGAAAAGCTGCCTTCCGAGAAAATACATTTTCTGATAGGCTCCGACGTCCTTGCACTTTTAAAGTGGGAGATAAGGTATGGTTGTCAACTCGCAACATCAAGCTCCGACAACCTTCGGCTAGATTGGGACCCAAATTTATTGGACCATTCCTTATCATTAAGAAGGTCAACCCAGTTGCTTTTCGGCTACGCTTGCCGAGATTGTTAGGGTCTCCTGCCCTGTGCTGCCACGTCGTCATGGCAACCGGGAGACAAGTGCTAGCGGAGTAACCTGAGCGCAGCTGATACTCCGGTTCGGGTCTTTTGCTGTGCAGTGGTTACAGGCAGGGGATCCGGTGCTGGTTTTTGTGCTCACAGTCTGTGAGGTCTGAGGGGGGCGTGGACAGCACCTGCTTTATAAGGCCTCTTCTCAGGTTAAGCAGATGCTTCTGAATCTTTGTTGGTTAGTCAGTTCCTGAAAGTTAGCCAGTACTGTGTAGCTTTGTATTTGTTGTTGCTTACTGCAAATAGGCCTGGGGATTTGGTACTACACTCTGCCAATCCAGACCTAGCAGTAAGACTGGAGTCAGTCGTTTAGCCTGCTGAGGTTCTTTTGATATTCTGTGAACCCAGCAGGTTTGTGGCTGTACTTTCAGACCTGCCTGCTTAATCCTCTCTCACTGTGCAGGGTGTCCATGTGTCAGTTTAGTGGCAGTAAGCTGTACCTGGGCCCTGCAAGTGAGAATTAGGATTGTGGAGACTCTCCTTGTGTCTATTATTCCATCTCTGACCAAGGAGTTTACTGCCACACCCGTTGGTAACCCTTTAGGGTTTTGCTGTTGCCCTTAGCAACAGCATTTCGGGTTCTCTACGTATTAAAACACAACATCTTGCTTTTTCCATCTGAGCATTTCTAATACTAGGGAGACACCCAGTTTCTTAGCCTCTGGGCTTCTCTGTTCACTCTGTGTTGGTTTTGTTACCCTATCACCTTCTGTGTACGTTATGTCATATTTCCCAGTCTGTCTGTGAGTTCATTTGTTTTGCATCCCTCTCTGTTCAGACACCAGTACATTCCTGCAGGCACTGGTGTGCATAACAGTTCAAACACCAGTACATTCCTGCAGGCACTGGTGTGCATAACAGAGATCTCTCAAAATTGGCAATACTTTTCACTGTTCTCTTTTGAAACAGTATTTTTCTTCCAGGAGATTTCCTCTGAGGACTTCCCAGGGTAGATCTCCTGTGGATGTTCAGGGGCAACAAGAGTTCTTGGTGGAGAAGTTTTTAGATTCTAAGCTTTCTCGGGGTCGGCTCTATTTTTTTGGTTCACTGGAAAGGTTATGGCCCTGAAGAAAGATCTTCGGTGTTGGATAAAGATTTACATGCTCCCAAGCTGAAGAGGATTTTCTTTCAGGAGTTTCCTCAGAAACCTGGCTCTAGGGGTTCTTTAACCCCTCCTCAAGGGGGGGGGTACTGTTAGGCGCGGCGGTCTTCGGCCGTGCCCTGACTGAGCAGCGGTCACGGCCGCCGCTCTTATCTCCTTCCCTGTCCCCCGCACGGCGCCTAGCAATGCCAGGACGCCGTGCGCATGATAGCCGCCGGGTCCCTGGCAACGCAGGACGCCGTGCGTGCAGGGCCGCCGGGTGCATAGCAACGGGTACGCCACAGGTGGACCGCGTTCCCCGTTGCTAAGAATAGTTAACTAGGTTGCTCGTGCAGCAGGGCAGCTGCACGGCAACTAGTAATTAGGGTCTGGGGGCTGGTCCTGCTGGCCCTCCTGTTATTGGCCAGCAGGGCCTTTTTATGTGAGCCAGCACACTGCAGCCCCGCCGGTGATAGCTTCTTGTATGCTGTTCCTGCCTTGCAGAACTCTGTTCCTGTCAGCCGTGTTTGGTGGATCTTGCTACCTGCCCTTTGGTACTTTGGAGGTCCGAGCCGGTCCTGGGAATCCTTCTAGTCCTTGCGAACCTGTTTGTCATCTGGGGTTCTCGCCCGGTTTCGTGAGTAGCAGCTTCTGTCGCGTGTTGCGGCCTATGCCGCTTAGTGTTTACTTTACTGTGAATTGGTGCATTTGCCGAGGTTTCCGCTTTCACTGTCCTCCACGGAACTCGGCGGTGCCGTGTATGGGAGTGGACAGTGGTTTCTTTGTAGTTCTTTTCCTTTGGCGGCGTGCCGCACATACGTTTAGTTTTTAGGTAGTTTAAAGCCCCTAGCGTGGTTGTTTCAGTTAGAGGTCCCCTTGTTATTACCCTGTCTCAGTTCACGCCTTGTCTCTCTTTAAGACCTGAGGGGGCATCGGAGTTGGGCAGACCTAATCCGCCCTTCAAACGCGGCTGCCATGGGCCCAAGAAACCATAGTCGTTCAGGCGTGAATTGATAACACGGGTAAGACAACCGAGGTAGGGTGCTAGGGGCTATTTCCTTCCCTTTTCTCAATCCCAGCATTCCGTCTTGGTGCTCAGGACTCACTACATAAGATATCCCCTGTCCTGAGCATCAGGATCGTAACAGGCTTTTAATAAGGCTAAGAAGGTTGGGGACATTGGTAAAAATGCATTTCACAATTTTCATCAGTGGCTCCATGGGTTTTTGGTATTTGCAGTGTGCTACACCGAGACGAGGCCTTCCGATTATCATAATACAGTCAAATATCTGTTTCTGGTCCACAAAATGTACTTAACCTCCAAGGGTTACGCGTGGCAGGAATATGATGAAAAGTTCCCTCGCAACCAGGACGGCAACCCGACCTTACCCTTGGGGTTTAAGGACTTGGAGCTGTGGCTTGAGGTCATGCAACACGGTAAGCCCCCTGTAGATTCCCAAGGCAGCAAATCGGTCTCGGGCATCCGTCCGAGTCCGGCCTCTGGGAATAAAGGAAAGTGTTTTGCCTTGAACGAGGGCAAGTGTGTCAGAGGGATGGGTTGTCGTTTTCGCCACTCCTGTAAAGTATGTGGCGGAGGTCACCCAGCGAAAGACTGCAGTTCCGCTTTCGGCTCCCAGCCCTCTAATGCTGCCGAAACCCCTGGAAGTGGTAAATAAGGCATTTTCCCCCGTCAGCATTGAGGAATTAACCGAGTGGTTGGTTTCTTATCCTGATATTCCCTCCAGTCAATTTTTGTTAGATGGTTTCCGTTATAGTTTTAGACTCCCAATTGCAGATTCCGTCATCGTGGTCTCCCGCCGCAATTTGAAGTCCGCGCAAGATTTCCCATTAGCGGTCTCCCGTAAGGTTCAAGCTGAAATTTGCGTGGGGCGCATGTTCGGCCCTTTCCCATCCCCCCATTGCTTGGGCTCTGCATTTCACCCTTGGGCATGGATCCCAAGAAGGCCCTGGGGCAATTCTGTCTTATTCAGCATTTGTCACACCCCCATGCAGGTTCGGTCAATGACGCAATCCCATCCGAGGCCTGTCGAGTTAGGTACCAATCCTTTGATGAAGCCCTAAAGTTGGTTAACGCAGTGGGTCCCAGTGCCCTCATGGCCAAATAGGACATTGAGTCAGCTTTTTACCTTCTTCCAATCCACCCCGATTTCCGGCGGTTTCTGGGTTTCCGCTTAGGGGGTAGTTTCTACATTGATAGGTGTTTGCCGATGGGTTGTTCCGTATCTTGCGCCTAATTTGAGAACTTCAGCTCTTTTTTCATTGGTGTATACAGTCGGCCTCCGGTCACCCGGGTGTTGCCCATTGTTTAGATGATTTTCTCTTCATAGGCCCAAGGGATAGTTCGGTTTGCAGCGATGTTCTGGGCCTCGCCCAACATTTGTTCCATCTTCTTGGGGTCCCGGTGGCCCCCGTTAAGACCGAGGGTCCCACGGGTTGTCTTAGTTACCTGGGCATTGAAATCGATTTGGGGGCTGTTGTTGCCGGCTGCCCGCCGATAAAGTGCGCAAACTACTGGGTCTCATAGAAGAATGCCTCTGCAGATGTAGGGTCAGACTTACACAGGTTCAATCGTTACTCGGTTCTATTAACTTTGCATGCAGGATCATCCCCATGGGGCGAGTTTTCTGCTGTAAACTTGAGAGGTCCACGGCGAGTGTTCATAAGCCTCACCATACAGTGTACCTTTCGCGCGAGATCAAAGATGATTTGCAGGTTTGGTCCACTTTTCTGGTTTCTTTTAACCGGGAGGTGTTATGGCCGTCTGAGTGTTGTTTGAATGGTTCTTTGCAACTTTTTACAGATGCTGCCGGCGGTTTGGGTTTCAGAGCGTTTTTTCGGAGGGAGTGGTGCGCTGCGCCTTGGCCCCTTTCCTGGGTTGCGTGAGGCTTCACAAAGAACTTGCTTCTTTTGGAACTGTTCCCATTAATTGTGGCTATAGAATTGTGGTCCTCTAGCTTATCGGATTGGAGCATTGTTTTCCGCTGCGATAATCTTGGTGTAGTGCATGTGGTTAATAATCAATGCACTTCCTCTCCACAGGCTTTGCGCTTGTTGCGATATTTGGTTCTTAAATGCCTTAAACATAATATTCATTTCACGGCCAAGCATGTCCCGGGTATAGACAATAGAATAGCGGACTTGCTTTCCCGTTTTGAGTTTGCGAAATTCTGGGAGCTTGCTCCTGATGCAGCATTGTTTACTGGCTCCTCCCTTCCTTTGGCAGCTCATTGAATAGCTCCGGAAGTGGGTGGTGTTTTCTTGGCTGGTTGTATTTGTTTACAGATGGGAAGAGTGCTGTTGGGCATCCGTAGTACGCCTCTAATACAGTACTGTGGTGAGTGGGTCCTATCCCTGCGAGTGAGGATGGCTGCTCGGGCTGCGGAGGCGCAGCTTCAATCGGCTGGTCTTGCGACCGGGCTGTTTAAGGGCTTAAGTTGCAGTATTTCAGTTTTCGCTTATTGCGCCTGTTGCGCTAACCCAAAAACGCGTTTTACCCATCAGTTTATGAATGGCTAGCATTCAGGAATTGAGGGTGTGAAATTATTTTTTTAATTTTCCTCCGAGGGGGCCAAATTACAATTGGCATCATTCACGGTCCACTGGAGGTTTTTTGAGCTTTCTCCTTCACTTGGGTTGCTTTGTGCATGCTGTTTAATTTGGATCTATATGTGTTGAATAGTGGCTGATGTTAGGAATTTTCTTTTGCAGCTGCATTGGATATCTCAGAGCAGATTTGGCTTATTGGCCATTCTTAAATTTTTTGGGCGGAGAGGCATCGTATGGCATGGCGAACGGCTGACTTCTTTGGGGACAGAGTAGTCAGATGGTTAGGCATTAGGGGCTTGCATTGGGTTGGCTTGCTACGGCTGCTGTTTCACCACGAACGAAGGTGGGGCCGGCCCGGCTGGATCGTCATTCACCTAGGGAGGAATGACGTGGGTCGAGTCAAGGGCATCGACCTCATCCTGAGTGTCAAGGCAGACTTGGTGGCACTGCAAGCTTCCTGGCCTTAGGTGACAGTGGTATGGTCAGACATTGTGCCCCGTTTTCACTGGCGGGGTGTGGTTCGTTTTTCAGCCATTGAGAAGGCTCGTAAAAAAGTTAATTCCGCTGTGACGGTATATGTTCAGGCGATAGGTGGTTTGGTAGTAAGGCATCCGCTTCTGGTCCTCCATAATTCACAGTTTTATAGGGAAGATGGGGTTCACCTTTCCCCTGTGGGTCTTGGTGTGTTTTTGGAGAGTATTTTTCGAGTTTTGGCTGGTTAAGTTATGTTTTGGTTCTTGTTCGATGGCAGTCTGCGGTTTAGGAAACCTTGTTGTGGCGGAATGTCGCTACCAGCCAGCGGTCAAAGTTTACTTGAGTGGTCATTGTGGGGCACCCCCTTTTGGTAAGACAGTGAGTATGTCCTCCCCCAGTGGGTGGACTACGTCCCGTGCGGTATCGTCCAATGCTCTGCTAGAGTAAAGGGGTTAAGTCCTGCACAGTGCGGTTTATGTTTTAGGAGGCGGTTGTAAGTCCCCTCCTAGTTTAATTGGTAATATTATAGTTGACTAGTGCTGGTGAGTTGGTAGCGCCTTTTCTTTGCCATCCTCCAATAATTAGTTTAAATCTGGGTCACCAAACAATAAATACCTGTTTGACCTTTAAAATCTAGCTGTTGGTGTTCGTGTGGTTATTTCTTAGTGCTAAGCTAGCTAAGTTATAGATGTAAGTGTGTCACAATAAAGTTATGGGTGACTTAGGCAGGCAGAGAGCTGCATAAGCCCAAAGCCACATAAGCGCCCTAATTTTTTGGGACTGTTTTGTTAGGAAAGGGCAGGGCTAGCCTTAGTTTTTGACATGTGTGGTCATGTGACCTTGTTGGCCTATGAGGCATTTGTGGTAGGAGGAGTGTATAAAGAGTATATAAAGGCAAGACTGGCAGCCATCTTCCTCTTGCCATTTTGGATGCCCTCCCACCCACCATTCACTTTTCTATTTTTTGGTCCGCTTTTGGGCTTAACGATCATTCTAATAGTCGGCTCTTGATAGCCAGATGGGCGGAAAGTCGCTACCAGCCAGCGGTCAAATTTTACATGAGTGGTCATTGTGGGGCACCCCCTTTTGGTAAGACAGCGAGTGTGTCCTCCCCCAGTGGGTGGACTACGGACGTTCCCGTGCAGTTTCGTCCAAAGCTCTGCTAGAGTAAAGGGGGTGAGTCCTGCACAGTGTGGTTTATGTTTTAGGAGGCGGTTGTAATTCCCTTCCTAGTTTAATTGGTATCATTATAGTTGACTAGTGCTGGTGAGTTGGTAGCGCCTTTTCTTTGCCATCCTCCAATAATTAGTTTCAATCTGGGTCACCAAACAATAAATACCTGTTTGACCTTTTAAAACTAGCTGTTGGTGTCCGTGTGGTAATTTCTTAGTGCTAAGCTAGCTAAGTTATAGATGTAAGTGTGTCACAATAAAGTTATGGGTGACATAGTTTATATGGTACAAGTTTTAAGAGGGTATTGGCGAAGATTTTCACATATCACAATCAATCATGTTCTATATAAATCCTGTATACAATAACTGATTACTGATCTTTATATTAGGTCGCTTAGCGTGGCATTGTTGGTGAGCTAATGGACTAATTTGAAAAGGAAATAGCTGTTTTATTTTATGATAAAAAGGATTACATTGGAAAGTATGAATGTTGGATTTCTAATTATTATTATTATTATCATTATTATTATTATTATTTAAAAACAGTAGTATGATTTATTTCCAGCTCTGTGCAGATAATTTTCATTCTTATAATCCTGTCCAATTACAATCTAATTCCCCAATACACAAGCACATATAGCCACCAGCCAATTAATCTACCAGTATGCTTTTTCAGTGTGAGAGGAAACCAGAGCAGGGAGAACATATGATCTCCACACAGATATGATACTGATGAGGAATCTAACTCTTGACCCCATTGCTGTGAGACAGCAATGTTAACCTCTATACAATTGTGTTGCTACACGTTATATGTGTTCTTATTAGTGTTCATTTCATGCTCATTTTATTTAATATATACCAACAAAATGTGTTTATTTGAGAGCTTGACCTATGCCACCTATTAACCTGTTCACAAACTTGTAACTCAGAATGTTATCTTGATCGTTTCCACTTCTGAGATAGATTCTTGTTTTACTGAACAGTGAACCCCTGTTACATAGCAACTTATATCTATCCCTGACAAATCTCTGGACAGAAAACAAGGTGAGCGGTGACCTTTAAGCAACAACTAGGACAGCTCACACCAGAAAACCATTGTTTGTTCACCTTTCTCAAATGTCATTGAGTTTTTGTTTCAGATTAATGAGTTCTGCGTTTAACACTTGGAAATGTCAATTAGCTTTTATGTCTTGCAGAACTAAACATGTATCCTTTCTGTGGGTCTAAAAATTGGTGACAAAATGAAGACCTTTTACAGCGATAATGGCTCTGATTATGTTATCACAATGCACAAGGTTACTTTGGGAGCCTGGTGGCTAAAACATATTATACAGTAGTATATTTATATACAGTACATGGACTGGAATTTCTAATACTGTATATTTACATTTTATCAGCATCTGTCTCACTGCGTAATGCCACATGTAATGACAGCTTGTGCTGTGCATTCGTATATTTCAATTCTTTATACAGAGCAAATGGATTCCTTTTCGGTCAATATTTCCAAGTTTATTCGCAATCCTCCCTTAGTGCCTCAGTTGTACTTCTGGTTTCCTGTGAAAATATTGCCCACATTCTCACTTCACAAAATGGCATCATTTTAGTGACGAAAGGATTATGATTCAGGAATACCTTTGCTGAGAAATATTAAATTAAGGGGTAATTATTAAAGCTCAGAGAGAGATAAAATTTTGAGAGATAGCTTCTGCCTTACATTTTACAGGCAGTGTTTGAAAAATGACAGGAGCTGATTGGGCGGTAATTTAGATCTCACAATTATATCTGTCGACAAGCTTTGATAAATATCTCCAACGTTACTTGAGGATTAAGTGCCTAATTCAGTAAGGATTGCGAATTCTGCTAATTAACAGAATTTGCAATCCCAGGGCTAGCATGCTGGGGTCCGCCCATCGCAGGGCAAGAAAGCCCAGTATGCTGACCCCTTCAACAAGCAGAAATTGCGAACGCATCGCAATTTCTGCTTGTTAGCAGAAATAGAGGATGCTTCCTGCAGGAGGCCCACCACCATGTTCCCAATCGCGACAGCTGCATTTGATGTCACGCAGCCATCGTGATCATGCCCCCGTTCACGTCATACTTTCCCCTCGTAATGCTCCGTCTCCGGTCTGGAAATGGAGCGTTGCCAACCCTGCCCCACGACCGCCTCTACCTGATTGACAGGCAGAGGTGAGCGCATTTTCTGTGCCCCCCCGCAGAAAATGTGGGCGCATGCGCAGGACATTTAGCCCCTAAATTAGAAAAGACTGATACAATACCACTTTATACAATAAGTGGCAATAGAAAGCCAAATACTGTACTTCTTTTCTCATTGCTTGCACTTGCGGTGATTTATAAACGATTTACGGCAGTATGAGTGTAGTCTTCAAGGTTGTGATGTTTTGTTATTTATGTGTTTGTGTTATACAGAGGAAACACAACTATATTACATCTGAGATGTCAGTGCACCAATCATACTTCGCACCTTTAACCACGAGGAACCAGCATAGGAAGGACTGAGCAAGGTTAACACGTTGCTATCAGCTACATTCCTGTCACTTAGGTAGATGACTAATCATGGCATAATTTTAGTGCTACAGTACTCTTTATATAAATTCAGTATGTATATACCCAGAGCATAAGGGGAAGTTTCACATAACTTCAGTTCTAACTAGAGATGAGCGCCGGAAATTTTTCGGGTTTTGTGTTTTGGTTTTGGGTTCGGTTCCGCGGCCGTGTTTTGGGTTCGACCGCGTTTTGGCAAAACCTCACCGAATTTTTTTTGTCGGATTCGGGTGTGTTTTGGATTCGGGTGTTTTTTTCAAAAAACCCTAAAAAACAGCTTAAATCATAGAATTTGGGGGTCATTTTGATCCCAAAGTATTATTAACCTCAAAAACCATAATTTCCACTCATTTTCAGTCTATTCTGAATACCTCACACCTCACAATATTATTTTTAGTCCTAAAATTTGCACCGAGGTCGCTGTGTGAGTAAGATAAGCGACCCTAGTGGCCGACACAAACACCGGGCCCATCTAGGAGTGGCACTGCAGTGTCACGCAGGATGTCCCTTCCAAAAAACCCTCCCCAAACAGCACATGACGCAAAGAAAAAAAGAGGCGCAATGAGGTAGCTGTGTGAGTAAGATAAGCGACCCTAGTGGCCGACACAAACACCGGGCCCATCTAGGAGTGGCACTGCAGTGTCACGCAGGATGTCCCTTCCAAAAAACCCTCCCCAAACAGCACATGACGCAAAGAAAAAAAGAGGCGCAATGAGGTAGCTGACTGTGTGAGTAAGATAAGCGACCCTAGTGGCCGACACAAACACCGGGCCCATCTAGGAGTGGCACTGCAGTGTCACGCAGGATGTCCCTTCCAAAAAACCCTCCCCAAACAGCACATGACGCAAAGAAAAAAAGAGGCGCAATGAGGTAGCTGACTGTGTGAGTAAGATAAGCGACCCTAGTGGCCGACACAAACACCGGGCCCATCTAGGAGTGGCACTGCAGTGTCACGCAGGATGGCCCTTCCAAAAAACCCTCCCCAAACAGCACATGACGCAAAGAAAAATAAAAGAAAAAAGAGGTGCAAGATGGAATTGTCCTTGGGCCCTCCCACCCACCCTTATGTTGTATAAACAAAACAGGACATGCACACTTTAACCAACCCATCATTTCAGTGACAGGGTCTGCCACACGACTGTGACTGATATGACGGGTTGGTTTGGACCCCCCCCAAAAAAGAAGCAATTAATCTCTCCTTGCACAAACTGGCTCTACAGAGGCAAGATGTCCACCTCATCATCATCCTCCGATATATCACCGTGTACATCCCCCTCCTCACAGATTATCAATTCGTCCCCACTGGAATCCACCATCTCAGCTCCCTGTGTACTTTGTGGAGGCAATTGCTGCTGGTCAATGTCTCCGCGGAGGAATTGATTATAATTCATTTTAATGAACATCATCTTCTCCACATTTTCTGGATGTAACCTCGTACGCCGATTGCTGACAAGGTGAGCGGCGGCACTAAACACTCTTTCGGAGTACACACTTGTGGGAGGGCAACTTAGGTAGAATAAAGCCAGTTTGTGCAAGGGCCTCCAAATTGCCTCTTTTTCCTGCCAGTATAAGTACGGACTGTGTGACGTGCCTACTTGGATGCGGTCACTCATATAATCCTCCACCATTCTTTCAATGTTGAGAGAATCATATGCAGTGACAGTAGACGACATGTCCGTAATCGTTGTCAGGTCCTTCAGTCCGGACCAGATGTCAGCATCAGCAGTCGCTCCAGACTGCCCTGCATCACCGCCAGCGGGTGGGCTCGGAATTCTGAGCCTTTTCCTCGCACCCCCAGTTGCGGGAGAATGTGAAGGAGGAGATGTTGACAGGTCGCGTTCCGCTTGACTTGACAATTTTCTCACCAGCAGGTCTTTCAACCCCAGCAGACTTGTGTCTGCCGGAAAGAGAGATCCAAGGTAGGCTTTAAATCTAGGATCGAGCATGGTGGCCAAAATGTAGTGCTCTGATTTCAACAGATTGACCACCCGTGAATCCTTGTTAAGCGAATTAAGGGCTCCATCCACAAGTCCCACATGCCTAGCGGAATCGCTCCGTGTTAGCTCCTCCTTCAATGTCTCCAGCTTCTTCTGCAAAAGCCTGATGAGGGGAATGACCTGACTCAGGCTGGCAGTGTCTGAACTGACTTCACGTGTGGCAAGTTCAAAGGGCATCAGAACCTTGCACAACGTTGAAATCATTCTCCACTGCGCTTGATACAGGTGCATTCCACCTCCTATATCGTGCTCAATTGTATAGGCTTGAATGGCCTTTTGCTGCTCCTCCAACCTCTGAAGCATATAGAGGGTTGAATTCCACCTCGTTACCACTTCTTGCTTCAGATGATGGCAGGGCAGGTTCAGTAGTTTTTTGTGGTGCTCCAGTCTTCTGTACGTGGTGCCTGTACGCCGAAAGTGTCCCGCAATTCTTCTGACCACCGACAGCATCTCTTGCATGCCCCTGTCGTTTTTTAAAAAATTCTGCACCACCAAATTCAAGGTATGTGCAAAACATGGGACGTGCTGGAATTTGCCCATATTTAATGCACACACAATATTGCTGGCGTTGTCCGATGCCACAAATCCACAGGAGAGTCCAATTGGGGTAAGCCATTCCGCGATGATCTTCCTCAGTTGCCGTAAGAGGTTTTCAGCTGTGTGCGTATTCTGGAAACCGGTGATACAAAGCGTAGCCTGCCTAGGAAAGAGTTGGCGTTTGCAAGATGCTGCTACTGGTGCCGCCGCTGCTGTTCTTGCGGCGGGAGTCCATACATCTACCCAGTGGGCTGTCTCAGTCATATAGTCCTGACCCTGCCCTGCTCCACTTGTCCACATGTCCGTGGTTAAGTGGACATTGGGTACAGCTGCATTTTTTAGGACACTGGTGACTCTTTTTCTGAGGTCTGTGTACATTTTCGGTATCGCCTGCCTAGAGAAATGGAACCTAGATGGTATTTGGTACCGGGGACACAGTACCTCCAACAAGTCTCTAGTTGGCTCTGCAGTAATGATGGATACCGGAACCACGTTTCTCACCACCCAGGATGCCAAGGCCTCAGTTATCCGCTTTGCAGTAGGATGACTGCTGTGATATTTCATCTTCCTCGCAAAGGACTGTTGAACAGTCAATTGCTTACTGGAAGTAGTACAAGTGGGCTTACGACTTCCCCTCTGGGATGACCATCGACTCCCAGCAGCAACAACAGCAGCGCCAGCAGCAGTAGGCGTTACACGCAAGGATGCATCGGCGGAATCCCAGGCAGGAGAGGAATCATCAGAATTGCCAGTGACATGGCCTGCAGGACTATTGGCATTCCTGGGGAAGGAGGAAATTGACACTGAGGGAGTTGGTGGGGTGGTTTGCGTGAGCTTGTTTACAAGAGGAAGGGATTTACTGGTCAGTGGACTGCTTCCGCTGTCGGCCAAAGTTTTTGAACTTGTCACTGACTTATTATGAATGCGCTGCAGGTGACGTATAAGGGAGGATGTTCCGAGGTGGTTAACGTCCTTACCCCTACTTATTACAGCTTGACAAAGGGAACACACGGCTTGACAAATGTTGTCCGCATTTCTGGTGAAATACTTCCACACCGAAGAGCTGATTTTTTTGGTATTTTCACCAGGCATGTCAACGGCCATATTCCTCCCACGGACAACAGGTGTCTCCCCGGGTGCCTGACTTAAACAAACCACCTCACCATCAGAATCCTCCTGGTCAATTTCCTCCCCAGCGCCAGCAACACCCATATCCTCCTCATCCTGGTGTACTTTAACACTGACATCTTCAATCTGACTATCAGGAACTGGACTGCGGGTGCTCCTTCCAGCACTTGCAGGGGGCGTGCAAATGGTGGAAGGCGCATGCTCTTCACGTCCAGTGTTGGGAAGGTCAGGCATCGCAACCGACACAATTGGACTCTCCTTGTGGATTTGGGATTTCGAAGAACGCACAGTTCTTTGCTGTGCTTTTTCCAGCTTGAGTCTTTTCATTTTTCTAGGGAGAGGCTGAGTGCTTCCATCCTCATGTGAAGCTGAACCACTAGCCATGAACATAGGCCAGGGCCTCAGCCGTTCCTTGCCACTCCGTGTGGTAAATGGCATATTGGCAAGTTTACGCTTCTCCTCCGACAATTTTATTTTAGGTTTTGGAGTCCTTTTTTTACTGATATTTGGTGTTTTGTATTTGACATGCTCTGTACTATGACATTGGGCATCGGCCTTGGCAGACGACGTTGCTGGCATTTCATCGTCTCGGCCATGACTAGTGGCAGCAGCTTCAGCACGAGGTGGAAGTGGATCTTGATCTTTCCCTAATTTTGGAACCTCAACATTTTTGTTCTCCATATTTTAATAGGCACAACTAAAAGGCACCTCAGGTAAACAATGGAGATGGATGGATACTAGTATACAATTATGGATGGACTGCCGAGTGCCGACACAGAGGTAGCTACAGCCGTGGACTACCGTACTGTACTGTGTCTGCTGCTAATATAGACTGGTTGATAAAGAGATTTAGTATGTATGTATAAAGAAGAAAGAAAAAAAAACCACGGGTAGGTGGTATACAATTATGGACGGACTGCCGAGTGCCGACACAGAGGTAGCTACAGCCGTGGACTACCGTACTGTACTGTGTCTGCTGCTAATATAGACTGGATGATAATGAGATGTAGTATGTATAAAGAAGAAAGAAAAAAAAAACCACGGGTAGGTGGTATACAATTATGGATGGACTGCCGAGTGCCGACACAGAGGTAGCTACAGCCGTGGACTACCGTACTGTACTGTGTCTGCTGCTAATATAGACTGGATGATAATGAGATGTAGTATGTATAAAGAAGAAAAAAAAAACCACGGGTAGGTGGTATACAATTATGGATGGACTGCCGAGTGCCGACACAGAGGTAGCTACAGCCGTGGACTACCGTACTGTACTGTGTCTGCTGCTAATATAGACTGGATGATAATGAGATGTAGTATGTATAAAGAAGAAAGAAAAAAAAAACCACGGGTAGGTGGTATACAATTATGGACGGACTGCCGAGTGCGGACACAGAGGTAGCTACAGCCGTGGACTACCGTACTGTACTGTGTCTGCTGCTAATATAGACTGGTTGATAATGAGATGTAGTATGTATGTATAAAGAAGAAAGAAAAAAAAACCACGGGTAGGTGGTATACAATTATGGACGGACTGCCGAGTGCCGACACAGAGGTAGCTACAGCCGTGGACTACCGTACTGTACTGTGTCTGCTGCTAATATAGACTGGATGATAATGAGATGTAGTATGTATAAAGAAGGAAAAAAAAACAATGGGTAGGTGGTATACAATTATGGATGGACTGCCGAGTGCCGACACAGAGGTAGCTACAGCCGTGGACTACCGTACTGTACTGTGTCTGCTGCTAATATAGACTGGTTGATAATGAGATGTAGTATGTATGTATAAAGAAGAAAGAAAAAAAAACCACGGGTAGGTGGTATACAATTATGGACGGACTGCCGAGTGCCGACACAGAGGTAGCTACAGCCGTGGACTACCGTACTGTACTGTGTCTGCTGCTAATATAGACTGGATGATAATGAGATGTAGTATGTATAAAGAAGAAAGAAAAAAAAAACCACGGGTAGGTGGTATACAATTATGGATGGACTGCCGAGTGCCGACACAGAGGTAGCTACAGCCGTGGACTACCGTACTGTACTGTGTCTGCTGCTAATATAGACTGGATGATAATGAGATGTAGTATGTATAAAGAAGAAAAAAAAAACCACGGGTAGGTGGTATACAATTATGGATGGACTGCCGAGTGCCGACACAGAGGTAGCTACAGCCGTGGACTACCGTACTGTACTGTGTCTGCTGCTAATATAGACTGGATGATAATGAGATGTAGTATGTATAAAGAAGAAAGAAAAAAAAAACCACGGGTAGGTGGTATACAATTATGGACGGACTGCCGAGTGCGGACACAGAGGTAGCTACAGCCGTGGACTACCGTACTGTACTGTGTCTGCTGCTAATATAGACTGGATGATAATGAGATGTAGTATGTATAAAGAAGAAAGAAAAAAAAAACACGGGTAGGTGGTATACAATTATGGATGGACTGCCGAGTGCCGACACAGAGGTAGCTACAGCCGTGGACTACCGTACTGTACTGTGTCTGCTGCTAATATAGACTGGATGATAATGAGATGTAGTATGTATAAAGAAGAAAAAAAAACCACGGGTAGGTGGTATACAATTATGGATGGACTGCCGAGTGCCGACACAGAGGTAGCTACAGCCGTGGACTACCGTACTATACTGTGTCTGCTGCTAATATAGACTGGATGATAATGAGATGTAGTATGTATAAAGAAGAAAGAAAAAAAAACCACGGGTAGGTGGTATACAATTATGGACGGACTGCCGAGTGCCGACACAGAGGTAGCTACAGCCGTGGACTACCGTACTGTACTGTGTCTGCTGCTAATATAGACTGGTTGATAATGAGATGTAGTATGTATAAAGAAGAAAGAAAAAAAAACCACGGGTAGGTGGTATACAATTATGGATGGACTGCCGAGTGCCGACACAGAGGTAGCTACAGCCGTGGACTACCGTACTGTACTGTGTCTGCTGCTAATATAGACTGGATGATAATGAGATGTAGTATGTATAAAGAAGAAAAAAAAAACACGGGTAGGTGGTATACAATTATGGATGGACTGCCGAGTGCCGACACAGAGGTAGCTACAGCCGTGGACTACCGTACTGTACTGTGTCTGCTGCTAATATAGACTGGATGATAATGAGATGTAGTATGTATAAAGAAGAAAGAAAAAAAAACCACGGGTAGGTGGTATACAATTATGGACGGACTGCCGAGTGCCGACACAGAGGTAGCTACAGCCGTGGACTACCGTACTGTACTGTGTCTGCTGCTAATATAGACTGGTTGATAATGAGATGTAGTATGTATAAAGAAGAAAGAAAAAAAAACCACGGGTAGGTGGTATACAATTATGGATGGACTGCCGAGTGCCGACACAGAGGTAGCTACAGCCGTGGACTACCGTACTGTACTGTGTCTGCTGCTAATATAGACTGGATGATAATGAGATGTAGTATGTATAAAGAAGAAAAAAAAAACCACGGGTAGGTGGTATACAATTATGGATGGACTGCCGAGTGCCGACACAGAGGTAGCTACAGCCGTGGACTACCGTACTGTACTGTGTCTGCTGCTAATATAGACTGGATGATAATGAGATGTAGTATGTATAAAGAAGAAAGAAAAAAAAACCACGGGTAGGTGGTATACAATTATGGATGGACTGCCGAGTGCCGACACAGAGGTAGCTACAGCCGTGAACTACCGTACTGTGTCTGCTGCGACTGGATGATAAATAATGATATAAAAAATATATATATATCACTACTGCAGCCGGACAGGTATATATTAAATAATGACAGACCTGCTGGACACTGTCTGTCAGCAGAATGAGTTTTTTATAGAATAAAAAAACACCACACAAGTCACACGACGAGTGTTTAACTTTTTCAGGCAATCACAATATAGTATACTATACTGGTGGTCAGTGTGGTCAGGTCACTGGTCAGTCACACTGGCAGTGGCACTCCTGCAGCAAAAGTGTGCACTGTTTAATTTTAATAATATGTACTCCTGGCTCCTGCTATAACCTATAACTGCTCCCCAGTCTCCCCCACAATTAAGCTGTGTGAGCACAGTCAGATATTATACATAGATGATGCAGCACACTGGGCTGAGCACAGATATGGTATGTGACTGAGTCACTGTGTATCGTTTTTTTCAGGCAGAGAACGGATTATATTAAATAAAACTGCACTGGTGGTCACTGGTCAGTGGTCAGTCACTAGTAAACTCTGCACTCTCTAGTACTCCTAAGCTCCAGTAAATCAAGTGTCTCTGTCTCAATCTCACTCTCTCTCTTCTAATCTAAATGGAGAGGACGCCAGCCACGTCCTCTCCCTATCAATCTCAATGCACGTGTGAAAATGGCGGCGACGCGCGGCTCCTTATATAGAATCCGAGTCTCGCGATAGAATCCGAGCCTCGCGAGAATCCGACAGCGTCATGATGACGTTCGGGCGCGCTCGGGTTAACCGAGCAAGGCGGGAAGATCCGAGTCGCTCGGATCCGTGTAAAAAAAGCTGAAGTTCGGGTGGGTTCGGATTCCGAGGAACCGAACCCGCTCATCTCTAGTTCTAACATATGCAAATGTACTGTATCATTTGAATTCATAAGCTAGTTAAGTCACTTACTGTACATTGTTTTGATTCCAGCCTTTGCAATCACTAATTTAATTCAAATCTCTAAGGTGTCATTAAAAATGTTTAACAATTGTTTAAATATGTTAATATATAATTTATGATTTGATGCTAATACAACAAAAGATATAGTATTTAAGAAAGATTTGAACATTTTTACCAGTCCAGCCTCTCCAAGGTACATAGATATCTGGGTCCTTCTTTTCCTCTGATCTCATATTAAACTTTTATTATTTGTTTCAACATCAGAGAAATCTTTTATCAAAGAGCCAGCCTCAAGGTACATGATATGGATATGCTGTCATATCTCACTATACCCCAGAGACAATGGATTCTCTAGGATTTCACACAATACCCTGTTGCCTCAGGATTAGGGAATACTTGGTATATCTAAAATATAGTACCATTTAAAGAGACATGCAGTTGCTTGAAGATACAGAAAGGATTCACAAGGTTACCCGATCATTTGTATTTCCAATTCCTCTCAATGCACTTTCTAAAGTTAAATATTTCCTATTATTAAGATTTTTGGTTTTTGATAACGAGGAACGTCTCACAACCTCCTTGTGGCCACAGAAATCTGCCCTGCTTGGCAAGAGAAAAGAGAAAAGACTATCAGGGATGTAAGAGAGTCCACAATCGCTAGAGGTGCGGGTTGCCAGCCGATCTCTGACATTTTTAAAAAAGGGGCAATCACTTACAGGGCACGGTTTTGCCTTGTCAGTAATTGTCCCTTTAAAAAAATATCCGAGGTCAGCCGGCAATCTGCATCTCCGGCAATCTCGGACTCCATTACATCCTGCCGACTAAGTGTAATACCCTATGTTACCAACGTCCTCAAAGCCAAATATAATAAAAACAAAATTTATTTTACTTGTTCCTAAGGCCATATTTACTGTTAGTCTAATATAGAGTAGCATGCAATGCCGATATTTATGAAGTTGAGCGATTATCAGCAAACGCCAAGAGGATTTATTCTCAAAGTGATTGACAGGCAGTGGTTGTTTGTGAGAGATAACAGGGAGTGGTGGGAAAAATGCAAGTTTGTCACAATCATTTTCTGGATGTATCTGACTGCAATCCAGTATGGAGATAGCATGGCACCAGCATCTCAGTACCCGTGGCCATCCTGCCTGACCATGGAGATAATCAGGACTGCGACAGTTTGTACGCAGTTGATTGTATCTGCAAAGTCACCTTTGAGCATATCAATACAAATCCTGGTTGCTTAGAAATTAGCATATTTACACCTAGTATCTGCACACCGGATTGCAGCTGTGAAAGCATTAGCGTACAACTCTCAATCAGGCCCTATAATATGCCTTATGGTCCCAAAATGAGCATTATTTATATCCAGACATCGCGTAATACTTTCTCAGGACTACTTGCAATGGGGCAAATTCTGCAACATGGGATCAGATAAGATAAGAACCTTTTCAGGCAAAGGCTAAAAAGTAGCTAACGACATCACATTATGCCTGATGGTGGGTTAGGTTCTCAGAGAACTAAACCTACCAAACCTACCTGACCATTGGGATCCGAGCTAGGATCCGAGTCCGGTTCGGGACTTCCTACCAATCTAGGATCCCAAAGCGAGGCCGAACGTCATCTTCCCGCTGTTGGATTCTCACGGGTTTTAGATGCTTTATAACTCCCCGATGATCAGCACCATCTTACTCCGGCTGTGGAGAGTGTACTGGACGAACATGTCCATCTCAGTACTGTGTTGTTTGGCGTAGGGATGGGTGCGCTCTCTCTGTCTGCTGTATCTGAAAGGGGTGCTCTGTCTGCTGTATCTGAAAGTGGTGCTCTATCTGTCTGCTTTATCTGAAAGCGGTGCTGTCTGCTGTATCTGAAAAAGGTGTGCTCTCTCTTCCTGTTGTATCTGAAAAGGGGGGCTCACTCTGTTGTATCTGAAAAAGGGGTGATCTGTCTGTCCATCCAGGTGCTCCACCTCAGTAAAATTAAAATAATAAAAGCTAAAAACAATAAGCCTAAAATGATCATTATAAAAAAATATATATATTTTTTGTTTGTTCTGTACCCCAGTGTACTATACAATTTTTATTTTATTTTCATAAGTACTCTGACATTGCTGGTCAGACTGCAAGTGTATTAGTACTCATTTGTGTGACACTGTAACCGCCGTTGTGTGATATAAAAAATAATACATATTTTTTACTTATTTGTGCGACACTGTAAAAGCAGTGTGTGATATAAAAAATAATAATACATATTTCTAACTCATTTGTGCGACACTGTAATTGCAGTGTGTGAAAAAAAATACATACATATACTGTCTTTTTTTTTTCAAATTGAAATTAATATTTTGTGCCGTGTCATCCCAGTATATATTCAGGGACTGCAGCTGCTCCTTCCATCTAGGGGTGTTCTGTCAGTCCACCCAAAATAAAAGACATCTTTTTTTTTTTTTTTTTTGTGCTGTATCCTGCCAAAATACATCCAGGCATGCTCCATCCACTTCAGGGTGCTGTGTCCGTAGCTCACATTCTTATGTTATAATTTATTGTCCTATTTTCATAATTCTTCTTAGCACCATATGGTGATTAATTCAAATTACTATTATTAATAATAATTATAAATTAACTAAATTTAAATTAAATTAATATAACTAACCTTCTGCATGTTGAATAAATCTTTGAGGAACAGAAGAACTTAATCCTAAATTGAAAATAATTTTTAATGGATGATTAGCAAACCTTCTCCATGTCAAAGATATCTTTGAGGAACAAAGAACTTAATCCTAATTTTAAAATAATTTTAACATGCTTCCGGCATTTAAAAATATATTGTTAATTGCCACGTATTTGCTGCCCACTGCTGTCGCTTAACTTATTCATCCAGCTACCTCGATGCAACATTAACATTAACTGGATAAAAACAATATTGTGAGCTGTGAGGTTTTCAGAATAGACTGGAAATGAGTTGAAATTAATGCTATTGAGGTTAATAATACTGTAGGAACAAAAACATCCCCAAATTCTGTTATTTTAGTTGTTTTTATGATTTAAAAAAAAAATCCAGATCCAAAACCAAAACCCACAAGGACGGTTTTCGCAAAACCGATCCAGATCCAAAACACGAAGGAGATCTAGATCCAAAACACAAAACCCAAAAAATGGTCCAGTGCACACCCCCTAGTTCAGACCCGACTGTGGTACTGTGTCAGTGTAAGTGGAATGTACTTATAATGCCCTTGTTACTGTGTAATTGCAATGATGAGCAGTGGACAGCACACCTCCTCACTGATGTATTCCTCTACATGGCTGGTTTATGGATGTGAGCAATTAGTGAATAAGTAGACCCCACTCATGCAGGTGTTACAGCAAAGTTTTTTCATGTGTTGACACAGGTGATATTACGTGGTGAGTGTTTAGTGCAAATACAGTACACTAATATGGAAATTTACTAAGGTCCCGATTCCATTCGAGTTTGTTTTTTGTTCTAAGTGGCATCTCGGTAATTTACTAAACATTAAATTCGGCAGTGTTTGGGCCATTCGTATTGTTTTTCATGGCCGACTACACAAATACGAATGAATAGACCTTCTGTAAAATGCGGTTGTTACTTCATACAACACGGTGCTTTACCAAGGATTCGCATTTATGAATGCGGACGGAAATACCTTAAACTCGGCTGCAAAAGGCCTCGATTCGTAGAAATTAAGACATTACATATAGAACTGCTTTTGGCTGGCGTGTTTAACATCTGTCATATTACTAAGGTAAGTGTTATAATATCTCTGTATGGTTTTGAAAATAGTGTTTAAGTTTTATTGTGTTATTTTTAGTTTTCAAACAACATACCACTTTTTACTGTATGCATTATACATTTCAATCTAAAATAACTGCAAGTAAAGTTAGTTTAAGCATTATAGTAGCACAGTATTCTGTGTTTTTTTGTTTGCATTGTGTATGTTTGGCCATGCTTTTGCATCTCCCTAAGGTATTTTTAAAGAATAGAATAAACTGTTTTTAAGGAAACTCTTCTCTATATCAATACTTTACCACTGCTGCTGTGTAATCTATATTGCTTGAATGTGACCATGCATATTATTTGCTTAAACATCTGTACTCAAATTACTCTATAATTAATTGACAGACAACTTTTTCCTTTTTCACCTTGGTTTTAGTTTTGATTTGTCAAATTTTTAATTTTTTTGTCAAAAAATAAACCATGGCCTTCATTGTGACCAGAATATGTAAAATGCTACTTGCATAAAATTACCAATGTCCATTCCAAACACATTACTATGAACAATTATTTTCCAGGTCGTTCTCTGGAGCTGGATGGCTCTTTTCTACTTGTGTCTGGTTGTGTTCAGGCAGTACGTCTTGGAGGCGAGGTAACAGGTGACACTAAGGGGGTTGTGCCTGTAGAACTGGTGCTTGTTTGTTCAGATTGATGAGTGAGATGCTGTGTTAGGGTTGTTAGAATGACATTCAAGTCTCTAGTGGCTGTCGTGTGGGTTTCCATGATGCGGACCATGCTCTCTATTGTATTTTGGGAGATTGTTAATATATGCAGGTAGGCTTGATGGAGCCTGTGATTCTCATCCATGAATATTTGGTATGTGTCTAGCATCCTATTATTGTCTGCCCTCATTAATTCTGGGGTTTTAGCCATTCTGGTGAGTTTGGTGTTTTGTCTGCTGTTGCTTCTGAATAATCTGGGTAGGTGATGGGCCAGACTACCAATACATTGGGTTTGCCTATGCAAATATTCTAAGTTATTTGCTTACTGGGTGGACCAGCTGTCCCAAAAAACCTGCTCCTAACACTGTGGTAGTGGTGTGGTTGGGTTTATGTCATGTTCAGGTGTCCTTTGAGTGGGAGGAGTTGACATATGTGGAGTTGTTGAGTCAGGCGGTGGTTTTCCTGTCAGATTTAAGGTAAATGTGTCTTCTGTGTCAGGTTGCTGCACTTGTCCTGGCTGAGTTGGGTGAAGAATGGTATCCCCTGAAATGAGAGACCAGTTGTGTGTAAGTATAATTTTACCAACTAATGAAGAATATCTTATGTGTTTTGCTTCCTAAGGCTACAAATGTTAAGTTGCTTTAATTAGTAATTTGTAGTCCTTATCCACATTTTGTATATTTGCTAAACTTTTGGGTCATTTAATTGCTAAATTATGTTCTGATTTTGATTGTTGGCTATGGACAACATATGCACATCAATTCTATTTGAATAAGTCATGTTAGCGGTGTATTATTTACATCACCACTTTGTCACTAAGCTGCTTCCTTAAACTGTGAGACGACAATGGTGTAATTTGTCTAAGATGTGAGTTTTATTTAAGATGGGATGTTGCACATAGCAACCAATCACATTCCATGTTTTACTTTCTAGAAGGTGCTACATAAATGAGTAGTAGAATCTGATTGGTTGCTATGGGCAACATCCCATCTTAAAATAGAACTTCCATCTTAGGAAATTTAGCCCAATGTTTGACTTATGGTAAAGTATGTGTGTGAAAGTATGTGTTCTTTTTGTGCGTTTTTTTTTTGTATTACTCACCAGGCAGGTGTGGTGAATGTGGTGACAATGGCTGCGGACTGTCGAGGAGTTTCATTGGTGGCACGGCTGATACCTCCGACATGCGTCAACGTTTTGGTGTGATGTGTACTGGTCTTGAAGACACACCCAGACTGCGTTTCCGTGGTGGCAACACGTGTGTGGATGGACCGTACAAAAAACAAAATTAGTATTGTATAAAAATTGATGTGATAACACACCCAATGCTAGTGTACTTACCAGCATCATCAGCATCCTCAGCTTCAGTAGAAGTGGATTCAGGGCCAGAGGTTCTTTTTGACTCTTTGGACTGAAAATGGATATGAAGCATTTAATTAATTTCCTAAAAATGTAATCATCACACATATGTTGCTACTCATGAATTCAAAACTGATGTTTTTTTTGTTTTTTTTTACTGTATAATAATAAACAACATTATAGAAAATGTTTGCAAAACTTTTAAAACAAGTATAACACATAATGTGACTAACCATTGTATTACAAAAATCACCACCTCCCTTTCATTTGGAAAACTTACAATGCAGATTTAAACACAGTATGGTAAGAATAGCTTTTATGCACAATACCCAAATAAAATATTAAAGATTGGTGTGCATGATTCTACAACAAAAGCCATTACAAATATTTGAAACGCTCACTACCACATACTGAAATATTGATAAACCAAAAAAATAAACCTTCACAACATACATTCAGTATTGTCAGCATTCACAATGATAAAATATTTTAGAAAAAACTAGAGATGAGCGGGTTCGGTTTCTCTGAATCCGAACCCGCCAGAACTTCATGTTTTTTTTCACGGGTCTGAGCGACTCGGATCTTCCCGCCTTGCTCGGTTAACCCGAGCGCGCCCGAACGTCATCATGACGCTGTCGGATTCTCGCGAGGCTCGGATTCTATCGCGAGACTCGGATTCTATATAAGGAGCCGCGCGTCGCCGCCATTTTCACACGTGCATTGAGATTGATAGGGAGAGGACGTGGCTGGCGTCCTCTCCGTTTAGAATAGATTAGAGAGACACTTGATTTACTAATTTTGGGGAGCATTAGGAGTACTCAGTACAGTGCAGAGTTTTGCTGATAGTGACCAGTGACCACCAGTTTTATTTATAATCCGTTCTCTGCCTGAAAAAAGCGATACACAGCACACAGTGACTCAGTCACATACCATATCTGTGTGCACTGCTCAGGCTCAGGCCAGTGTGCTGCATCATCTATTATCTATATATAATATTATATATATCTGTCTGACTGCTCAGCTCACACAGCTTATAATTGTGGGGGAGACTGGGGAGCACTACTGCAGTGCCAGTTATAGGTTATAGCAGGAGCCAGGAGTACATAATATATTATATAGTGAGTGACCACCAGACACACAGTGCAGTTTATTTAATATATCCGTTCTCTGCCTGAAAAAAGCGATACACACAGTGACTCAGTCAGTCACATACCATATCTGTATGCACTGCTCAGGCTCAGGCCAGTGTGCTGCATCATCTATATATATTATATATCTGTCTGACTGCTCAGCTCACACAGCTTATAATTGTGGGGGAGACTGGGGAGCACTACTGCAGTGCCAGTTATAGGTTATAGCAGGAGCCAGGAGTACATAATATTATATTAAAATTAAACAGTGCACACTTTTGCTGCAGGAGTGCCACTGCCAGTGTGACTAGTGACCAGTGACCTGACCACCAGTATATATAATATTAGTAGTATACTATCTCTTTATCAACCAGTCCATATTAGCAGCAGACACAGTACAGTGCGGTAGTTCACGGCTGTGGCTACCTCTGTGTCGGCACTCGGCAGCCCGTCCATAATTGTATATACCACCTAACCGTGGTTTTTTTTTCTTTCTTTATACATACATACTAGTTACGAGTATACTATCTCTTTATCAACCAGTCTATATATTAGCAGCAGACACAGTACAGTGCGGTAGTTCACGGCTGTGGCTACCTCTGTGTCGGCACTCGGCAGCCCGTCCATAATTGTATATACCACCTAACCGTGGTTTTTTTTTCTTTCTTTATACATACATACTAGTTACGAGTATACTATCTCTTTATCAACCAGTCTATATATTAGCAGCAGACACAGTACAGTGCGGTAGTTCACGGCTGTGGCTACCTCTGTGTCGGCACTCGGCAGCCCGTCCATAATTGTATATACCACCTAACCGTGGTTTTTTTTTCTTTCTTTATACATACATACTAGTTACGAGTATACTATCTCTTTATCAACCAGTCTATATATTAGCAGCAGACACAGTACAGTGCGGTAGTTCACGGCTGTGGCTACCTCTGTGTCGGCACTCGGCAGCCCGTCCATAATTGTATATACCACCTAACCGTGGTTTTTTTTTCTTTCTTTATACATACATACTAGTTACGAGTATACTATCTCTTTATCAACCAGTCTATATATTAGCAGCAGACACAGTACAGTGCGGTAGTTCACGGCTGTGGCTACCTCTGTGTCGGCACTCGGCAGCCCGTCCATAATTGTATATACCACCTAACCGTGGTTTTTTTTTCTTTCTTTATACATACATACTAGTTACGAGTATACTATCTCTTTATCAACCAGTCTATATATTAGCAGCAGACACAGTACAGTGCGGTAGTTCACGGCTGTGGCTACCTCTGTGTCGGCACTCGGCAGCCCGTCCATAATTGTATATACCACCTAACCGTGGTTTTTTTTTCTTTCTTTATACATACATACTAGTTACGAGTATACTATCTCTTTATCAACCAGTCTATATATTAGCAGCAGACACAGTACAGTGCGGTAGTTCACGGCTGTGGCTACCTCTGTGTCGGCACTCGGCAGCCCGTCCATAATTGTATATACCACCTAACCGTGTTTTTTTTTTCTTTCTTTATACATACATACTAGTTACGAGTATACTATCTCTTTATCAACCAGTCTATATATTAGCAGCAGACACAGTACAGTGCGGTAGTTCACGGCTGTGGCTACCTCTGTGTCGGCACTCGGCAGCCCGTCCATAATTGTATATACCACCTAACCGTGGTTTTTTTTTCTTTCTTTATACATACATACTAGTTACGAGTATACTATCTCTTTATCAACCAGTCTATATATTAGCAGCAGACACAGTACAGTGCGGTAGTTCACGGCTGTGGCTACCTCTGTGTCGGCACTCGGCAGCCCGTCCATAATTGTATATACCACCTAACCGTGGTTTTTTTTTCTTTCTTTATACATACATACTAGTTACGAGTATACTATCTCTTTATCAACCAGTCTATATATTAGCAGCAGACACAGTACAGTGCGGTAGTTCACGGCTGTGGCTACCTCTGTGTCGGCACTCGGCAGCCCGTCCATAATTGTATATACCACCTAACCGTGGTTTTTTTTTCTTTCTTTATACATACATACTAGTTACGAGTATACTATCTCTTTATCAACCAGTCTATATATTAGCAGCAGACACAGTACAGTGCGGTAGTTCACGGCTGTGGCTACCTCTGTGTCGGCACTCGGCAGCCCGTCCATAATTGTATATACCACCTAACCGTGGTTTTTTTTTCTTTCTTTATACATACATACTAGTTACGAGTATACTATCTCTTTATCAACCAGTCTATATATTAGCAGCAGACACAGTACAGTGCGGTAGTTCACGGCTGTGGCTACCTCTGTGTCGGCACTCGGCAGCCCGTCCATAATTGTATATACCACCTAACCGTGGTTTTTTTTTCTTTCTTTATACATACATACTAGTTACGAGTATACTATCTCTTTATCAACCAGTCTATATATTAGCAGCAGACACAGTACAGTGCGGTAGTTCACGGCTGTGGCTACCTCTGTGTCGGCACTCGGCAGCCCGTCCATAATTGTATATACCACCTAACCGTGGTTTTTTTTTCTTTCTTTATACATACATACTAGTTACGAGTATACTATCTCTTTATCAACCAGTCTATATATTAGCAGCAGACACAGTACAGTGCGGTAGTTCACGGCTGTGGCTACCTCTGTGTCGGCACTCGGCAGCCCGTCCATAATTGTATATACCACCTAACCGTGGTTTTTTTTTCTTTCTTTATACATACATACTAGTTACGAGTATACTATCTCTTTATCAACCAGTCTATATATTAGCAGCAGACACAGTACAGTGCGGTAGTTCACGGCTGTGGCTACCTCTGTGTCGGCACTCGGCAGCCCGTCCATAATTGTATATACCACCTAACCGTGGTTTTTTTTTCTTTCTTTATACATACATACTAGTTACGAGTATACTATCTCTTTATCAACCAGTCTATATATTAGCAGCAGACACAGTACAGTGCGGTAGTTCACGGCTGTGGCTACCTCTGTGTCGGCACTCGGCAGCCCGTCCATAATTGTATATACCACCTAACCGTGGTTTTTTTTTCTTTCTTTATACATACATACTAGTTACGAGTATACTATCTCTTTATCAACCAGTCTATATATTAGCAGCAGACACAGTACAGTGCGGTAGTTCACGGCTGTGGCTACCTCTGTGTCGGCACTCGGCAGCCCGTCCATAATTGTATATACCACCTAACCGTGGTTTTTTTTTCTTTCTTTATACATACATACTAGTTACGAGTATACTATCTCTTTATCAACCAGTCTATATTAGCAGCAGACACAGTACAGTGCGGTAGTTCACGGCTTTGACTACCTCTGTGTCGGCACTCGGCAGCCCGTCCATAATTGTATATACCACCTAACCGTGGTTTTTTTTTCTTTCTTTATACATACATACTAGTTACGAGTATACTATCTCTTTATCAACCAGTCTATATATTAGCAGCAGACACAGTACAGTGCGGTAGTTCACGGCTGTGGCTACCTCTGTGTCGGCACTCGGCAGCCCGTCCATAATTGTATATACCACCTAACCGTGGGTTTTTTTTCTTTCTTTATACATACATACTAGTTACGAGTATACTATCTCTTTATCAACCAGTCTATATATTAGCAGCAGACACAGTACAGTGCGGTAGTTCACGGCTGTGGCTACCTCTGTGTCGGCACTCGGCAGCCCGTCCATAATTGTATATACCACCTAACCGTGGTTTTTTTTTCTTTCTTTATACATACATACTAGTTACGAGTATACTATCTCTTTATCAACCAGTCTATATATTAGCAGCAGACACAGTACAGTGCGGTAGTTCACGGCTGTGGCTACCTCTGTGTCGGCACTCGGCAGCCCGTCCATAATTGTATATACCACCTAACCGTGGTTTTTTTTTCTTTCTTTATACATACATACTAGTTACGAGTATACTATCTCTTTATCAACCAGTCTATATATTAGCAGCAGACACAGTACAGTGCGGTAGTTCACGGCTGTGGCTACCTCTGTGTCGGCACTCGGCAGCCCGTCCATAATTGTATATACCACCTAACCGTGGTTTTTTTTTCTTTCTTTATACATACATACTAGTTACGAGTATACTATCTCTTTATCAACCAGTCTATATTAGCAGCAGACACAGTACAGTGCGGTAGTTCACGGCTGTGGCTACCTCTGTGTCGGCACTCGGCAGCCCGTCCATAATTGTATATACCACCTAACCGTGGTTTTTTTTTCTTTCTTTATACATACATACTAGTTACGAGTATACTATCTCTTTATCAACCAGTCTATATATTAGCAGCAGACACAGTACAGTGCGGTAGTTCACGGCTGTGGCTACCTCTGTGTCGGCACTCGGCAGCCCGTCCATAATTGTATATACCACCTAACCGTGGTTTTTTTTTCTTTCTTTATACATACATACTAGTTACGAGTATACTATCTCTTTATCAACCAGTCTATATATTAGCAGCAGACACAGTACAGTGCGGTAGTTCACGGCTGTGGCTACCTCTGTGTCGGCACTCGGCAGCCCGTCCATAATTGTATATACCACCTAACCGTGGTTTTTTTTTCTTTCTTTATACATACATACTAGTTACGAGTATACTATCTCTTTATCAACCAGTCTATATATTAGCAGCAGACACAGTACAGTGCGGTAGTTCACGGCTGTGGCTACCTCTGTGTCGGCACTCGGCAGCCCGTCCATAATTGTATACTAGTATCCAATCCATCCATCTCCATTGTTTACCTGAGGTGCCTTTTAGTTGTGCCTATTAAAATATGGAGAACAAAAATGTTGAGGTTCCAAAATTAGGGAAAGATCAAGATCCACTTCCACCTCGTGCTGAAGCTGCTGCCACTAGTCATGGCCGAGACGATGAAATGCCAGCAACGTCGTCTGCCAAGGCCTATGCCCAATGTCATAGTACAGAGCATGTCAAATCCAAAACACCAAATATCAGTAAAAAAAGGACTCCAAAACCTAAAATAAAATTGTCGGAGGAGAAGCGTAAACTTGCCAATATGCCATTTACCACACGGAGTGGCAAGGAACGGCTGAGGCCCTGGCCTATGTTCATGGCTAGTGGTTCAGCTTCACATGAGGATGGAAGCACTCAGCCTCTCGCTAGAAAAATGAAAAGACTCAAGCTGGCAAAAGCAGCACAGCAAAGAACTGTGCATTCTTCGAAATCCCAAATCCACAAGGAGAGTCCAATTGTGTCGGTTGCGATGCCTGACCTTCCCAACACTGGACGTGAAGAGCATGCGCCTTCCACCATTTGCACGCCCCCTGCAAGTGCTGGAAGGAGCACCCGCAGTCCAGTTCCTGATAGTCAGATTGAAGATGTCAGTGTTTAAGTACACCAGGATGAGGAGGATATGGGTGTTGCTGGCGCTGGGGAGGAAATTGACCAGGAGGATTCTGATGGTGAGGTGGTTTGTTTAAGTCAGGCACCCGGGGAGACACCTGTTGTCCGTGGGAGGAATATGGCCGTTGACATGCCAGGTGAAAATACCAAAAAAATCAGCTCTTCGGTGTGGAGGTATTTCACCAGAAATGCGGACAACAGGTGTCAAGCCGTGTGTTCCCTTTGTCAAGCTGTAATAAGTAGGGGTAAGGACGTTAACCACCTCGGAACATCCTCCCTTATACGTCACCTGCAGCGCATTCATAATAAGTCAGTGACAAGTTCAAAAACTTTGGGTGACAGCGGAAGCAGTCCACTGACCAGTAAATCCCTTCCTCTTGTAACCAAGCTCACGCAAACCACCCCACCAACTCCCTCAGTGTCAATTTCCTCCTTCCCCAGGAATGCCAATAGTCCTGCAGGCCATGTCACTGGCAATTCTGACGAGTCCTCTCCTGCCTGGGATTCCTCCGATGCATCCTTGCGTGTAACGCCTACTGCTGCTGGCGCTGCTGTTGTTGCCGCTGGGAGTCGATGGTCATCCCAGAGGGGAAGTCGTAAGCCCACTTGTACTACTTCCAGTAAGCAATTGACTGTTCAACAGTCCTTTGCGAGGAAGATGAAATATCACAGCAGTCATCCTACTGCAAAGCGGATAACTGAGTCCTTGACAACTATGTTGGTGTTAGACGTGCGTCCGGTATCCGCCGTTAGTTCACAGGGAACTAGACAATTTATTGAGGCAGTGTGCCCCCGTTACCAAATACCATCTAGGTTCCACTTCTCTAGGCAGGCGATACCGAGAATGTACACGGACGTCAGAAAAAGACTCACCAGTGTCCTAAAAAATGCAGTTGTACCCAATGTCCACTTAACCACGGACATGTGGACAAGTGGAGCAGGGCAGGGTCAGGACTATATGACTGTGACAGCCCACTGGGTAGATGTATGGACTCCCGCCGCAAGAACAGCAGCGGCGGCACCAGTAGCAGCATCTCGCAAACGCCAACTCTTTCCTAGGCAGGCTACGCTTTGTATCACCGCTTTCCAGAATACGCACACAGCTGAAAACCTCTTACGGCAACTGAGGAAGATCATCGCGGAATGGCTTACCCCAATTGGACTCTCCTGTGGATTTGTGGCATCGGACAACGCCAGCAATATTGTGTGTGCATTAAATATGGGCAAATTCCAGCACGTCCCATGTTTTGCACATACCTTGAATTTGGTGGTGCAGAATTTTTTTAAAAACGACAGGGGCGTGCAAGAGATGCTGTCGGTGGCCAGAAAAATTGCGGGACACTTTCGGCGTACAGGCACCACGTACAGAAGACTGGAGCACCACCAAAAACTACTGAACCTGCCCTGCCATCATCTGAAGCAAGAAGTGGTAACGAGGTGGAATTCAACCCTCTATATGCTTCAGAGGTTGGAGGAGCAGCAAAAGGCCATTCAAGCCTATACAATTGAGCACGATATAGTAGGTGGAATGCACCTGTCTCAAGTGCAGTGGAGAATGATTTCAACGTTGTGCAAGGTTCTGATGCCCTTTGAACTTGCCACACGTGAAGTCAGTTCAGACACTGCCAGCCTGAGTCAGGTCATTCCCCTCATCAGGCTTTTGCAGAAGAATCTGGAGGCATTGAAGAAGGAGCTAAAAGGGAGCGATTCCGCTAGGCATGTGGGACTTGTGGATGCAGCCCTTAATTCGCTTAACAAGGATTCACGGGTGGTCAATCTGTTGAAATCAGAGCACTACATTTTGGCCACCGTGCTCGATCCTAGATTTAAAGCCTACCTTGGATCTCTCTTTCCGGCAGACACAGGTCTGCTGGGGTTGAAAGACCTGCTGGTGACAAAATTGTCAAGTCAAGCGGAACGCGACCTGTCAACATCTCCTCCTTCACATTCTCCCGCAACTGGGGGTGCGAGGAAAAGGCTCAGAATTCCGAGCCCACCCGCTGGCGGTGATGCAGGGCAGTCTGGAGCGACTGCTGATGCTGACATCTGGTCCGGACTGAAGGACCTGACAACGATTACGGACATGTCGTCTACTGTCACTGCATATGATTCTCTCAACATTGATAGAATGGTGGAGGATTATATGAGTGACCGCATCCAAGTAGGCACGTCACACAGTCCGTACTTATACTGGCAGGAAAAAGAGGCAATTTGGAGGCCCTTGCACAAACTGGCTTTATTCTACCTAAGTTGCCCTCCCACAAGTGTGTACTCCGAAAGAGTGTTTAGTGCCGCCGCTCACCTTGTCAGCAATCGGCGTACGAGGTTACATCCAGAAAATGTGGAGAAGATGATGTTCATTAAAATGAATTATAATCAATTCCTCCGCGGAGACATTGACCAGCAGCAATTGCCTCCACAAAGTACACAGGGAGCTGAGATGGTGGATTCCAGTGGGGACGAATTGATAATCTGTGAGGAGGGGGATGTACACGGTGATATATCGGAGGGTGAAGATGAGGTGGACATCTTGCCTCTGTAGAGCCAGTTTGTGCAAGGAGAGATTAATTGCTTCTTTTTTGGGGGGGGTCCAAACCAACCCGTCATATCAGTCACAGTCGTGTGGCAGACCCTGTCACTGAAATGATGGGTTGGTTAAAGTGTGCATGTCCTGTTTTGTTTATACAACATAAGGGTGGGTGGGAGGGCCCAAGGACAATTCCATCTTGCACCTCTTTTTTCTTTTCTTTTTCTTTGCATCATGTGCTGATTGGGGAGGGTTTTTTGGAAGGGACATCCTGCGTGACACTGCAGTGCCACTCCTAGATGGGCCCGGTGTTTGTGTCGGCCACTAGGGTCGCTAATCTTACTCACACAGTCAGCTACCTCATTGCGCCTCTTTTTTTCTTTGCGTCATGTGCTGTTTGGGGAGGGTTTTTTGGAAGGGACATCCTGCGTGACACTGCAGTGCCACTCCTAGATGGGCCCGGTGTTTGTGTCGGCCACTAGGGTCGCTAATCTTACTCACACAGCTACCTCATTGCGCCTCTTTTTTTCTTTGCGTCATGTGCTGTTTGGGGAGGGTTTTTTGGAAGGGCCATCCTGCGTGACACTGCAGTGCCACTCCTAGATGGGCCCGGTGTTTGTGTCGGCCACTAGGGTCGCTAATCTTACTCACACAGCTACCTCATTGCGCCTCTTTTTTTCTTTGCGTCATGTGCTGTTTGGGGAGGGTTTTTTGGAAGGGACATCCTGCGTGACACTGCAGTGCCACTCCTAGATGGGCCCGGTGTTTGTGTCGGCCACTAGGGTCGCTTATCTTACTCACACAGCGACCTCGGTGCAAATTTTAGGACTAAAAATAATATTGTGAGGTGTGAGGTATTCAGAATAGACTGAAAATGAGTGTAAATTATGGTTTTTGAGGTTAATAATACTTTGGGATCAAAATGACCCCCAAATTCTATGATTTAAGCTGTTTTTTAGTGTTTTTTTGAAAAAAACACCCGAATCCAAAACACACCCGAATCCGACAAAAAAAATTCGGTGAGGTTTTGCCAAAACGCGTTCGAACCCAAAACACGGCCGCGGAACCGAACCCAAAACCAAAACACAAAACCCGAAAAATTTCAGGCGCTCATCTCTAGAAAAAACATGCTTCATTATTACTGACCAATACATAAAAAAAAGTACAGTACAAAGCATACTAAAAACAATTAACAAATTAGTGCATCTGCAAAATGAATATATTAAAAAACATAACTTACCAGCCTCCTTAGAGGAATCAGGTTCTGCAAGTGCTCCTCATACTCTAAATAAGTGGCGACAAAAGAACACCCACCTTCTGTTTGCCTCCTTGGAAATTTTGGTTTTCACACACTGCTTAATGTCATGGAAGCGCTTTCTACAGGTCTCCTCGGTTCGCCACACTAAGCCCTCACTATTGACAGCATCAACTACCTTCTTCCAGATGACCATTTTTTTTACGGGATGAGACCTTAGCAGACTCTGGGGTCTATTTACTAAGTCTTGGCTCGAGATAAAGTACCAGCCAATCGGCTCCTGTCATTTTTCAAACCCAGCCTGTGGCATGGCAGTTAGGAGCAGATTGGCTGGTACTTTATCTCCAGCGACTTTATCTCCATCCAAGGCTTAGTAAATAGACCTCTCTGTCCCAAAAAGCTGCCAATGGTACTTCATAATCACCAGCACCACATTTTCATCAATTGTGAACTTCACATTGCGCCCTGTCTTGGTCCTGGTGCATTGCTGCGGTGCCACATCACTCTTACTAGAGGACTCAGGCACATCCTCTGCCACCTCCTTCCCCTCACTTACTTCCTCTACCTTACCTCCCTCTCTAACCTCCTCCACCTCACTAACCTCTGCTTGTGACATACTTAAGACAAACAACACAGAACAATCAAAAATAAAGACAAACAAAACACACTCCTCCTCTACCTGTACACGGCACACACCACACACACACACACACACACACACACACACACACACACACACACACACACACACACACAGAAACACTGACAAGAGACTAAATGAAAAAACAAACACTGACAGAAAATCTGACAAACTACTAAATAACAATACAACAATAAAGACAAGACAATTTTCAAACACAATCAGAAATTGAAAAATAGAACACCACTAAATACACCGACTCCTCAGACCACTATCTCTCTTCTCTCCACTAACTAAGCCCACGAGGTTCGGACGGTTTGGGGCGTGTTTATATGGCTGGGCTTTGACACTCCCACGTATTCCACACAACCAATCACGCATCACCTTTAAAATCAAAAGTAAATGTAAAAATGCGGCCGCCCTGTCCAAAAAACACTGCTGCACTTGAAAAATACAAATCATGCATCCAGATATCTATTTTTGGCTGAACACAAACACATACAGCCGGAAAACACATAACAGAAATACGAATGACATCGATATCGGAAAATATGAATATGACAAACACGGTAGCTTAGTAATTTACCGATTTCAAGTTCAAAATGTTGCAATTTTGCACGGCCGATGTTAGTCGACTTCTATTTAGACTGAAATCGGCAGAAAAACGAATCTTAGTAAATTTATATGTAAGTTGGGGTTGGGTGTCAGGCCATATGTATTCCAAAGCAATGGCATTACTTTATTTTAGTCACCTGAAAGCAGAATAGAAGTCCCCCCCACCCCCATGTCCAGTCAAAGTTTATATAAGATAAATTGTGTCATTTTGATATAAACTTTTCTATCTTCTCCTATAAAATGTTACTGCAGTCATAAGCATATCTGTAATGTGCGCAGGGTGGCATACACCGCACAACCTTCACACATTCATGAAACTTACCTCTCATTAGCACCACAGATATTGGGAACATGGCGCAGGTACCAGGGAGGTCATTCCGAGTTGTTCGCTCGCAAGGCGATTTTAGCAGAGTTGCTCACGCTAAGCCGCCGCCTACTGGGAGTGAATCTTAGCATCTTAAAATTGCGAACGAAGTAATCGCAATATTGCGATTACACACCTCGTAGCAGTTTCTGAGTAGCTTCAGACTTACTCGGCATCTGCGATCAGTTCAGTGCTTGTCGTTCCTGGTTTGACGTCACAAACACACCCAGCGTTCGCCCAGACACTCCTCCGTTTCTCCGGCCACTCCTGCGTTTTTTCCGGAAACGGTAGCGTTTTTTTCCACACGCCCATAAAACGGCCTGTTTCCGCCCAGTAACACCCATTTCCTGTCAATCACATTACGATCGCCAGACCGTTGAAAAAGCCGTGAGTAAAATTACTAAGTGCATAGCAAATTTACTTGGCGCAGTCGCAGTGCGGACATTGCGCATGCGCATTAAGCGGAAAATCGCTGCGATGCGAAGATTTTTACCGAGCGAACAACTCGGAATGAGGGCCCATGTTTTTGGAGATTTGCACAGGCACACTGCAGAAATCACCCATGCCATTTTCCCAGAGATCTACACATGCTCAGCAGACTTTGGCACAATGCCAGAGTCTACTGGGAAAATTTCCCCAGAGATCGACACATGCTCAGCAGACACTGGCACAATGCCAGAGTCTACTGGGACATGCGTTGGCTAGATGGAAAGAGGAGTGTGGCTGAGACAGCACATGGGCCACTACCTCTCTTGAACTACAGTCATGACAGTTTTATATCTGCTTATTTAATCATGGCATGATCTGGTTTTACGCTTTAGGTGAATTTCACAAGGGTATTATTTATCATTACAAATAGATACAATTATTATTATTATTATTATTATTAATATTATTACTATGAGCAGATTTTTTTTTATTTTTTACAATAAACAGCAACTAGTTTAAACATTTATTACTCTGTGCTTACTGCAGACGCTTCCTGCTTCTCTACTATGGGACCGGGCTACACATGTACATGATGATATGAAGGAGATGGAGGGATGGATCAGGCCAGGGCTGATGTGTGTTGCCACTGTGATAGGATGGCTGGTGCCTGTGGAGGGGCCTTCTACCAGGAAATAGCCTGATGTTGAAGGTTACCTTGATCAGTTGCTCTCATTGCAATGCACTACCTCTAGTGAGTACAAAATATTCATTCATCTCTGAAAAGGTATTGTAGCAGGAGAAGATTTTAACCAGCCATATGTGCATAAGGAGTGCACAGGCATGCACTCTGCAATCCAGGTGTGCACACCAGTGAATGGGGACTATGGGGCATTTGTTGCTCCAAATGGAAACTGGGACAATAGAGTAGAGATGCTCCTTTCAGGGTTGGCTCCTGGAGGTATTTGCCTCCATTGTCTCCAACAGTTCCATCCTTGTTCCAAAGTACTGTTTGTTGTTTGAAAAAACTCCTCTAACACATTATTTGGGTGTAAAATTATATTTCTAAAAGACAATAAAACATAAAAGACTACATCTATGAGATTCAAGGTCCACAAAATCTGCTCACTGTTTGGAATTTAGTGCCAACCCTGAGCCAGTTGTAGCTCAGATCTGGTCAGGCAATGAGGTGCTACCACAGAGAGATACACAGTTACCTGCTTCATAGTTATTCCCTCTTGATTCTGCTGTAAATGAGATTTCAATTCGGTGGGGATAGAGAAGAGGAAGGACTTTCAAGGAATAGCTTCAGTGGCAGCAAAAGAGGCCCAGAGAAAGCATGCTCAAGATAGAAGGCTGTGGGGTGTCAACAAGAAGACCTTCACCATGCTGAAAATCATGCAACTGATGACAAAGATCCAATGCCGGCCTCCTGATCCATGGATTCTCAGATGTCCCTTGTAGGCTCCAGGGACATGTAAGTGTGGTCTTCAGATGTACAGTACTGTCCTCTGCCACCTCATCACACATTTCCATGGTTGTGTCTGTCTTTCCAAACATATTTCCCTTCTTTAAATAAGCTCTCATTGATTTATAAACATTAGATATATACTCAGCTCATTAGCAGAAATTACACTCCACTACACTGTTACTCAGAGCTGATTTTTTATATTTCTCAGCTTCCATACCCTTCCAAGCTACTTGAGAGACTTGTCTTAGAATTGCTTCACATACTTTTTTTAACTCACACAACTTATTGGACCCACTTTAGTCAAGCTTTCATTCCCAACACTCCACAATAATAGCTCTGACTTAGATAGTTAATGATCTTGTCACTGCTAAGCCTAAAGGCCATTACTTCATTCTTATTTTTATAGAATGTTCATTTTGACACTAGTGAACATTCTCTACTCATACATTGACCATTCTCTTCTCATATAAACAGTACAAACCCTAGGTCTTCATGACACAGGCCATTCTAGGCTTTTATATTCCCAAAATAATCACGGTTTCAGTGTTGGTTGCTCTGAATCTACCTCCTCTACACTACCTATCAGTTGAAGTACCGCAAAGCTTAGTTTTAGGTCCTCTGCTTTTCTCAATCTATACCACATCTCTTGGCAAACTAATGTAATCAGCTCTTTTGGATTTCATTATCATTTGTATGTGGATGATACTCAAATCTACCTACCGTATCCTTTCCAGATTTGTCACCAGCTGTATTGGTCCATGTCAAAAACAAATCTGCTACAAGCGCCTAGATATATTAATAACTGGTTCAAACAACAATAAAGCGCTGCCAAAAAAAGCACTGTGTATGTGCCTTTAATAATTTGTACAAGAGAAAAAAGAGAAAGATTGGCTGCGCTTACAGTGTTGTTAGTATACCATAATTGTGGAGAGCTGACAACCAAAATAGATAAATATATTTATTTAGAATAATAACACACCAATAAAAACTGGTACACAATATATAAAAAAATTATAGGATTTGTGTATACTCTGAAAAAATCGTATTAATAATTGATAGACAGTGTCCACAGATTAAGATAGTTACAACAGTATTTAGAGCATTACCTTAATACAGATGTAAATTTGTAACACTGTTTGAAAGTTGTATTATTGCTATTGCATGCTTAATGAAATTGTATCGCTTCAGAAGATTAACTTTGTAGCAAATCTTTACTACACGTGCAGAGGCAACATGCACACTGTAGCTAATAAAACATAGAAGTCCCAGCAGTGAAATATCAGTTATTAGTAGTGTGTGATTACCTCTCCTGGGGCTATGCACACCGAGCGTCCTCGGTGGAATCCACTATAGCCCTAACTGATGGAACAAGTAGAGGAATTACTGAATAATAAAACAGAGGCTGCTACTGTGTATTTACCGGCGTCTTTAGTATATTTACCAGTATGTTCGTATGATCTGTCAGGGGCTAGAGGAAGTCCTTTATTGCCCACTTAGATAGAAACATATGGTGTCCTGGTGTTTCCAGTCAGAGCTGCTGCTGTTAGTTGAGTGCACGCTGGCCGCGGCTGTCGTTAATTAAAGGGAATCCTCTGGTGGCTATAGGCGCCGTATCGTAGCGCTTGCCATAGCCACCCTTAGTAGCAGGAGTAACTTCTGTTAGCTGAAGGCGCCGTGCAGTGGCGCTGGCTGGAGCCGCCGTTTATTGTAGAGGCTCCAACGAGGTGGTAACAGCCACAGGAGATGTATGAATAAACGCTGAGCAGTAGCGTTAGCCGGAGCAGCCTCGTGTTAATGGAGGGAACCTTCTATTGAGTAGCGGGGAACGTCCCCGTGGATGAGCGATGCCAATAGAATAAAATCGGTAAAAGGTGATCAGAGTAAGGGGGAGGAGCCTAACGCGTTTCGTCACGAATCACGTGACTTTATCAAAGGAATACCTCCTCTAAAACACTTGACCATATTTATAGCATATGTGTAGGTCAGGCCAGGTGAGGCTAATAAACAATAAATACACAGTAAAAGAAAAAAAGGGGGAAGGGTCAGCTCTCCACAAGGTGTCCACAGAATATGTCCTTAATCATATATAAATGATTAAAAATAAAAGAAAAACTTTTATGTACAAATAAAAGATATGAAATAAAAAATAAATAAATAACTGGGCTATACACAACTGCAATGCATGATTGACCTAAGGAGCATATATAAATTAAGGAATCTATACATCAGACATATATATAAAAAATGCAATCAGCTGTAATATATGTGTGACAAAGGAACGCACATTTGGCACTAATGTTCTGATACTAAATCATGTCACTGAATGACTTTCTGCCATTTCATCTTGGATGTCATCTCATCACCTCAAACTTAATATTTTCAAAATTATATTTCCTACGGCCAATAGTAGTTACCAACCTGATATCTCTATCACTGTTGATTACTCAACAATCAACCCTAGCCTACATGCTCGTTATCTAGGTGTCACCCTTGACTATGAACTGTCCCTTGTTCTCCACATTCAATATGTCTTAAAATCATGTTACATATATCTAAAAACATATCTAAAATACAACCAAAAGATACTGCAAAACTGTGTTCCGTCCAATCATCTCCTGCATTGATTATTGCAATAGTCTACTTACTTGTCATACCAAAAATAGACTCTCACCACTACAACCCATTTTGATCATTTTGATCTTCCTCGCCAACTGTTTATTGTCTACTGATCCACTCTGTCAGTCCCTCCATTGGTTGCCAGTATTCTACTGTATTCAATATACAATACTTTTACTTAAAGATAAGGCTATTTACCAAACTGCACTAGCATACATCTTTTTGCTTATCTCAAAATATCTCCCTACCCGACCTTTCTGCTCTGCACAAAATCTGTATCTCTCATCTGAATGCACTATTCACTCACACTCACAATTTCAGGTCTTTTTTGGTCTACACCCACTCTGTGGAATGCCCACCCATGAACAATAATACTTTCCTCTAGTTTGCGAACCTTCAAGCATTTCCTGAAAACTCACCTCTTCTGACAAGCTTATCAGATTCAAGAGCTGCCCACATAGACTTCATAAACTAACCTACCCAATTTAATTTCTCTCTATATACAACCCTCAAAAGGTCTTGTTTTTTGTTTTTTTTGGTCTATAGTTCGTAAAAGTGATAAATCCATGTAGTTTGAACCTGTTTATGTTCATTCAGTATTAGTAACATCAATATCATTCATCTCCAGTCAATGTTGACCATCTCACAGTTCACAGTATTGAAATGCAATGTGAATGAACAGAAGAGAAATCTAAATCAAATCACCCTCTGCCTTTAAAACAGCATCAATTCCTCTAGGTACACTTGCACACAGCTTTTGAAGGCACTCTGCAGGGAGATTGTTCCAAACATCTTGGAGAACTAACTACAGATCTTCTGTGGCTGTAGGCTTGCTCAAATACTTCTGTCTCTTCATGTAATCTCAGACAGACTCGATTATGTTGAGATTAGGGTTCTGTGGGGGCCATATCATCACTTCCAGGACTCCTGGTACTTCTTATGCTGAAGTTTGTTCTTAATTACATTGGCTGTATGTTTGGGGTTGCTGTCCTACTGCATATGAAATTTGGAGCTGATCACATGCCTCCCTGATGATATTGCATGATGGATAAGTACGTGCCTGTATTTCTCAGCATTGAAGCACAAAGAAACGGACAACATTGAGGACCATAGATGCAGTGGCCGGCCAGTGCATCAGTGCATTGGAAACAGTGCATCAGATAAAAAACACATCATGTTTACTTCTCTTCAAAATTGAAAGATGTCCAGCAGTGAACCTCAGCTCAGAACTGTCTGAAACTAGTGGGACACAGGTAAACCAATCTATTGTTCAAAGAAGTCTAGCCAGGAGTGGTCTTTGTGGAAAAATTGCATCCTCGTCACATCAGGAGTGCACATGGCTTCTAGATGTAGCCACGTGGTTACATCTGTATATTGTTCTATTGTACTGTTCTGCGTGCTGTATCCCAACATATTTTGTGAGGATGATGTACACACTGATGAGGGTGAGGATGATGATGGTAGTGATGACATCTTGTCACTGCAGAACTGATAGCTTAGCTGCCATAATCCCATTGGTAGCTTGTTTTGTGGGTATCCAAACAAACCAAGCACTTCAGCCACAAAAGTGCCAGTCCCTGTTGCTGAAGTGCTAAATTTGTTAAATTATGCATGCTCTTTTTCATATCCAGCATAAAGGTGACAATTCCATCTTGCACCACTTTTCATTTCGGCCATTGCTGTGTGGCAATGTTTCCTAAATGTGAAATAAACTGCTATGTGTTTGTGCCGCTGTTCTGTTTCTTAGTAACCAGCCAGCTCACTGCAGCCTTTGGACTAAACTAAATGAAAATAATATTGTAGTTAAAAATGACTGGAAATTACTTGAAATAAATGTTATTGAGGTTAATAATACTGTAGGAACAAAAAAGGCCCATATTATGTGATTTTAGCTTTTTTGTCAATTTAAAAATAATACAAAACCAAAACTAAAACCAGTCACGGTATTTTGGCAAAACCAAAACCATATGACAAACTAGCAAAACCAGCAAAATTGGTCTGGCGTACATATCTAGTTAGAATAGGAGTGCACATTATAAAGAGAGTCCACAATCTAGACAATCTCTGAAAATATTGATTTTCCAGTTGTATTTACATGGGTAGGAATAGGGAGAACATGTTGGAACATACTAAGTGAATGAGTAGAAAGTACTTGTGAAAAAATATATATTTTTTAAAAAGTCTATGGTCGGGATGTAATGGGAGCCCAGATTAGCTTCCGGGAAAAAGTCACACAAACTCGGACATTATAATGTGCGACTTTTTCCTGGAACTTGGCCAAAGTAATGGTGTGCATCTTTTATGCACCCAATGCAAATCAGATCTAACTTCTCATGAGTTTTAGGCCAGGAAACATCTGATTTATTCAGACTAACCAGAATGCATTTTTTTGTGAAACAATTGCACAGTGTGAGAGAAAGTCACCCATTGGCACCCAAAAGTATCATAATTGAAGCATCACACACCCTATATAAACCCCAGTCCACCATGTTGTCCTTTGAAAGGTAGTAGGCATTTTTGATAGAAGAGAGTTAGAGAAGGCATGGCATTCTGGTTAGTGGGTACAGAGAGTATGAAGCTGGTGGAAGAGGGGGAGGAAGCCATGTCCCAGCAGCAGCCTGTGTCTGTCACAGAGCAAGAAGAGTGTGGGATGTGCTGGAGAGTGGTGTGAAGGACAGTGATGAGGAGGCTGATGCATCTGCATCTGGCAAGACCAGGTCATGGGGATATTTGAGATTTTCTAATGCAGAAAACTGTGCCCTTGTCCATGCCATGGTTCAGGTGTTCCCATGCCTGTTGGGTGCCCAGGCATACAGCAACCATGCATCTCAGAAGAAAGCCATGTGGAGGTTGGTCCTGGATGCAGTAAACATGGTAAGCTCCTGCTGTTGGGACCTCAGGAACGTTAAGAGATACTTGATATCAAATGAGTCCTGAAGGTAAAGATGGCTGAGGTCACCTTGAGGGTCGCACGACTGGCAAAGGACAAGTTGCACCAGACCACTACACAGAGTTTGAGGAGGAGTTGAAGAAGAAAATTCCTCCGTAGGTGCTCCCAGGAGCAGGGGCGTTTTAAGAAATGAGGGGACCAACGTGCAGCCCAGGCCTGGATTTACCACAGAGCAACCTAGGCTCCTGCTTAGGGCCCCATGGGTCCCAATGGTCCCTTGGATGGGCACCACAAAGAAATCTGGCCTGTCCAAAATGTTTCCAAAGTAGCACTGGATTACTACCGCAGGACATGACTGTACCCCCAGAGTCCTGTTGTCTGCACTGTGCATGTTAAGTACTTGTAATATATGGGTAATATAAGGCAATGCTGTCACTTCCCATCTATCATTAAAAAAAAAATGATCGTGTAATTAAGAAAAAAAAGTGGGGGGTGGGGCTGGATGCCTATGTGCTTATACTATCATCTATCAATTCCAGGGTTATTTAATTGGATAGTCAGTGTCTAGCTTGTAAAATTACCCTGGCACCCCAGTAATATCAGTGTTGTATTAGGCAGGCACCCATAGGTGTGTCATAGGCACTAAGTTGGGCACAGTCACACACATTACTGTACATGTACCCTAAACCACAACACCACCAGCTCTTTGTGTCCACACCACAGCCCCCACTGCTGATGCCACCTCACAGCAACTTTCTAATCTCTTGCACTCTTTCAGATCAGAACTGTGTGTTGTATGTAAGGAGTAATGGGAAGATGGCAATCCACTTTTATAGTACTAAGAGGGAAAAACTCTCAGTTTACTTTAACTGTAACATAGGTTTTAAGTATACTTCCAAAAGACCTAGGGCCTGATTCAGATTTGTATGCAATGGCAATGTTAATGCAACTAAAAAATTATTCGTAGACTACATAAACACCACGATCGCACTACACAAGCACCAAGGTACTTTTGTGATGAAGATATAGTATGGATTGTTTGAAGGAGGAGGGCCTCAAACCGGTATCTTGTCTAGGGCCCCATGAGGTCTAAATCTGGCTATGGTGCAGCCTCCGTTGACGGCCCCCTACTTTCCGGCAACAAGAAGGCTCAGGCCAAATGCCAATGTTTACTGCACATGCACAGGTCTCCAGGAACATTGCATCCTCATCTTGTTCGTGGGGAAATCTCCAGTGCCATGGTGGCCATTTTCCAAGTAATTTGTATCTGCACTGTAGGGCCGCCGCATGACTCAAGAGGAGTAAGTATAATATATGGGTACATGGTGTGCAGTGTGGGCTCCAGAGGCCTGTGTGCACCGCACACACTCCACCAATGATAAAAATGCCTATGCCCAGGAGTGCATTTATCCACATTTAAATATAATTATCTTTCTGTACTTACACTGTACCTGAAGAAACACCTGATAATGTTTAGTATCACCGTCCATTAATTGGATACATATTAAATAGAATAGATGTTCAGTAGCGGAGATACTCAGTTGTTACAGTCTCTCCACGCTGTATCAGTTAGGTTGGCAACAAGGTATCCTTATCCAGTTTATGTGTGGGATGGAGTGGGAGATATCATAAAAAACAAAAGTGGTGAGGGTTAGGTGCACATCAACCACTAACCAACAAGTGGAGCGTTCTGCTCTTACCAGCCACAGTGTAGCTCCTCACCACTCTCGAGCATGTGGGGCGTCCGGTTTTCAGCGGGCGTAATGTGTCCCACTGCAGCCTCACTCCCCAGCGTGTGGAGCATTCGGTTTTCAGCAGCCATGGTGTAACCCGCTATGGCTTGCGCTGCTCTCCCAATCAGCGTAGCACACGTCTGTTTAAGCCCATTGTGGTGGGGTGCAGTGCTGTAGTAGAAGAAGTGCTGTTTCTCCTAGCTGTGAAGGTGGTATTGGTGATTAAGGTGTACAGGAGGTATAGCAGATTCTAATAAGTAGAAACAGTCCTCTGTATCCTCGATGCATTTTCCTGCACTCGGGCAGGTTTTTCAAGAGGCAAAGGTAGACTCCTAGTATGCAGTTGGGAGATTTTATACCTGGTGAGCAGGTGTCTTCAATAATTACCCTCATCAGGTGTCAGGTGAATTGTGAGACTCTAGGTCTTTTCTAAATAATGGTTACCACACATATATCTGTTTTCACCAAAACAATGTATATACTGTAGTTAAAACATTAATAGTAGCCTTTTTCACTGCAATATTATAATATTATAATATTACAATATGGTGTGCCAAACGGACAGAATACACGTTGGTCATACTAATATGACTCCTTAACAGCCACAGCTGAACAAGACAGATTTCTAAGCAGGCTGGTTGTTTAAATAAACTCCAAGTCAGAATATATCAATTATCACTTGTATATATTTATATTTTCATATATTTGTGTATACGTGTATTAAAATGAAAATAAAGGTGAAAATTATATTTGTTCATTTATTTGTTTATTTATTATACCAATTATCCTCCACATGAATCGTAGCATTAACTATATGTTACAGTAGATGTTCTATATGTCTTTAACCTTATAAAGTTCATATAAATCATAGCACCTGCATACAACAAATGCGGATGTGCATTATTTCTACTTAACTCAGTCACATTATCACTTGCAACCATATACTTATCTAAATTGACATATAAAAGATACTGTACCACATTTACTATAATATAACTCTTCAATGTTGCAAGAGAATAGGTATTATTTCACAACTGGTTACATGTCCAATATGGCTGTTTCTGGGAAATCCACAAGTTAAGCCCACATTTCAAAACCATAATATCTAAAAGATGTCCTACAACATCTATACCTCCACTGACTTGAGGTGAAAAAGGCCCACAGTCACGGTGGCACTGAGATCATTGATTCCACCGTGGCTAGGGTCTCCCTCAAAGCAGCATGAGGGGATATTACAATAATCTAGACATTTAGTATAACCAAAGATGAAAGAGTAGGGGATATGAATAAACCTGAAGATTGATGAACTGATTCCTTAAAGTGTTATGATAGCTAATACGTGCCGATGGAGCATGATGATTTATATAAACTCCAGATCAATTGTTTTATTCAAGCCACCCGTCTTGAGAGATGATAGCCTAAGGATCTAAGCTGCCTCTTGTCTACACAGCATTCTAAACCTATCACCACCTCATTATGTAACTGGTATATGATCTAATCCTATAAGGTCAAGTCCATCAGGATCCCTATTGTGACATTCCAGAAAGTGACGAGGTACAGTATGATTAGTGCACCCATTGAGAATATTTCTTGTGTTCAATGAACCTTAATTTGGGAGACCGTGTCGTCCTCCCTAAATAATACAAATTGCAGGAGCATCTCAGCAAATATACTACATATTGTGTATTACAATTTATAAAATGGTTCTATAGGGAATTCTCTCTTTAGATTTAGTGATTTAATAGATTTGGTCTTGTTTAATACAAAACCACAAGTTGTACATTTATTATGATTACATTTAAAGAACCCAGTAACCTTAGGTCCTGCTATCATGCTTTGTTTAATGCCGCATTCAAAATATGGTCAGTAAATAACAATTTATAGTTCCTTTAAAAAATGGTGGAAATCTTATCAGCTGCTATATTAAACTTAGAGGTAAAGAATACTTTGGAATCATAGGTGGATGCGGTAATACTCTCAGGGGGTAATTCAGAATTGATCACAGCAGCAAATTTGTTAGCAATTGGGCAAAACCATGTGCACTGCAGGTGTGGCAGATATAACATTTGCAAGAGAGAGTTAGCTTTGGGTGGATTATTTTGTTTCTGTGCAGGGTAAATACTGGCTGCTTTATTTTTACACTGCAATTTAGATTTCAGTTTGAACACACCCCATCCAAATCTAAAATGAAATATCTGCCCCCCCCCCTGCAGTGCACATGATTTTGCCCAACTGCTAACAAACTCTGAATTAGGCCCCCAGTCTGTATCAGATACTTTTTCTGAGTATCCTTCCCTTTATGGTTTTTATCTCGATTAATCTTATTGTTAGTGGTAGTATTGGTTTCTCTGGATAATAGATCAGATCTGACCAAACTACTGGAGTATAATGCCGCTTGGTCCAATATTTTCTGTGGATACTCTTTCTCCCTGAAGGAAGTGAAGAGTTCATCTACTTGTGTTTGAAATGTCTGGTCATTGGTGCAATTGTGTCTAATCTGGAACATCTGGCTCTTTGGAACATTATTTAACTTGCTTTTTTTGTGATTGCTTGAATACGGTATAAAACTACAAGTGTCTACGGTTTTTTTTATATTAAACCATTATGACTTCCCCCATCCCCTCCACCACAACATCCGAAAAATGTATCTGTTTAGGGTGCAAAGTGCAAGTGAATGTTAACCCATAGGTGTTATTATTAAGAAATTAAACAAAATTAGTGACTGAAATGTAGTCCCCATTCCAAATAAAAAAACAGGACATCGATATAGCGACCATAGAGGACCAGGTTCGCAACAAAAGGGCCCTCCCAGAGTCTCCTCTAGGTCACCCATTTATATGTTTGCAAAGCTTGGTACGAACCTGGTCTCCATCGCCATACCGAGGACCTGTAAATAATAAATGTAATCAAATAGAAAATAGTTATGGGTGAGAATAAATAAAATCATGGATGTTGTAAATTCCCTCTTCACCTCTGAGATCGATACATCCTTTTCAAGTACTTTATATATGGACTCTAGTCCCTTTTGGTGTGGGATATTTGAATAAAGTGATTGCACGTCACATGTGACGAACATATAGCCGGCAGCCCATTTTTACCCCTCTACCTTTCTAATGAAATCAATGGTGTCACGGATATGTGATCTCAGAGACGAGGCATAATGTTGTTAATAACAATCCACATAATACGATAAATTAGAAGTAAGGACCTCAATCCCAGAAATAATAGGATGACTCGGGGGGTGAAGGAGTATTTTGTGGATGTTTGGTAGGTGATAGTAAACTGGAGTTATTGGGTGGAAGGAAAGAGGAAGTCAAACTCTTCTCATGTAAGAATGCCATTTGATTGTGCATTCAATAATAAATCTTTCAATGTTTTCTGATATTCCTTAGAGGGATGTGATTTCAATTGTCTGTATGTACTTATATCAGAGAGTTGTCGCTTAGCTTCTTTTACATAATGGTATCCTGCACTACTACCCCCCCCTTATCTGCTGACTTAATTGTAAGGGAGGGGTCATTTGATAGTCTCTTAATTGCATCTCTTTCTTCCATATTTAGATTGTATAAACAGGGATGCACCTTAATGTCACATAATTTTCGAAATTCCTCCAATGTATTACTATAAAATGTATCAATTGCGCTTATCTTATGCTGCATATGAAAAAACTGTGATTTATTTTTGAATCTATTTTGAGGAATGGTATTTAAATCAAAGAGAGCTATCTCTTCTTTAGGTGATAATGTATCAGTATCTATGTCAGTGTTTTCTAATAGTGACTGATTCAAAATATTAAGTCCTGTTTGATCGTATTCATCAAGCACTACAGTTTATTTTTCTTTTTCTCCATAAATTCTTGTTTATAGAAAAATCTCTTTCTACACAAACTACGTGCAAACCGGTTAAGTTCAACGAAAAGTTCAAAAAAATTAGGTTTTGAGGTGGGAGAAAAAATTCATCCCTTTAGGGGTATATACAATTAGCGGCGAATCGCGGCAATTTATCGGCCGTTTTTCAATTCGACACAATTCGACAGTCTAATTTCGGCAAGTGGGTGCCGAAATTGACCATATGCAATAAAAAACGGATTAGACAGTCCCGCTGACGAAAAACGGCCAATTTGACAGATTTTGTTCCGTTTTTTAAAAAACGGGAAAAAACTCGGAAAAAAATGGCGTGTGGTCCCCCCTCCAAAGCATAACCAGCCTCGGGCTCTTCGAGCTGGTCCTGGTTCTAAAAATCCGGGGAAAAAATGGACAGGGGATCCCCCGTATTTTTAAAACCAGCACCGGGCTTTGCGCCTGGTGCTGTTGCAAAAAATACGGGGGACAAAAAGAGTAGGGGTCCCCTGTATTTTTTACACCAGCATCGGGCTCCACTAGCTGGACAGATAATGCCACAGCCGGGGGTCACTTTTATACAGTGCCCTGCGGCCGTGACATTAAATATCCAACTAGTCACTCCTGGCCGGGGTACCCTGGGGGAGTGGGGACCCCTTCAATCAAGGGGTCCCCCCCAGCCACCCAAGGGCCAGGGGTGAAGCCCGAGGCTGTCCCCCCCATCCAAGGGCTGCGGATGGGAGGCTGATAGCCTTGAGAAAATGTAAAGAATATTGTTTTTTCCTGTAATACTACAAGTCCCAGCACGCCTCCCCCGCAAGCTGGTACTTGGAGAACCACAAGTACCAGCATGTGGGAGAAAAACAGCCCCGCTGGTACCTGTTGTACTACTGGAAAAAAAATACCCAAATAAAACCAGCGGACTGAAAGGGGTCCCATGTTTACACATGAGACCCCTTTCCCCGAATGCCGGGACCCCACGTGACTGCTGTCACCGAGGTCCCTTCAGCCAATCAGGAAGCGCTACTTCGTTGCACTCACCTGATTGGCTGTATGCGCGTGTGACCTCAGACAGCGCATCGCAAAGCCTCTCCATTACTTTCAATGGTGGGAAATTTGCGGGTAGCGGTGGGGTTACCCGCGGTCAGCCGCTGACCGCGGGTGACCTCACCGCTGATGCAAAGTTCCCACCATTGAGTATAATGGAGAGGCTTTGCGAGGCGCTGTCTGACAGCTCAGAAGTGCAGCCAATCAGCAGAGTGCCAGGACGTTGCGCTCGCTGATTGGCTGAAGGGACCTCGGTGACAGCAGTCACGTGGGGTCCCAGCATTCGGGGAAAGGGGTCTCATGTGTAAACATGGGACTCCTTTCAGTCCGCTGGTTCGGGTGTTCGTTTTCTTTTTTTGCCAAGTACGAGGATTTATATCTGGACACTGGATTGAGGTGAGTATAATTTGATTCACAGGTACCCCGGATCGTCGGATCAGGAGACATGGCAGTCGGCGGGTCAATATAGGTAAGTATGTGTGTCGGCAGGTGTGCAATAAAGTTTTACTCTCAAGGTGTGTGTCACCTGTTTTTATTTGGGTATTTTTTTTCCAGTAGTACTACAGGTACCAGCGGGCCCGTTTTTCTCCCGCATGCTGGTACTTGTGGTTCTCCAAGTACCAGCTTGCGGGGGAGGCTTGCTGGGACTGTAGTACTACAGGAAAAAACAATATTCTTTACATTTTCTCAAGGCTATCAGCCTCCCATCCGCAGCCCTTGGATGGGGGGGACAGCCTTGGGCTTCACCCCTGGCCCTTGGGTGGCTGGGGGGGACCCCTTGATTGAAGGGGTCCCCACTCCCCCAGGGCACCCCGGCCAGGAGTGACTAGTTGGATATTTAATGCCACGGCCACAGGGCGCTGTATAAAAGTGACCCCCGGCTGTGGCATTATCTGTCCAGCTAGTGGAGCCCGATGCTGGTGTAAAAAATACGGGGGACCCCTACTCTTTTTGTCCCCCGTATTTTTTGCACCAGCACCAGGCGCAGAGCCCGGTGCTGGTTTTAAAAATACGGGGGATCCCCTGTCCATTTTTTCCCCGGATTTTTAGAACCAGGACCGTCTCGAAGAGCCCGAGGCTGGTTATGCTTTGGAGGGGGGACCCCACGACATTTTTTTCCGGGATTTTACCATTCCATCTAAAAAAAAAATATATATATATTTTAAAAAATATATAAATAATACTTGTGCCTCCCAAAAAGACAAACCAAGTACCTAATCCCTTCTAATATAAATAGATATGCTATTACCAATAAAAAAAACACCCAAAAAAATATGTTTTAAATTTTTTTAATTAGATTCACTCACCAAAGTGTGGCGGATTGAAAATGACGAATTTACTGTCTAAAAGCACTGTTGTCGAATTTCCAAACTTCAATTGAATATACTTTTGTCGAATTGCCGCATTTGTACCATTGCAGAAAAGTCGAATTTGACAAATGTCGAATTTCAAAAAGTCGAATTTTGAAAGTCCGTTTTTTTGACGGAAAGTACTGAATTGCATTGTGGATTTTTTTTTTTTTTGGCGAAAAAGTCCAGTTTTTTGACAATTTCGGGAATTCGAACGCAATTGCATATACCCATTAGACTTTAGTCTCTATTTACGTTAAAGTTTTAGATGAGAGGTTAAACACACTTTCTGTTGTTAGTACCGAATTAGTTTTTTTTTTTTCTCTTTCCTTGACCTCCTCGTTTCCCTCTTGATCTGTATTTCTTGCTCTTTTTGGGGTTGTTGCTAATACTTCGTATCTGTTGTGTTGTTGACACCTGGATATACGTTTTGTCGACATCTCCATCATCTTTTCTCTCTCTAAAAAATGCCTCTGTTGGGGTTCTATACTGTGGTTTCTCTCAGAATATTTATATTGACTATTCTTACGATTTTTATACGGCAGCTGATTCCATCTAGGGGAGTATTGTGTTTTATGGTTCCACTCATCTCTATTCCAATTCATTCAGATGTTCTACGTTTGTTGCGGGATATTGAGCAATCTATTTTTCTTTCTCTAAAGTGGGATCTGCTAGTATGATCCTTACATCTAGATCTACTGGTTGTCCTAGAGGTATTAATGGATTTGTGTATGCTACGATAGCTTCTAACTTGATCAGTATTATAATCAGAGAGATCTCTAGATAATTTATTCTCTCGTTTCTCTATGATATCTTTTTCATAAATCTCTAACCTCTTATTCACCATAGTTTCTTTTTCTATATAGTAGGAAGCATCTTTATGTTTAATCAGTGCATCCTGAGTTATTTTAATTTCTCTCTCTAGTTCTAACAGTTTTGACTTCCTATAATCAACCAGTAGTTGCATAAGTGCAAACGAACATTTATCAAGTATTTTTTTCCATTCTGTCAATAATTCAGGAGAGAGGCATTTGATATGCCAGCTGTCGGGATCCCAGCGTTCAGCGTACTGTCTCCGGAATCCTGACAGCTGACATACCGACAACTAGTGTCATGCCCACTGATGCAAAATGTTTATTTCTCATACGTCCCAGAGGATGCTGGGGTCCACTTCAGTACCATGGGATATAGACGATTCCGCAGGAGCCATGGGCACTTTAAAACTTTTTCAGAGTGTGAACTGTCTCCTCCCTCTATGCCCCTCCTCCAGACCTCAGTTTAGAAAATGTGCCCAGGCAGACTGGTCGCACTCCAGTGGAGCTCTACTGAGTTTCACTGAAAAGACTTTATGTTAGGTTTTTTATTTTGAGACTGCTGGCAACAGTCTCCCTGCTTCGTGGGACTTAGGGGGAAGAAGTAGGAACCAACTTCCTAAATAGTTTCATGGCTCTGCTTCTTGCGGACAGGACACCATTAGCTCCTGAAGGGTAATGAACACTAGCTGCGGCTATGCGCTCACTCCCACAGCACGCCGTCACCACCCTAACAGAGCCAGAAGTCAGAAGACGCGTGAGTATTATTACCGGAGATCTGCAAGAGGGACCTTCGGTCATCGTGATGGCTCAAGGTACCGCGCAGCGAATGGGAATGCTGCACGGACATGCTACCCATACACAGCGCACAGCAGGGTGCAGGGCGCGGGGGGGGGGGGGGCGCCCTGGGCAGCATGAAAACCCACTCTTACACTGGCAAAAGTAGCATATTATGCCGTGGCACAATCCTACACCCCCTCCAGTATAAATATTACCTCATGTTTGCTGAGGAACAATGCTCCATTGCAGAGGGCGGGGCTTCTTCCTCAGGCAGCCAGCACACTGCTCAGCGCCATTTTCTTCCAGCAAAAAGCAAGGAAAGAAACGCTGATCCTCCTCTTAACTTATGATTTTAGTATCAGAGTGCAAAAAGGGGGGAGGGGAGTGTATATTGTGGTATTATAACCTTTTATTGACAATTTATATAGAGAGGAAAGTCTCTGTATACAAAGTACATGACACAGGGATTTTTTATTTAAGAGCTAAGTTGTGGACTGGCAAAGTTATTTCTGTGTCCCTTTGTCGGAGTGTCTGTGGTGTGATTGTGCTGTTATGCACACCAGTGCCAGCAGGAATGTACTGGTGTTTGAACGGTGAGGGATGCAAAACAAATGAACTCACAGACAGACTGGGGAATATGACATTACATACACAGAAGGTGATAGGGTAACAAAATAAACACAAAGTGAACAGAGAAGCCCAAAGGCTAAGAAACTGGGTGTCTCCCTAGTATTAGGAATGTGTTAGGGTCTCCTGCCCTGTGCTGCCACGTCGTCATGGAAACCGGGAGACAAGTGCTAGTGGAGTAACCTGAGCGCAGCTGATACTCCGGTTCGGGTCTTTTGCTGTGCAGTGGTTATAGGCTCTGTGCACGGCAGGGGATCCGGTGCTGGTTTTTGTGCTCACAGTCTGTGAGGTCTGAGTGGGGCGTGGACAGCACCTGCTTTATAAGGCCTCTTTTCAGGGTAAGCAGATGCTGCTGAATCTTTGTTGGTTAGTCAGTTCATGAACGTTAGCCAGTACTGTGTAGCTTTGTATTTGTTTGTTGCTTACTGCAAATAGGCCTGGGAATTTGGTATTACACTCTGCCAATCCAGACCTAGCAGTAAGACTGGAGTCAGTCGTTTAGCTTGCTGGGGTTCTGTTACTACTCTGTGAACTTAGCAAGTTTGCGGCTGTATTCTAAGACTTGCCTGTCTAATCCTGTCTCACTGTGCTAGGTGTCAGGGGTCAGTTTAGTGGCAGTAAGCTAAAACCTGTGCACTGCAAGTGAGAATTAGGATTGTGGAGATTCTCCTTGTGTCTATCATTCCATCTCTGACCAAGGAGTTTACTGCCACACCCGTTGGTAACCCTTTAGGGTTTTGCTGTTGCCCTTAGCAACAGCATTTCGGGTACTCTACGTATTAAAACACAACATCTTGCTTTTTCCATCTTAGCAGTTCTAATACAAGGGAGATACCCAGTTCCTTAGCCTCTGGACTTCTCTGTTCACTTTGTGTGTATTTTGTTACCCTATCACCTTCTGTGTACGTTATGTCATATCCCCCAGTTTGTCTGTGAGTCCATCTGTTTTGCATAACAGTTCAAACACCAGTACATTCCTGCAGACACTGGAGTGCATAACAGTTCTGACACCAGTACTTTCCTGCTGGCACTGGTGTGCATAACATATTCAGCAGCCTAATACTCCTGTTGAAATTTTGTGGGGATATGGAGCATACCCCTCAAAATACGTTGCAACAGGTGGTCGATCAGGTGCAGGTCCTGACTCGACAATTTAATGATTTGTCCATTAAAATGCACACCTCCCAGGCTGCTGGCGGAGCTCCCGCAGCAGCAGCACCTGCAGGGGTTAAGGAGCCGAAAGTAAATCTCCCGGATCGTTTTTCTGGAGATCACTCGCAGTTCTTTTGTTTCAAGGAGAGCTGCAAGCTATACTTCCGGCTTAGGCCTCAGTCTTCTGGGTCGGAGATTCAGCGGGTGGGCATAGTGATTTCCTTGCTACAAGGAGACCCACAGGTCTGGGCATATGGGTTGCAGCCTGACTGTCCGTCGCTTAAAAGTGTTGATGTTTTTTTATGGCACTGGGCATGTTGTATGATGACCCTGACAAGACGGCCTCAGCCGAGGCTCAGATTTCGATCCTTAAGCAAGGGCGAAGGCCAGTTGAGGTTTACTGTACGGAGTTTCGGAGGTTGGCCCATGATACCCAGTGGAATGACCCAGCCCTGAGACACCAGTACCGAAGAGGTCTTTCTAACCAGATAAAGGACCAACTGGTACAATATCCCTTTCCTGATAGCTTGGATCAGCTCATGCAGTTATCCATCCGGGTGGATAGACGGCTGAGAGAGCGTAGGCTTGAAAGGGAGACTGAGATTTCCTTCCTTCCCAAGGGAACCTCAGACTCTGAGGAATTTTCTGAGGAGCCTATGCAGATTGGGGCTACCCGCCTCTCCTCGCGTGAGAAGACGCGGAGGAGACAGCAGGGGTTGTGTTTGTACTGTGGGAATAAAGGTCATGTGGTAGTATCATGCCCAGAAAAGCCGGAAAACTTCAGGGCCTGAGGGTGATGGGAAATATCCTGTCTGGCCAGAAGTCAGAATTTCCCAAGAAGACTTTTATCATTCCGGTGACCTTGAAGATCCTCGGTCAAACTGTCAAGACTGAGGCCTTTGTGGACAGTGGGGCCGACGGGGTTTTTATGGACCGCCAATTCGCCCTGAAACACTCTGTTCCCTTAGTACCCTTGGCATCGGAAATTGAGATTTGTGGGTTAAACGGGGAACCATTATCCCAAGGTAAAATTACCTCTTGCACTAGCCAGATTTCTTTGTTTATTGGAGCCACACACTCTGAAAAATTGTCCTTTTATGTGACTGTCTGTACTTTTGCCCCATTGGTGTTGGGGTTACCCTGGTTAAGGGCCCACAATCCTCAATTTGACTGGGTCTCTGGGGAGATTCTTAGTTGGGGTACTGATTGTTTCAGGAGTTGCTTGAGCCTTCCAGTCAGGCTCTCGCAGCTAAGTTTGCCAGGATTGCCAGGGTGTTATGCAGATTTTGCGGACGTGTTCTCCAAAAAAGTTGCAGAGGTACTACCTCCCCATCGCCCCTATGACTGTGCCATTGATTTGTTGCCAAATGCTAAGCTTCCCAAGAGCAGGTTGTACTCCCTGTCACGTCCTGAGACTCAGGCTATGGCAGAGTACATTCAGGAGAACTTGGCTAAGGGATTTATCAGACCTTCACAGTCTCCAGTTGGGTCGGGGTTCTTCTTCGTGGGTAAAAAGGACGGTTCGTTGCGACCCTGCATCGACTTCAGGGAATTGAACCGTATCACGATTAAAAACTCATACCCACTGCCTCTCATTTCGGTCTTGTTTGACCAGCTTCGTACTGCCACCATTTTTTCTAAGATTGACCTACGCGGTGCGTACAATCTAATCCGAATAAGAGAGGGGGATGAATGGAAGACTGCCTTTAATACCCACTCAGGGCATTATGAATATTTGGTGATGCCTTTTGGGCTCTGTAATGCCCCGGCAGTCTTCCAGGATTTCATGAACGATGTGCTCAGGGAATATTTGGATAGATTCTTAGTTGTATACTTAGATGACATCCTAATCTTCTCCCATTCCCTGGAGGAACATCGGAAGCATGTACGCTTAGTCCTCCAGAAACTCAGAGACCACCGGCTTGGGGCGAAGCTGGAGAAGTGCGAATTTGAAGTTCAGCAAATCGCATTTCTAGGATATATTATCTCCCCAGAAGGTTTCCAAATGGAGGGTTCCAAGGTACAGGCAGTCCTGGATTGGGTGCAGCCCACTAGTTTGAAGGCGCTTCAGCGTTTCCTGGGCTTTGCGAATTTTTATAGACGATTTATCGCTGGATTTTCGTCTATAGTGGCGCCCTTGGTGGCACTCACTAAGAAAGGGGCGGATGTTGCTCACTGGTCTTGTGAGGCTAAAGCGGCTTTTGCCCGTCTCAAAAGGGCATTTGTTTCGGCCAAGGTGCTGCGACACCCAGATCCAGAGCGTCCTTTTGTGGTGGAGGTGGATGCCTCTGAGATGGGTATTGGGGCAGTGCTTTCTCAGATGGGAGTGTCTGATAATCGCCTTCATCCCTGTGCTTACTTTTCCCGTAAATTTTCGCCTGCCGAGATGAATTATGACGTGGGTAACCGGGAATTGTTGGCTATTAAGGATGCACTCGAGGAGTGGAGACACTGGCTTGAGGGGGCTAAGTTTGTGGTCTCAATTCTCACTGACCATAAGAATCTGGCATATTTAGAGTCAGCGAAGCGTCTCAATGCCAGGCAGGCACGATGGGCTTTGTTTTTTGCTCGCTTTAATTTTTTGATAACATATCGCCCTGGGTCAAAAAACATCAAGGCTGATGCGCTCTCGCGGAGTTTTGCTCCAATCCAGGAGACCACCGAGGAGCCGTTGCCCATTGTTTCCCCATCATGTATTAAAGTGGGCATTACCCAGGACCTCTTATCATTAGTCCTTAGAGCACAGGAGCAGGCTCCTCCAGACCTTCCGGTAGGTCTTTTGTTTGTGCCTCCTAGGTTAAGACAGCGAGTGTTCCTGGAATTCCATGCCAAGAAGTCGGCAGGTCACCCGGGTATTGCCAGAACTCGGGAGTTGCTATCTAGGGCGGTGTGGTGGCCCTCGGTGGCTAAGGATGTGGATCAGTGGGTTCGGGCATGTGACATCTGTGCCCGAAATAAGACTCCTAGAGGGGTTCCTGTTGGCCCATTACATCCACTCTCTATCCCATCTAAGCCATGGACCCACATTTCAATGGATTTTGTGGTGGACTTGCCCAAATCCTCGGGGATGACAGCCATCTGGGTTGTCGTTGACAGGTTTTCGAAGATGGCGCACTTCGTTCCACTGGTTGGGCTGCCATCAGCCAGACGCCTGTCTGAATTATTTATGCTGCATGTTGTGCGTCTCCACGGGTTGCCACTTGATGTGGTCTCTGACCGCGGATCCCAGTTTGTGGCCAAATTCTGGAGGGCATTTTGTTCCGATCTCCAGATTTCTGTCAGCTTGTCGTCAGGCTACCATCCGCAGTCTAATGGGCAGACTGAAAGGGTGAACCAGTCCTTAGAGCAGTTCCTCAGGTGTTATGTCTCCAAGTGTCAGACTGACTGGGTTGCTCATCTGTCCATGGCGGAGTTTGCCTATTACAACGCGGCTCACTCTGCTACAGGGATCTCTCCCTTCCTTTGTGTGTATGGGCATCATCCTAAGGCCAATTCTTTTGACCCCCTGGACTCCACGCCTGGTGGTTCCTCTGTGGTTTCGGTCCTTAGAGGTATTTGGCGGAAAGTGAAGAAAGCCCTTGTGTCTGTGTCATTAGTGACCAAAAGGGTTTTTGATAAGCGGAAAAGACCCTGCAGCTTCAAATTAGGAGACTTCGTCTGGTTGTCTACCAAGAATTTGAAGTTGAGACAGCCATCTCATAAGTTAGGGCCCCGGTTCATCGGCCCTTATAAGATCACCAGGGTTATCAATCCGGTGGCATTTCAGTTAGATCTGCCCCGTTCTTTGGGTATCAATAAAACATTTCATTGTTCCCTTTTAAAACGGGCGATTAGTAATCCTTCTACCAGTGGAAGACCTTCCCCTCTTCTGATACGTGGCCAGAGGGAGCTTGTTGTTGAAAGGATTCTTGACTCCAAGGTGGTTCGGGGTCGGCTGTCATTTTTGGTGCACTGGAAGGGGTATGGCCCGGAGGAGCGGTCGTGGGTGCGCAGTTGTGATCTTCATGCCCCCAGACTGATACGCTCTTTCTTCTCGCAGTCCCCCGATAAACCCGGTGGTAGGGGTTCTTTGACCCCTCGTCAGAGGGGGGGTACTGTTAGGGTCTCCTGCCCTGTGCTGCCACGTCGTCATGGCAACCGGGAGACAAGTGCTAGTGGAGTAACCTGAGCGCAGCTGATACTCCGGTTCGGGTCTTTTGCTGTGCAGTGGTTATAGGCTCTGTGCACGGCAGGGGATCCGGTGCTGGTTTTTGTGCTCACAGTCTGTGAGGTCTGAGTGGGGCGTGGACAGCACCTGCTTTATAAGGCCTCTTTTCAGGGTAAGCAGATGCTGCTGAATCTTTGTTGGTTAGTCAGTTCATGAACGTTAGCCAGTACTGTGTAGCTTTGTATTTGTTTGTTGCTTACTGCAAATAGGCCTGGGAATTTGGTATTACACTCTGCCAATCCAGACCTAGCAGTAAGACTGGAGTCAGTCGTTTAGCTTGCTGGGGTTCTGTTACTACTCTGTGAACTTAGCAAGTTTGCGGCTGTATTCTAAGACTTGCCTGTCTAATCCTGTCTCACTGTGCTAGGTGTCAGGGGTCAGTTTAGTGGCAGTAAGCTAAAACCTGTGCACTGCAAGTGAGAATTAGGATTGTGGAGATTCTCCTTGTGTCTATCATTCCATCTCTGACCAAGGAGTTTACTGCCACACCCGTTGGTAACCCTTTAGGGTTTTGCTGTTGCCCTTAGCAACAGCATTTCGGGTACTCTACGTATTAAAACACAACATCTTGCTTTTTCCATCTTAGCAGTTCTAATACAAGGGAGATACCCAGTTCCTTAGCCTCTGGGCTTCTCTGTTCACTTTGTGTGTATTTTGTTACCCTATCACCTTCTGTGTACGTTATGTCATATCCCCCAGTTTGTCTGTGAGTCCATCTGTTTTGCATAACAGTTCAAACACCAGTACATTCCTGCAGACACTGGAGTGCATAACAGTTCTGACACCAGTACTTTCCTGCTGGCACTGGTGTGCATAACAGAATGCTCAGATGGAAAGAAGCGAGATGTAGTGATTTAATACGTAGAGAACCCGAAATGCTGTTGCTAAGGGCAACAGCAAAACCCTAAAGGGTTACCAATGGGTGTGGCAGTAAACTCCTCGGTCAGAGATGGAATAATAGACACAAGGAGAGTCTCCACAATCCTAGTCCTCACTTGCAGTGCACTGGTTCAGCTTACTGCCACTAAACTGACACCTGAACACCTTGCACAGTGAGAAAGGATTTTGGCAGGCAAGTCTGAGAATGCAGCCGCAAACTTGCTAGGTTCACAGAGTAGCAAAAGAACCCCAGCAGGTTAAACGACTGACTACAGTCTTACTGCTAGGTCTGGATTGGCAGAGTGTAATACCAAATCCCAAGGCCTATTTGCAGTAAGCAACAAACAAATACAAAGTTTACACAGTACTAGCTAGCTTTCAGGAACTGACTAACCAACAAAGATTCAGCAGCAACTGCCTAACCTGAGAAGAGGGTTTATATAGCAGGTGCTGTCCACGCCCCACTCAGACCTCACAGACTGTGAGCACAAAAACCAGCACCGGATCCCCTGCCGTGCACAGAGCCTGTAACCACTGCACAGCAAAAGACCCGAACCGGAGTATCAGCTACGCTCAGGTTACTCCGCTAGCACTTGTCTCCCGGTTGCCATGACGACGTGGCAGCACAGAGCAGGAGACCCTAACAGTACCCCCCCCCCTCTGACGAGGGGTCAAAGAACCCCTACCACCGGGTTTATCGGGGAACTGCGAGAAGAAAGAGCGCAACAGTCTGGGGGCATGAAGATCACAACTAAGCACCCACGACCGCTTCTCCGGGCCATACCCCTTCCAGTGCACCAAAAATGACAGCCGACCCCGAACCATCTTGGAGTCAAGAATCCTTTCAACAACAAACTCCCTCTGGCCACGTATCAGAAGAGGGGAAGGTCTTCCACTGGAAGAAGGATTACTAATCGCCCGTTTTAAAAGGGAACAATGAAATGTTTTATTGATACCCAAAGAACGGGGTAGATCTAACTGAAATGCCACCGGATTGATAACCCTAGTGATCTTATAAGGACCGATGAACCGGGGGCCTAACTTATGAGATGGCTGTCTCAACTTCAAATTCTTGGTAGACAACCAGACGAAGTCTCCTAATTTGAAGCTGCAGGGTATTTTCCGCTTATCAAAAACCCTTTTGGTCACTAATGACACAGACACAAGGGCTTTCTTCACTTTCCTCCAAATACCTCTAAGGACCGAAACCACAGAGGAACCACCAGGCGTGGAGTCCAGGGGGTCAAAAGAATTGGCCTTAGGATGATGCCCATACACACAAAGGAAGGGAGAGATCCCTGTAGCAGAGTGAGCCGCGTTGTTATAGGCAAACTCCGCCATGGACAGATGAGCAACCCAGTCAGTCTGACACTTGGAGACAACACCTGAGGAACTGCTCCAAGGACTGGTTCACCCTTTCAGTCTGCCCATTAGACTGCGGATGGTAGCCTGACGACAAGCTGACAGAAATCTGGAGATCGGAACAAAATGCCCTCCAGAATTTGGCCACAAACTGGGATCCGCGGTCAGTGACCACATCAAGTGGCAACCCGTGGAGGCGCACAACATGCAGCATAAATAATTCAGACAGGCGTCTGGCCGATGGCAGCCCAACCAATGGAACAAAGTGCGCCATCTTCAAAAACCTGTCAACGACAACCCAGATGGCTGTCATCCCCGAGGATTTGGGCAAGTCCACCACAAAATCCATTGAAATGTGGGTCCATGGCTTATATGGAATAGAGAGTGGATGTAATGGGCCAACAGGAATCCCTCTAGGAGTCTTATTTCGGGCACAGATGTCACATGCCCGAACCCACTGATCCACATCCCTAGCCACCGAGGGCCACCACACCACCCTAGATAGCAACTCCCGAGTTCTGGCAATATCTGGGTGACCTGCCGACTTCTTGGCATGGAATTCCAGGAACACTCGCTGTCTTAACCTAGGAGGCACAAACAAAAGACCTACCGGAAGGTCTGGAGGAGCCTGCTCCTGTGCTCTAAGGACTAATGACAAGAGGTCCTGGGTAATGCCCACTTTAATACATGATGGGGACACAATGGGCAATGGCTCCTTGGTGGTCTCCTGGATTGGAGCAAAACTCCGCGAGAGCGCATCAGCCTTGATGTTTTTTGACCCAGGGCGATATGTTATCAAAAAATTAAAGCGAGCAAAAAACAAAGCCCATCATGCCTGCCTGGCATTGAGGCGCTTCGCTGACTCTAAATATGCCAAATTCTTATGGTCGGTGAGAATTGAGATCACAAACTTAGCCCCCTCAAGCCAGTGTCTCCACTCCTCGAGTGCATCCTTAATAGCCAACAATTCCCGGTTACCCACGTCATAATTCATCTCGGCAGGTGAAAATTTACGGGAAAAGTAAGCACAGGGATGAAGGCGATTATCAGACACCCCCATCTGAGAGAGCACTGCCCCAATACCCATCTCAGAGGCATCCACCTCCACCACAAAAGGACGCTCTGGATCTGGGTGTCGCAGCACCTTGGCCGAGACAAATGCCCTTTTGAGATGGGCAAAAGCCGCTTTGGCCTCAAGACCAGTGAGCAACATCCGCCCCTTTCTTAGTGAGTGCCACCAAGGGCGCCACTATAGACGAAAATCCAGTGATAAATCGTCTATAAAAATTCGCAAAGCCCAGAAAACGCTGAAGCGCCTTCAAACTAGTGGGCTGCACCCAATCCAGGACTGCCTGTACCTTGGAACCCTCCATTTGGAAACCTTCTGGGGAGATAATATATCCTAGAAATGCGATTTGCTGAACTTCAAATTCGCACTTCTCCAGCTTCGCCCCAAGCCGGTGGTCTCTGAGTTTCTGGAGGACTAAGCGTACATGCTTCCGATGTTCCTCCAGGGAATGGGAGAAGATTAGGATGTCATCTAAGTATACAACTAAGAATCTATCCAAATATTCCCTGAGCACATCGTTCATGAAGTCCTGGAAGACTGCCGGGGCATTACAGAGCCCAAAAGGCATCACCAAATATTCATAATGCCCTGAGTGGGTATTAAAGGCAGTCTTCCATTCATCCCCCTCTCTTATTCGGATTAGATTGTACGCACCGCGTAGGTCAATCTTAGAAAAAATGGTGGCAGTACGAAGCTGGTCAAACAAGACCGAAATGAGAGGCAGTGGGGGTATGAGTTTTTAATCGTGATACGGTTCAATTCCCTGAAGTCGATGCAGGGTCGCAACGAACCGTCCTTTTTACCCACGAAGAAGAACCCCGACCCAACTGGAGACTGTGAAGGTCTGATAAATCCCTTAGCCAAGTTCTCCTGAATGTACTCTGCCATAGCCTGAGTCTCAGGACGTGACAGGGAGTACAACCTGCTCTTGAGAAGCTTAGCATTCGGCAACAAATCAATGGCACAGTCATAGGGGCGATGGGGAGGTAGTACCTCTGCAACTCTTTTGGAGAACACGTCCGCAAAATCTGCATAACATCCTGGCAATCCTGGCAAATTTAGCTGCGAAAGCCTGACTGGAAGGCTCAAGCAACTCCTGAAACAATCAGTACCCCAACTAAGAATCTCCCCAGAGACCCAGTCAAATTGAGGATTGTGGGCCCTTAACCAGGGTAACCCCAACACCAATGGGGCAAAAGTACAGACAGTCACATAAAAGGACAATTTTTCAGAGTGTGTGGCTCCAATAAACAAAGAAATCTGGCTAGTGCAAGAGGTAATTTTACCCTGGGATAATGGTTCCCCGTTTAACCCACAAATCTCAATTTACAATGCCAAGGGTACTAAGGGAACAGAGTGTTTCAGGGCGAATTGGCGGTCCATAAAAACCCTGTCGGCCCCACTGTACACAAAGGCCTCAGTCTTGACAGTTTGACCGAGGATCTTCAAGGTCACCGGAATGATAAAATTCTTCTTGGGAAATTCTGACTTCTGGCCTGACAGGATATTTCCCATCACCCTCAGGCCCTGAAGTTTTCCGGCTTTTCTGGGCATGATACTACCACATGACCTTTATTCCCTCAGTACAAACATAACCCCTGCTGTCTCCTCCGCGTCTTCTCACGCGAGGAGAGGCGGGTAGCCCCAATCTGCATAGGCTCCTCGGAAAATTCCTCAGAGTCTGAGGTTCCCTTGGGAAAGAAGAAAACCTCAGTCTCCCTTTCAAGCCTGCGCTCTCTCAGCCGCCTATCCACCCGAATGGATAACTGCATGAGCTGATCCAAGCTATCAGGCAAGGGATATTGTACCAGTTGGTCTTTTAACTGGTTAGAAAGACCTCTTCGGTACTGGTGTCTCAGGGCTGGGTCATTCCACTGGATATCATGGGCCAACCTCCGAAACTCCGTACAATAAACCTCAACTGGCCTTTGCCCTTGCTTAAGGATCGAAATCTGAGCCTCGGCTGAGGCCGTCTTGTCAGGGTCATCATACAACATGCCCAGTGCCGTAAAAAAAGCATCAACACTTTTAAGCGACGGACAGTCAGGCTGCAACCGATAAGGCCTAAGCTGCAAATATAGCTTGCAGCTCTCCTTGAAACAAAAGAACTGCGAGCGATCTCCAGAAAAACGATCCTGGAGATTTACTTTCGGCTCTTTAACCCCTGAAGGTACTGCTGCTGCGGGAGCTCCGCCAGCGGCCTGTGAGGTGTGCATTTTAATGGACAAATCATTAAATTGTCGAGTCAGGACCTGCACCTGATCGACCACCTGTTGCAAAGTATTTTGAGGGGTATGCTCCATATTCCCACAAAATTTCAACAGGAGTATTGGGCTGCTGAATATGTTATGCACACCAGTGCCAGCAGGAATGCACTGGTGTTTGAACGGTGAGGGATGCAAAACAAATGAACTCACAGACAGACTGGGGAATATGACATTACATACACAGAAGGTGATAGGGTAACAAAATAAACACAAAGTGAACAGAGAAGGCCAAAGGCTAAGAAACTGGGTGTCTCCCTAGTATTAGGAATGCTCGGATGGAAAGAAGCGAGATGTAGTGATTTAATACGTAGAGAACCCGAAATGCTGTTGCTAAGGGCAACAGCAAAACCCTAAAAGGTTACCAACGGGTGTGGCAGTAAACTCCTTGGTCAGAGATGGAATAATAGACACAAGGAGAGTCTCCACAATCCTAGTCCTCACTTGCAGTGCACTGGTTCAGCTTACTGCCACTAAACTAACACCTGAACACCTTGCACAGTGAGAAAGGATTTTGGCAGGCAAGTCTGAGAATACAGCCGCAAACTTGCTAGGTTCACAGAGTAGCAAAAGAACCCCAGCAGGTTAAACGACTGACTCCAGTCTAACTGCTAGGTCTGGATTGGCAGAGTGTAATACCAAATCCCAAGGCCTATTTGCAGTAAGCAACAAACAAATACAAAGTTTACACAGTACTAGCTAGCTTTCAGGAACTGACTAACCAACAAAGATTCAACAGCAACTGCCTAACCTGAGAAGATGGTTTATATAGCATGTGCTGTCCACGCCCCACTCAGACCTCACATACTGTGAGCACAGAAACCAGCACCGGATCCCCTGCCGTGCACAGAGCCTGTAACCACTGCACAGCAAAAGACCAGAACCGGAGTATCAGCTACGCTCAGGTTACTCCGCTAGCACTTGTCTCCCGGTTGCCATGACGACGTGGCAGCACAGAGCAGGAGACCCTAACATGTGCACATGTGTGACATGTCTGAGGCATGGAACTCTCCCTCTGTGGGAGCCATGTTAGGGAAACAGAGTTGTAATGTGACACCAAGAGCCTGCCTGGGTGAAAGAGTTACGTGATAGTGTGAATCATATCAGTAAGAGATTGGATAAGTCTGAGTCTCATGCAGAAAACTGAAAATAATCTGTTGAAGATGTGATTTTTAATAGTTCTGCCTTTCATCCACAGGGTACCCCTCTGGGTCACATAAACTTTTGCGCAAGTAGTATGAACAGATACCGACACAGACGCTGATTCCTGTGTTGACACTAGTGATTCCAGGGGAATAGGTCCTAAGTTAGCGGAAAACATTCAAAACATGTTTTTAGCTATAAAGGAGGTATTAGAAGTTACGGGGCCCCCTCCTTTACCACAGGAGCAGGCTTACATTAGTAAAGAAGTAATGTAACTTTCCCTCCACCTCATGAGCTGAACAGTCTCTTGGAGGGAGTCTGGTTTAACCCGAAAAGAAATTTCAGATTCCCAAAAGAAGTCAGGCAGCTTAGCTTTTTCCATGCAGAGGACAGGAAATGGTGTGAGTCACCCACCATTTTAGACAGTGCCCTGTCACGGTTAAAGGATAAAGGTGTTTCTCCCTGTGCCTGGGACGGCTTCACTTAAGGAGCTGGCAGACTGCAAATTGGAGTCTATGTTGTAATCTATTGATGTGTCCAATGGGACACTACTCAGGCCTACCATTGCCTGTGCGTGGGCGAGTGGTGCTATGGAAAAGTAGTCAGAAAACTTGTCATTAGACATTGACACAATAGATAGAGATGAGATACTCCTAATGTTAGGTCATATCAAAGACGCTGCTGCGTACATGCTAGAAACCATGAAAGATATTAGTCTCTTGGGATCAAGAACCGCTACCATGTAATCTCAGCACGGAGGCCGTTGTGGATTCACCAATGGAAGGATGACGCAGATTCCAAAAGGAATATGGAGGCTCTCCTGTATTAAGGTGAGTACTTATTTGGAGATGGGCTGGATGCTTTAGATTCTGCGGCTACCGCAGGTAAGTTGACATTCTTGCCTAATGCTCCTGCGCCGGCGAAAAAGACACATCACTCTCAGATGCAGTCATTTCGGCCCAAAAATTACAAAAAAGGGTAAAGGTTCCCCTTTCTTTGTGGGTAAAGAAAGGGGAAAAGGAAATAAAGTCCACAGTGTCTCCAGGATCACAGGAGCAGAAATCAACTTCTGCTCCTGCCAAATCTTCAGCATGACGCTGGGGCTCCCTTGCGGGATTCCGCTCAGGTGGGGGCACATCTGAAACTCTTCAATCAGTTCTGGGTTCAATCTGGCCTAGACCCGTGGGTCATACAAATAGAGACCCACGGGTACAATCTGGAGTTTCAAGACATTTCCCCAGGCCGTATTTTCAAATCGACCTTACCAGCTTCTATCCCAGACAGGGAAGTGGTGGCAGCAACAATACAAAAATTGTGTCAGGATCAAGTTTTTGTCCTGGTTCCCTTGTTACAACAAGGAGAAGGGTTTATTGCAACCTTATTTGTGGTTCCGAAGCTGGACGGCTCGGTCATACTGATTCTAAACCTGTATACCCTGAATCTCTACCTGCAAAGGTTCTAGTTCAAGATCGAATCCCTGAGGGCAGAGGTTTCCAGTCTGGAGGAGGGGCACTTCATGGTGTCAGTAGACATAAAAGATGCCTACTAACACGTTCCAATTTATCCTCCACATCAAGCTTATCTGAGATTCGCAATACAGAATCGTCATTACCAATTTCAGACATTGCCGTTCAGACCTTCCACGGCACCGAGGGTTTTCACCAAGGTGATGGCAGGAAATGATGGTCCTCCTTCGACAACAAGGAGTCAATATAATTCCTGACATGGAATATCTCCCGATAAAAGCGAGATTCAGGGAAAGTTGGTGCAGAACATGGCACTCTCCCTGACAGTACCTCACCATCACGGTTGGTCATAAGTTTTCCAAAGTTACAATTGGAACCGACAACAAGATTGTCCTTTCTGGGGATGATACTGGACACAGAAGTACAGAGGGTATTTCTTCCACTAGAAAAGACTCTGGAAATACAGAGAATGGTCAAACAAATTCTGAAACCAACAAGAGTGTCGATTCATCAATGCATTCGGGTGTTGGGGAAGATGGTAGCGGCCTACAAGGCCATACAGTTTGGCCTATTCCATGCCAGAGTATTCCAGTGGGACCTGTTGGACAAGTGGTCCGGATCCCACCTACACATGCACCGGAAGATAATCCTGTCATCCAAAGCCAGAATTTTGCTCCTGTGGTGGCTACACAGTTCTCACCTACTAGAGGGACGCCGGTTCGGGTTTCAGGACTGGGTCCTAGTAACCATGGATGAAGGTCTCCGAGGGTGGGGTGCAGTCACACAGGGAGAAAGCTTCCAAGGAAGATGGTCAAGTCAGGAAACCTGTCTTCACATAAACGTGCTGGAGTTGAGAGTCATTTACAACGGCCGTCTACAAGTGGGGCATCTTCTTAAAGATCAACCCGTACAGATCCAGTCGGACAAGGTAACAGCAGTCACGTACATAAACCATCAGGGCGGAATGAAAAGCAGAGCTGCGATGGCAGAGGTGACAAAGATCCACCTCTGGGTAGAAAGACATGCAAGAGCTCTGTCGGCAATTTTCATTCCGGGAGTGGACAACTGGGAAGCAGACTTCCTCAGCAGACACGATCTCCATCCAGGAGAATGGGGCCTCCAACAAGAAGTCTTCGCAGAGGTGTCAGGTCTTTTGGGAGTTTCTCAAGTAGACATGATGGCATCTCGTCTGAACAAGAAGCTTCAGGAGATATTGTTCCAGGTCGAGAGACCCTCAAGCAAGAGCAGTGGATGCACTGGTGACCCAGTTGGTGTTTCGGTCGGTGTATGTCTTTCCTCCACTTCAACTAATACCAAAAGTGCTCAAGATCGTGAGAAGAACATGGGTTCGAGCGATCCTCATTGTCCCAGACTGGCCAAGGAGAGCTTGGTATCCAGATCTTCAGGAGTTGCTAATAAAAGATCCTCAGCCTCTTCCTCTTCGCGAGGACCTGCTTAAGCAGGGGGCGTGCGTGTATCAAGACTTACCAAGGCTACGTTTGATGGCATGGCTGTTGAGCGCCGGATCCTAGCCCGAAAGGGTATTCTCAAAGAAGTCATTCCCACTCTGATTCAGGCCAGGAAAGGAGTAACGTCTAAATATTACCACTGGTTTTGGAGAAAATATTGGTCTTGGTGTGAATCCAAGAAGGCTCCTACGGAAGAGTTTCAGTTAGGACGTTTTCTCCATTTTCTGCAGGCAGGTGTGGATGCTGGCCTAAGATTGGGTTCAATCAATGTCCAAATTTTGGCCTTGTCCGTTTTCTTTCAGAAACAATTGGCCTCCATTCCAGAAGTCTAGACGCTCATGAAAGGGGTTCTGCACATCCAACCTCCATTTGTGCCTCCAGTGGCACCATGGGATCTTAATGTGGTGTTGCAGTTCCTTCAATCAGATTGGTTTGAACCTCTACAGGAGATAGAGTTGAAGTTTCTCACTTGGAAAGTGGTCATGTTGTTGGCCTTGGCATCCGCAAGGGGGGTGTCTTAGTAAGGGGCCTTGTCTCACAAGAGTCCTTACTTGATCTTCCATGAAGATAGGGCTGAGTTAAGAACTCATCAGCAATTTCTTCCGAAGGTGGTTTTTTCTTTCCATAAAACCAACCTATTGTGGTGCCAGTGGCTACTGACACCTTTGCTGCGTCAAAGTCTCTGGATGTGGTCAGAGCTTTGAAAATTTATATAGCAAGAACAGCTCAGATATGGAAAACAGAGGCTCTGTTTGTCCTGCATGCTCCCAACAAGATTGGGTGTCCTGCTTCTAAGCAGACCATTGCGCGCTGGATCAGAGGTACGATTCAGCACGCTCATTCCACTGCAGGATTGCCGATACTGAATTCGGTGAATGCCCATTCTACTAGAAAGGTGGGTTCATCCTGGGCGGCTGCCCGGGGGGTCTCGGCGTTACAACTTTGCCGAGCAGCGACTTGGTCAGGGGCAAACACGTTTGCTAAGTTTTACAAGTTTGAGGACCTCAAGGACCTCAAGTTTGGTCAATCGGTGCTGCAGGGTCATCCGCACTCTCCCACCCAAACTGTACCTTTGGTATAACCCCATGGTACTGAAGTGGACCCCAGCATCCTCTATGATGTATGAGAAAACAGGATTTTAATACCTACCGGTAAATACTTTTCTCCTAGTCCGTAGAGGATGCTGGGCACCAAGCCCAGTGCGTACTTTACCTGCAGTTGTTATTTTGTTAAAAATGTTTTCAGCACGGTTGCTGTAATGTTCATGCCTGTTGGCATGTGTTTTGTTGAATGTCATGTGTGCGGCATGTTTGAAGTGTGAGCTTGTGTGAATCTCACCGTTAACTTAAAAGTAAATCCTTTCCTCGAAATGTCTGTCTCCTTGGGCACAGTTCCTATACTGAGGTCTGTAGGAGGGGCATAGAGGGAGGAGCCAGTTCACACTCTGAAAAAGTCTTAAAGTCCCCATGGCTCCTGCAGAACCGTCTATACCCCATGGTATTGAAGTGGACCCCAGCATTCTCTACGGACTAGGAGAAAAGGATTTACCCATAGCTAGTAAAATCTTGTTATACCATTTACCTGTCCTACATTGTTTTTCTTGTTTTGCTTATTTGTTTATATACTTTATTAGTTGCTGCGGAACCATTGTGGCGCCATATAGGTAAAGGATAATAATAAGATTAATATGCTCTGCTTCTTTTCCATAGTCAGCATACTTGCACCTAGTTTGTTTTATTATAGTCACCGACACTTTAGCTGATTTATGTATCAAGGGTCCCCTCACTTCTTAGGTTATAAGCTATTCTGTGCAAGGCCATTTTTACCTTCTATTTCATATCACTGTATGCATTTTGTTTTTCATGATCTCCTCAATGTATATCATGCAGTACTTGCCTACTTTTGGAAAAGCACTTCTGTGAAAGTAACACCTATCAGCGTGGACATGTACTGCTACATTTGAGAGGTATGTCATAAAAATGACTTACACCTAAATGTAAATGTGCCCCAAAGTTAGTAAGATCTACTCGTATTTTACAGGATTTGTTTGTGTATTGTGGTTTACAAGAGTTTCCATATACTGTAAGTGGCCATGAGATAGCTTATTTAAAATGATTGTAGCCATAGGGATCATTGTGCTTTATAAAGAATACAGAGAAATGGCACTGATGAGCCCATGTAAATGTATGTATCTCTGATTTATCTTTTTGCCCAAGAACTTAACAGCTGCATAATGGGGATAAGCTGTAATCAGAGAGATTGCTTGACTATTAAGGGAGTCCGGGAGATTGCTGCTATTTCAGGGAGTCTCCTGCAGAATGAGGGAGGGTAGGCAACTACAGGGCTGGACTGGCCATCTGGCACTTCTGACAAATGCCAGAAGGGCCCATGGGCCGGTCCGGTCCACAGAGAGCAGGGAAAGCTGCGCTCAGCGCAGCTCCCGGCTCTCTGGTTTGTCTCCTGCTGATGCCCATTGCTAAGCAATATGGGGGCGTGCCACGAGTCCACGCCCCCTGACTCATGGCACACCCCCATTTGCAGTGTCCACACACCCTTTACACGGCACGCGTGCCCCCGTTTTCGTGCACACACGAGCATGTGTGCCAGGGACGGCTGTGCTCCCCAGTCCGTCCCTGGGCAACTGTGATGTACATTATTGAACAATATGTTGATGCTTAACATTAATATTACTAATAAAGGATAGAAATATCTGTGTTGATTATAATAACCTGTATGACCTCATTTAATCATATAGTTGTTTCATTATTATGTAAAGAACCAGCTTCCTGTGTGTTTGTGATCTGAATGAACAACAAACACACTTCACTTGTTTTCCAAAGTGACTGCACCTATTATTTAACCTGCTTTTCCTTGCGCTACAAGAATCAGATTTATTTTTGTTTTACGTATTTGTTTTGTAGTCTGTAATGCAAATACCTCTGAAGTTTTCCCTAAAGAAAAAGTTCATTCAGGCACGGTTGTTAAGGACCTCATATTTTTATGAAAAAATTCAGCCCTTTTCATTTTAGTTATAGAGGTTTTATTTTTTTGTTTTTTTACATACCGATGATTTAAAAACCATCACAGCTTTTCCTTTGCATTTCCAAATGTTGTAACCTGTAAAAGTTCTCATTTCTAAACTGCCGTCCATAATACATCAATACTAAATATTCCCATTTCCATTGGAGAACTAAATGAAATGAGACTCCAGGCCAGACAGTACCTTTGTTTCTCAATTTCTTTGTGTGCAATCTGTGGATTTCAATGCATACTAACAGAAACTTTTGCCTCTTATTCCTGTAATATTTTCTTGCCTCTGAGATAAACCTATCATTCTTTCCTTGCTCTTCAAAGATTACGCCTCTGCAAGATATTTTTTCTTTTGGGTCAAGACCTGTATATTTCTCTACCCCTTTCATATACATAATGCTCCTGTGTACTAAGTCGCCGAATCTTCATTTTGTATTTCGTTATCAGAAGTTTATGAAAATAAGGGATGATTTTGTAACTTCAATCAAAACTTTGCACAGAGAAATAAATTTGTTGTGATTTGCCCTATTTCTTCCTACTTGCACAGTATAAAATATGGGTGAAGGACCTTACACTTACTTATGTTGATTATGCATCCGCAATTGGTGTACTGCTTCTCGCTGCATTTGGCAAACTTATGCAAGAATAGATTAATGAATAATGATCCCTACTGCATGATAAATGCTGTAAATGCTCATGATATTATAGAAAACTACAGAAGAACAATGCTGCTTATTCTTAGTCAGCTGAGTGCAAAAGCTACAGTATTGGGGGCTGATTCAGAACTGGGTGCAAGCAAAAATGCAAGTAGTTTTTACTTAGACAAAGCCATATTGCACTGCACATGGGGCAAATGTACAATATGCAGAGAGATTTAGGGGCCTGTAGAAATGCACATGTAAATAGTAATATAAAGCTGTTGGCAACATACAAAGGCCAGCAGCATGAAAAAAGGGGATGTCATTAAGATGCTGGCTGTCGGCTTCCCGGCAGTCAGAATCCTGACGCCAGAATCCCAACTCCCAGTAGAATGTCAACGTTGGAAACCCAACACCCATCAGAATGTCAACACTGGAATCTCAACAGAGTCAGGAGACCAACACCGGCACCCCAGAAGCCGGCATCCTGACTGTGAGTATAGCAGGTGGTATAGAGCTGTGGCAGCAGAGGTTAGGTGTAGGCCCCACCCGGGGATGTTAGGGTTTGGCTGCGTGGTGGGGGGGAGCAGAGAGGTTAGGGTAAGGCTGCAAGGAGGGTGGTTTGGGTTAGGCACTACCGGGGGGAGGTTAGGTTTAGGCAATAAGGGAGAGGGTTAGGCTGCGGGGGAAGGGAGGTTAGTTGTAGGGACCACCAGTGGGAGGATAGGATTAGGCACTAAGGGGTGAGGTTAGGGTTAGGCTTAAGGGAGGGTTAGTGTTAGGGGGTAGGGGAACATACTTACTTCACTCCTGTCGGAATTTCAAACATCAGGATGCCAGCATTGATGTTGTGACCACCGGCATCCCATCTGCTAGAAAGATATACTGAACCCAAAAAAATGTAAAGTATTTGCATCATGGTTGTTCAGGTGCAAACTTACAGTACAGGTTGTGTCTCCCTTATCCAAAATGCTTGGGACCAGAGGTATTTTGGATATGGGATTTTTCCGTATTTTGGAATAATTGCATACCATAATGAGAGATCATGGTGATGGGACCTAAATCTAAGCGCAGAATGTATTTATGTTACATATACACCTTATACACACAGCCTGAAGGTCATTTTAGCCAATATTTTTTTATAACTTTGTGCATTAAACAAAGTGTGTGTACATTCACACAATTCATTTATGTTTCATATACACCTTATACACACAGCCTGCAAGTCATTTAATACAATATTTTTAATAACTTTGTGTATTAAACAAAGTTTGTGTACATTGAGCCATCAAAAAACAAAGGTTTCACTATCTCACTCTCACTCAAAAAAGTCCGTATTTCGGAATATTATGTATTTCGGAATATTTGGATATGGGATACTCAACCTGTACTTGCTGTTCTTGTTTTGCTGCCAACTCAAAATCAGATACAGAGAGTACATCGAAAAGCCTTGCCTGCAGGGCTGCCATCAAGGAGGTGCTAGGGGCGAGGGGGTGCGAGGACCTCTTAGAAGCGGGCAGCAGCAGGTGTCAAGCATCCTGGGACAGTTGTTGTCCCGGGCCGCTTGACACCTGCTGCTGCCTGCTACTGGGTCCTCGGCTGGAAGTATTGAAAATGTCCCTCCCAAAATGGCATCCGCCTCAGAGGAGACAGTTATTTTAAATGCTGTAGGAGGCAGCAACCATTTTGGGAGAAACATTTTCAAAAAGGTTCAAGGGGGCAGGCATGTACCGCCGGGACCATGGACCCAAGGAGGCAGCCGGTGAGGGGTTCCCCTGACAATGAGCAAAACCCCTGACAATGAGCAGACCACCCCTGAGAGCAGTTAATGTGCATTGGGGCATTTTTACTATGCGGGCATAATATGTTGGTGACAGGGGCATAACTGTGGGGTATAGTATGGTAAACAGAGGCATTAATGTGGGAGCATAATATGGTGTCAGGGGCATTAATGTGTTGGGCATAATATAGTGACAGGTGTATAAAAGTGTGGGCATAATATGGTGTTGAGCATTACTGTGGGGACTTAATATTGTGTCAAGGGAATTACTGTGGGGGGGCATAATATAGTGTTGCTGAGAGCACATGCACATGAATTTATATATTTATTTATTTTAATTTTTTTGGGTGGCGGTGGATTGTAAACAAGCATATTAGTTTGCTGTACTGCTAGTTCAGACCTCTCTCTCTCTATTGGATCTTGACTGCCCATCCTCCTGTTTTTTGTTGATGATGGTTTTTGTCAGTTCTTGTGTTGGCAGACAAGTATGATAGCATTATGATAGCTTAGTACAATGATTGCAAGTTTAAAGTTTATAGTTCTCTTTTTTTTGTGTTGCACTCACTTTTATGACTATGGACCTGGTTCAAAGATGTGGCCTAATGAATTTGCAGCAGAGATCCAGTTCGCAGTGGTTGTGCAAAAATATGGTAATGCTGCTATTACCTGGGAATGTATTGAGATGCCCACTTGTAGTTGGACGATAATCGCTCAACTGTGTAAACGCCGGCATTAAATAATCATGCTCTATGTTTTAAAGTAGTCAATGCTGAGCTATATGTAGTATTCATACGCGGATTCAGGTGGGGGACACCAAGGCACGTGCCCCCCCTGTCATTTAGGACGTTTTTTTTTTCTAATGCTGCACTGCCAATGAGGCCGCCGGCTGTCAGTCCCTCCTTCCTGTAGCAGCTTACCTAGGAACGAAAAGCCCAGCTCCGCCTCCTGCATTCTGATTCGCGGGCTGGGCTTAATCCGGACTTTAGTGTCACCCTTTCCCTGGCTGCACTAGTACACGGGGTAGGAGGAGTTCCGCGGAACGCTGATTGCGGGGGAGTGAAAGCCGTCAATGCCGCCGTCTGTTAGATGGAGCAAGCTGCCGCCTGATGGAGCCAGCCGGACCCACCACCAGGAGACAGATCCCTGCACAGAGTTGGCGGTGCAGGGGTGATTGAGCTGAGCTGGGGACCGAGGAAGCAGGTAGGGTGCAGGGACACGGGCAGGGCTACTGAGTGAGTGTGCGGTGCTGCACTCGCATGTGCAGGGCCAGACAGAAACAACAGCAGACCAGTGCTCTCTCAGTGTCTGCCCGCTTCTCCAGCCTGGTGCCCCCACCATTACTGCCCCCGGCATCTCCCATCCTGCCAGCCCAATGTTTCCACTTCCCTCCCCAACCAGCTCACTGTTCCCATCTCACTGCTCCCCCATCTAGAACCCCCCAGTGAGTCTAGACATACTGATCCCTCCTCACCAGCCCAGTTTTACCCCTTTCACTGCCCCCTTCCCATCCTGCCATGTGCCATCCCATTCATAGTGCCCTGGCCCCCCAATCCAGCCCAGTGTCCCCCACCATCTCACTAACTCCCTTATCCCAGTATCTACCACCCTGCCTGCCCAGTGTCTCCCCTCTCCCAGCCCCCTGCCCCCATCTCACTGCCCCTCAGCAAGAACATCCCCTCATTCAGCCCAGTGTACCCCCTTCTACAGCCTAGTGTTTCCCCCTCCCACCACCATCTCTTTGCCCCATTCCCATCTAGACCGTTGTCCCATATATAGATCCCACTGCCTGTCACCTACTGCCTTTCTGTCTCCTACTATCTCTCCCCATCACTTTTCTCTCCTGTCACCCATTGCCTTTTACTCTCTACCTGACATCACCCACTGCCTCTCCCCGTCACATTCTCCCTGTCACCCACTGCCTTTCTGTCTCCCACTATTTCACTCCATCACTTCTCCCTCCTGTCTGCCTCTCCCTGTCGCCCACTATCTCTCCCCGTCATCCACTATGTCACAAACAATCTCCCCATGTCACATTCTGTGGCGTCACCCACTGCCTCATGGATATGGCATTCTCTTTGAAGCCACACCTATTGTTGCAAGGCCAAACCCACTTTTCTGGAGCACGTGCGTCTTATGTGCACTCTAAAGTACCCTCCCCCCTCATTTCCTCTGTCATGGTGCCCCCCCTGTCATTTTGTTCTGGATCCGCCCCTGGTAGTATTGTTTTATGAAATTACTGTACAAGATGAAAGGATGGACTCTTTCTAATTTTTTAAGTACAGGTTGAGTATCCCATATCCAAATATTCCGAAATACGGAATATTCCGAATTACGGAACTTTTTTCGTGAGCGTGAGATAGTGAAACCTTTGTTTTCTGAAGCTCAATGTCCACAAACTTTGTTTAATACACAGTCATTAAAAATATTGTATTAAATGACCTTCAGGCTGTGCGTACAAGGTGTATATGAAACATAAATGAATTGTGTGAATGTACACACACTTTGTTTAATGCACAAAGTTATTAAAAATATTGTCTAAAATGACCTTCAGGCTGTTTGTATAAGGTGTATATGGAACATAAATGCATTCTGTGCTTAGATTTAGGTCCCATCACCATGATATCTCATTATGGTATGCAATTATTCCAAAATACGGAAAAATCCGATATCCAAAATTCTTCCGGTCCCAAGCGTTTTGGATAAGGGATACTCAACCTGTATTATATATAAACTACTATATAAAAAAGACTACTGTCTGTAGTCATAAGGCAAAATGATCTGTGTTAATGTCTGGAGGTTGTCACCACTTAATGGGAGTCATTCCGAGTTGTTCGTTCATTGCCGATTTTCGCAATGGAGCAATTAAGGCAAAAATGTGCATGCGCATGGTACGCAGTGCGCATGCGGTAAGTATTTTAGCACAAAACTTAGTAGATTTACTCACGTCCGAACTAAGAATTTCCATCCTTGAAGTGATCGGAGTGTGATTGACAGGAAGTGGGTGTTTCTGGGCGGAAACTGGCAGTTTTCTGGGAGTGTGCGGAAAATTGCAGGCGTGCCAGGAAAAGACGCGGGAGTGTCTGGAGAAACGGGGGAGTAGCTGGCCGAACGCAGGGCGTGTTTGTGACATCAAACCAGGAACGAAACGGCCTGAGCTGATCGCAATCTGTGAGTAGGTCTGGAGCTACTCAGAAACTGCTAAGAATTTTCTATTCGCAATTCTGCTAATCTTTTGTTCGCTATTCTGCTAAACTAAGATACACTCCCAGAGGGCGGCGGCCTAGCGTGTGCAATGCTGCTAAAATCTGCTAGTGAGCGAACAACTCGGAATGACCCCCAATGTAAGGTGTAGACCATGGGGGTAATTCCGAGTTGATCGCAGCAGCAAATTTGTTTGCACTGCAGGGGAGGCAGATATAACATGTACAGAGAGAGTTAGATTTGAGTGGGTTATTTTGTTTCTGTAAAGGGTAAATACTGGCTGTTTTATTTTTACACTGCAATGTAGATTGCAGATTGAACACACCACACCCAAATGTAACTCTCTCTGCATATATATATTACTTACATATTTTAAGGAAATGGAGTATCCAGACTGGAAATAATAAAATTAAAGTACTGCATAAACTTAATCACAAACAAAAATTGTCTAGTGGTGAGAATAATATTTTTATAATAAATTTCTACATTGCCTCAGAAATGTATTAGAAATTATTATCCTCAATGACAACTTTTCTAACTTTATTTACAATGTGAAAGCATAAATTGTCAATAATCTGTTATTAGAATAAAAATCAGTAGCCATATATGGTAACACTCCTAAGCCAGAGTAAACTGAAAGAGAAGAGGTTTGGTAGTAAGGTTTTGAATCTTGACATGGACCTGAGTGGGAAAGGTTTTCATTCAATATATATTTTTAAGGTTCTGTGATGAACTTGGTCATTGTAGGTGAGAAACAATTTCTGAACAGAAGTTGATTTCCCCAAAGAGATTCCTGTGCTTCAATAAAGGGTAAAATATTACACTGTCAAATAGAAAGTAGGGGAGAGAGGTGAGATGATCTAACAAAAAATAAACTTTAATAAGAGGAATTGTTGATAGAAATGATTTTCTGTTTCATTAAACACAGAATAAAAAGAACCAAAGAAGGCCCTTCTGTAATAATGAGTAATGCATGAAGAGAATGACTTCAGGTGAAAGAAGATTGATACAGACAGTTTGATATAATGGAACATTTGTTTGCAGTGCCAGAAATTTGACAGGTGCTCTTACAAGATTCTTTAAATAAATTTTACAGCAAAATGAAAAACTAATAATAAATTCTAATACCGAAAAGTATATTTCGTTATCACATTCCCCACAACTGTCTTGATTTCACTGGAACTGTCTGGACATGCGGACCTTTGAAAAGCAGAACTTAGAAGAAAGAGGGAAAGAGTCTTGGTTGTGCGGGTTTAGAGGCAGATCATTCATGGGATAGATCAGGAAAATGACTTAGTTTATATGTCTAAATATTGGGTGGATTGTTAACATCTTAAAACTTTCATGCTAATATAGTCATATATGCTAAAGATACATTAATGCAATAGAGTATGCGAGAGCAGTCTCCTCTCTGTGCATACATGCTGGACCCCAGGACTCAGAGTCTTCAATTAGGTGTGAGCTCTGACCTGAAATGCTACTGCACATGTAGACTGCAGACTGCCAGGGCATCCATTAGGGGGAACTGCTAAAAATGCAGTTCTGGGCCTGGACCAAGAAGGGTGTCCACCCATAGCTGCTACATAGTGTGGGGTGAGTCCAGTGTTCGGGACTGGGCATCCTCTGGCACTTGCTGGCGGCTGCCTGGTACTTTGATTCTTTGATTCTTTGATTGTTTTCTTTTTTTGAGACAAGGTGCACATGACACCACACGAGCCACACTGCAGTCACATAGAGAAGGAACCACAGAGCTGGCTGCACTGCTAAGAGTACAGCCTCAGCCAGAAGACTCATGATAAAGTAAGTGTCAGTAGCCTGCTCTGCTTGGGTGAAGGGATGGCTGGACACAGAATGGGGCCTGCAACTGGAGACATAGAACAAGAGACACAGAAAGGGGCCCTTACTGGAGACACAGAACTGGGGCTGGTGAAGGAGACACAGAAGGAGGGGAAGCTAGCATAAAATACAGAAGGTGGAGCTGGCAGGAGACACAGAATCATTAGGGCTGGAGACACAGAAAGGGGAGGAGGCTGGAGACAAAAAGGAGTGGGGTTGAATAGAGATACAGAAGGGGAAGCTGACCTGTGACACAGAAGGGGGCTGGCATGAGAAACAGAAGGGGAGTTGGCATGAGATACTGAAGAGGCAGCTGCATGAGACACAGAAGAGGGATGGCATGAGACTCACAAGGGGGATGGCTGGAAAGACAGAAGGAAGGCAGTCTATTTTGCATCTGGGGTGGGGGACCTGCCTATTCTGTCAGTCCCGGGGCCCAATTTCTGATGGAAGCCCTTCAGATTGCAGCCATCTTTACTGTATACAGGTACAAAAGCAGTACTGTGTGGAAGCACAGTACTTAGCTCCTTAGGTGAGACATCTATTACCTTCATGTACCACTGTTTGATACTACTGCTGCATTGCCTCGACTTACTGAAGTTACCCCTGCAAAACCACTGTATTGCTGTATATCCTGTTACTGCTGTTTACCAATAAACCTAGCAACATGGTTAAGGAAGATTCATGGTAGGCTGACATGTCTGTGGGGCCTATTTTGTGTGCTGTCATGTGGCCCCACACCCCACATGACAGACAGCCCACTGCACTCAGTACACACCATTGTCCCCATTAATTCTGTTATTCCAGCTCTGCAGTACAGCTACCCGGCCATCCAGTGATGCTGCCATGGCTACACGATATGCTGTACCTATTCTGCTGTCCAATGGTGTAATCCAGACCTGATCATAGCAGCAAATTTGTTAGCAGTTGGGCAAAACCATATGCACTGCAAGGGGGGGGGGGGGCGCAGATATAACATGTGCAGAGAGAGTTAGATTTGGGTGGGGTGTGTTCAAGCTGAAATCTAATTGCGGTGTAAAAATAAAGCAGCCAGTATTTTCTCTGCACAGAAACAAAATAACCCACCCAAATGCAACTCTCTGCAAATGTTATATCTGCCACATGGGGTGTCATTCTGACCTGGTCGCATGCAGGCTAGTTTTAGCACTGCTGCAACCAGGTAATCGCCGCCTATAGGGGAGGAGATTAGGGGTGTGCAGGGGAGCGATCGCTTGTGCAGAGAGCTGCACAAACAAAAAGTTTGTGCAGTCTCTGCACTGCTCAAAACTTACTCAGCTGCTGCGATGGATCTTCTTGAAGATGATGTCAGGATCCCTCCCTGCTGACATCCAGACACACCTGCGTTTTCTTTGGCACTCAAAGAAAACGGTGAGTTGATACCCCCGGCCGGCCTCTTCCTGTCAATCTTCTTGCATTCGTTGCTGCGAACGCGAACTTCGGTATTCTCATTGCTGCTCGCCGGGCAACGATGCGTCTGCAAATTGCAGTCACGGCGCATGTGCAGTTCAGACCCGATCGCACCGCTGCTAACAACTGCAGTGTGCGATCGGGTCGGAATGACCCCCTTGGTTTTGCCCAACTGCTAACACATTTGCTACTACGATCAGGTCTGAATTACCCCCCCATGTCGGGCCACTTCTACAAACTTTTATAGGGCCACTTTTAGTTCACAATCAGACATAACTGCAGCAAACGTTTCCAGGAAGGCCACAAGTACATACAATTAGGCCTTATGAGGAGGGACCCCCCCCCCTCAACACACCTCACCCCTTCATCAGATCGCACCCCCATTAGGGCTGCTTCCATAAATTTCCCGGGCAGTTTTCCATACCAATCTGCCCCTGAATCTCTATGTGGCCTAACAGTCCCTTTCATATCTGCCGCCCCCTATTATGTCCACCAACCCAAAAGGCTAAATCAATATGCACATGTTGCTGATGTTTGTGACAATGATCAGTGGCCTCTAATTGTTAGTTCTAACTGAAAGGCCAAGGCCAGTGTAGACTTTCCAAAAATCTGATTCTGAACGGGACAAATACAGTTATAATGATGTCACAAAAAAACTAAGATTCGTTCTATTAAGTTACTTACAACTATAGTTCGGTATTTTTAATGTTTTTTCTTGTTTTTTGGCTACTGTACATCTGCTCATCTATTTTGTGTTCCCTGGGATCTGTACATTCAAATACTGTTTTCTCCATTCCTGCCTGAATAGCAACAAGTTAATGTCTTTATCACTCCACGAAAATGCCTTTAAGCATTTGATTTGTTTGTGTTTTTAGTAATCCATAATTTATAAGGAATAAAACAGATGGTTGATTCAGCATTCCTTTTTCTCCATAAACCATTTCATACAATTCACCAGGGTGAATCTTTTTTTTTTTTATTCACTTTTGTATTTTACGGATACTGGCATAATTTGTCCCACTTTACAACAGAAACTTTTTCAAACATGCCAGTTAAAAATAGTTGATGAGCAACTTACTGTATTTCACATGCTGGATGTCTAAGGAAATATAGTGAATGGCGCTGGATGTCTACAGGTTGTTCTGTCAATGTGGGGGGTGGTGGTGTACTAATTACTGGGGCCTGATGGAGTGGCTCCACAGGGGCCCGGGTTGCCATCACCACCCACCTGACTTGGCAGCAGCAGCTGTAGCTCTTCTCTCCAGCCCATCAAGCTGCACACTGCTGTGTGCTGGACTGCAGTGTGTCAAAAGGAGCAGCTGTCGCTAAGAAGCCTTAGCAGTCTCCTCTGCCTGTGTGGGTGGGGGTAGCGATCGCTCTGATCATGTGCTTCTCCCCCTTACCTTTGGATATGCTCCTGGCTAAGGGGCTCACTGTGCCCACCTGTGCAGTGCAAAGCACCTCTTTGCGGAGCTTAAAATATTGGTTTTTTTTCTTGTTTTTGTTTTTTTATAAGGGGATTTATCCACACCTCCAACAATTAGGCCATATCCACCTACTCTACTGACCTGTCAATGCCCGCTTTAAAAATGGACGTGGAAAAGAAGATTTAAAACAATGCTGCTCTGGTGCAAGGTAAATGCACAGTAAAACATATTTTAATAATACAATTTCCTAGAAAGGAAGCAATGTGTTATGAAATGTAAAGTTAATACGTAAATTAGAAAATGTATACTTCAACTCTGAAGTCAGCAAACTGTACAAAATAGTGACTAAGAGGTCTATGTACTGCTAAAGGCTCTTTACTCAGAGAAAAAGCAACTTCTGCTTCACCAGATACCATTATTACTAAAAATAAACCCACGAGGAGGGTGAATGATGGGATATACTATTAGCCGCAGTAATTTTCCAGTACTAATAGTATTCTATTAGCCTGGATGTGGGGTGCTGATCCGCAGATGGCAGCAGTTATCGGGGATTATGCTGAGGCACACAAAGCATAATCTCTGATAAGCAGCCCAGGAAGACCCGTGTTTGCTGCTGCAGGGATCAGCATGGTGCAGGCAAGTACAGGTGCCAATGGTGCAATAAAGATTTTTGCTTAATGTGGCACAGCACTGCAGTACTGAAAGGCAGTGGAGAAACAGCATGAATAGGTGCAGCAGAGTTTTACAGTGTTGTGTTTCAGTCATGACTACTCCTCTCCCTTCTGGCACTGTTCTAGACCTTAGGTGTGCTCATTTCTTCCATTAAGACTGAGGGACCAATGTCCTGTCTGTCCATCCTGCTCCTCTCTTAGCTATTACCAATTGTGGACCTTACACAGCCAGACCCAACATATGGCAAGGCCACTCAGCATGTGTGAGGCCACCTCCTGATAGGTCCACAATTAGATTGCGGATTCATTGGAACGAAGGTTGACCCCACTGTCAGGCGGTCTGCCGCTATTTATTTTGTATAGTAGCTGCATCTTTGGATGCAAAGCAGCAGGAAGTGTCTTGCATGCTAGATACAGCATGGGATCAGCTGTTTGGACATCAGCCATCAAATTACGCAAGATGGATGGGCTGTTAACGCTGCTGGGGCCAGTGAAGATTCATCCAGGGATACAGCCATTGGCCTAGCCACTCCCAGAAAACTGTGACAACATGCCCTCATTTTCATAAATGCTGCCCAGCTCCACCCACCCCCAAATGCCAGCAGCCAGCCAATCTGACTGAGGCTTGGGGGCACTGCATGCAAGGACGCAGGAACCATTCTGCACATGTGCAGAAAGGGTCCTGCAAATGTGCAGCTGTTTAACCATTGGAAATGTACGTAAACCTGATACATAAACCATCGGGTTTACGTACATCTCTGAATTAGTCCCTCTTGTCCTGTACATATAGCTACTCACTGGAAAATTGTTGGAGCCAAACCACTTTTCTCAAATCGCAGGCTATTACATTCACCAACCCCGAACAGTTAGTGTAGATAGTGGAAGGAGCACAGGGTTTCCCAACAGCACAGAATAATGATGTAATGAAGAGTAGGGAGGCAGCAGGTAAACACAGTCTGGAAGTCATGTAGTAAAAAGGAGAAGGGTCCTCAACAACACAGAGATAACAGATTATGGGGGTCATTCCGAGTTGCTTTCTAGCTGCCGTTGTTCACAGCGCAGCGATCATGCTAAAAATCGGCATTTCTGCGCATGCACATGGACCGCAATGCGCACGCGCGTCGTACGAGTAAAAAAGTATTTGTGGTTTTGCACAGGTTCTAACGAAGCTTTCATTCGCACGGCACAATGCAAGATGATTGACATGAAGTGGGCGTTTCTGGGTGGCAACTGACCGTTTTCAGGGAGTGTTTGGAAAAACGCAGGCGTGCCAGGGAAAACGCAGGTGCGGCTGGGTGAACGCTGGGCGTGTGTGTGACGTCAAAAGCCGTACCTCCAATGTTAGAATCATCGCAGACGAAGAGTAAGTTCAAGGCTGGTCTTGTTTTGCACAAAATGTTTTTGCGCTCTGCTGCACAGGCATTTGCACTTCTGCAAAGTGAAAATACACTCCCCAGTGGGCGGCGGCAATGCGTTTGCATGGCTGCAAAAAACTGCTAGCGAGCAAACAACTCGAAATGACCACCAATGAGTGATGTGTTTGTGAGGACATTGTTGCATTGCAACAAAATAGAGGTATCAGCCTGAATCTGAGCCACATGCAAGGCCAATGTTGACAAAGTTCGCAAAAAAATTTACAAACTCTTTTAGCATATGATACGGAAATGTACAGATGGGTCTACGTTTATCTTGACCTTTAATAGGATTAACTGAGACTGGCCAGTCAGACTTAATCCCCTGCTGTAATGACTTAATCCCCTGTTGTATTGTTCTCTCTGTATTGTATTGCAACTGAGAACAATAGATGAAGGGTTTATGCTAATAAGTCATGTTGTGCCTAGGCGCAGAAAACTAGTCAAGATAACCGTGGACCCATCTGTAGGTACTAGGGCACTGTTGCCATTGAGACACATGGCATCAGAGATGTCTTAAAAAAGTGCTGTGGATCCTTGGAAGGTGACTTGGCTGTGGCTAAATTGATGCAGAGTTGGTCCGTCTTATGGACTTGTTATGAGAGCGTTGCCGTTATGTTACTGAAGTGTATACATACTTAGACACCCAAACATTCACTTTGGAGGCCATATTCAGGGATGCATTCAACATCACTGATGTCAGGATGCTGGCAGTCATGTGACAGATGCCAGACTCCTGCCACCACTCAGGAGACCGGCACCAAAATTACAGACAGCCAGGATACTAAAGGCAAGTATAGGGGCACAGGGTTAGGGTTAGGATTAGGCACTATGTGGGGTTATGTCAGGCACTAGAGGGAATAGCTATAGCCGACACCCTGGGGGATTAGCCACAGTCACCACAGACCATGGGTTAGGGTAGGGGACAGAGGGTTAGGAATACTTACCCCCTTCGATGTCGAGATCTTCACAGTCAGAATGCTGCTGTCAGTCATGTGACCACTGCATCGATTTTGTATATATGCCCATATTCAGATGGTAAATATGCACCTGCCATAGGATGGGTGCAAATTATAATGGTGTGACTGATGGCATCTAAAGATGCATCAGCAACATTCTAGCATGTACAGCCAGGGCCATCTTTTCATATGGACTCCATGGGTAGTTTCCAAAGTGACCCAGTAGTGTAAGGGACCTTGGCTGATTGCTGAGGGTCCCCTTTTTCCAGTGGTACCAGCATTTTGAAAATCGGCCTTGGGGAACCGGAGATATCCAACGTCAAACCAGTGGTCCCCATCCGAGCCTGTTAATTGCTATTGCCAGACAGATATCTTGGATTCTGTTTGACTTAGAGTTTTTATGAGGGTATACTCCAAAAGCTAGGACTCTACCTTTTCAGTGGACACTGGAAACTTTTTTCTTCTATGCCCAGAACCAGAGGTATCAGCCTTCCAGCAACTGGTTCCAGCTCCAGCTCCACGTGCCTGGAATGCCGTTTTATATTTTTGTTGGTAGATTGCTCTGGCTCCTGAATTCTGATCCCCAAGTCCCCAGTACCACTTGAAAGGTGGCACTCTCTAGTTTTTTTCTCTCCCATTGACATATCTGCAGTCAAGCAAGCTGCCCTCCCACCTGAAAATGAATATTAATACTACTCCACTGTCCACTCCTCCACTGCATATTAAACACCCCCTTACCACCCTGGAAGTCATGTACCTGGGCCCCTTCATTCACCTCAATGCCCCTTTATGCAGCTTAGTTTTCTGCCTCTCGCCCCATCTCTCACCAGCTGTGCCGTAAAAGAGTAATTAGCAGAAATTACTGCTCCAGGTCCTACATGCTGGGCGGAAGATAGGACCCGCAGGATATCAAAGCTGCCACTGATATCACCCCCACCCCTACCTCTGGAGGATGGGTAGGGGCCCCAGTGCACTGCTTTGCCCAGGAGCCTATGCTGATTTTATGACGGCCCTGTGTACAGCTGCTGAAAGTGCACATACATATACAATAATGTACACCAGGAATGGACATTGTAGCTGCATGTGTGTAAAGTAGTATAAGGCCGGCTGCCAAAAGACACAGCCGAGCTGCACATGCATGCACTATTGAATCAGCCCTATAACTTCTATTAAAACAGAGCAGGAAAACTGTAGTCAATGTAAAATTAAGTTAATCATTACTTAGTTTATTTTTAATCTTTCAGGATTTTAAAATACCATTGTTTAGCACTATTGTCTCTTAAACATCTATATTTAAGGAGAGCTGCGCTTTCCTATGTACTGTACTCTGAAACTCTCTGTGCTAGAGAATTTGATAGCTGGCTTTATTTGGTAGCTGAAATCTTTTACAATTACCCACTAATAATAATAATAATATTAATAGTATTTATTCAGCGCACTTTCTCCACCAAGACACAAGGCGCTTTACAGGCCTCAAAAACAAAGCACATAGGCCTTCATTCCGAGTTGTTCGCTCGTTATTTTTCTTCGCATCGGTGCGATTTTCCGCTAACTGCGCATGCGCAATGTTCGCACTGCGGCTGCGTCAAGAAAATTTGCTAAGAAGTTTGTTATTTTACTCACGGCATTACGAGGTTTTTTTCTTCGTTCTGGTGATCGGAGTATGATTGACAGGAAGTGGGTGTTTCTGGGCGGAAACTGGCCGTTTTATGTGTGTGTGTGAAAAAACGCTGCCGTTTCTGGGAAAAACGCGGGAGTGGTTGGAGAAACGGGGGAGTGTCTGGGCGAACGCTGGGTGTATTTGTGACGTCAAACCAGGAACGAAATTGACTGAACTGATCGCAGTGGCAGAGTAAGTGTCGAGCTACTCAGAAACTGCTAAGAAATTTCTATTCGCAATTTTGAGAATCTTTCGTTCGCAATTCTGCTAAGCTAAGATTCACTCCCAGTAGGCGGCGGCTTAGCGTGTGCAATGCTGCTAAAAGCAGCTTGCGAGCGAACAACTCGGAATGAGGGCCATAGTACAAAGAGTAATACAGTAATACAGAAGTAAAAAGAAAACCTGAAGTGCACAATAAGAAAGCAGGGTTGGTGCAGAAATTGTGGGTAATAACTTCCATGAGTTATATATTCCATCCACAAAATGTACCAGGTGAGGAAGCCATCTACGCAGGATTACACTGGGAGGAATAGGTCACATCTAGAAGAAATGATACAACATGGGGTGATTGCAGAGACCTAGCACTAAGAGTCTGGTTCCTGCCTATCCATCAGATTCACATATTTTGCATCCCATAAATACGTGTGCTACAATAGAGTATGTTATTAGCAATGATAAGAAGTTTTAACAAATTATGTGGAACATTCTAGTGTTACAGTGTTAAGGAACCAATGTAAAAACAAAACATAAAAATATTCACTGAAACAATGTACAAACAATCTCTAAGCACACTTTCATGTAATTCCTTATTAGCACTATCTTCCCTTGTATGGACGTTCGTGAAGAGAAATGTAATGTACAGTACCTAATACATTTTTATCCGTTGTATAATCTATTGCTTGATGTCTGAGCTCTATAGAGGTACCATAGATGAGAAGCCAAGTTAATAAGTGCTGCATGAAAAAATGACTTCAAAAGGTAAAATATCCAAAGATTTCAATGTATAATGAACACATTTTTACATTATATGTTCTATATTCCCCTATGAAACAATCTTAGGGTTAGTTTATTATGTAAAAAGCAGAATCAAAATGTATCTCAACCCCTCTGTACCCCACAATTTATAAGCAGTATCAAATAATTTTTACTAATATTATTTATCATGTGGAAATAAAATAGATGCTCTTTGAATGTTTGATGAAATATCAATTTTTGTTATGAAATTCTAAGAAATAAGTTTGAATAAAGTCTTATTTGTGCTTACTTTTATAGAGCATTTGGGCCCACCAGAAAAGCTCAGAGACCATGTTTTGATTGTTATACTGGTTCCAGCAATCAGCTAAAAATAAAAACAATTGCCAAAATTATTATTTTTTGATCCATTAAAAAAATCAATAGAAGAAAGTTTGATCATGTTCAAAGCTTCGTGCCCATGTTTAAACCTGCTTGACATTGGTCAAACGGATTTGCACATGTGCAAGATTGGTCACACAAGTTAAAAGGTACATTTAAATAGTATTTACCAATTTTTTTATTGCAAAAAAAAGCAAACCTTAAACACATACAGGGAATCTAAAACAGTGAACTTTAAAGTAGCGATTGTAGTTTCATTTAAAAAAATAAATATAAGTACTTTTTTTATTCATTAAAAATATTATTTAAATGTTTTACAAACATTAAAAACATACCTTTTTACACATCATTTGAATGCACACTTCAAATACGAGAGGTGAATGTGAAATGATGAACCTCGAACCTGAATGGTAGCCAATGGACATATAAAACACACAGGATTACAGTATACACAAAAATGAGAAGAACAGAATACAGACAGAGGACAAGTCAAGACACACAGTAAGATACAGTATGTCATAGACATTTATTGACCACTTAACTGACGATTTTTCCTTTCAAAAGTGTTAACAATATTGTTTTTTTTTTTACTTTATTTAATAAAGTTGAAAAAGTATTTTTTTTATGTTTAAACATTATACAGTATTATGCACATCTGCAGAATGGATCTCCTCGTCAAAAAAGGGTGGGACGGAGCAGTTGCATGAAATCTGACCATGCCAGTGAATTGGTTAAGGAAGCAATTAATGGCTAAGATAATGAAGACGAAGGAGGAAAGAAATATTACTTTTGTTCTGTAAATTCTAGAGATGTTCTCCAGAAATCCAAATTCACATGAATTTTGTGGATCCAAAATGAACCAAACCCCGGATAGGATCTCCAGAGTGGATCCAATCCAAAACGAGTTGCAGTTTGGATATTCCCGTGACATGCCTATATTCTGTGTGTGACCATGGTTGTATCTGTATATGGAATGTATGCTAGTGTTTTCCTAGTGTTTTTCCAATATTTTCATGTCCTTTTCTCATTTTTTAGTGTCAGCCATATTAATCAAGGCTGTAGCAAAGGAGATATCACTCATCTCTCCTTGTTACACATCTGCCAAAATAATTTTCTCCCTCTAGAAATTTTGTAATTCATCAAACTCTGGAAATGCATCATTTTCAGAATTTGATAGTGAAACTGTTTGCCATCCTGAGATGGCGTTCAGTTTCCTGAATGTCCTCAGAAACTGCAGCCACTTTGTGTAAGAGTGTGTGCAAGCAGAGGGATCTATTAAGATCCCTCACCGCTGTGTTCTGCAGTGCTGCAGCATGAGCTCCAGCTCCCCTCTGCTTCCCCACTGCACTCACCGCTTCAGTCATCTGCACCCACTCTCCATTGTCCCTGGCCTTTCCTGCACTGCATGCCAGTCCACCCCGGCACACACAACAACCAAATCAAAGAAAGAAGCATCTTCAGTAGTGTCCATCCAGATAGTCACATATATATCTGGATCCCACTAGGGATGGCCATCAGTGTGTTTACCATCGATGATTACCATTGTTGAGAAAAAAGGCAATTAACCATTGATGGTTGCACACTAAGCAACAGATGACCAGTGATGGTTTCACCAACCAGTGGTCATCCTTGTTCTTTCACTGACTGGCCTGAGTGCTAATCAGCACAGCGGCAGGGCTTAATGGGTGTTGGGTGAAGCTATGTGCTGTGTCCATGTGCCTAGTAGAAAAAAAGGAACCATTGCGTTTTCCTGTACCATTGATGGTGGGAAACCATCTGGTTCTCCCCCATCGATGGCAAAAGTAGTCACCATTGGCCATAAACCATTGATGTTTTGGAAACATTGATGGTTGATGGCCATCCCTAGCTCCCATCAGTCCCCACAGCATGAGGCTTCCATCAGTCCCCATTAGCACCCAGGCAGTGCCGCATGCCGATGCGGAATGGTGGGAGCTGGAGCCACACACTGGAGGAACCGGTGGGAGCAGGATGCACATACAACCATCCAAACAAACACTGCTGCAGACACCACTTTATTGATGTGGTCACCATCAATAAATGCCAGGGAGGACAGGAAGGAGAGCAGGCACCAAGGGCTGAAGAGGCGGAAGCAGCAGGGAAGCCAAAAGGAGGTGGAGTCCAAGCTGCAACACTGCATTGTTTAGTCGTCGCACATGCCCAGCATGAAGACTGAAGAAACAGGGGCAAGAGACACTGCTTAGACACACATCTGGTAGCTCGCAGGTTAATTTTGACGATGAGCTTCTCCATTGTAGCATGTTGGTCAGTCCTGCACCTTCATTGCCGACATTCACCTTTCACATAAACGGCATGTGGTGCTTCACAGTTTCCACGTCACTTATTCGCAATGCTGCCATTTGTCCAGTCACTATATACCTTCACCACAGCAGCACACAAACAGATCACAAATTGCTCTGTTTCAGAAATACTGCCACCCTTTGCCCGAAAGCAGATAATCATCCCTTTTTTGCCATTCGGATAAATCTCCCCTTTTGCCCATGACAGCAATGAGTGATATGTGTACAGGCGTCCTATCGCACACCTTATATACCCACCAAGCCAGCGCACAACATGTGACGTACTTCATTCGCTACGCGTTGCTAATGTCAAATGTAGAATAATGTGACTCAACCATGTAGATCACTTTTCAGAAAAGCTGTCTCTGCAAAAGTAGCAGCTTTTCGAAAGTGATAATTTTATAAGGGATGGATAATGAATTGCAAAAAAAAGTGAAAAACGGGTGAGATTTTTAAACTAAAGTTTCTCATTGCACATCTTTTTATGATAACTATGCCACAGTGTCTGCTACAGTATGAAAATGTCAACTGCTAAACAAAATGGTGAGACACAATATCTTATACTGTATTTCTTTTGTAGTGTGGAGACTTTAGGTCACTTCTTGTGTATTGCCTCCTGTACTTTGAATTATCATTTAATATTGTATATAAAAGCAAATGCAATTAATTCCTGGTGTATTTTTCTTTAAAATGCTCATAAGGAAATAAAAATAAATGCATTTAATAAACAAACAAAACACTCAAAGTGAACTTTAACTGTAACTTCCAGCACATAATGACCTTTTCATATTAATTCTGTTTAATTAGCAAGTATCTTTTTCTGTTGCTTCATTTAAATTTTATTGTGTTGAGACTCAAAGTTTTCTACATCCACAAATATACTGTACATAGCAGAAAATATTACAGAGGTCAATGTGAACATTGGACTAAAATTTAAGATAATCCTCACAAATAATATTCACCCTTCTGATAAATGCCAGTGAATTGTTTGTTTCATGCCTTGTTTGTGCAATTATTGTGACTCCCTCAATGCACTTTGTAACAAAGAGCAACAGCTGAAACTGGGCAGCCGCCTGCTGAAGTTAGTGTTTTCAATAAATTTGGACTATATCCATCTTAGATTTAATATTTGCCTCAGGAACTTCAAGTCAGATAAAGAAATGTGATAATTGGAAATTAATTGACTGTTGCATGCAATTATTTAAAGACATCATATTGTCTCAGCATACACAGAACTCAGCTTCAGAGACCTTTAGAGTTATGGTGCACATCTAAAATGCAAGAGACTTTGGGAGTAATTCATATCTGATTGCAGCAGCAAATTTGTTAGCAATTGGGCAAAACCATGGCCCTCATTCCGAGTTGTTCGCTCGTTCTTTTTCATCGCATCGCAGCGATTTTCCGCAAACTGCGCAATGTTCGCACTGCGACTGCGCCAAGTAAATTTGCTAAGAAGTTAGGTATTTTACTCACGGCATTACGAGGTTTTTTCTTCGTTCTGGTGATAGTTGTGTGATTGACAGGAAGTGGGTGTTTCTGGGCGGAAACTGGCTGTTTTATGGGAGTGTGTGAAAAAACGCTACCGTTTCTGGGAAAAACGCGGGAGTGGCTGGAGAAACGGGGGAGTGTCTGGGCGAACGCTGGGTGTGTTTGTGACGTCAAACCAGGAACGAAACTGACTGAACTGATGGCAGTGGCAGAGTATGTGTCGAGCTACTCAGAAACTGCTAAGAAATTTCTATTCGCAATTTTGAGAATCTTTCGTTCGCAATTTTGCTAAGCTAAGATTCACTCCCAGTAGGCGGCGGCTTAGCGTGTGCAATGCTGCTAAAAGCAGCTTGCGAGCGAAGAACTCGGAATGAGGGCCCATGTGCACCGCAGGTGGGGCAGATATAACATTTGAAGAGAGAGTTAGATTTAGGTGGGTTATTTTATCTCTGTGCAGGGTAAATACTGGCTGCTTTATTTTTACACTACAATTAAGATTTCAGTTTGAACACACCCCACCCAAATCTAACTCTCTCTGCACATCTTATATCTGCACCCCCCTGCAGTGCACATGGGGTATAATTCAGACCTGATAGCTATGCAGTGATTTTTGCACTGCTGCTCTCAGATATTCGCCACCTACAGAAGGAGTGTATTTTAGCTGTGCAAGTGTGCGATCGCATGTGTTGCTGAGCTCGACAAACTGATTTTGTGCAGTCTCTGTGCAGCCCAGGAATTACTCAGCTGCTGAGATCACATCAGCCTGTCCGGGACCAGAATTGATGTCAGGATCCCTCCCTGCAAACACTTTGACAGGCCTGCGTTTTTTCCAAACACTCCCAGAAAATGGTCAGTTGCCACCCACAAATAACCTCTTCCTGTCAATCTCCTTGCGATCGCCCATGCATTCAGGAATTTTGCACCATCCTGTCACTGACCGGCGATCACCATTGCTGTGGCTCGCCGCGCCTGTGCATCGCGGTGCATACACAATTCAGATCTGATCGCAGGCTATGAGAAAACACAGCCTAGTGATCAGGTCTGAATCGGCCCCATGGTTTGGCCCATTAGCTAATAAATTTGCTGCTGCGATCAGATCTGATTTAGGCCCTTTGTCACGGTACTGCATTGTTTCTTGAAAAGGGATGTACAGTATAAAAACACAAAACCTTCATATAGCCTTTGCCATTATACAGCGAGTTCCCATATTGCCATGGATATGGAAGGCTTTGCTCTTTGATATTCTCACAGCAGTTTCCATACTGTATTAACAATTAAACCCAAGTTACAGTAGTTAACTTTTACTAACTATCATTAAAGGAGGAGATCAGGATCTTAGAGATACTGAAGTAATATGCATAGTGCTGGAAATTTTTTGTACACTGTGTATTCCATTCTAGAATGTGATGATAGGTAGAATAATGGCAATATGTTCAATAATCCTAAATATTAACTTTGTAGCTTTTCCTAGCCAAGGTAACAAATATCTTCACCAGCAATATCATTGGAGCTCTGGCTAAAGTCTACTGTGCCACAGCGTGTCAATGGGGGGAACGGGCACACAGTTACTGAGGGGATCCTGGGATGGAAAAAAAATCAATGTTACTCATTTGTTTATTTCAAAGAGGATGTAATTAGTGAAGGAATTGCAGGGTCTCCTGCCAACGGCACTTATGTCACAATAAGGGGCTTTTGTGTGGAACAAACTCAGTCTCTTTCAGTTGTAGGGCTTCATCAACATTTGCATAATTAGCTTAGTCCTTCCTTCAATAACTATCTCTCTGCGTTTGCACAAAACTCAATCCTATAGCACATATATTTCTATTATCCTTGCATTAAACTCAGCTCTTGAGCACAAATTTTTCTCTTGAACTTGTAATTGAACTTGTAATAAACCCTTTTTAAATACCATGTGGTCCATAACACAGGGGACGGAGGCTGATGGTACACTTGCCTGTGGCTGGCTGTCAGTTTAAAACCTTATTCACTCAGACCCAGGGAACGGAATTTCAATCTAGCTGCTCCTGCTGTGATGGCTCCTCACTCTATTTCAATATGGCCACTGCGTCCGCGCTCTCACCAGGACTAGGCATTGTCTGGTCCTCCGGCTGCGTCATCTCAACACCAGCTTTCCAGAAACAGTCCCTGACAACACTCTTTCCACCATTCCCAGGGCTGCAGTTAACTCTTCCTGTCACGCATTTCTCCTGCTGCTGCGAAGCTGCAGCAAATGTTCTTAATAGGGCACACACACCAAGTTCTGAGGTGCCACATGTGCACTCTGCGCTGTCTCCCCAGTTTGACAGGGTCATATAGTAATGGAGGTTTGCTGCACATGCACTATGGCCAAATTCACCACCACCATTGGCTGCACTAAATGTCCCAATGTCATCACTGCATGTGCTCATGGCTGGAACGGTCACCCATTACATCATCTTGCATTGTGCTGCGGTAAACCTGTGTAGTCTCACATCCTGCTGTTCTACCTGGTTACACTATTCATCACTTCGACTTACCTCAACATGGAAAAAAAAAACATCTGAGTGAGTGCAAAAATGACCTTTATTCATACCATGGGTGACAGTGTACAGTTTAAAGGCAAGTATGAGATTCGCCAATCTAATAGGTTCAGGGAACTATGATACATGGGAGATAGTCTTGCAGGCAGTGGGGAATTTCTCATTAGGCACATGCCTAGGGCCAGCACTTGGATGCTTGAACTGATATTGTCAGCCCAAAAAGTACCAGTAACTACAGAATATTTCCACTGTTGTGTACAATATGCCATCTTGAATAGATTGTTAACAGGTAGGACATGCACATACTGTCCCTGTAAGCTGTCCTACTTAGTAAATATGTATACATACTATAAAAAAAGTCATGCAGCAGTTAGCCAATTAAGTAATAAAGAATAACAAAAATTGCCACTATCATTAACTGAGGGCTTATAACCAATCAATAAAACTAGGCAGGGGGGGTGGTGGTGGCCATTACTGTCATGTCTAGGGGATCCCTCACTCCTAAATCCGCCCCTGCATACAGGTGTAGTTAAATCAGGAAAAAAGACCCAGTGATAACATCAACCCTGATGATGTGAATAAGACCATGGGAACCATAGGTCTAGCTGTAGAGCAGCACATGTATGGGAATGTGGGTAGCATTACAGATGTGTTATGAAGACAAATGCTTAATGAGACGACTCAACCTGTGGAGCACTCTGGACGGCACAAAAGTAATGCTGGGTATACACCTAAAGATATATCTGTAGATCAATTGATCTGCAGATACATCTTTATCTGGATCGGGCAGTGTGCTGTGCATACACACTGCCCGATCCATCGGGGACTGACATCATGAACTGGGCGGGCATTTACACACGCCCGCCCAGTTCAGCTGTCAATCACCGCCGGCTGCTGCAGCTTGTGTACGGGTGGGCGACTAACCGTCCGTACACACACACCAATGTGCCAATATATCTAATGATATATTGGCCATCAGCTGTGCAGCAGGGCAGATGCGCTAAGTCTATCAACGACGGAGTTCACAGACCTATTGCTCATACACACTGGCCAACGGACCCGCAACATATCGGCCGTTCAAGAGAACGCCCAATATATTGGCCAGTGTGTATGGACCTTAAGTGCTTGCAAGAATATGAATTCATATATAGATATGCGGTCTATATCTCAGCAATTATCTTCAGTAGGCATCCAAGTAGATAAGGAAGGGGCTGCATTAGCAATGCTGCAAAAACTTAAGCCACAGTATGATATTCTAGTAGTAGGTTTGGAGTCATGCTATCAACCTACAGAAGGATATAAATGCCATAGGGCCTCAAGGTTGACTGCAAAACAACATTTTCCTTTAATGGGTAACACAATGTGCACTGCAGGGGGGGGGGGGGGAGATATAACATGTGCAGAGAGAGTTAAATTTGGGTTGGGAGTGTTCAAACTGAAATCTAAATTACAGTGTTAAAATAAAGTTGCCAGTATTTACTCTGCACAGAAACAAAATAACCCACCCAAATCTAACTCTCTCTGCACATGTTATATCTGCCCCACCTGCAGAACACATGGTTTTGACCATTAGAGGAAAATGTTGTTTCACAATCAACCTTGAATTAGGCCCTTAGAGTAGTGTGCAATAAAATACATGTGTACTGCTGAAAATTACAAAAGTCTATGTGCATCATATATACTAAAATACATCAAACAAACAATGGGGGTAATTCTGAGTTGATCGCAACAGGAATTTTGTTAGCAGTTGGGCAAAACCATGTGCACTGCAGGGGGGGCAGATATAACATGTGCAGAGAAAGTTAGATTTGGGTGTGGTGTGTTCAAACTGAAATCTTAATTGCAGTGTAAAGCAGCCAGTATTTACCCTGCACAGAAACAAAATAACCCACCCAAATCAAACTCTCTCTGCACATGTTATATCTGCCTCCCCTGCAATTACCCCCATTATCATGCAATAATAGAGCACTTCCTGCATAACAAATACCTTCAAACACCAAGTGCCACAATTTGTGTGAAAGACAAAGTAAAATAGGATTAATCACCCTACAGCACACCTACACCACACAACACTCCATCTGTGATGGAATTTACACTGTCATTGGAGTCTTTTAGGAACCTACAGTTGCAATTCATGCAGAGGCAAACTGAACAAATTGACTGCATGATGCAGCACATGAGGAAGCAATCTGTTATTACTCGAGCAGCCCAGGGTACTAGTATGCGAGTGGGCCATAATATAAAATTACAAATACAGAGCATTAACCAAAATCTAATGGGCCAACTACAAAATCTAACAGCATTCAGTTTGTCTGATAGGCATTAAGGTACATAATTCAAACAATTATGCAGTCAAGTAATTAGCGCTGTTGTTAGAAATACATGTACTGTATAAGGGTACATCGAATGACACATACCAAGTAGCCAGCCTTCCGACATGTTTCCTTTCTCAAATTTCTCCAACATTGCGGACTGTTGCAGGATATAGGAATCATGGAAAGACGCCCGCGGGTAACCTGCAACCACACTTAAGGTCCATACACACAGTAAGATATTGTCTATACTCGATTTTGACTATGCAATTTCCCTTGAACTCCCCCAGTGCCCAGAAGCACCAATATTGTCTGTACACATGGTGCAGTTTTGACTATGTGCGATTTTGACTATGGCATACTTTGAACTAGATAGTCAAGATTGACTTGTCTGTACAGTCTATTTTTTCTTGCAGTACCGATCCCACAGGACCGTGCGTCGGTATCGCAAGCTGTGTACACACACAGTGCGATTTGCACTGACTTTCCTTACGATTTTGACTATATTTTCAAAATCATAAGGTTACATTGCATGTGTATGCACCTTAATGACTACGGAGGATACCATCTCAAACCACCTGCACATTGAGGGAGTGTTAGCCATGTCTATTTATATAGGCATAGCTCCTCAAGTGCGATGATTTGATCTCAACGTGGGTGCAATCTATAGCTCCCAGCACATTAGGGAATGATGAGAGCCTATAAAAAGCTACCTTCAGATCCTGTCACTCGGACTCCCCAACACTCATGAGCTCACAGACCGATAAAAAAAAAATGCAGGGCACACATTAATTTATGCAGCCCAGGCACTGCATTGCTGCTACCAGGCAAAAGATCCAAATCATCTCTCACCTGCTCATATACTGTAAGATCAGCAGGTTTGTGCCATTGAGCCTAAACAGCTGAACCACCTCCTGATCTGAGAGGGAGTCCAGGTCCACCCTCTCATGTCTGGCATGCATCCTTGTAGGAATCTGGATCTTGTTTTGCTCCTGAGCCCTCCTTCACTGCGATCAGACCACAGCCATACAGCTCCAAAGAATACTGCATCAACACCATTGCTACACCCACACAGGTGCAATGGCTGTGGGTGTGGTAGATATAGGGGTGTCATTGTTGAATAGTGCGTTCAGCTGTGCTAAAATAGTTGAGCTGTTAATGTTCAATTATTCCACATCTTAACAAATGCAATAGATGTGGTTGTCTCAGATATGGTGAAGTCAGTACTAATTATTGAGTTCTGCTGTGTTTAAAGGTGTTTTTGTATTTTTTAAAGTAACTATAATATCAAACTTGCCTACCTGGTTTAATTTTATTGTGATTTTTAGTAAGGTCATGGGTGCTAGTTACAAACCTGCATTGCATTACATTGCCCAAGATCTATCTATCTAGATGGTCAAAAAGTGTGCGAGATTAGTGCTAAACTCACACAAGTCGCCCATGACTTTATTGTGACACACTTAAATATATATATACTTAAACTAGCTTAGCACTAAGAAATAATGACACGGACACCAACTGCTAGATTTAAAAGGTCAACAGGTATTTATTGTTTGATGACCTAAGTTTAACTATGTATTGGAGGATGGCAAAGAAAAGGCGCTACCAACTCACCCGCACCAGTCAACTAGAATAATACCAAATAACCTAAGGGGACTTACTACCACCTCCTAAAGCATAACCCGCATTGTGCAGGACTCACCACCCTTTACTCTAGCAAAGCAATGGACGAAACTGCACGGGAACGTCCGTAGTCCATCCACAGGGGGAGGACACACTCGCCATCTTACCAAAAGGGGATGCCCCTCAATGACCACTTATGCAAGCTTTTGACCGCTGGCTAGTAGCGACTTTCCGCCTATCTGGCTGTCAAAGCCAACTACTAATAAGGAAATAGAATCCAAAATAGCGAACCAAAAACAAAGTGAAAAATTGCAGGGTCGGTGGGAGAGGCTTCCAATTGGCAAAGAAAAAGATGGCCCCCAGCACCTGCCTATAAGTACTGTATTATACAATCCTCCTACAATGTCCCTAATAGGTAGACAATAGCACCTGACCCAAAATGACATCACTAAGCTAGCACTTCCCTGTCTTTAACCCATTAGTCACAAAAAACCAAAAAACCAGGGCGCTTATGTGGCTTCATGCTTAGGCAAAGAAGGGGAAGAACCTAGGCACTGAATTTATGAAAGATATCAGTATATTTATAGATGTATATATATATATATATATATATATATATATATAAAGTCCAGAAATGAAGCGCACACACTTAAATAGAAATAGAAGGGTGCCGTGTCGATTCTTAATAATACAATTGTTCCCAATGTTTTACCCAAGGGGGTTAGACAAGAGGAGACCAGCACACCACCAAATGAAAAAATATGAAAACATTTAATGAGTAAATAGCATTATCAGGCCTTTTGAAAAAAGATTCTTAGTACTCATCATAAGTCACTGAGCAGTATTCATAGTACAGAACAGCCATCCCAACGGCCTGTTTCGGTTGTCACACCTTCATCATGGGGTCAGCTAGCTAGCTGGGTGTGACAACCGAAACGGGCCGTTGGGATGGCTGTTCTGTACTATGAATACTGCTCAGTGACTTATGATGAGTACTAAGAATCTTTTTTCAAAAGGCCTGATAATGCTATTTACTCATTAAATGTTTTCATATTTTTTCATTTGGTGGTGTGCTGGTCTCCTCTTGTCTAACCCCCTTGGGTAAAACATTGGGAACAATTGTATATATATATATATATATATATATATATATATATATATAAATTATTCACATCTCTGTTGCTCCCGTTCGCTGTTGAAAACAAACCTCTGTAAATTTGTATGATTTATAAAAGAAAGAGAAAAATGCAACTGCGCCCGGGATTGACAGGTGATTGAATATACCCTCAATTGAATGATTGAATAAATATAAATATAAATATAAATACAAGCCACTGAGTGTCAAGAATACAATACACTGATCAATTTTGCACATGGAATGTTTATATATAAGTATCAATAAAACATTGTTAAAAAATTAACTGTGCACAGTGTACAATTTTAATAGGAAAAATAAAAATAAAACATATAAAAATTTATCCGATTGTGAACACAACACTGTATCATATGCGGTATATCTATGCGTATCAATTATATAAATGTATCCATTTAAATTCACTGTTGCATGGTGAGTATAATGAGTAGCTAAATAGCTAACCAGGCTCTGGAATTTGCATGGATATATATTGAGCCTTCAAAAGTCTCTTTTATAATTAAGATTTGTATCAATTGCACTTTTATTATTTAATTAGCAGTTTGCAAATGTTCATATAAAGGTGACTGTGAAAGTGCTTATTTACAGAACGGGTACGTGTGGCGTCCCACCATACTAATTACCTGGTCCAGTTGTGAGGGAGAGCCAGAGTCTGGCTGTGCTCACCTCGTAGTGCTGCTGGATCACTTTCAGTTGGAAGCCGCTGGCACTCGTTGGGAGTTAGCCGGACGTAATAGCATCTGGTCCAGTTGTGAGGGAGAGCCAGAGTCTGACTGTGCTCACCTCGTAGTGCTGCTGGATCACTTTCAGTTAGAAGCCGCTGGCACTAGTTGGAAGTTAACCGAACGTATTAGCATCTAACGCCAGACAGCGCTGGCTGAGGTATTCCCCTCGTGGTGCTCTCGCCGGAGACTGGTCCTGTAGCGAGGGGGGGCTAAGGCAGGGCTGTGTCACCTCGTATGCGGCTTGTTGGATCAGTTCCAATTGGATAACCTATTTGCGGTAACAGAAGCTGGCTGGCCGCGTCTCATAAACGCCGGGCAGCGCTGGTGGTGTTATTCAGAACTCTGGGTAGCCTCACCAGAGGTATTGCATATAGCAAGTATTCAAGGTGGAAATAGTAGGGAGGAGTCCTAACGTGTTTTGTCACGCCCACGTGACTTTCTCAAAGTGAGAAAGCATAAGCCGCATTGTGTAGGACTCACCACCCTTTACTCTAGCAGAGCAATGGACTAAACCGCATGGGAACATCCGTAGTCCACCCGCAGAGGGAGGACACACTCGCCATCTTACCAAAAGGGGGTGCGCCACAATGACCACTTATGCAAGCTTTTGACCGCTGGCTGATAGCGACTTTCCGCCACAACAAGGTTTACCTAAACCGCAGTATGCCATCCAAACCAAGAAAACCAAAAACCGTAAACTAACCACCCAAAAAGAAAAAATGCTCTCCAAAACACACTAACACCAACTGTCAACATGGCATATAAGTGAACAGCACTCCGCCAGTGAAAACGGGGCACCATAACTAACCATACTACCCCCACTTGATGCCAAGAGGCTCGCAAAGCCACCAAATCCATTGTGACACTTAGCATAAGGTTCATGCCGTCAACTCGACCCATGTCAGTCCTAACAAGGGGAATGACTATCCAGTCGGGCTGGCCCCACCTTCGTCCGTGATGGAAAAGAAGCCGAAGCAAACCAACCCAACGGAAAAAAAAACCCAAAACCTAACCATATGGGTTTTACATACTAAGGCCCTCATTCCGAGTTGTTCGCTCGCAAGCGGATTTTAGCAGATTTGCTCATGCTAAGCCGCCGCCTACTGGGAGTGAATCTTAGCATCTTAAAATTGCGAACGATGTATTCGCAATATTGCGATTACACACCTCGTAGCAGTTTCTGAGTAGCTCCAGACTTACTCGGCATCTGCGATCAGTTCAGTGCTTGTCGTTCCTGGTTTGACGTCACAAACACACCCAGCGTTCGGCCAGACACTCCTCCGCTCCTCCGGCCACTCCTGCGTTTTTTCTGGAAACGGTTTTTTACCACACGCCCATAAAACGGCCTGTTTCCGCCCAGTAACACCCATTTCCTGTCAATCACATTACGATGCCAGAACGATGAAAAAGCCGTGAGTCAAATTCCTAACTACATAGCAAATTTACTTGGCGCAGCCGCAGTGCGGACATTGCGCATGCGCATTAAGCGGAAAATCGCTGCGATGCGAAGATTTTTACAGAGCGAACAACTCGGAATGAGGGCCAAATTAGGGTAATATTAGGGGATTCTGTACTGGAAAAAGACCTAGGGGTTCACATAGATAGCAAATTAAGCAGCAGTAGCCAAAGTAGGAGTGCAGCAAAGAAGGCTAATAAGATACTAGCATGCATAAAACGGGGAATTGATGCCAGGGACAAGAGTCTTATACTCCCATTATATAAATCACTAGTGAGGCCACATCTTGAATACTGTGTGCAATTTTGGGCACCATATTACAAAAAGGATATTCTGGAGCTAAAAAAAGGTTCAGAGGCGGGCGATTAAACTAATCAAGGGCATGGAGACGCTGGAATACGAGGAAAGGCTTGCAAGGCTAGACATGTTTACATTGGAAAAGAGGAGACTAAGAGGGGACATGATCAACATCTACAAATATATAAGGGGTCAATACACAGAGCTTGGGAGGGACCTGTTTTCTATAAGATCAGCACATAGGACACGTGGTCACTCGCTTAGGTTAGAGGAGAGGAGTTTCCGCACATTGAGGCGAAAAGGTTTTTTCACAGTAAGGACAATACATGTTTGGAATTCCCTGCCTGAGAGAGTAGTAATGGCGGATTCAGTCAACACCTTTAAGAATGGGTTAGATAAATTCCTATTGGATAAAAATATTCAGGGTTATGGTGCATAGGCACGCATTATAGTTAATATACTAGTCCTAACATAAAAATAACTAGTCCTATAATAAGACTGCATAGGAGACCACAAATAGGTTGAACTCGATGGACATTTGTCTTTTTTCAACCTTAGTTACTATGTTACTATGTTAGTTACTATGTATATGCTACCCTCTCAAAAATTCAGCCGTTTGTCCTGCCATAGGATGCCTCACCGCCCAAAAATGTATGAATGGTCAACTAGCCAAATCCGTACTGAAGCAGCAATGCTGAAAAAGAAAACCCTAACTACAGCACAATACAAACTTATACAGTACTACAACCACAGAAAAGAAAAACCCAAGTGAAGGGGAAAACTCAAAAAAACCTCCCGTGTACCGTAAGATTGCCAATTGTAATTCGGCCCCCCTCGGAGGAAATTTAAAAAATTCACTTCACAGCCTCAATTCCTGAATGCTAGCCATTCAAAAACTGATGGTTAAACAAAGTTTTTGGGTTAGCGCAACAGGTGCAACAAATATATTCAACACACAGAAAACATATCAAGCCAAACTGTTCCAGCGGCCAGGCCCCTGTATAGCCTCCACTGGAATACTCCAGATGCAGCCAGAGCAGTTGCCTCCATCAGCAAGGAATAGGCCTCATTCCCTGCCACACTGAAACTAAAGAAACATGTCCAGTGACCAGACCCCTATACAGCCGCAACTGGAATACCCCAGGTGCAGCCAGGACAGCCGACCCCATCCGCATGGGATAAGCCCCACTCTCTGCCGCACTGAAAAGAAAGAAACAGCTCCAGCAGACAGGCCCCTGTATAGCCTCCGCTGGAACACCCCAGATGCAGCCAGAGCAGCTGCCCCTATCCGCAAGGAATAGGCCCCATTCCCTGCCGCACTGAAAATAAAAAAAACATTTCCAGCAGCCAGGCCCCTATATAGCCGCCACTGGAATACCCCAAGTGCAGCCAGAGCAGTCACCCCTTTCCGCAAGGAATAGGCCCCACTCCCTGCTGCACTGAAATGAAAGAAACAGCTCCAGAGACCAGGGCCCTTTAAAGCCTCCGCTGGAATACCCCAGATGCAGCCAGAGCAGCTGCCCCATCAGTAAGGAATAGGCCCCAGTCCCTGCCGTACTGAAACTAAAGAAACATTTCCAGCAGCCAGGCCCCTATATAGTCGCTGCTGGAATACCCCAGATGCAGCCAGAGAAGCTGCCCCCATCCGGAAGAAATAGGCCCCACCACTGCCGCACTGAAACTAAAGAAAGAAAACTTCTACAAACTGAGAGGCCCAGCTAAAAAGAGACAGCCATGGCCCCCCGGCTGTACCCCGGGGAACAAGGCTGGACTGAATCACCTGATGACGCATGAGGGCGCACAACGCCAGATCATCCTGTAATAAATTGAAACAAACAAAGCAAAAGCCACAAGGCCAGAACCACAAAGCTAAACCTTAACCAAATGAAAAAGACTGACAGGTTTAGACTTCCAATGGCCAAGGTCCTGTATAGCCTCTGGTGGAAGACCCCCAGACGCAGCCCGTGTACCCGCCCAAATCCGAAAGGAATGGGTTCCACAATCCACAGTACTTAAATCCAATGCCAACAGGCAGCGCCAGATAGCAACTGCAAACTGAAACCGGGGAAGCAGCACCGCATCTGCAGGCAACAATAATGAACCCCCAACTGGAGGGCGCAACAGTGGAAAGGTCCTAGCCAATTGCCCTGGGCAAACAGCCGCAACCGCCAGCACCCTAAGAAAACCCAGCGGCCACGGCCAACCTGATCCGGCATAGAGCAAGCAATTTTAAATAAAACCACCGCATACCTTAGCAAAACATTATGAAACAGCAAACCGGAATCGGTTGATGTCTCGCTGCCACTAACCGCTCACTAGCTGTGAAAGCACCAAAAACCGCAAAAGGAAAATACAGGCAATAAAGCAAAACCTACCGGTAAGAGACTGCCACAATAGGGAAAATGCCAATAAGTTACCCAAAAACCCCAGAGTAAAGAGGCCTATGAGAGACCCATGCGCTGCGCTCGCCCCAGCCCAACCCTTCAGAGCCCGAGCAAGCACAAAAGACTTTGTAGGTTCAGACAAGCCGCGAAGCTTGGAGCGATAAGAAATACCCGCAAGGGCGGAAGCCATAGCAGCCATGGACCTACCACTCACATAATGGTTCCACCACCAAAGCAAACAAACAATTACAGCACCTGGTATTCCCAGGCGGTCTCCCATCCAAGTACTAACCAGGCTTTACCCTGCTTAGCTGCCAAGATCAGACTAGGGGAGACGTGTTCAGGGTGGTGTGGCCAGAGGAATCCCGCCATGCTCCATCTGAAGCACAAAGTGTCTTAGGAACCAAGAACCGCCTAGCCCCAACCCCGCAAAAAAACAACCTGACGATATGCCATATATAATGCGGGAACGATAAACCGACCCCCCGACACCCCCCCCCCTCCCCGGAACAAGACCCAGAAAGTATGCCAACTCAAAACCTGAAAGGAAGACCGCTAAAACAGGCACAAGAAACAGGGAAGTTATCAGTTGGAACATGGGTTTGAACACGTCTAGTTATGCACTTGACCCAGGCCATAGTGCACTGAGCCACTGCTCGTATAAGAACCAGGGAACTGGAAGCAGGTGCAAAGCTCCTCAATATATGCGGAATCTACGTCACCCAGGCCGAAGACCCAACAACACTACACAATGTATGAGCCTTTCTTTATTCTATACACACACTTGGAGGAAATTGACCTTGAGAAAAGGCTAGATCTAGAAGTTTAAAGATACCTGTATGAGGATATTACAACCCTTGATCCAGGGAGTGACCTGGTACGTGTACCTTTGCGATCAACAACATACTTTTGAGTGAAGTCATTTAGTCAGTTCAAAAGAAACTGTTATGTAATTGGCGACTACACTCGACAAATGAGGTCTGGCAACATAAGGCATCACCGAGCTATAAGCTAAGGCCTATGATACTTTGGAAGAGACCGTGTTGAGAGTAAGAAAGGAGAAAAAACTTCAGGGCAAGAACACGTGAAACCCATCTCTGACAGTATTTGGGTTGACAGAGATCTATCTGCCTTTCAATGCATATATTATTTATTCTTCCCCTGGTGGGCAGGTGTAGACAGCGTGATTGGGCACAACCCGCAGTGACGGCGGTATTCTTACATTATAGATACAGTGCATGTCCAGCTGGGCCGGAGGGCCCCGGACCCGCGGTCCAAACCAAATACAGTGCCCCGTGAAAAGAGAGAAACCAAACCTCACCATCCTTGTGGAATAGTGGTGTGGACCGATCCCCCAGGCGGGTGAGACAAATGCCGAATGAGGAGGAACCTACCCGGGGCCTTCTAGGGGGCCCTCCCTAAAAGGGGAGGCAGACCAGCTGGACAATGGTGGGGAAGAAAAAGAGGTGCCGCTAGGCGAACCAATCGCAATCCAGACACAACTGTCCACACAACCGCATGGGTAAGTCACGAGCCCACCTGAACTTCCAATGTACAACAGCACAAATAAATACACTCATACTATGGGAACTGTATCCCAGGACTCTCCATGGGAGGCGGAAGACTTCACCGCCAACCCACATAGCTCCAGAAACAGTGATGGGTAAACGAAAACCAAAAAGTGAAACCATCCAACAAAAACCGACCCGCAACTCTGTCAGGGACAAAACGACCCGCAACCAAACCACCAACTGTAAATGTACCATGTCCGTGAAGAAAGGAGCATCAAGAGGGACAACCGTAAGGGCAAACCTGTATATATATGTACCTTTCCTAATTTGGTCCCCCAGATGTTTACGCAAACCCCTAAAACCGATGTGGTCGCGCAAGGGACCATCTCCGTAAACAAGAGAGGTAAGGGCGCAGTGCCCCTCCCCATAGTAGTCCGATCGTACTAGTGAATGCGATGCGCAAATGAGCCTAGCCAAGCTCCGCGGGCACCTAGGGGACCCGGAAGACCCTGTGTCATAAGAAAAAACTGGAAAAAAAAGGAGGAAAAAGAATAAGTAACAACAAGCTCGCCGGTTCCAGCGGACCACCGGCACCTTCAGCTATGGTGGCAAGACCAGGCAGCTCATCTTCAGGGACTCCGGATCCCCCAGCTTCACTCGTTCCAGAAGGCCCGCTCCTCTGCATCAACGACCTCCCTCCCATGCCAGTGGAAGCAAGAACAGCAGCAGGCTCAGAGGACACCGCAAGAGGGGAAAACACCATTCGCGTCACCAACACCTAATGAAGAGATAGAAGGAGGCGGAGGGGGTAACAAACCCAGTTGATGCAAGGGGGGGAGGGTGGCTAGGAGGCAGGGGGGGCAGAAAGGGAAAGTTGGGAAGGAGGAGCAAGCGCGGTCACAGGGGCCCCGCTCAGTAAGCCGACGGCCGGGGGCAGGGCGTAAGTGGCAGGAGCAAAAGGTGAACTCCCATATGGAGTCTGCTGAAAAACAGCATTGGAAAAAAAAACCATGATAAGACCAGAGAGCCACAGTGGAAGACCATGAGGCACTGTGACTCGAGACTTCCTGCAACATCCCTGGCTGGCCAGTAGATGCGCACTAACCATGTGAGACAAGCCCCCCGGACGGGGGCAGTAGGATCTGGAAGACCAGGAGTGCCTCTGCAAAAATCCCTAGGGACTACTGGCTGGGGAAAAGGGGAGACTCAAAGGTGGCATGGGCAGACACTGGGACGCCTGCATGGGGAAACAGCGCGCCAGACATACCACTAGCATCAGGTGCCAACCCAGCAACTGAATCCCCAGCAGCACCCAGCCACATGGAGTGACAAGACATAAAAATACCCATATCCTAGGACCCCACCGGGGAGCACAGCGTAAGCATACTGGATGTCCCCCCACCAACTGCAGCACTGCTCGGAGCCCCGGCCGGGCACACCAGCGAAGTTCCAGCTGGAGGAAGCACTAGCGCTGCAGGAGCCCCGTCCATGGAGCGTGCAGCCGGGAAGCCATGCCCACCGCCAGACGCAGCAGGTAGAGGAGAAGAGAGGCCACCAGCGGAGGGCCTCCGCGGCGACTCAGCAATCACAGCGGGGAGGCCGAAGAGGGAACAACCACCTGGACACGTGTCCACCTGTATCCCGCATCGGTAAGCAGGCGAGCGGCCTCAGCCAGGCTGAGGGGAGGGGTGCAGACCTACGCGGATGGGGCATGGCAGGAGCAAGGGGAATGAGGGGAGACAGCTGAAGTGGAAAACATGCAGGGATAGAGAGGACAACAAGGGAAAGGCACAGGCAATATGCAACCAATACAAATATAGTGACTGCAGTATACTTAGCTTCCAAATGGCAAAGAGAAAGATGGCCCCCAGGTCCTGCCTATTCATACTGTATTATACACTCCTCCTACAATCTCCCTAAAAGGCAGACAAGAGCAACTGACCCAAAATGTCATCACTAGGCTAGCACTGCCCTGTCTTTAACCCATTAGTCACAAAAAACCAGGGCGCTTATGTGGCTTCATGCTTATGCAGCCTTCAGCTTGCTTTTTTGACCAAATTGCATCCAATTACATCCTGCCCTTAGAGATAAAGTGGATGGAGATAAAGTACCACCAATCAATTGATAACTGCCATGTTACAGGTTACAGTTTGAAAAATGACAATTAGGAGCTGGTTGGATGGTACTGTACTTTATCTCCAACTACTTTATCTCCATCCAAGGCATACTGTCGTAAATAGACCTCATAGTGTTTCATGAAACAGCTCAATTAAAGGCAAGCTACTGTAGGTTCTACTACACCACAAAAACTTATGTTGCTGGATAGTATGCCAGAAATGTGAACCACAGATACAAGTGATAAACACAGAGCAGAAGATCTATGAGGAGCAACAAAGAAAAACCAACTAGAAGATACAGTAAGGAATTTGCTATTTTTTTCTGATGTAAACATTCATTTATACAACAGAAAAATAGAAAAGCAATTTCTCTTGTGGAGCTGCAAGATGGAGCAGCAATAGGTGGTACAGAAATAGGTCACCAACCTATACAACAATATGCAATGGAAAAAGTACAATGTAGATCCAGCTGACCATACAGGAGAGTCTACATATCAGTGTTATGTACACTGTTTAATCTTGATAAAGACGCCGCCGAGCGTCGAAACGCATTGCTACAGTGCCATATTGATGTCCTAACCTGTCATATCCATTGAGAGGAACTCATGACATATTGATACCTGGGTTATATTGTGTCAGCTGATTTTCATCTCAGTTTCCTTTTATGGTATGGCTGGTCGTCTATTTGTATTTTAAATTTGAATAAAGGGGTTTGTTTTGCCCTAATTAACTCCCTTTTTTCAATTTTTCTCATGCACCATACGAGTGATACTTATTCCCTTCATATTGGTTGAAGAAAAAAGATAGCACTTGCAATAAAGAAACCTTTATGTGCTTTCTACCTCGCTTATACAAGTAAGCATACATGTACGGATTCCTTGTTCCGTTGGCATGACATCACTTGTGGTGATCCCATAAGAAGTTGGTCGTTTGAATCCTTTCGGGAAAATTCTACATCACTTATTCTTCCCCCCTACACAGTGGAAAGAACTATTTTACATAGACTATATTACACTATGTTGTGTTTTATGTTTTTCTTTTTCATGTGATACCATTATTTTGGTGAGAAACCATTCAATCAAGGGGACATTTGGAGCGCAGAAAGTGAGGTTGTACTTTTTCCATTGCATATTAATTTATACAAGATGCAAAGACAAGCAGCAAATGGATCAAAAAGACATCAACCATGGATGCAGAACAGCTTTGGACAACAATGACACATATACCATTGTAGACAGGACAAGCAACCACAAAACAGCAAAAAACAAGGGTATGCAGTTAATTTGCCAGCTGTTGGGATACCCGTGGTTAGGATACTGATGCCAGAATACCGACAGCCAACAATGCCGACAGCTGGAATCCCGTCACACAGGGGCTATTCCCACATGACACCCATAGAGTGGGAATAGAACCTGTGGCAAGGGCAGCGAGCCAATGAGCCTACAGCATGGTGAGCACAGCGAGCCCGCAAGGGGACTCTTTGCCTGCTGCCGGCATAATGTCTGTCCTAAAGACAATATGCACACAACAATAAATAAAATATAGATCCTGAAAACCAACTCAAAGCAATGTCTCAGACTAAATGTATTAAAAATCTATTTACACAATGGTAACTAAATATATCTAAAATCTGGAAAAAAAACATTCAATTCATAAAATTCATAATAGCAGTTTATCTATTAAAGATTAGTTCATAACAAACACTGGGAAAGGTAATAACTGGTGCTGGTATTGGAACAGTTTTCGTCAGTCTCATCATTGGTTATGCCTGAAATCCATCCTTGAAATAAGGGTTGCAGAAAACAGCCTACTGTTACCTTGTCTACAACTGGGTATATGAAAACAGTCTGAGAGGAATTGTGGCTGAACAAGACTTTGAGCCAGATGTACTAAACCTCAAAAAGTGATAAAGTGGAAAGTGATAAACTAACAATTAATCAGCTCCTAACAGCCATTTTTCAAATAGGGCCTGTGACATGGCAGTTAGAAGCTGATTGGCTGGCACTTTATCTTTTCCACTTTATCACTTTTTAAGGCTTAGTACATCTGGCCCTTTGTGTGATCTGGGTTGTCTAAGTTGAAATGACACCGTCAGCATTGCATGTGACAATCAAGTTGCTATTGATTTTCCTTCCAGCACCAAACAATGGGGGTCATTCCGAGTTGTTCGCTCGCAAGCTGCTTTTAGCAGCTTTGCATACACTAAGCCGCCGCCTACTGGGAGTGAATCTTAGCTTATCAAAATTGCGAACGAAAGATTAGCAGAATTGCGAATAGACACTTCTTAGCAGTTTCTGAGTAGCTCCAGACTTACTCGGCATCTGCGATCAGTTCAGTCAGTTTCGTTCCTGGTTTGACGTCACAAACACACACAGCGTTCGCCCAGACACTCCTCTGTTTCTCCAGCCACTCCCGTGTTTTTCCCTGAAACGGTAGCGTTTTTTCGCACACACCCATAAAACGGCCAGTTTCCGCCCAGAAACACCCACTTCCTGTCAATCACATTACGATCACCAGAACGAAGAAAAAACCTCGTAATGCCGTGAGTAAAATACCTAACTGCATAGCAAATTTACTTGGCGCAGTTGCACTGCGGACATTGCGCATGCGCATTAGCGACTAATCGCTCCGTTGCAAGAAAAAAATAATGAGCGAACAACTCGGAATGACCCCCAATATGGGGTAGTTTGGGGGTGGAGGAATCCAAAGACACACCAATGATGTGCACTGTGTACATTTCAGAATGAGTCCCATAATTCATTCAGCCACAGTGAATCACACCAGGGACTGGGTCCCTTTTAATTAGAGATGTGCCGGATCCTTAAGTGTGTCTTGATTTTTTTTTTAATTGATTAAAAACAGTGAAAATCATTGAATTTGGTCCTTTCATGTAGAGCCTTTACAATATTATTAAGGTACTTCTTTCCTCATGTGCCTTTCCTTTTCTTACTTACACAATTTTATACTCCTTACTCCTCTTAATGGCACCTAACCCTGGGTTTTCTATACCTGTCCTATATTGTCACGAACTGTAAGTGCTGTTTTCTTGTTTGCTCATATGATTATGTACTGTCTAATGGGCGCTGCAGATCCCTTGTGGCACCATATAAAGGATAATAATAATAATAATAATAATAATAATAATAATAATAGACGCTATGGCAATTGCACCTACGATTATGCACGGTGAGGATGAGCGTAATTATGCAATAAATCCAGCAGCCGTGAAAAGTAGAGATGCCCACGGGAGCCATTGCAAAGGGACAGCGACTCTGTACACATTCTGAGAGCATATGCAGATCCTTTGATAACCGTCAGCTCAAGTAAATTAATGGCAAAGCAGCATGGCAGCCTGAACAGAGATGCTGGAGCCACGCTGTTTGAGTACAGACTTGCAGGTGCAGCCAGCGACATGCCCCAAACACAGCAGCAACAGGCTTGAGTTTTTGGCACCACTCCCCCCATCAATGTCCACAAATTGTGCCTGACTATCAATCACTCTGCATGAAGGTAAGCGCTTCAAGAGGCATCACTATTACACTTTGGTACATGTGCAGTATGAAGCATATGCATGCACAATTTACAGATAATTGCTCAATTGCAGAAACATTGGCATAGCGTCCATCATCTCTACTTTTATAGATATCAGAATTACCTTTCAGCTAATTCAATATGTTTTAGAAGTTACACAGACCTGTTTAGGATCACTCTATTATTTTTTTCAGATTTTGGTCGATTTTGAGTCAATTTTCAAACCGACTATTAGTACTGTAAATGAGAGATTTGTATAGATTTCTACAAATAAGCACTGATGGTGTTGACGATGGTCTATTGTAGTCTGCAGGCACCTTTTCAGTCAATTTTCATATGTTTTTGGCTTTACTATATCCACTAATTTAAAATTGACTAAAAAGAATGAAAATGAAAATTGACTGTTAGTACAGTAAATATACACCTATATCTAAGCTAATTACTTTATAATAAGACACCATTTCATAAGAGAGCTGGTGGATAGCACTTAAGCCAGAGGAATTTATGCAAATAGTCAAGGAAAACTTACAAGTATGTTAAACAAGGGTCTGATGTCACATGTGCTCAATGTCTTACCGAAAGTGGACTGGAGTGCACTTTGAAATGTTGATGTATTATTGATTTATTATGTTATGTCATGTTAAATTATTTTTGTGTCATCCTGTATTTACATTGCGAGATGGGTTTAATGTTTTCCTTCTGTTATCAATGTTGCTATTCCAAGGCTTTTGGGTGTACAATATTTTTTTGCCTTCCCACCTCCATTTCTGTCAGTTATTTTAGTTCATTGAATTATGATTATTTCAGTCAGATATTTCAGGTCATTAAAGTTTTCATCCAAATCCATCCAGTGGGAGGCCCAGAACAGGCTCCCTGTGTCAAAGTTCTGCCCAGAGTACGCCAACAGAAGGTTTGATCTTGACCCTAACCCCTCAAAAACCTGGTCAGGATCAAACTGGATCATCTCACATTGGTTTCATCCTAATCAGGGCAGGGGTGTCCGAATGCATAAATGGGCAAACAAACAAACAAACTAACAAAACAAAACAAAACAGACCAATTAATTTTATATATAAGATTTTGATTTGCATGCCTGAGGCACACACAGCATTATCCCCAATAAGTGCCAGCTGTCAGGGCTAATAGGATAGCTCCTGGTGAATCCATTAGCTACGGTAAATTACCATGGCTAATTGGATACTGCCCAAAGTGTAATAAGAAAAACTGCCATTAGACTGGAAAAATAAATAAATCCCTCCCTTTCTTTGCTAAGGGAGTTTGTCATAATTCATCACTACATATATTATCAAATATAATAACAATGGACTCATTTACATGTAGTATAAAGCATTCTGCCAGAAAAATTACATTACCTCCCAGTGATCACATTTAATAAGTGTTGATTGCATTTTATCTATATTATTTCATTTAATTCCATAAATCAGTGCTTTTAGTTAACACATCTAATGGTTAAGCATTACTTCTGCATTATTTCAGGGAGCTCTTTTTTTTTTACCCAGGATGGGGGAGAATGTCACCGGTCAATAACTACTAAGGGGCCCCATCATTTAAAAAAATGGGAGTTCTTTGAACCTATGTGCCCCTGAATGAAAGCAAGCCCATACTTTCTTAATTTTCTGTAGAGTAGAGGTTATTTTCTGGTGATCTCCACTGATCACAAATATACGGAGGGATGTACTGCTGCCCTAGTCCAGCGGCCATGCGGGATGCCAGCCGTACTGGGACTTTTTTAAAAGGACAATCACTTAAAAGGCATGGCATTACATCCCACTGATAATTTCAATGGGGCACCTATTGTAGATTGAAAGATGAAACGGCCAAATTTCAAACATTTATGACACCAGCACTATAGGTGCCATTATAGGAGAGATAGGGTACTTTAAGACCCCTTATCTTGTGCATTACATTTTCTTTCCATTGTGCCATGGAGAGCCATCTCAATGTCTTTATTGTGCCACTTCCTCCACATCTCCCCACTGGTGTTAAGTACTTGTGGAACAAGGTAAGGAGGATTTAATTTATTTTTCACACTTCCCTGTGGATACCAAGTGGGGTCATCACTTTACATGTATAAGCAGAGGACAAGCCCTACTTATTGTTTATAATAAAGAGGTTAATCATTTATTATTTTCAAAATATAATAAACTAACTTTTTGGAACCCAATTTTTTTTCTGTGGGTTCCCCAAGAGTTAACCCTGGCCTTGGTACTAAACTTATTGGTCTCTGATGGCTCACTTAGGGGTATATTCAATTGAAGTCAGATCCATTCCGACATTCATTTTTCGGAAAGGATCCGACAAGGGCTATTCAATACCATCTCAATTCGACTTTAAAAAAAGTCCTTTTGAGATGCGGGAGCTGAGACGGGGGAGAGCTGCGGGCAGACGGGGGAGAGCAGCACTACAGCAGCGGTTACAGCAGCATAGCCGGAGGATGTGTCATAGCCGCAGCTCATGTTAGCGTCCACCCAGCTCCAGCAGGTCTTGCTTGCTGGAGCTGGGTGGACGCTGCTGTGAGCGGTGGCTGTGACACATTCTCCGACTACGCTGCTATAGCCATTGCTGTAGCGCTGCTCTCCCCTGTCTGCCCGCGGCTCTCCCCCGTCTACCCGCTGGTCTCCACCCTCTCCTCCTCTCTGTTTTTAAAGTCAGATTGAGATGGTCGAAAAGGGGGGCAAAACCTGTCAGTTTGGGCCCGTTTTCGACAGAAGCATGCGGATCGGCAGCTATTCCACTAATCCACGTGCTTTTCGACAAGTCAAATTCCTCGACTTGGCAAATAATTTGGGGTTCTATTGAATAGGTCGGAACCCCTTCTGACCTAAAAAAGTCGAAAACTGCCATCTTTTCGATAGACGGCAGCTTTCGATTTCAATTGAATATACCCCTTAGAGACTGATACAGCAGCCATAACTGGCTCACCTAAAACTGTTTTAGTTTACATACAGTAGCTGTCCTTAGTTTTGGAACTTTAAACCAAATTTATCTGTCTTATATAGCCCAAATTAATATTATCTCTACACATAAATTAACATAATCAGAAGCCTGCAAGTGCTTGTTTATTTTGAATCACTGTATCACGAATCCCAAGAATGACATTGAGATGACATTAAAGGCTTAGAATGTTTGATGTCATGATAGTTTACTGTTTCAAAATAGTGGAAACTCTGCTCACCATAACTGAATCCGAAAAGGAGATGTACGCCGGAACATTTTTGCTGCATTTGTATTTGGCTCTGATTCATCCTCCTTATTTGGATTTGCCAAACCGCCGTGACTGGCTTTGTATTTGTACTTTTTTTTAATTGACCAAAAAAGCTAAAATCACATAATTTGGGCCTTTTTTGTTCCTAGACTATTATTAACCTCAATAATATAACTTTTTAGTAATTTTCAGTCAATTTTGACCACCTTACAGCTCACAATATTGTTTTCAGCATTATTGGCCAAAGGCTGCAGTGAGCTGGTGTTATGAATCTGATACTCAGGTCAGAGGTGATCTTATACGGTAGGACCTGAATACCAGAATGTAATGCTGGGAAAGGGGAATGGAAAGGGAATAGCCCCTGGCACCCTATCTCCGTTGTCTCGCCCGTGCTGTCAGTACACTCTTGCGAGACTATGGTTGCTTGGGCCCATGGCAGCCGCGTTTGAAGGGCGGATTACGTCTGCCCAACTCCGATGCCCCCTCAGGTCTTAATGAGAGACAAAGAGTGAACCGAGACAGGGTGATAACAAGGGGCCCTCTAACTGAACAACAAGGCCAGGGGCTACTAACAAAGCTGAAACTAAAGTATGCGCGGATTTCCGCCAGGGAAAAGAACAACAAAATACTCCACTTGTCCACTCTCCTACACGGCACCGCCGAGTACCGGAGAGTACTGTGGAAGCGGATACCTCCGCAAATGCTCCAATAACAGAAAACAATATAAAGCGGTTTAGGCCGCAACTTGCGGCAGAGCCGCCACTCACGAAACCAAGCAAGATCCTCTATCGACTGCCACAGGTAAACGAGGACCAGAAGAATTCCTTAGGATAAGACGGCTACTCCAAGACTCAGGAACTCAGAGAACTGGAAAGACCGGGCACAGCAGACCAGGAACAGACGTTCACCAAACATGAGCAGCAAGCAGGAAGCTATCACCGGCGTCTGTGTGAGGCACTGAGGAGGCTTAAAACAGGGAACCCTCCAATCAGAGTCCAGAGCCTAATTACCCAAAATGTCGTGCAGCTGCCTTACTGCACGACCAGAGAACATGTGTGAGTGCATACTAATTAAACACCAGCAACGGGAAACGCGGTCCGCCTGTGGCGTCCCCGTTGCTATGGACCTGGCGGCTCGGCAAGCACACGTCCTGGCGTTGCTAGGGACCCGGCGGCTCAGCGCGCACGGCGTCCTAGCGTTGCTAGGGACCCGGAGGCTCAGCGCGCACAGCGTCCCTAGCGTTGCCAGGCGCCGTGCAGAAAGGGGAGAAAGTGCAGCGGCCGGCTACGGACCGCTGCGCCTAACAGTACCCCCCCCTTGAGGAGGGGTTAAAGAACCCCTAAAGCCAGGTTTCCGAGGAAATTCCTGAAAAAATAATCTCTTGAGTCTAGGGGCATGTAGATCCCCATCCAGGACCCAAGACCTTTCCTCCGGATCATAGCCCTTCCAGTGAACCAAAAAATAAAGTCGGACCCGAGAAACTTTTGAATCTAAAACCTTCTCAACCAAGAACTCCTGTTGCCCCTAAACATCCACTGGAGATCTACCCTGGGAGGTCTTCCGAGGAAATCTCCTGGAAGAAACATATTGTTTCATCAGGGAACAGTGGAAAGTATTTCCAATTCTGAGAGATCTTGGCAAGCGTAGCGTAATGATAAGAAATGGTCCAATAAATTTGGGTCCCAGTCTAGCCGAGGGTTATCGGAGCTTGATGTTGCGAGTTGACAACCATATCTTATCTCCCACCTTAAAAATGCAAAGACGTCGGAGCCTATCAGAAAATTTATTTTCTCGGAAGGCAGCTTTTCTGAGGGCTAGGTGCACTTTTCTCCAAATTGCTCTGAGGTGGGAGGTTAAGGTCAACGAGGAAACTGGAGAATGATGGAAAAAAGAGTTGGCTCTAGGATGAAAACCAAAGACGGAAAAGAATGGGGACTCCTTGGTGGAGGAATGACAAGAGTTATTATAAGCAAATTCGGCCAAAGGAAGAAACTCGGACCAATCATTCTGGAGTTTGGCCGAATACAAGCGTAAGTATTGTTTTAATGACTGGTTGATTCGTTCGGTTTGCCCATTAGACTGTGGATGGTAACCAGATGTTAAAGACAGTCTCATCTTCAATGAGGCACAAAAACGTTTCCAGAATCGTGCGATGAATTGCGGACCCCGATCAGAGACAATATCAGTGGGCAAACCATGGAGCCTGAACACATGGCGGAGGAACAAAACTGCCAACCCTTGAGCAGAGGGTAATCGGGGAAGAGTAATGAAATGAGCCATTTTACTAAAACGGTCCACCACCACCCAAATGACTCGAAATCCGGCTGAAAGGGGAAGGTCAACCACGAAATCCATGGAAATATGAGACCTGAGAGGAACGGCTAAAGGCATGAGTTGCCCGATAGGCAACGAACGAGGGACCTTATGCTGTGCACAAACCTGACAGGAATGGATTAAATCCTTAACATCTTTAGAAAGACTAGGCCACCACACTGAGCGAGAGACTAACTCCAAGGTCTTAGTGATACCTGGATGCCCCGAGACTTTGTTGTCATGAAACTCAGTTAAAACAGTGCCTCTCAAAAATTCAGGGACAAAAAGACGACCAGCAGGAGTTAGCCTAGGAGCTTGGTGTTGAAGCTGGTTTAACTGAGTAAATAAATCCTGTGTGAGGCCTGCCCGGATGACTGAAGATGGAACTATGGGGGTAGTAACAGGATTGCTATTGTGAACCGGAAGAAAGCAACGTGACAGGGTATCAGCTTTCGTATTTTTGGAACCAGGCCTGAAGGTGATAATAAACCTGAAACGAGTAAAGAACAATGCCCAACGTGCCTGCCGAGCATTAAGCCGTTTAGCTGACTCAATATATTGCAGGTTCTTATGGTCAGAAAATACAGTAATAGTATGCCTAGCTCCCTCCAGCCAATGCCTCCACTCCTCGAAAGCCCATTTTACTGCCAGTAATTCCCGATTACCAACGTCATAGTTGGATTCTGCGGAGGAAAATTTCCTGGACATGAAGGCACAAGGATGTAGTTCCTGAGAAAGGATAGCCCCCACTCCAACCTCTGAGGCATCAACCTCCACAATAAAGGGAAGCTCCGGATTAGGATGTCTGAGGACAGGAGCCAAGACAAAGGCCTGCTTCAAGGCCCGGAAGGCAAACTCAGCTTCAGGCGACCAATTGGAAGGATCCGCTCCTTTTTTAGTCAAAGCTACTATGGGAGCGACCAGGTCAGAAAAAGTATGAATGAACCGCCTATAATAATTTGCAAACCCTAAAAAGCGCTAAATTGCTTTTAAATTAGTGGGTTGCGCCCAATTAAGAATGGCCTGGAGTTTTTTCGGTTCCATGCAAAATCCCTGGGGAGAAATAACGTTCCCCAAGAAAGACACTTCTGTGATGTGAAAATCACACTTCTCAAGCTTAGCATATAAATGATTCTCTGGTAGTTTTTGAAGAACCAGACGCACCTGGGTAACATGTTGTTCTATAGACTCAGAGTATATCAAAATGTCATCTAAATAAACGACCACGAACTTCCCAAGGAAGTCACGGAGAACATCGTTGATGAGGTCTTGAAAAACCGCCGGAGCATTTGACAGGCCAAACGGCATCACCAGGTATTCATAGTGACCCGACTGAGTGCTGAAAGCCGTCTTCCACTCATCTCCAGATTTTATTCGGATGAGGTTGTAAGCTCCCCTCAGATCGATTTTTGAAAAGATCACGGCGGAGCGTAACTGATCAAAGAGCACTGAAATCAATGGCAAAGGATAGGTGTTCTTCACAGAGATTTTATTCAGAGCCCTAAAGTCAATGCATGGTCTAAGCGACCCATCTTTTTTCTCAACAAAGAAAAACCCTGCACTCAACGGAGATTTTGAAGGCCTAATAAAGCCTTTTTTAAGGCTTTCCTGAATGTAATTATTCATGGCCGTGGTTTCTGGTCCGGACAGGGCATATAATCTCCCCTTAGGCAAAGTGGCACCTGGTACTAACTCGATTGCACAGTCATAGGACCGATGGGGAGGCAGAATGTCCGCATTGCCTTTGGAGAACACATCGGCAAAATCCTGATATTCCACAGGAATAAGTTCTGGGCCGACTGCCGCAACCCGGACTGGATGAGAAATACTTTCCTTAACACAAAAAGGACTCCATTGGGAAATCTCCCCAGACCGCCAATCAATGGTGGGATTATGAAAGGCAAGCCAATAACAGAAAACAATATAAAGCGGTTTAGGCCGCAACTTGCGGCAGAGCCGCCACTCACGAAACCAAGCAAGATCCTCTATCGACTGCCACAGGTAAACGAGGACCAGAAGAATTCCTTAGGATAAGACGGCTACTCCAAGACTCAGGAACTCAGAGAACTGGAAAGACCGGGCACAGCAGACCAGGAACAAACGTTCACCAAACATGAGCAGCATGCAGGAAGCTATCACCGGCGTCTGTGTGAGGCACTGAGGAGGCTTAAAACAGGGAACCCTCCAATCAGAGTCCAGAGCCTAATTACCCAAAATGTCGTGCAACTGCCTTGCTGCACGACCAGAGAACATGTGTGAGTGCATACTAATTAAACACCAGCAACGGGGAACGCAGTCCGCCTGTGGCGTCCCCGTTGCTATGGACCCGGCGGCTCGGCACGCACGCGTCCTGGCGTTGCTAGGGACCCGGCGGCTCAGCGCACACGGCGTCCTAGCGTTGCTAGGGACCCGGCGGCTCAGCGCGTACGGCGTCCCTAGCGTTGCCAGGCGCCGTGCAGAAAGGGGAGAAGGTGCAGCGGCCGGCTACTGACCGCTGCGCCTAACAGCTGGCTGGTTACTTAGTGACAGAACATCGGTACAAACACATGGCAATATATAACACATCTATGAAACTTTGCCACACAGCAGTTGCAAAATGAAAGGTGTTGTAAGATGAAATTGTCCTTGGACCCTCCCACTCACCCTTATGTTTGATATTAAAAGGGACATGCACAGTTTAATAAGCCAAGCACTTCAGTTACAGGGACTGACATTTCTGTGGCTGAAGTGCTTGGTTTGTTTGTGCTCTCACAAAACAAGCTATCAATTTGCTTATGGCAGCATATCTACAGTGGCAAGATGTCATTGCCATCCTCACCCTCATCAGTGTGTACATCATCCTCACACAATATTAATTCATCCCTGCTGGAATCTACCATAACAGAAGTCTCTGTGCTTTGACATAATTGCCGGGAAAGGTCGGACTCATGGAAGCACATAAAGGACTTGATCTACAAGTCCGGCATACTTTGTGGATTTACTTTGTTTAATCCCCTTCAATTTCGCTATCTGATTTTCTAAAAGCCTAATTAGGGGAATCACATTACTCAAGCTAGTAGTGTCAGCAGTCACTTCCCAGGTGGCTACTTCAAAGGGTTTGAGCATCTTGCAAAAGACAGAAAGTACCCTCCAATGTGCCGGGCTAAGTTAAATTCCTCCTTTTCTCCCAATTCCATGGCTTGTTGTATAGCTATGGATGGCTTTTTGCAGTTCCTCCATCCGCTGAAGCATATAAAGGGTGGAATTCTGCCTTGTTACCACCACTTGCTTCAGTTGATGGCAGGGCAAATTAAACTATTCTTGCAGGTGCTGCATCTCCAGCATTCTGTTGCTGAATACCGAAAATGTCCTGTTATATTTCTGGCCACAGACAGCATCTCCTGCACTCACCTGTCATTTTTTAAAAAGCCCCGTACTACTAAATTGATCATGTGAACAAAACACCCAGCTGTAGTGCTCTCACAATATTTGAGACGTTATCAGATATCACAAATCCTGGGGAGAGTCCAAGTAGTGTAAGCCATGTTTCTATGACATCCTTTAGTGTTTCTAAGAGGTTGTCAGGGGTATGCCTCTTATTGAATCCAATAATATACAGAGTAGCCTGTCTCATTGTTTTTTACTGCTTCTGCTGAAGGCAATTCAATTACCCAGTGGGCTGTCACGGTCATGTAATCTTTAGTTTTCCCACTACCGCTTGTCCACATATCTGTGGTTAAATGGACAGTGAGTACAATGCTATTTTGTGGGCCAATAATTCGTTTTTTTAATGTTCTCTTACAGCCGAGGAATGGCTTTTCGGTTAAAATGGAACTGAGATAGAATTTGGTACCAGGGGACAAATTACCTCAATTAGCTGCATAAAACCCACTGCATTAATGGTGGATATTAGATGCAGATCTAATACTAGCATAGCCATGATGGAATCAATGATCCGCTGTGCAACTGGGTGAGAGCTGTTATACTTGCTTCCCCACAGTCAATTGATTTTTTACAATACTACTAGCAGGGCCATCTTAACAGCAGTGTAGGCCCCTAGGCAAAGCAATGCACTGGGGTGTCTACCCATTCTCCAACGGTAGGGGTGGGGGGTGCTATCATTGGCAGCTTTGATGTCATGCAGGAAGTAGGGAGTGTTTTATCTTCCGCTTAGCATGTGGGACCTGAAGCAGTAATTTCTGCTAATTACTCTTTTGCTGCATTTAAGGTGGGAGAAGGGGCGGGAGGGAGAACACTACATTGTAGAAGGGGGCAAAGGACTGAATGAAGGGGCCCCGGTACATGACTTCCAGGATATGGGGGTGTTTAATATGCAGGGGTAGGGTGAATAGTGTAGTGGGCTTAATATTAATTATGTTCTGGTCGGAGGGCAGCATGCTTAACTGCAGATATCTCCAGTTACTGGAAACAGATTTCTTAGCTTTCAAAAGCATAAAAAAAAATATAGTCGTGCCTTTCAGAAGGAACAGGGACTTGGAGATCAGAGTTCAGGAGCCAGAGCAATACACCAACAAAAATATAAAACTGCTTACAAGGCATGTGGAGCTGGAGCAGGGACCAGCTACTGGAAGGCTGATATCTCTGGTTCTGGGCATAGTAGAGACAAGTAGCCAGGGGCCACCAAAAAGGGGAGAGACACAGATTTTGGAATAAACCCTCAGAGAAACTCTGTGTCAGACAAAACCCAAAATATCTGTCTGGGAATAGAAATTAACAGGTTCGGATGGAGACCACTGCTTTGAGGTTGAATATCTCCTGTTCCCCAGGGCCGATTTTCAAAAATCTGATACCCCTGGAAAAAGGGAACCCTCAGCTATCAGCATAAATTCCTTATACTCCTGGGCCTCTTGGGAAACTGCCTATTGAGCTCATATGAAAAAATGGCCCTGACTACAAGTCGTCTTCTTGGTCCCCTTCTGGGATGAAGAACCTCCCTCATCTGCAGCAGGCCTAGCACTCAAGGACTCTTCCAAGGAATCCTTGAATGGGCAGTAGTCACCTAGCCTTAACAAACCTTAGCAAAATGGATGCAGGACTACATGCATGATTACTGAGGATATTGATGATGAAGGTGTTGGTGGTAGACATTGCAGGTGTTGGGATCTTGTTGAGAGTAGAGAGCTAGCTGATGCTGTATATATATATATTATTTTTCTATTTTTAAACCTGCAGCTTGGTTCCAACTGCGTGGATCACTGGGTTTATAAGTGCACCAACCAACCAGTACAAAAACAATAGAGATATGGGGTTTTTTTTAAAGCTGAAGCTCGGTTCCTACTGTGTGGATCACAGGGCTTATAAGCACACAAACCAAACAGTACAAAAACAATAGATATTATATATATATATATATATATATATATATATACTTATTCTATTTTTAAACCTGAAGCTCTGTTCCAGCTCTTTTTGAGACAAGTTTCTTACTCAAAGGCAGTAGAAACTTAATCATTACGGAGTGGAGTATCAGTTATTTTTCGGTTACTAATTAAGTATATATTGATTCCTCCTTTCTAGAGGAGTGAGATCAGCCAACTGTGTCCACCTATTCCCAATAAATTAATCCCATTTGTGATTTTGTATACATGGTTCACAGTAGTAATAACCATTTGAAATATTTATTATTTTATCTGCAATTTTACCTCACTTACAGTTCTTATGAATGTAATCACAAGAGACAGTGTATTCATTATCTGATCTCTTGTATGAATTGTTGTGTCAGCCATATATTTGTTGCGAGCTGGTGGACATAACTTTGTATCAATTTACATCTGCACTATTACTGCAGTCTTGAACAGTAGACTGGTGAAAAAGATGGCTTTATGTTACAATACTTTCACACTATCCTTTTAGGTACAAGCCTCGTTTGAAAACAATTAGTGTCCTAAGAATCATAAGAGACTACTAACGTACTGAGTCTCCTTAATTAAAATTCCTTGAATTAATAGCCTATTAGCAATAATAGTTTTGGAGTAATAATTCACTTAGCTTAAATAATTTTTTGTTTTTTCTATTTATTTATATTTGTATTTTTATATTTCTCTTGCCCTAACCATATTGTAGAATCATATATCATCATGTTACTTTGATTTTAGGGCAATTACTTCATTATTTCGCACTCTCAGGATATCAGATGATTTGCTTTGCCTGGTTATAGAGATTTATTTTAAAAAGATTGAATAAAAGTTATGTTTTAATACTGTATTAACATTTCAAAAGAGTGTGCCACACACTAAGCCTTTCTTTTAGTGATAAACCCACTAGTGGTTTACACTAATAACGTCCAGAAAAGCTCTGTTTCAGCTGCCTGGATCATAGATATTAAAAGCGCACCAACCAGTACAAAAACAATAGATATATTATATATATTTTAGCTGCATGGATCACAGGGCTTATAGATGAATGTAAAGCAAACAAAATGCACTTGAGTAAAACACACAAACCAACCAGTACAAAATCAATACATGATACTTTTCTATTTTTAAAAATGCAGCTCAGTTCCAACTGCATGGATCACAGGGCTTGTAAGTGCACCAACCAACCAGTACAAAAACTATATATATATATATATATATATATATATATATGCTATGGTTCAGAACAGTCCCCATTCAGAACAAGCACGGCACTACAGGACTTTTTGATGAAATTATTTTATGTAAACAACGAATGTAAATATCTGTACATCACCATGAGCACTTAACCATCATAACGATGCTGCATTTCGGGCCCCGCAGGGTCCCTTCCTCAGGTTGGTACAAGTGCTGTGAAAAAAAGACAAACATTCTCACAGCACTTGTAGCATATGTGTTTATTTCTGCAAGGGCACACAGGTGAATGTTTCTCTGACTATTTGAGTGCCGGATTTATTCTTGGACTTATATATATATATATATATATATATAATTTTTCTATTTTTAACCTATATTGTTTTTTTCTATTTTTAAACCTGCAGCTTAGTTCCAACTGCGTAGATAGCAGGACTTATAAATACACTAACCAATCAGTACAAAATCAACAGGGCTTCTAGATGCACGTGAACAAGCGCACCAAATAGTACATTTATCAGCAGAGTATAGCACAGCAGCGTGCCCACTATACTAGTGATGAGCGGGTTCGGTTCCTCGGAAACCAAACCCCCCCAAACTTCACCCATTTTACACGGGTCCGAGGCATACTCGGATTCTCCCATATGGCTCGGTTAATCCGAGCGCGTCCGAACGTCATCATCCCGCTGTCGGATTCTCGCGAGATTCGGATTCTATATAAGGAGCCGCGCGTCGCCGCCATTTTCACTCATGCATTGGAAATGTTAGGGAGAGGACGTGGCTGGCGTCATCTCCGTTTATTAATGTTGCTGCAAATATTTGTGCTTATTGCTTAATTGTGGGGACTGGGGAGCAGCTGTATTATATAGGAGGAGTACAGTGCAGAGTTTTGCTGATCAGTGACCACCAGTTTTATCCGTTCTCTGCTTGAAAAACGCTCCATATCTGTGCTCAGTGTGCTGCATATATCTGTGCTCACACTGCTTTATTGTGAGGACTGGGGACCAGCAGTATTATATAGGAGGAGTACAGTGCAGAGTTTTGCTGATCAGTGACCACCAGTTTTATTCGTTCTCTGCCTGAAAATCGCTCCATATCTGTGCTCAGTGTGCTGCATATATCTGTGCTCACACTGCTTTATTGTGGGGACTGGGGACCAGCAGTATTATATAGGAGGAGTACAGTGCAACGTTTTGCTGACCAGTGACCACCAGTATTATACGTTGTCTGCCTGAAAAACGCTCCATATCTGTGCTCAGTGTGCTGCATATATCTGTGCTCACACTGCTTTATTGTGGGGACTGGGGACCAGCAGTATTATATAGGAGTAGTACAGTGCAGAGTTTTGCTGACCAGTGACCACCAGTATTATATGTTGTCTGCCTGAAAAATGCTCCATATCCGTGCTCAGTGTGCTGCATATATCTGTGCTCACACTGCTTTATTGTGGGGACTGGGGACCAGCAGTATTATATAGGAGGAATACAGTGCAGTGTTTTGCTGACAGTGACCACCAGTATATATAGCAGTACGGTACGGAAAGGCCACTGCTCTACCTACCTCTGTGTCGTCAAGTATACTATCCATCTAGATTCTATAACTGTGGTGCATTTTAGTTTTGCAGTTTGCTGACAGTGACCACCAGTATATATAGCAGTACGGTACGGAAGGCCACTGCTGTACCTACCTCTGTGTCATCAAGTATACTATCCATCTAGATTCTATACCTGTGGTGCATTTTAGTTTTGCAGTTTACTGACAGTGACCACCAGTATATATAGCAGTACGGTACGGAAGGCCACTGCTCTACCTACCTCTGTGTCATCAAGTATACTATCCATCTAGATTCTATACCTGTGGTGCATTTTAGTTTTGCAGTTTGCTGACAGTGACCACCAGTATATATAGCAGTACGGTACGGAAGGCCACTGCTCTACCTACCTCTGTGTCATCAAATATACTATCCATCTAGATTCTATACCTGTGGTGCATTTTAGTTTTGCAGTTTGCTGACAGTGACCACCAGTATATATAGCAGTATGGTACGGAAGGCCACTGCTCTACCTCTCTGTGTGTCGTCAAGTATACTATCCATCTAGATTCTATACCTGTGGTGCATTTTAGTTTTGCAGTTTGCTGACAGTGACCACCAGTATATATAGCAGTACGGTACGGAAGGCCACTGCTCTACCTACCTCTGTGTTGTCAAGTATACTATCCATCTAGATTCTATACCTGTGGTGCATTTTAGTTTTGCAGTTTGCTGACAGTGACCACCAGTATATATAGCAGTACGTACCGTACATACCTGTGGTGCATTTCAGTTGTGCGCAGTATATATAGTAGTAGGCCATTGCTATTGATACTGGCATATAATTCCACACATGAAAAAAATGGAGAACAAAAATGTGGAGGTTAAAATAGGGAAAGATCAAGATCCACTTCCACCTCGTGCTGAAGCTGCTGCCACTAGTCATGGCCGAGACGATGAAATGCCATCAACGTCGTCTGCCAAGGCCGATACCCAATGTCATAGTAGAGAGCATGTAAAATCCAAAAAACAAAAGTTCAGTAAAATGACCCAAAAAATCTAAATTGAAAGCGTCTGATGAGAAGCGTAAACTTGCCAATATGCCATTTACGACACGGAGTGGCAAGGAACGGCTGAGGCCCTGGCCTACGTTCATGGCTAGTGGTTCAGATTCACATGAGGATGGAAGCACTCATCCTCTCGCTAGAAAAATGAAAAGACTTAAGCTGGCAAAAGCACAGCAAGGAACTGTGCGTTCTTCTAAATCACAAATCCCCAAGGAGAATCCAATTGTGTCGGTTGCGATGCCTGACCTTCCCAACACTGGACGGGAAGAGCTTGCGCCTTCCACCATTTACACACCCCCTGCAAGTGCTGGAAGGAGCGCCCGCAGTCCAGCTCCTGATAGTCAAATTGAAGATATCACTGTTGAAGTACACCAGGATGAGGATATTGGTGTTGCTGGCGCTGGGGAGGAAATTGACAAGGAGGATTCTGATGGTGAGGTGGTTTGTTTAAGTCAGGCACCCGGGGAGACACCTGTTGTCCATGGGACGAATATGGCCATTGACATGCCTGGTCAAAATACAAAAAAAATCACCTCTTCGGTGTGGAATTATTTCAACACACAGGTGTCAAGCCGTGTGTTGCCTTTGTCAAGTTGTAATAAGTAGGGATAAGGACGTTAACCACCTAGGAACATCCTCCCTTATACGTCACCTGGAATGCATTCATCAGAAGTCAGTGACAAGTTCAAAAACTTTGGATGACAGCGGAAGCAGTCCACTGACCACTAAATCCCTTCCTCTTGTAAACAAGCTCCTGCAAACCACACCACCAACTCCCTCAGTGTCAATTTCCACCTTCCCCAGGAATGCCAATAGTCCTGCAGGCCATGTCACTGGCAAGTCTGATGAGTCCTCTCCTGCCTGGGATTCCTCCGATGCATCCTTGAGTGTAATGCCTACTGCTGCTGGCGCTGCTGTTGTTGCTGCTGGGAGTCGATCGTCATCCCAGAGGGGAAGTCGGAAGACCACTTGTACTACTTCCAGTAAGCAATTGACTGTCCAACAGTCCTTTGCGAGGAAGATGAAATATCACAGCAGTCATCCTGCTGCAAAGCGGATAACTCAGGTCTTGTCAGCCTGGGTGGTGAGAAACGTGTGTCCGGTATCCACCGTTAATTCACAGGCAACTAGAGACTTGAATGAGGTACTGTGTCCCCGGTACCAAATACCATCTAGGTTCCATTTCTCTAGGCAGGCGATACCGAAAATGTACACAAACGTCAGAAAAAGAGTCACCAGTGTCCTAAAAAATGCAGTTGTACCCAATGTCCACTTAACCACGGACATGTGGACAAGTGGAGCAGGGCAGACTCAGGACTATATGACTGTGACAGCCCACTGGGTAGATGTATTGCCTCCCGCAGCAAGAACAGCAGCGGCGTTACCAGTAGCAGCATCTCGCAAACACCAACTCGTTCCTAGGCAGGCTACGCTTTGTATCACCGCTTTCCAGAAGAGGCACACAGCTGACAACCTCTTACGGAAACTGAGGAAGATCATCGCAGAATGGCTTACCCCAATTGGACTCTCCTGGGGATTTGTGACATCGGACAACGCCAGCAATATTGTGCGTGCATTACATCTGGGCAAATTCCAGCACGTCCCATGTTTTGCACATACATTGAATTTGGAGGTGCAGAATTATGTAAAAAAACGACAGGGGCGTGCAAGATATGCTGTCGGTAGCCCGAAGAATTGCGGGCCACTTTCGGCATTCAGCCACCGCGTGCCGAAGACTGGAGCACCAGCAAACAGTCCTGAACCTGCCCTGCCATCATCTGAAGCAAGAGGTGGTAACGAGGTGGAATTCAACCCTCTATATGCTTCAGAGGATGGAGGAACAGTAAAAGGCCATTCAAGCCTATACATCTGCCCACGATATAGGCAAAGGAGGGGAAATGCACCTGACTCAAGCGTAGTGGAGAATGATTTCAACATTGTGCAAGGTTCTGCAACCCTTTGAACTTGCCACACGTGAAGTCAGTTCAGACACTGTCAGCCTGAGTCAGGTCATTCCCCTCATCAGGCTTTTGCAGAAGAATCTGGAGACATTGCAGGAGGAGCTAAAACAGAGCGATTCCGCTAGGCATGTGGAACTTGTGAATGGAGCCCTTAATTCGCTTTACCAGGATTCACGGGTGGTCAATCTGTTGAAATCAGAGCACTACATTTTGGCCACCGTGCTCGATCCTAGATTTAAAACCTACGTTGTATCTCTCTTTCCAGCAGACACAAGTCTGCAGAGGTTCAAAGACCTGCTGGTGAGAAAATTGTCAAGTCAAGCGGAACGTGACCCGTCAACAGCTCCTCCTTCACATTCTCCCGCAACTGGGGGTGCGAGGAAAAGGCTAAGAATTCCGAGCCCACCCGCTGGCGGTGATGCAGAGCAGTCTGGAGCGAGTGCTGACATCTGGTCCGGACTGAAGGACCTGCCAACGATTACTGACCTGTCGTCTACTGTCACTGCATATGATTCTGTCACCATTGAAAGAATGGTGGAGGATTATATGAGTGACCGCATCCAAGAAGGCACGTCAGACAGTCCGTACGTATACTGGCAGGAAAAAGAGGCAATTTGGAGTCCCTTGCACAAACTGGCTTTATTCTACCTAAGTTGCCCTCCCTCCAGTGTGTACTCTGAAAGAGTGTTTAGTGCAGCCGCTCACCTTGTCAGCAATCAGCGTACGAGGTTACTTCCAGAAAATGTGGAGAAGATGATGTTCATCAAAATGAATTATAATCAATTCCTCCGTGGAGACATTCACCAGCAGCAATTGCCTCCAGAAAGAACACAGGGATCTGAGATGGTGGATTCCAGTGGGTACGAATTAATAATCTGTGAGGAGGGGGATGTACACAGTGAAAGGGGTGAGGAATCGGAGGATGATGATGAGGTGGACATCTTGCCTCTGTAGAGCCAGTTTGTGCAAGGAGAGATTGATTGCTTCTTTTTTGGTGGGGGCCCAACCAACCAGTCATTTCAGTCACAGTCGTGTGGCAGACCCTGTCGCTGAAATGATGGGTTCGTTAAAGTGTGTATGTCCTGTTTATACAACATAAGGGTGGGTGGGAGGGCCCAAGGACAATTCCATCTTGCACCTCTTTTTTCTTTCATTTTTCTTTGCATCATGTGCTTTTTGGGGACTATTTTTTTAAGTGCCATCCTGTCTGACACTGCAGTGCCACTCCTAGATGGGCCAGGTGTTTGTGTCGGCCACTTGTGTCGTTTAGCTTAGTCACACAGCGACCTTGGTGTGCCTCTTTTTTTCTTTGCATCATGTGCTGTTTGGGGACAATTTTTTTGAAGTGCCATCCTGTCTGACACGGCAGTGCCACTCCTAGATGGGCCAGGTGTTTGTGTCGGCCACTTGTGTCACTTAGCTTAGTCACACAGCGACCTTGGTGCGCCTCTTTTTTTCTTTGCATCATGTGCTGCTTGGGGACTATTTTTTTGAAGTGCCATCCTGTCTGTCACTGCAGTGCCATTCCTAGATGGGCCAGGTGTTTGTGTCGGCCACTTGTGTCGCTTAGCTTAGCCATCCAGCGACCTCGGTGCAAATTTTAGGACTAAAAATAATATTGTGAGGTGTGAGGTGTTCAGAATAGACTGAAAATTAGTGTAAATTATGGTTATTGAGGTTAATAATACTATGGGATCAAAATGACCCCCAAATTCTATGATTTAAGCTGTTTTTGAGGGTTTTTTGTAAAAAAAACACCCGAATCCAAAACACACCCGAATCTGACAAAAAAAATTCAGGGAGGTTTTGGCAAAATGCGTCCGAATCCAAAACACGGCCGCTGAACCGAATCCAAAACCAAAACACAAAACCCGAAAAATTTCCGGTGCACATCTCTACACTATACACTGACTCTATAGAGCAAAGCCACTTATGAGTCTGGACACAGTACAGTCAGTATAGCAGAATATTGCACAGCACACAGCAGCATGCAGCATACACAGTCACTATACAGCAAAACTAGTACAACAGAGTAAAGCACAGCACACTGCAGAGTGCCGCATGCCCCCTATACACAGTCTCTATACAGCACAGCCACTTGTGAGTCTAGCACTGCCAGTATAGCAGAGTCTAGCACAGCCAGTATAGCCACTTGTGAGTCTAGCACAGCCAGTATAGCTGAGTATAGCACAGCACACAGCAGCACGCAGCCTGGGGAATATAATATCTGTAATAGTAAATTATTAATAACTAAATACATTTGAGGGCTATAAAACAATAAAATGTTAACACACACACACATATATATACACTGCTCAAAAAAATAAAGGGAACACTAAAATAACACATCCTAGATCTGAATGAATGAAATATTCTTATTAAATACTTTGTTCTTTACATAGTTGAATGTGCTGACAACAAAATCACACAAAAATTATCAATGGAAATCAAATTTATTAACCCATGGAGGTCTGGATTTGGAGTCACCCTCAAAATTAAAGTGGAAAAACACACTACAGGCTGATCCAACTTTGATGTAATGTCCTTAAAACAAGTCAAAATGAGGCTCAGTAGTGTGTGTGGCCTCCACATGCCAGTATGACCTCCCTACAACACCTGGGCATGCTCCTGATGAGGTGCCGGATGGTCTCCTGAGGGATCTCCTCCCAGACCTGGACTAAAGCATCCGCCAACTCCTGGACAGTCTGTGGTGGATGGAGCGAGACATGATGTCCCAGATGTGCTCAATTGGATTCAGGTCTAGGAAACGGACGGCCAGTCCATAGCATCAATGCCTTCATCTTGCAGGAACTGCTGACACACTCCAGCCACATAAGGTCTAGCATTGTCTTGCATTATGAGGAACCCAGGGCCAACCGCACCAGCATATGGTCTCACAAGGGGTCTGAGGATCTCATCTCGGTACCTAATGGCAGTCAGGCTACCTCTGGCGAGCACATGGAGGGCTGTGCGGCCCCCCAAAGAAATGCCACCCCACACCGTTACTGACCCACTGCCAAACTGGTCATGCTGGAGATGTTGCAGGCAGCAGAACGTTCTCCTTGGAGTCTCCAGACTCTGTCACGTCTGTCACATGTGCTCAGTGAGAACCTGCTTTCATCTGTGAAGAGCACAGGGTGCCAGTGGCGAATTTGCCAATCTTGGTGTTCTCTGGCAAATGCCAAACGTCCTGCACGGTGTTGGGCTGTAAGCACAACCCCCACCTGTGGACATCGGGCCCTCATACCACCCTCAATAAGTCTGTTTCTAATCGTTTGAGTAGACACATGCACATTTGTGGCTTTGCTAGAGGTAATTTTGCAGGGCTCTGGCAGTGCTCTTCCTGTTCCTCCTTGCACAAAGGCGGCGGTAGCGGTCCTGCTGCTGGGTTGTTGCCCTCCTACGGCCTCCTCCACATCTCCTGATGTACTGGCCTGTCTCCTGGTAGCGCCTCCATGCTCTGGACACTACGCTGACAGACACAGCAAACCTTCTTGCCACAGCTCGCATTGATGTGCCATCCTGGATTAGCTGCACTACCTGATCCACTTGGGTGGGTTGTAAGGAGGTCATACAGGCACGTGGAGGCCACACACACTACTGAGCCTCATTTTGACTTGTTTTAAGGACATTACATCAAAGTTGGATCAGCCTGTAGTGTGTTTTTCCACTTTAATTTTGAGTGTGACTCCAAATCCAGACCTCCATGGGTTAATAAATTTGATTTCCATTGATAATTTTTGTGTGATTTTGTTGTCAGCACATTCAACTATGTAAAGAACAAATTATTTAATGAGAATATTTCATTAATTCAGATCTAGGATGTGTTATTTTAGTGTTCCCGTTATTTTTTTGAGCAGTGTATATATATATATATATATATATATATATATATATATATATATATATATAAATATATATATATTAGCGATGAGTGGTTTCGGGTCTCAGAGAAACAAACCGTACTGAACTTCACATTCTGAACCCGGTTCCGAGCCTGGCTCGGGTTTTCCCGCCTGACTCGGAAACCAGAATGAGGCAAAATGTCATCATCCCGCTGTGGGATTCTTGCTGGATTTGGATTCCATATAAAGAGCGGCGCTTCCCCGCCATTTTCACTAGAGATGAGCGGGTTCGGTTCCTCGGAATCCGAACCCCCCCGAACTTCAGCCTTTTTACACGGGTCCGAGGCAGACTCGGATCTTCCCGCCTTGCTCGGCTAACCCGAGCACGCCCGAACGTCATCATCCCGCTGTCGGATTCTCGCGAGGCTCGTATTCTATCGCGAGACTCGGATTCTATATAAGGAGCCGCGCGTCGCCGCCATTTTCACACGTGCATTGAGATTGATAGGGAGAGGACGTGGCTGGCGTCCTCTCCGTTAGAATAGATAGAGACACTTGAGTTGATTACTTAGTAATTTTGGGGAGCATTAGGAGTACTCAGAGTGCAGAGTTTTGCTGATAGTTAGTTACTAGTGACTGACCACCACCAGTTTTATTTATTATTTAATATAATCTGTTCTCTGCCTGAAAAAAACGATACACAGTCACATACCATATCTGTGCTCAGCCTCAGTGTGCTGCATGATAATATCATCTATGTATATCTGACTGTGCTGAGTGCTCACTGCTCACACAGCTGAATTGTGGGGGAGACTGGGGTGCAGTTATAGCAGGAGTACAGTGCACACTTTTGCTGCCAGTGTGACTGACCAGTGACCACCAGTATATTGTCTGCCTGAAAAAGTTAAACACTCCTGTGGTGTTTTTTTTTTTAATTCTATAAACGCATTCTGCTGACAGTGTCCAGCTGCTCCGTCATTCATTATATTATATAAATATTTACCTGCAGTAGTGTTATATTTTTTTTGTTCATCTCTATCATCTTTATCATCTCTATACTAGCAGACGCAGTACGGTAGTCCACGGCTGTGGCTACCTCTGTGTCGTCAGTGCTCGTCCATAATTGTATACCTACCTGTGGTGGGTTTTTTTTTCTATCTTCTTCATACTAGTAGTTTAGGAGTCTGCTGACAGTGTCCAGCAGGTCCGTCATTTTATTATATATACCTGCAGTAGTGATATATATATATTTTTAATATCATTATCATCTCTATACTAGCAGACGCAGTACGGTAGTCCACGGCTGTGGCTACCTCTGTGTCGTCAGTGCTCGTCCATAATTGTATACCTACCTGTGGTGGGGGTTTTTTTTTCTATCTTCTTCATACTAGTAGTTTAGGAGTCTGCTGACAATGTCCAGCAGGTCCGTCATTATATTATATATACCTGCAGTAGTGATATATATATATTTTTTATATCATTATCATCTCTATACTAGCAGACGCAGTACGGTAGTCCACGGCTGTAGCTACCTCTGTGTCGTCAGTGCTCGTCCATAATTGTATACCTACCTGTGGTGGGGTTTTTTTTTCTATCTTCTTCATACTAGTAGTTTAGGAGTCTGCTGACAGTGTCCAGCAGGTCCGTCATTATATTATATATACCTGCAGTAGTGATATATATATATATTTTTTATATCATTATCATCTCTATACTAGCAGACGCAGTATGGTAGTCCACGGCTGTAGCTACCTCTGTGTCGTCAGTGCTCGTCCATAATTGTATACCTACCTGTGGTGGGGGTTTTTTTTCTATCTTCTTCATACTAGTAGTTTAGGAGTCTGCTGACAGTGTCCAGCAGGTCCGTCATTATATTATATATACCTGCAGTAGTGATATATATATATTTTATATATCATTATCATCTCTATACTAGCAGATGCAGTACGGTAGTCCACGGCTGTGGCTACCTCTGTGTCGTCAGTGCTCGTCCATAATTGTATACCTACCTGTGTTGGTTTTTTTTGTTTCTATCTTCTTCATACTAGTAGTTTAGGAGTCTGCTGACAGTGTCCAGCAGGTCCGTCATTATATTATATATACCTGCAGTAGTGATATATATATATTTTTTATATCATTATCATCACTATACTAGCAGACGCAGTACGGTAGTCCATGGCTGTGGCTACCTCTGTGTCGTCAGTGCTCGTCCATAATTGTATACCTACCTGTGGTGGGGTTTTTTTTTTTCTATCTTCTTCATACTAGTAGTTTAGGAGTCTGCTGACAGTGTCCAGCAGGTCCGTCATTATATTATATATACCTGCAGTAGTGATATATATATATTTTATATCATTATCATCTCTATACTAGCAGACGCAGTACGGTAGTCCACGGCTGTAGCTACCTCTGTGTCATCAGTGCTCGTCCATAATTGTATACCTACCTGTGGTGGTGGTTTTTTTTCTATCTTCTTCATACTAGTAGTTTAGGAGTCTGCTGACAGTGTCCAGCAGGTCCGTCATTATATTATATATACCTGCAGTAGTGATATATATATATTTTTTATATCATTATCATCTCTATACTAGCAGACGCAGTACGGTAGTCCACGGCTGTAGCTACCTCTGTGTCGTCAGTGCTCGTCCATAATTGTATACCTACCTGTGGTGGGGTTTTTTTTTCTATCTTCTTCATACTAGTAGTTTAGGAGTCTGCTGACAGTGTCCAGCAGGTCCGTTATTATATTATATATACCTGCAGTAGTGATATATATATATTTTTTATATCATTATCATCTCTATACTAGCAGACGCAGTACGGTAGTCCACGGCTGTAGCTACCTCTGTGTCGTCAGTGCTCGTCCATAATTGTATACCTACCTGTGGTGGGGTTTTTTTTTCTATCTTCTTCATACTAGTAGTTTAGGAGTCTGCTGACAGTGTCCAGCAGGTCCGTCATTATATTATATATACCTGCAGTAGTGATATATATATATTTTTATATCATTATCATCTCTATACTAGCAGACGCAGTACGGTAGTCCACGGCTGTGGCTACCTCTGTGTCGTCAGTGCTTGTCCATAATTGTATACCTACCTGTGGTGGGTTTTTTTTTTCTATCTTCTTCATATTAGTAGTTTAGGAGTCTGCTGACAGTGTCCAGCAGGTCCGTCATTATATTATATATACCTGCAGTAGTGATATATATATTTTTATATCATTATCATCTCTATACTAGCAGACGCAGTACGGTAGTCCACGGCTGTGGCTACCTCTGTGTTGTCAGTGCTCGTCCATAATTGTATACCTACCTGTGGTGGTTTTTTTTTCTATCTTCTTCATACTAGTAGTTTAGGAGTCTGCTGACAGTGTCCAGCAGGTCCGTCATTATATTATATATACCTGCAGTAGTGATATATATATATATATATATTTTATATCATTATCATCTCTATACTAGCAGACGCAGTACGGTAGTTCACGGCTGTAGCTACTTCTGTGTCGTCAGTCACTCGTCATCCATAAGTATACTAGTATCCATCCATCCATCCATCTCCATTGTTTACCTGAGGTGCCTTTTAGTTGTGCCTATTAAAATATGGAGAACAAAAATGTTGAGGTTCCAAAAATAGGGAAAAATCAAGATCCACTTCCACCTCGTGCTGAAGCTGCTGCCACTAGTCATGGCCGAGACGATGAAATTCCATCAAAGTCGTCTGCCAAGGCCGATGCCCAATGTCATAGTACAGAGCATGTAAAATCCAAAACACCAAATATCAGTAAAAAAAGGACTCAAAAATCTAAAATAAAATTGTCGGAGGAGAAGCGTAAACTTGCCAATATGCCATTTACCACACGGAGTGGCAAGGAACGGCTGAGGCCCTGGCCTATGTTCATGGCTAGTGGTTCAGCTTCACATGAGGATGGAAGCACTCAGCCTCTCGCTAGAAAAATGAAAAGACTCAAGCTGGCAAAAGCACAGCAAAGAACTGTGCGTTTTTCAAAATCACAAATCCACAAGGAGAGTCCAATTGTGTCGTTTGCGATGCCTGACCTTCCCAACACTGGACGTGAAGAGCATGCGCCTTCCACCATTTGCACGCCCCCTGCAAGTGCTGGAAGGAGCACCCGCAGTCCAGTTCCTGATAGTCAGATTGAAGATGTCAGTGTTGAAGTACACCAGGATGAGGAGGATATGGGTGTTGCTGGCGCTGGGGAGGAAATAGACCAGGAGGATTCTGATGGTGAGGTGGTTTGTTTAAGTCAGGCACCCGGGGAGACACCTGTTGTCCGTGGGAGGAATAGGGCCATTGACATGCCTGGTGAAAATACCAAAAAAATCAGCTCTTCGGTGTGGAAGTATTTCAACAGAAATGCGGACAACATTTGTCAAGCCGTGTGTTGCCTTTGTCAAGCTGTAATAAGTAGGGGTAAGGACGTTAACCACCTCGGAACATCCTCCCTTATACGTCACCTGCAGCGCATTCATCATAAGTCAGTGACAAGTTCAAAAACTTTGGGCGACAGCGGAAGCAGTCCCCTGACCAGTAAATCCCTTCCTCTTGTAACCAAGCTCACGCAAACCACCCCACCAACTCCCTCAGTGTCAATTTCCTCCTTCCCCAGGAATGCCAATAGTCCTGGAGGCCATGTCACTGGCAATTCTGACGAGTCCTCTCCTGCCTGGGATTCCTCTGATGCATCTTTGCGTGTAACGCCTACTGCTGCTGGCGCTGCTGTTGTTGCTGCTGGGAGTCAATGGTCATCCCAGAGGGGAAGTCGTACTCGTAAGACCACTTTTACTACTTCCACCAAGCAATTGACTGTCCAACAGTCCTTTGCGAGGAAGATGAAATATCACAGCAGTCATCCTGCTGCAAAGCGGATAACTGAGGCTTTGGCATTCTGGGCGGTGAGAAACGTGGTTCCGGTATCCATCATTACTGCAGAGCCAACTATAGACTTGATTGAGGTACTGTGTCCCCGGTACCAAATACCATCTAGGTTCCATTTCTCTAGGCAGGCGATACCGAAAATGTACACAGACCTCAGAAAAAGACTCACCAGTGTCCTAAAAAATGCAGTTGTACCCAATGTCCACTTAACCACGGACAAGTGGACAAGTGGAGCAGGGCAGACTCAGGACTACATGACTGTGACAGCCCACTGGGTAGATGTATTGACTCCCGCCGCAAGAACAGCAGCGGCGGCACCAGTAGCAGCATCTCGCAAACGCCAACTCTTTCCTAGGCAGGCTACGCTTTGTATCACCGCTTTCCAGAATACGCACACAGCTGAAAACCTCTTACTGCAACTGAGGAAGATCATCGCAGAATGGCTTACCCCAATTGGACTCTCCTGTGGATTTGTGGCATCGGACAACGCCAGCAATGTTGTGTGTGCATTAAATATGGGCAAATTCCAGCACGTCCCATGTTTTGCACATACCTTGAATTTGGTCGTGCAGAATTATTTAAAAAACGAGAGGGGCATGCAAGAGATGCTCTCGGTGGCCAGAAGAATTGCGGGACACTTTCGGCGTACAGGCACCACGTACAGAAGACTGGAGCAACACCAAAAACGCCTGAACCTGCCCTGCCATCATCTGAAGCAAGAAGTGGTAACGAGGTGGAATTCAACCCTCTATATGCTTCAGAGGTTGGAGGAGCAGCAAAAGGCCATTCAAGCCTATACAACTGACCACGATATAGGAGGTGGAATGCACCTGTCTCAAGCGCAGTGGAGTATGATTTCAACGTTGTGCAAGGTTCTGCAACCTTTTGAACTTGCCACACGTGAAGTCAGTTCAGACACTGCCAGCCTGAGTCAGGTCATTCCCCTCATCAGGCTTTTGCAGAAGAAGCTGGAGACATTTAAGGAGGAGCTAACACAGAGCGATTCCGCTAGGCATGTGGGACTTGTGGATGGAGCCCTTAATTCGCTTAACAAGGATTCATGGGTGGTCAATCTGTTGAAATCAGAGCACTACATTTTGGCCACCGTGCTCGATCCTAGATTTAAAACCTACGTTGTATCTCTCTTTCCGGCAGACACAAGTCTGCAGGGGTTCAAAGAACTGCTGGTGAGAAAATTGTCAAGTCAAGCGGAACGCGACCTGTCAACATCTCCTCCTTCACATTCTCCCGCAACTGGGGGTGCGAGGAAAAGGCTAAGAATTCCGAGCCCACCCGCTGGCGGTGATGCAGGGCAGTCTGGAGCGACTGCTGATGCTGACATCTGGTCCGGACTGAAGGACCTGACAACGATTACGGACATGTCGTCTACTGTCACTGCATATGATTCTCTCACCATTGAAAGAATGGTGGAGGATTATATGAGTGACCGCATCCAAGTAGGCACGTCAGACAGTCCGTACGTATACTGGCAGGAAAAAGAGGCAATTTGGAGGCCCTTGCACAAACTGGCTTTATTCTACCTAAGTTACCCTCCCACAAGTGTGTACTCCGAAAGAGTGTTTAGTGCCGCCGCTCACCTTGTCAGCAATCGGCGTACGAGGTTACTTCCAGAAAATGTGGAGAAGATGATGTTCATTAAAATGAATTATAATCAATTCCTCCATGGAGACATTCACCAGCAGCAATTGCCTCCACAAAGTACACAGGGAGCTGTGATGCTGGATTCCAGTGGGGACGAATTGATAATCTGTGAGGAGGGGGATGTACACGGTGATGAATCGGAGGATGATGATGAGGTTGACATCTTGCCTCTGTAGAGCCAGTTTGTGCAAGGAGAGATTAATTGCTTCTTTTTTGGTGGGGGTCCAAACCAACCCGTCATTTTAGTCACAGTCGTGTGGCAGACCCTGTCACTGAAATTATGGGTTGGTTAAAGTGTGCATGTCCTGTTTATACAACATAAGGGTGGGTGGGAGGGCCCAAGGACAATTCCATCTTGCACCTCTTTTTTCTTTCATTTTTCTTTGCGGCATGTGCTGTTTGGGGAGTGTTTTTTGGAAGGGCCATCCTGCGTGACACTGCAGTGCCACTCCTAGATGGGCCAGGTGTTTGTGTCGGCCACTAGGGTCGCTTATCTTAGTCACACAGCTACCTCATTGCGCCTCTTTTTTTTCCTCTTTGCGTCATGTGCTGTTTGGGGAGTATTTTTTCGGAGCAAATTTTAGGACTAAAAATAATATTGTGAGGTGTGAGGTGTTCAGAATAGACTGAAAATAAGTGGAAATTATGGTTATTGAGGTTAATAATACTTTGGGATCAAAATGACCCCCAAATACTATGATTTAAGCTGTTTTTTAGAGTTTTTTGAAAAAAACACCCGAATCCAAAACACACCCGAATCCGACAAAAAAAATTCGGTGAGGTTTTGTCAAAACGCGTTCGAACCCAAAACACGGCCACGGAACCGAATCCAAAACCAAAACACAAAACCCGAAAAATTTCTGGTGCACATCTCTAATTTTCACTCCAGCATTGGAGAGTGTACAGAGAAGATATGTCTCCGTTCTCTCAGTGTCCTCAGTTTCCGTGGAATCTGTCCAGTCACAGTGCTTGTGTCCTCTGCTGCCATATGTCCAGTGCTGTCCAGTGGTACTGTGTTGTGCTGCATCAGTTCAGTGGTGGTGTGTTGTGCTGCATCAGTCACAGTGGTGGTGTCCTTTGCTGCCATATGTCCAGTGCTGCTGTATAATAAGTCCCTTACAGTGTTGCTGTGTTGTCCTGCATCAGACCAGTGGTAGTGTCCTGGGCATCAGTCAGTCCAGTGACAATTCACAGCGGTGGTGTCCTCTGCTGCCATATGTCCAGTGCTACTGTATAATAAGTCCCTCACAGTGTTGCTGTGTTGTGCTGCATCAGACAAGTGGTAGTGTCCTGGCCATCAGTCATTCCAGTGACCAGGCAGTCACAGTGGTATACACAGCTGCTATATGTCCACTGCTACAGTATAATAATAATAATAATAATAATAATAATAACAACAACAACAACAACAACAACAACAACAACAACAACAAGTCCCTCACAGTGTTGCTGTGTTGTGCTGCATCAGACCAGTGGTAGTGTCCTGGCCATCAGTCATCAGTCATTCCTGTGCCGCATATTGTCCCTCATTCCGAGTTGTTCGCTCGCAAGCTGCTTTTAGCAGCTTTGCACACGCTAAGCCGCCGCCTACTGGGAGTGAATCTTAGCTTATCAAAATTGCGAACGAAAGATTCGCAATATTGTGAAAAGACTTCTCTGTGCAGTTTCTGAGTAGCTCGAGACTTACTCTTCCAGTGCGATCAGTTCAGTGCCTGTCGGTCCTGGTTTGACATCACAAACACACCCAGCGTTTGCCCAGACACTCCTCCGTTTCTCCAGCCACTCCCGCGTTTTTCCCAGAAACGGTAGCGTTTTTTCACACACTCCCATAAAACGTCCAGTTTCCGCCCAGAAACACCCACTTCCTGTCAATCACATTACGATCACAAGAACGAAGAAAAAACCTTGTAATGCCGTGAGTAAAATTCCTAACTGCATAGCAAATTTACTTGGCGCAGTCGCACTGCGGACATTGCGCATGCGCATTAGCGACTAATCGCTCCGTTGCGAGAAAAAAATAACGAGCGAACAACTCGGAATGACCCCCATTGTGTTATATAACTCCAGAAACATAATGGAGAACAAAAATCGAGGATAAAATAGGGAAAGATCAAGAGCCACTTCCTCCTAGTGCTGAAGCTGCTGCCACTAGCCATGACATAGACGATGAAATGCCATGATAGTAAAGGGAATGTAAAATCCAAAAAGCCAAAGCTCAGTAAAAAGACCCAAAAAAAGAAATTTAAATGGTCTGAGGAGAAACGTAAACTTTCCAATATGCCATTTACGACATTTAGTGACAAGGAACGGCTGAGGCCCTGGCCTATGCGAATGACTAGTGGTTCAGCTTCACATGACGATGGAAGCCCTCATAACTGAGGCCTTGACAGTTATTTTGGTGTTAGACGTGCGTCCGGTATCCACCATTACTGCAGTGGGATTTAGACAATTGATGGAGGAATTGTGTCCCCGGTACCAAATCCCATCTAGATTCCACTTTACTAGTCAGGCGATATCAAGATTTTGCCATTTAATTCCAGTGATTTGGACATATAATTGTTAATTACAATGATTTTGCCAATTAATTCCAGTGATTTGGATGTATAATTCCATTGATTTTGCCAATTAATTCCAGTGAGTTGGACGTATAATTCCAGTGATTTGGACATATAATTCCAGTTGGAATTGTTTGTGTCGCTTGGCTTAGTCATACAGCTACCTCATTGCACCTCTTCGACACCTTTGCATGAGGTGCTGTTTGGGGCCTAGTTTTTGAAAAGTGCCATCCTGTCTGACACTGCCGTATGAGTCCAGGGGTACCTTTTTTTAGCCTGGGGTACTGCTGTATAAATTTACCAATTGCAGATTTTTTTAAAAATGACTGGAGCGTGCTGGAGATGCTGTCAGTGTACCCAACAATTGTGCCCCACTCTCAACATTCAGCCACTGCGTGACACTACTATATGGGCCAGGTGGTTGTGTCATAGCTTAGTCATACAGCAACCTCCGTGCACCTTTTTTTCTTCTTTGCATCATGTGCTGTTAGGGGACTTTTTTATATCGGCCCTCCTGTCTGCCACTGCAGTGCCACTCCTAGATAGGCCAAATGTTTGTGTCGCTTGGCTTAGTCATACAGCTACCTCATTGCACCTCTTCTACATCTTTGCATGATGTGCTGTTTGGGTCCTTTTTTTATATCTGCCCTCCTGTCTGCCACTGCAGTGCCACGCCTAGATGGGCCAATTGTTTGTGTCGCTTGGCTTAGTCATACAACTACCTCATTGCAATTCTTTTTCTTCTTTGCATGATGTGCTGTTTAGGGATTTTTTTTTTATATCTGCCCTCCTGTCTGCCACTGCAGTGCCACGCCTAGATGGGCCATTTGTTTGTGTTGCTTGGCTTAGTAATACAACTACCTCATTGCAATTCTTTTTCTTCTTTGCATGATGTGCTGTTTGGGGCCTTTTTTTGTATATCTACCCTCCTGTCTGACACTGCAGTGACACTCCTAGATGGGCCAGGTGTTTGTGTTGTCCACTTGTGTCGCTTAGCTTAGTCATCCAGCAACCTTGGTGCAACTTTTTGGTCTAAAAACAATATTGTGAGGTGTGAGGTGTTCAGAATAGACTGGAAATGAGTGGAAATAATTGTTATTGAGGTTAATAATACTGTAGGAGCAAAATTACTCCCAAATTCTGTGATTTTAGCTGTTTTTATGTTTTTTTTTAAAATCATCCAGATCCAAAACCAAAACACGAAAGGGTGGTTTTGGCAAAACCAAGCCAAAACCAATACATGAAAGTGGAATTAGAACCAAAACCAAAACACAAAACACGAAAAGTGCCAGCCGCACATCTCTAATTTCTATACAGTATATATATACTAGCCTTTTGCCCGTGCTTTGCCCGCATGGAAATCTTAACGCAATTAGACTATATTCATTGTGCCCATCTTCAAGTTTAAGTTCAATACCCAACCCCTAAAAGAATTACCGTGAAGATACATACTTGGGCTTAAATGTCATCGAGACTGTCACCAATCAGCTTAGCGACCCTGAAAACTATGGATTTGGCACTAATGTCGGTCATTTTGGACATTTTATTTTTCATCCCTTCTCACCCCCTATTGGGCTGAACTTGGACTGAAATGGCAATGGGAGTGTCACTATTCATCTCAGTGACCCCCAAAACTATGGATTTTTACATGTCACCCCCTTCCCACCCACAATCCTAGGGGTGCTAGGGGTGTCTTACCCCCACAGTATTTTTTTCAAGATTATAAATCATATGTGTACCAAGTTTGGTGTAAACTGCTCCAGGCATACCAGAGTTATGCTGGAACATACATACACACATACAAAGGAACTGTACATCCATTTGTATATATATATATATATATATATACATCCATTTGTATATATATATATATATATATATATATATATATATATTTATATAAGATATATATCTTTCTAAGATATATGCACATTTACTTCCACCACTTTTTATTAGTGGTTCCCAGTGGTCATGATATAGATTTTTTCTTTTGTCACACTATGCGTCAATCCAATTAGCCACAAAAGGGTGTGGTGTGCCGTTGTGGCATTTTAACGCCAGCAATGGCACCTGATCTTGCATTTTTCCTGTACAAAATTTGCTCAGCTTACTTCTGCATTGACTCGCACGCACAAAATCATCGTGGCTAATTGAATTGAGCCCTATGATTTTAATAGTTTTACATTAATATCATTAATTGATCTGGTTTATGGCTCCTGCTTATACCCCTTTTTAGACTGCATACACCAGGTCGCACCCAGGGTTTGTTAATGCGTACATTTCAACTGGCCCCTTTCAGGCTGCACAGCAACCTGGGGATTGTGAAAGGGGCACTACTACTATGGGATTTGTGTAAGGGGCACTACTACTGTGGATATTGTGGAAGATGCATTACTACTATGGGCATTGTGTAAATGGCACTATTACTATGGGTATAGTGCAAGAGGCACTACTAATATGGGCATTGTGTAAGGGGCACAACTACTGTGAGCACTGTGTAAGGGGCACAACTGCAGTGGGCATTGTGTAAGTGGCACTACTACTATGGGTATTGTCTAAGGGGCACTACCCCTGTGGGCATTGTCTAAGGGGCACAACTGCTGTGGGCATTTTGTAAGGGACACAACTATGGGCATTGTGTAAGGGGCATAACTGCTGTTGGCATTGTGTAAGGGGCACTACTACTATGGCCATTATCTAAGGGTCACAACTGCTGTGGGCATTTTGTAAGTGGCATAACTGCTGTAGGCATTTTGTACAGGGCACAGCTATGGGTATTGTGTAAGGAGCACAACTGCTGTGGGTATTGTGTAAGGGCACTACTACTGTGGGCATTGTGTGTTTAATCGGCACTAGACACAGAATGAAGGGAGGTGATTGCTGAAAGACACAGAGTGAAGAGGACAGGCTGAGAGACACAGAGTAAAGGGTTGAAGGCTGACAGACACAGAATGAATAGTGGGAGTCTGCGAGGCAAAGAGTGAAGGGGTGACTGAGAGCCACAAAGTGAGGTGGATGGTGAGAGATGCCGGTGGGAGATGATGTCGTGGCAGGGAGACACAGGCAGGAGATGATGGTGTGGATGAAAGACAACGAAGTGAGGGGAAGAGATGGTGTGGCTGAATGACACAGACAGGAGATGATGGTGCGGCAGGAGGTGACACAAGTCTGGTTGAACCTTTGTTGCATGATGATGATCTTTTTTATATTCCTACACAAACAGGCATCTTTTGGACCATGTAATATCCTATATGAATAGTGATTGCCGACTGAAGACGCTGTCTGCCGAGGGAAGACATTTCTTCAGAGGATCCCAGGTGTGAGAAACCACCAAATACTGTAAGTAATGTGCATATGGAATGGAAAGGAGTGCTACCAGAGTGATGAGAAACAGGTGGCATGTCATGTTGACACCCCCCTTGTTTGCAGTAGCCACGCCCCTTGTGGTATGTGATTTATATTTCAGTGAGTGCCAATAGGCGGTGCTAGACACACCCAGTAGGTGGTGCTAGACACGCCCCTCCGGTGATGCACCCCCCTAATAAAATGTTCTGCGCACACATATGACTGCAGTATGCCAACATTTTGATATACTGCAGAAGGAGGGAGTTTAGTTTTCTCAAGATAGAAGAACTTAATTAGCTGAGGAAATGTTATTGTTGTGCAGAGGAAGGAACTTTGGTGGTTATTCCGAGTTGATCGCAGCTGTGCTAAATTTAGCACAGCTACGATCAGGCAAACAGACATGCGGGGAAATGCCCAGCACAGGGCTAGTCCACCCCGTATGTCAGTGCCGCCCCCACCCCCCGCAGAAATGCAAAAGCATCGTACAGCGGCAATGCTTTTGCATTTGAGGAGTAGCTCCCGGCCAGCGCCCGGATCGCAGCGGCTGCGTGTGACGTCACACAGCTGCAGCGGCCTGCCCCCCAATAGTCCGGCCATGCAAGCATTGGCAGGACTGCGCCCCCCTAAATGGCGGCTTACCGCTGCCGTCCGGCCCCATCCATGCCCAGCGACCGCCTCTGCCTGTCAATCAGGCAGAGGCGATCCCTATGGTACAATGGCCTTCGGCCGTCCAGCATGCGCCGGCGCACTGTGGCACCGGCGCATGCACAGATCCAATCGATGCGATAAACTGCATCGAGCGATTGGGTCAGAATGACCCCCTTTATTGTTATGCAAAGGAGGGAACGTAATTGTTCTGCAGTTGGAGGAACTTCAACTGATCCAACTTATTCCATTAACACACAGGAGTAGGAAAAGAGAAATTAAGAATGGAACGATTTATATCTACTGTATACACTTTTTCATCTGCTTTTTTATCTATTGCAAAAAAAAAAAAAAATAGTTTTCAGCAAATGCAAATTTGAGTTCACACGAACTTCTTCCCCCGATCCACATTGATCTCAGGTCTCTTGTTGTCCATTATGAAAATTATTGGGCTTTGCATTCACTCTGCTAACATTAGATTTTACAGTATATATCAAAAACTCCAGAGGAAGGAAATATTGGGAATCAATGCTGCATGCATCTGCTGATGTCTACAGCTGTTTCAGCTTTAAATTACACACGCTATTTGTGTTTGTAATTAATTCCCCAAAGTGCACCCACCTAAGTGGATTAAGAAGAGTAGGTAATGCATTTCCTTTGCATAAAGTTTTTATTGCAAAATATTAACTTTGCAACCAAAGTCTCATTGTAATTAACATAATAGGGACTATGAATAACAATTGCTTGTTACTTTAGATCTATTTTCCAATAGTAAAATCAAATTGCTTTTTATTGAATATTTCCTCATCAATTAGCACAGCTGATTTCTGCCTCTTGCATAAAACATCAGAATAAGCAATATTTAAATACACTGTATGAGCACAGGAGAAAAATCAATATCATTTTCTTATTCATCCATTGATGCAACTGTATTGCTGCAATAAAGAATAATAGCTTCCTCTCTGATCATTAGTCTGTGATCATTGACGTTGTAGAATAATAGAGTGTCTAAGTATTTGATAATATACAGTCAATATACTGTATACTGTGTGTAGGTGTATACTGTATGTGTGTGTCTATCTATCTATCTATCTATCTATCTATCTATCTATCTATCTATCTATACAGTATATTAGAGATGAGCGGGTCCGGTTCTCAGAGAACCGAACCCTCCCGAACTTACCGAACCGAGCAAAGATCCGATTACGGCTCCGGGTTTCACGCCTGACTTGGATCCGAAAACTAGGCAAAACATCATCTATCTGCTGTCAGATTCTTGCGAGTTTTGGATTGCATAAAGGTCCCGGTGATCGGCGTGCAACTACACTCTGGCAGTGGAGCTTCTAAAGTGCAGTTTATCCAGGGGTGCCGTGCCTGTACAGGGGTGCTCTGTCTGTACAGGGGTGCTGTGTTGTCCATCCAGGGATGTTTTGTCCTCAGGGGGCTGCTGTGTCCATCCAGTGGTGCTGTGTCCATCTAGGGGCTGCTGTGTCCCCAAGGGGCTGTTGTGTCCATCCAGTGGCTGATGTATCTATCCAGGGGCTGATGTGTCCATCCAGGGGCTGCTGTGTCAGTCCAGGGGTTCCGCTCAGTGCAAAAAAAAAGTAAAATAAATTACAAATATAACTTAAAAAGGTAAAAAAAAATTGTGTTTACCCCAGTGTAATATTCATACAAGTACTATGCTGATGCAGGGCGTATCACAGCATAATATTCATACACATATTGTGACGCTGTAGGTTGTACACCGATTTTATTAAATTATTGTGATGCCGCCTCATAGCAGCCAAGGTGCGACAAGTATTCCCGTGACTATGTGTGCGTGTGTGTGTGCATATGCACGCACACCCATTGAAGCCTATGGAGGAAACATCGGCTGCGACCAGTTGCAGCCAGGCATATTCACATTATGCAGCAATATGTATGCCCGTGTAATATTCATACAAGTATTGTGATACTGCAGGTTATACTGCAGCTTAATATTCATTAGAGATGAACGGGTTCGGTTCGTCGAGATCCGAACCCCGCCAAACTTCACGTGGTTTATACGGGTCTGAGGCAGCCTCGGTTCTTCCCGCCTAACACGCAAAATCTGAACAGTGAAAAATGTCATCATCCTGCTATCGGATTCTCGCGAGATTCGGATTCTATATAAAGTCGCGTGTCGCCGCCATTTTCACTCGTGCATTGTCGATTGAGGGGAGAGGACGTGGCTATGTTCTCTGCCTGAAAAGCTCAATATCTGTGCTCAGTGTGCTGCATTATGGTGACCACCAGTATATAGTAGTACAGTACAGTAGAGTAGGCTATTGCTGTATCTTGCAGCTCCGTGTCAGACTCAGTTCTAGTATCCAGATCAGTGCTCAATATCTGCTGCATTGTTGTGACCAGTATATAGTAGTACAGTGCTGCATTGTGGTGACCACCAGTATATAGCAGTACAGTACAGTACAGTACAGTAGGCCATTGCTGTATCTTGCAGCTCTGTGTCAGACTCAGTTCTAGTGTCCAGATCAGTGCTCAAATTCTGCTGCATTGTTGTGACCAGTATATAGTAGTACAGTGCTGCATTGTGGTGACCACCAGTATATAGTAGTACAGTACAGTACAGTACAGTAGGCCATTGCTGTATCTTGCTTCTCCATGTCAGACTCAGTTCTAGTATCCAGATCAGTGCTCAATATCTGCTGCATTGTTGTGACCAGTATATAGTAGTACAGTGCTGCATTGTGATGACCACCAGTATATAGTAGTACAGTACAGTAGTCCATTGCTGTATATTGCAGCTCCATGTCAGACTCAGTTCTAGTAACCAGATCAGTGCTCAATATCTGCTGCATTGTTGTGACCAGTATTTAGTAGTACAGTGCTGCATTGTGGTGACCACCAGTATATAGTAGTACAGTACAGTAGGCCATTGCTGTATCTTGCTGCACCGTGTCACTTCTAGTATCCTGATCAGTGCTTAATATCTGTGCTCAGTGTCAGTGCTGCATTGTGGTGACCAGTAAACTACAGTACAATAGTCCAGTGCTGTTCTCGCTGCTCAGTGTCAGTTCTCCGTAGTATCATCAGTGATCAGTATAATCAGTTCTCAGTATAATCAGTGCGCTGTTAGACGTCTGCCCATTTTCCGCCATTAGTGCATTGGGATTTAGACAGTTGATGAAGTTATTGTGTCCCCGGTACAAAATCCCATCTAGATTCCACTTCACTAGGCAGACGATAGCGAGATTTTACCTATTAATATCAGTTATTTATAATTATTAATTCCAGTGATCTTGCCAAATAATTCCAGTGATTTTGCCATTTTCTTCCAGTGATTTGGACCAATAATACCATTGATTAAAACAAATAATTCTTGTGATTTTTTCATTTTCTTCCAGTGATTTGGACCAATAATACCATTGATTAGAACAAATAATTCCTGTGATATTGAGGTGTTTGTGTCGCTTAACTTAGCCGTCCAGCGACCACAGTGCACCTCTTTTTCTCTTTTCTTTGCACCATGTGCTGTTTGGGGCCAATTTTTTTAAGTGCCACCCTGTCTGACACTGCAGTGCCACTACTAGATGGGCCAGGTGTTTGTGCCAGCCACGTGGGTCGCTTAGCTTAGCCATCCAGCGACCTCGATGCAAATTTTAGGACTAAAAATAATATTGTGAGATGTGAGGTGTTCAGAATAGACTGGAAATGAGTGGATATTATGGCTATTGAGGTTAATAATACTATAGGATCAAAATTACCCCCAAATTCTATGATTTAAGCTGTTTTTGAGGGTTTAAAAAAAAAAAAAAAAAACGAATCCAAAACACACCCGAATCCGACAAAAAATTTTAAGGGAGGTTTTGCCAAAACGCGTCCGAATCCAGAACACGGCCGTGGAAACGAATCCAATACCAAAACACAAAACCCGAAAAGTTTCCGGTGCACATCACTAATATTCATACATATATTGTGATGCTATAGGTCATACCCAAATTTCATACAGGTACAGTATTGTGACACTGTAGGTCGTACCACAGTAAAATAGTCATACTAGTATTGTGACACTGTAGGCTGAAACGCAGTGTTAAATTCAAACAAGCATTGTGCCGCTGCAGGTGGTACAGCAGTGTAATATTTAATACAATTACTGTGACGCTGCAGGCTGGTTGATACATGGTTGATGACTATTTTAGGGATCACATCCAAATAGGCATGGCAGACAGTTCAGTTCACTACTGGCAGGAAAAAAAGGCAATTTAGATGTCTTTGCACAAACTGGCTTTGCTTAACTTAAGTTGCCCAACCTCCAGTGTGTTTTCAGTGCAGCCAGGAACCTTGTCAGTGTTCGGTGTAGGAGGTTATTCAATCTTGAATGGAAATTTGGAAATGACTTGAAATTAATGTTATGGAGGTTAATAATATGGTAGGATCAAAAACAGGCAAAAATAACATTTTTGCTCTTTTTATGAGTTTATGAGTTTTGAAAAATAATTCTAGATCCAAAACCAAAACTCGCAAGGGTGGTTTTGGCAAAACCCATTACAGATCCAAAACACAAAGGAGATACAGATCCGAAGGTCATTATGGGGGTCTGTGCACATTTCTACTATATATATATATATATATATATATATATATATGGACCAAATAGCCGGCACTCACAGAGACTAATAATCAGACAATACCGCAGTTGCTGTAAGTCAACGTTTCAGGGCTATGCCCTTTTATCAAGACCAACTGTACAAACAATACATACACATATAAAAACCTTACCAAAAGCACCTCGTGTATGGACGTCCACTGCTCTCCGGGAGACCCGATGACGTCATAGGCGCACACCAGCGCCGGCGACCCAGCGTCTCCAGGGGGCGTGGCGTACGGGCAGTGTAAACCATCACCATGGTGACAAAACAACGGAGCTGGAAGTACAGAGCAGGATGAAATGATCATGGAGTATAGGCACAAAATTACTGATACCACAAAGCTAATACAGCAAAAATACATACTGTATATAGCAGAAATGAGTACTATGCATTAGGGGACAGTGAGATGACTAGTCTGTGCATCTAGGCACTGACGACTAAAGGAATAACGGAGTTCAGTGAATCACTGATACCCAACAGAATATCCCACCTTAGTATGTCACCAGATAGCTGTCAAAAAATTACATCAAGTGTAATAAATAATGACACTAGAAAGCCTATATATGGATATATACATCTAAGCCTGGATTCATCTAAGAACTATAGGGGAAAAAAATTAAGTCAAATAATAATTGATGTAATTTTTTTACAGCTGTATTAGCTTTGTGGTATCAGTAATTTTGTAATCTATTGAACAGAAACCATATTATCCAGAAGGCTCCTATTTCTGTTTACAACTTCATTAACAAGTAAGGGGTTTATTTACTAAGCCTTGGATGGAAATACAGTGGACAGAGATAAAGTACCAGCCAAACAGCTATTTACTGTCATTTTCAAACCGAGCCTGTGACATAACAGTTAGGAGCTGATTGGCTGATCGGTCCACACTCTCTCCACCCAAGGCTTAGTAAATAGACCCCCCCCAATCCCTCATTGTTAGGTTTTGAGAAGCAATGATATTTACCTCTAGTTTTAAGAATGATTTCTGTCTCTTTTTAGTGTACTTCATCCTAAACTTAAGTATACTGCAGATGTCGATATCCCACTACGATTTGAGCAGTAAAGCCATTATTATTTTTGTGGTTATCATTTCATTTTTTTTTAGGACCAAGCTGCAAATTGTTTATTAACTGTAAATACAGAAACTGTTATTTTATATTCAAATGTTATTTAAATAGTTTAAAGGTAAAATCTAATCTTACAAAATAAGCTGCAATTCTATAACATACAGTGAACAAGCTAAAATCTAAAAATACATGTAATACATACATTATATGTAAATACAGTAAATAAACATATAGTGATGACCAGCATTAGCCTGTTCCATTTACTAGAACAATCTCAGCTCCCTCTGAATGGTACTGGTCTTGTACTTCATCATTCAATTCATATTACACTACATCCCAGCTTCTTGAGCAGGAAATTAGGTAGATAAGTCTTAAAACAGAGATTTTTGACAACCAACTCTGAAAATTAAATGTTACTCTTTATTTCATGATTGTTAATTAACTTAAGCTAATTTAAAAGATTTAGAAGCTCAGGTGTTATTACATTTAGCCAAAGTGTAGTTCCATACAGTAAACTCTAAGAAACTTCTACTGTACATGTACACTTGTATTAGTAATGTTGTCATTGGTTCATAAGATGGAGACATGTAGCTTAGAGGTGACTGAACGCATTGCATACAATTGTTTCTGTGATAAAAAAAAGGGAACTATTTACTAAGCCTTGGATGGAGATAAAGTGGACGGATATACAGTACCAGCAATTAGCTCCTAACTAGTGATGAGCGGGTTCGGTTTCTCGGAAACCAAACCCCCCAGAACTTCACCCTTTTTACACGGGTCCGAGGCATACTCGGATTCTCCCGTATGGCTCGGTTAAGAATCCCGCTGTCGGATTCTCGCGAGATTCGGATTCTATATAAGCAGCCGTGCGTTGCCGCCATTTTCACTCGTGCATTGGAAATGTTAGGGAGAGGACGTGGCTGGCGTCCTCTCCGTGTATTGTTGATGCAAATATTTGTGCTTGCTTTACTTATTGCTTAATTGTGGGGACTGGGGAGCAGCTGTATATTAATATAGGAGGAGTACAGTGCAGAGTTTTGCTGATCAGTGACCACCAGTTTTATCCGTTCTCTGCATGAAAAAAATGCTCCTTATCTGTGCTCAGTGTGCTGCATATATCTGTGCTCACATTGCTTAATTGTGGGGACTGGGGAGCAGCTGTATTATATAGCAGGAGTACAGTGCAGAGTTTTGCTGACAGTGACCACCAGTATACGTTGTCTGCCTGAAAAACACTCCATATCTGTGCTCAGTGTGCTGCTTTATTGTGGGGACTGGGGACCACCAGTATAATATTATATAGGAGGAGTACAGTGCAGAGTTTTGCTGACCAGTGACCACCAGTACACGTTGTCTGCCTGAAAAACACTCCATATCTGTGCTGCATTGTAGACAGTATATAGTAGGAGTACAGTGCATAATTTTGCTGACCACCAGTATATAATATATAGGAGTACGGTACAGAAGGCCACTGCTGTACCTACCTCTGTGTCGTCAAGCATACTATTCATCTACATTCTATACCTGTGGTGCATTTTAGTTTTGCAGTTTGCTGACACAGTGACCACCAGTATATATAGCAGTACGGTACGGAAGGCCACTGCTGTACCTACCTCTGTGTCGTCAAGTATACTATCCATCTAGATTCTATACCTGTGGTGCATTTCAGTTGTGCAGTTTGCTGACACAGTGACCACCAGTATATATAGCAGTACGGTACGGAAGGCCACTGCTGTACCTACCTCTGTGTCGTCAAGTATACTATCCATCTAGATTCTATACCTGTGGTGCATTTCAGTTGTGCACAGTTTGCTGACCACCAGTATATAATATATAGCATTACGGTACAGTAGGCCACTGCTGTACCAACCTCTGTGTCGTCAAGTATACTATTCATCTACATTCTATACCTGTGGTGCATTTTAGTTTTGCAGTTTGCTGACACAGTGACCACCAGTATATATAGCAGTACGGTACGGAAGGCCACTGCTGTACCTACCTCTGTGTCGTCAAGTATACTATCCATCTAGATTCTATACCTGTTTTGCATTTCAGTTGTGCAGTTTGCTGACACAGTGACCACCAGTATATATAGCAGTACGGTACGGAAGGCCACTGCTGTACCTACCTCTGTGTCGTCAAGAATACTATCCATCTACATTCTATACATGTGGTGCATTTTAGTTTTGCAGTTTGCTGACACAGTGACCACCAGTATATATAGCAGTACGGTACGGAAGGCTACTGCTGTACCTACCTCTGTGTCGTCAAGTATACTATCCATCTACATTCTATACCTGTGGTGCATTTTAGTTTTGCAGTTTGCTTACACAGTGACCACCAGTATATATAGCAGTACGGTACGGAAGGCCACTGCTGTACCTACCTCTGTGTCGTCAAGTATACTATCCATCTACATTCTATACCTGTGGTGCATTTTAGTTTTGCAGTTTGCTGACACAGTGACCACCAGTATATATAGCAGTACGGTACGGAAGGCCACTGCTGTACCTACCTCTGTATCGTCAAGTATACTATCCATCTTCATTCTATACCTGTGGTGCATTTTAGTTTTGCAGTTTGCTGACACAGTGACCACCAGTATATATAGCAGTACGGTACGGAAGGCCACTGCTGTACCTACCTCTGTGTCGTCAAGTATACTATCCATCTACATTCTATACCTGTGGTGCATTTTAGTTTTGCAGTTTGCTGACACAGTGACCACCAGTATATATAGCAGTACGGTACGGAAGGCCACTGCTGTACCTACCTCTGTGTCGTCAAGTATACTATCCATCTACATTCTATACCTGTGGTGCATTTTAGTTTTGCAGTTTGCTGACACAGTGACCACCAGTATATATAGCAGTACGGTACGGAAGGCCACTGCTGTACCTACCTCTGTATCGTCAAGTATACTATCCATCTACATTCTATACCTGTGGTGCATTTTAGTTTTGCAGTTTGCTGACACAGTGACCACCAGTATATATAGCAGTACGGTACGGAAGGCCACTGCTGTACCTACCTCTGTGTCGTCAAGTATACTATCCATCTACATTCTATACCTGTGGTGCATTTTAGTTTTGCAGTTTGCTGACACAGTGACCACCAGTATATATAGCAGTACGGTACGGAAGGCTACTGCTGTACCTACCTCTGTGTCGTCAAGTATACTATCCATCTACATTCTATACCTGTGGTGCATTTTAGTTTTGCAGTTTGCTGACACAGTGACCACCAGTATATATAGCAGTACGGTACGGAAGGCCACTGCTGTACCTACCTCTGTGTCGTCAAGTATACTATCCATCTACATTCTATACCTGTGGTGCATTTTAGTTTTGCAGTTTGCTGACACAGTGACCACCAGTATATATAGCAGTACGGTACGGAAGGCCACTGCTGTACCTACCTCTGTATCGTCAAGTATACTATCCATCTACATTCTATACCTGTGGTGCATTTTAGTTTTGCAGTTTGCTGACACAGTGACCACCAGTATATATAGCAGTACGGTACGGAAGGCCACTGCTGTACCTACCTCTGTGTCGTCAAGTATACTATCCATCTACATTCTATACCTGTGGAGCATTTTAGTTTTGCAGTTTGCTGACACAGTGACCACCAGTATATATAGCAGTATGGTACGGAAGGCCACTGCTGTACCTACCTCTATATCGTCAAGTATACTATCCATCTACATTCTATACCTGTGGTGCATTTTAGTTTTGCAGTTTGCTGACACAGTGACCACCAGTATATATAGCAGTACGGTACGGAAGGCCACTGCTGTACCTACCTCTGTGTCGTCAAGTATACTATCCATCTACATTCTATACCTGTGGTGCATTTAAGTTTTGCAGTTTGCTGACACAGTGACCACCAGTATATATAGCATTACAGTACGGAAGGCCACTGCTGTACCTACCTCTGTGTCGTCAAGTATACTATCCATCTAGATTCTATACCTGTGGTGCATTTCAGTTGTGCAGTTTGCTGACACAGTGACCACCAGTATATATAGCAGTACGGTACGGAAGGCCACTGCTGTACCTACCTCTGTGTCGTCAAGAATACTATCCATCTACATTCTATACCTGTGGTGCATTTTAGTTTTGCAGTTTGCTGACACAGTGACCACCAGTATATATAGCAGTACGGTATGGAAGGCTACTGCTGTACCTACCTCTGTGTCGTCAAGTATACTATCCATCTACATTCTATACCTGTGGTGCATTTTAGTTTTGCAGTTTGCTGACACAGTGACCACCAGTATATATAGCAGTATGGTACGGAAGGCCACTGCTGTAGCTACCTCTGTATCGTCAAGTATACTATCCATCTACGTTCTATACCTGTGGTGCATTTACAGTGACCACCAGTATATATAGCAGTACGGTACGGAAGGCCACTGCTGTACCTACCTCTGTGTCGTCAAGTATACTATCCATCTAGATTCTATACCTGTGGTGCATTTCAGTTGTGCACAGTTTGCTGACCACCAGTATATAATATATAGCATTACGGTACAGTAGGCCACTGCTGTACCTACCTCTGTGTCGTCAAGTATACTATTCATCTACATTCTATACCTGTGGTGCATTTTAGTTTTGCAGTTTGCTGACACAGTGACCACCAGTATATATAGCAGTATGGTACGGAAGGCCACTGCTGTACCTACCTCTATATCGTCAAGTATACTATCCATCTACATTCTATACCTGTGGTGCATTTTAGTTTTGCAGTTTGCTGACACAGTGACCACCAGTATATATAGCAGTACGGTACGGAAGGCCACTGCTGTACCTACCTCTGTGTCGTCAAGTATACTATCCATCTACATTCTATACCTGTGGTGCATTTAAGTTTTGCAGTTTGCTGACACAGTGACCACCAGTATATATAGCATTACAGTACGGAAGGCCACTGCTGTACCTACCTCTGTGTCGTCAAGTATACTATCCATCTAGATTCTATACCTGTGGTGCATTTCAGTTGTGCAGTTTGCTGACACAGTGACCACCAGTATATATAGCAGTACGGTACGGAAGGCCACTGCTGTACCTACCTCTGTGTCGTCAAGAATACTATCCATCTACATTCTATACCTGTGGTGCATTTTAGTTTTGCAGTTTGCTGACACAGTGACCACCAGTATATAAAGCATTACAGTACGGAAGGCCACTGCTGTACCTACCTCTGTGTCGTCAAGTATACTATCCATCTAGATTCTATACCTGTGGTGCAATTTAGTTTTGCAGGTTGCTGACAGTGACCACCAGTATATATAGCAGTACGGTACGGAAGGCCACTGCTGTACCTACCTCTGTGTCGTCAAGTATACTATCCATCTACATTCTATACCTGTGGTGCATTTCAGTTGTGCAGTTTGCTGACACAGTGACCACCAGTATATATAGCAGTACGGTACGGAAGGCCACTGCTGTACCTACCTCTGTGTCGTCAAGTATACTATCCATCTAGATTCTATACCTGTGGTGCAATTTAGTTTTGCAGGTTGCTGACAGTGACCACCAGTATATAAAGCATTACAGTACGGAAGGCCACTGCTGTACCTACCTCTGTGTCGTCAAGTATACTATCCATCTAGATTCTATACCTGTGGTGCAATTTAGTTTTGCAGGTTGCTGACAGTGACCACCAGTATATATAGCAGTACGGTACGGAAGGCCACTGCTGTACCTACCTCTGTGTCGTCAAGTATACTATCCATCTACATTCTATACCTGTGGTGCATTTTAGTTTTGCAGTTTGCTGACACAGTGACCACCAGTATATATAGCAGTATGGTACGGAAGGCCACTGCTGTACCTACCTCTGTATCGTCAAGTATACTATCCATCTACATTCTATACCTGTGGTGCATTTTAGTTTTGCAGTTTGCTGACACAGTGACCACCAGTATATATAGCAGTACGGTACGGAAGGCTACTGCTGTACCTACCTCTGTGTCGTCAAGTATACTATCCATCTACATTCTATACCTGTGGTGCATTTTAGTTTTGCAATTTGCTGACACAGTGACCACCAGTATATATAGCAGTATGGTATGGAAGGCCACTGCTGTACCTACCTCTGTATCGTCAAGTATACTATCCATCTACATTCTATACCTGTGGTGCATTTTAGTTTTGCAGTTTGCTGACACAGTGACCACCAGTATATATAGTAGTACGGTACGGAAGGCAACTGCTGTTCCTACCTCTGTGTCGTCAAGTATACTATCCATCTACATTCTATACCTGTGGTACATTTTAGTTTTGCAGTTTGCTGACACAGTGACCACCAGTATATATAGCAGTACGTTACGGAAGGCCACTGCTGTACCTACCTCTGTGTCGTCAAGTATACTATCCATCTACATTCTATACCTGTGGTGCATTTATTTTTGCAGTTTGCTGACACAGTGACCACCAGTATATATAGCAGTACGGTACGGAAGGCCACTGCTGTACCTACCTCTGTGTCGTCAAGTATACTATCCATCTAGATTCTATACCTGTGGTGCATTTTAGTTTTGCAGTTTGCTGACAGTGACCACCAGTATATATAGCAGTAAGGTACGGAAGGCCACTGCTGTTCCTACCTCTGTGTCGTCAAGTATACTATCCATCTACAGTCTATACCTGTGGTGCATTTTAGTTTTGCAGTTTGCTGACACAGTGACCACCAGTATTTATAGCAGTACGGTACGGAAGGCCACTGCTGTACCTACCTCTGTGTCGTCAAGTATACTATCCATCTAGATTCTATACCTGTGGTGCATTTTAGTTTTGCAGTTTGCTGACAGTGACCACCAGTATATATAGCAGTACGGTACGGACGGCCACTGCTGTACCTACCTCTGTGTCGTCAAGTAACTATCCATCTAGATTCTATACCTGTGGTGCATTTTAGTTTTGCAGTTTGCTGACAGTGACCACCAGTATATATAGCAGTACGGTACGGAAGGCCACTGCTGTACCTACCTCTGTGTCGTCAAGTATACTATCCATCTAGATTCTATACCTGTGGTGCATTTTAGTTTTGCAGTTTGCTGACACAGTGACCACCAGTATATATAGCAGTACGGTACGGTAGGCCACTGCTGTACCTACCTCTGTGTCGTCAAGTATACTATCCATCTAGATTCTATACCTGTGGTGCATTTCAGTTGTGCAGTTTGCTGACACAGTGACCACCAGTATATATAGCAGTACGGTACGGAAGGCCACTGCTGTACCTACCTCTGTGTCGTCAAGTATACTATCCATCTAGATTCTATACCTGTGGTGCAATTTAGTTTTGCAGGTTGCTGACAGTGACCACCATTATATATAGCATTACTTTACGGTAGGCCACTGCTGTACCTACCTCTGTGTCGTCAAGTATACTATCCATCTACATTCTATACCTGTGGTGCATTTTAGTTTTGCAGTTTGCTGACAGTGACCACCAGTATATATAGCAGTACGGTACGGTAGGCCACTGCTGTACCTACCTCTGTGTCGTCAAGTATACTATCCATCTACATTCTATACCTGTGGTGCATTTTAGTTTTGCAGTTTGCTGACAGTGACCACCAGTATATATAGCAGTACGGTACGGTAGGCCACTGCTGTACCTACCTCTGTGTCATCAAGTATACTATCCATCTAGATTCTATACCTGTGGTGCATTTCAGTTGTGCTGTTTGCTGACACAGTGACCACCAGTATATATAGCATTACGGTACGAAGGCCACTGCTGTACCAACCTCTGTGTCGTCAAGTATACTATCCATCTAGATTCTATACCTGTGGTGCATTTCAGTTTTGCAGTTTGTTGACAGTGACCACCAGAATATATAGCAGTACGGTACGGAAGGCCACTGCTGTACCTACCTCTGTGTCGTCAAGTATACTATCCATCTACATTCTATACCTGTGGTGCATTTTAGTTTTGCAGTTTGCTGACAGTGACCACCAGTATATATAGCAGTACGGTACGGTAGGCCACTGCTGTACCTACAACTGTGTCGTCAAGTATACTATCCATCTACATTCTATACCTGTGGTGCATTTCAGTTGTGCGCAGTATATATAGCAGTAGGCCATTGCATTGATACTGGCATATGATTCCATACATTAAAAAATGGAGAACAAAAATGTGGAGGTTAAAATAGGGAAAGATCAAGATCCACTTCCACCTCGTGCTGAAGCTGCTGCCACTAGTCATGGCCGAGACGATGAAATGCCATCAACGTCGTCTGCCAAGGCCGATGCCCAATGTCATAGTAGAGAGCATGTAAAATCCAAAAAACAAAAGTTCAGTAAAATGACCCAAAAATCAAAATTGAAAGCGTCTGATGAGAAGCGTAAACTTGCCAATATGCCATTTACGACACGGAGTGGCAAGGAACGGCTGAGGCCCTGGCCTATGTTCATGGCTTGTGGTTCAGATTCATATGAGGATGGAAGCACTCATCCTCTCGCTAGAAAAATTAAAAGACTTAAGCTGGCAAAAGCACAGCAAAGAACTGTGCGTTCTTCTAAATCACAAATCCCCAAGGAGAGTCCAATTGTGTCGGTTGCGATGCCTGACCTTCCCAACACTGGATGGGAAGAGCTTGCGCCTTCCACCATTTGCACGCCCCCTGCAAGTGCTGGAAGGAGCACCCGCAGTCCAGTTCCTGATAGTCAAATTGAAGATGTCACTGTTGAAGTACACCAGGATGAGGATATGGGTGTTGCTGGCGCTGGGGAGGAAATTGACAAGGAGGATTCTGATGGTGAGGTGGTTTGTTTAAGTCAGGCACCCGGGGAGACACCTGTTGTCCATGGGACGAATATGGCCATTGACATGCCTGGTCAAAATACAAAAAAAATCAGCTCTTCGTTGTGGAATTATTTCAACACAAATGCGGACAACAGGTGTCAAGCCGTGTGTTGCCTTTGTCAAGCTGTAATAAGTAGGGGTAAGGACGTTAACCACCTCGGAACATCCTCCCTTATATGTCACCTGCAGCGCATTCATCAGAAGTCAGTGACAAGTTCAAAAACTTTGGATGACAGCGGAAGCAGTCCACTGACCACTAAATCCCTTCCTCTTGTAACCAAGCTCCTGCAAACCACACCATCAACTCCCTCAGTGTCAATTTCCTCCTTACCCAGGAAAGCCAATAGTCCTGCAGGCCATGTCACTGGCAAGTCTGACGAGTCCTCTCCTGCCTGGGATTCCTCCGATGCATCCTTGAGTGTAACGCCTACTGCTGCTGGCGCTGCTGTTGTTGCTGCTGGGAGTCGATCGTCATCCCAGAGGGGAAGTTGGAAGACCACTTGTACTACTTCCACCAAGCAATTGACTGTCCAACAGTCCTTTGCGAGGAAGATGAAATATCACAGCAGTCATCCTGCTGCAAAGCAGATAACTCAGGCCTTGGCAGCCTGGGCGGTGAGAAACGTGGTTCTGGTATCCACCGTTAATTCAGAGGCAACTAGAGACTTGATTGAGGTACTATGTCCCCGGTACCAAATACCATCTAGGTTCCATTTCTCTAGGCAGGCGATACCGAAAATGTACACAGACCTCAGAAAAAGAGTCACCAGTGTCCTAAAAAATGCAGTTGTACCCAATGTCCACTTAACCACGGACATTTGGACAAGTGGAGCAGGGCAGACTCAGGACTATATGACTGTGACAGCCCACTGGGTAGATGTATTGCCTCCCGCAGCAAGAACAGCAGCGGCGTCACCAGTAGCAGCATCTCGCAAACACCAACTCATTCCTAGGCAGGCTACGCTTTGTATAACCGCTTTCCAGAAGAGGCACACAGCTGACAACCTCTTACGGAAACTGAGGAAGATCATCGCAGAATGGCTTATCCCAATTGGACTCTCCTGGGGATTTGTGACATCGGACAACGCCAGCAATATTGTGCGTGCATTATATCTTGGCAAATTCCAGCACGTCCCATGTTTTGCACATACATTGAATTTGGTGGTGCAGAATTATTTAAAAAACGACAGGGGCGTGCAAGAGAAGCTGTCGGTGGCCTGAAGAATTGCGGGCCACTTTTTCGGCATTCAGCCACAGCGTGCCGAAGACTATAGCACCACCAAACATTCCTGAACCTGCCCTGCCATCATCTGAAGCAAGAGGTGGTAACGAGGTGGAATTCAACCCTCTATATGCTTCAGAGGATGAAGGAGCAGCAAGAGGCCATTCAAGCCTATACATCTGCCAACGATATAGGCAAAGGAGGGGGAATGCACCTGACTCAAGCGCAGTGGAGAATGATTTCAACGTTGTGCAAGGTTCTGCAACCCTTTGAACTTGCCACACGTGAAGTCAGTTCAGACACTGCCAGCCTGAGTCAGGTCATTCCCCTCATCAGGCTTTTGCAGAAGAAGCTTGAGACATTGAAGGAGGAGCTAAAATAGAGTGATTCCGCTAGGCATGTGGGACTTGTGGATGGAGCCCTTAATTTGCTTAACCAGTATTCACGGGTGGTCAATCTGTTGAAATCAGAGCACTACATTTTGGCCACCGTGCTCGATTCTAGATTTAAAACCTACGTTGTATCTCTCTTTCCGGCAGACACAAGTCTGCAGAGGTTCAAAGACCTGCTGGTGAGAAAATTGTCAAGTCAAGTGGAACGTGACCCGTCAACATCTCCTCCTTCACATTCTCCCGCAACTGGGGGTGCGAGGAAAAGGCTAAGAATTCCGAGCCCACCCGCTGGCGGTGATGCAGGGCAGTCTGGAGCGAGTGCTGACATCTGTTCCGGACTGAAGGACCTGCCAACGATTACTGACATATCGTCTACTGTCACTGCATATGATTCTGTCACCATTGAAAGAATGGTGGAGGATTATATGAGTGACCGCATCCAAGTAGGCATGTCAGACAGTCCGTACGTATACTGGCAGGAAAAAGAGGCAATTTGGAGGCCCTTGCACAAACTGGCTTTATTCTACCTAAGTTGCCCTCCCTCCAGTGTGTACTCCGAAAGAGTGTTTAGTGCAGCCGCTCACCTTGTCAGCAATCGGCGTACGAGGTTACTTCCAGCAAATGTGGAGAAGATGATGTTCATCAAAATGAATTATAATCAATTCCTCCGTGGAGACATTCACCAGCAGCAATTGCCTCCAGAAAGTACACAGGGATCTGAGATGGTGGATTCCAGTGGGGACGAATTAATAATCTGTGAGGAGGGGGATGTACACAGTGAAAGGGGTGAGGAATCGGAGGATGATGATGAGGTGGACATCTTGCCTCTGTAGAGCCAGTTTGTGCAAGGAGAGATTGATTGCTTCTTTTTTTGGTGGGGGCCCAAACCAACCAGTTATTTCAGTCACAGTCGTGTGGCAGACCCTGTCGCTGAAATGATGGGTTCGTTAAAGTGTGCATGTCCTGTTTATTCAACATAAGGGTGGGTGGGAGGGCCCAAGGACAATTCCATCTTGCACCTCTTTTTTCTTTCATTTTTCTTTGCATCATGTGCTGTGTGGAGACAATTTTTTTGAAGTGCCATCCTGCCTGACACTGCAGTGCCACTCCTAGATGGGCCAGGTGTTTGTGTCGGCCACTTGTGTCGCTTAGCTTAGCCATCCAGCGACCTCGGTGCAAATTTTAGGACTAAAAATAATATTGTGAGGTGTTCAGAATAGACTGAAAATGAGTGTAAATTATGGTTATTGAGGTTAATAATACTATGGGATCAAAATTACCCCCAAATTCTATGATTTAAGCTATTTTTTAGGGTTTTTTGTAAAAAAACACCCGAATCCGACAAAAAATTTTCACGGAGGTTTTGCCAAAACGCGTCCGAATCCAAAACACGGCTGCGGAACCGAATCCAAAACCAAAACACAAAACCCGAAAAATGTCCGGTGCACATCACTACCTAACTGTCATTTTTCAAACACAGCCTGTGGCATGGCAGTTAGGAGCTGATATCTCGTTCAATTTATCTCCATCCAAGGCTTAGTAAATAGGCCCCAAATTTTCCAAAATACTTGAATTTTCACAGAACAAAAAAATAATTACAAATAAGTAACAAATTAAAGACACGCACAAAAAACATCAATTCCCTGCAATTCCTCACTTAACTTTAAAGATAAAGTAAAATGTTTAAATAATCACATCCCATGCCAACTTGTGGCTCTGTAGCTGATGTAAAACTACACATCCCAGCATTCCCTAACAGCAAAACTGTGTCAGGACATGCTGGGGCTTGTAGTTTCACAACAGCTGGAGAACACAGTGCCATAACTAGGTGTGTGCCGATGGTGCCTTGCCCACAGCAAAAATGCACTGAAGGCGCACCATCTGGCAGCACACCTCCTCACACGGCCGAAATCTCCAGTCAGTCACTCCGGAAAGTGCCGCTTGTCTTCCGCCTCTGCAAGGGATGGGAGCGCTGCCATAGCTGCCTTCCCCATGTCCCATTGCTCCGTCCCTGGGTCCTGCGGCCGCCGTTCTTGAGTTCCGCATCCACCGTCCGTGAGTCTTGGTGCCACCGTCCCTGAGTACCACTGGCTTTAGGCCAGACGTGCCATCTGACAACAGGCATCCCTCCACTCCATCCATTCCTGAGTACTGCACCGCCTCAATAAAGGGATCTGTAGTGTTACCGTAGCGGCCAGGTCCCGGACCTGATGAGCTGCGTCTCTGCCTCCTCTGTATGCCGGAACGTGTACACCTGGTGAGTAAGAGAAACAAAACATAAACACACATACACACTCCTGCCTAATTTTTAATGCACACACACGCACACCTGCCTAATTTGTAATGCACACACGCACCCTGCCTAATTTGTAACACACAGACACACACACACACACACACACACACACCCTGCCTAATGTGTAAAAAAAGGGGTACTCTGCTCATGTAATGTGTACAAATCTAAAAAGGGGGACCCTGCTGATGTAATCTGTAAAAAAGGGGGGACTCTGCTGCCTAATGTGTAAAAAAGGAAGACTCTGCTGAAGTAATGTGTAAAAGAAAAGGGGGGGACTCTGCTGATGTAATGTGTAGAAAAAGGTGGAATCTGCTGCCTAATGTGTAAAAAGGGGGACTCTGCTTACTTAATGTGAAAAAAGGGGGACTCTGCTACCGCAATGTGTAAAAAGGGGACTCTGCTGCCGTAATGTGTAAAAGGGGACTATACCTGCCGTACTGTGTAAAGGGTCTCTGCCTAACGTAATGTGTAAAAGGGAGCTCTGTGGACACACCCCTACCCCATGAAGCCATGTCCCTATATTTTTGGCACGTGCATTGACCCTGTTTTGTATATGGGGGGCGCCGATGCTGTTTCTTGTACACAGCGCTAAAATGTCTAGTTACGGCACTGGAACCCCAAGTTGGCCAGGCCTGCTTTACATTTACATTCTTTCTAACTGTTAAAGTTTAGGAAGGATAGTTCAAATTTGTGTGCATCAGTTTAACGTCGGGGCATTCATTTGGATATCAAGACAATTGAAAGATAACTAGTGGCCCTGCCAGCATACTCTAGATAGAAGATTAGAAAAAGTATTTATGGGGTAAAGGGGTTAGGATGACCCATTGCTTGCTAATTGAGATCATGCAGCTGCATACGCGCACGTGGGGGGGGGATCCGAGTACCAAGAAACCCCCCCCACTGGCCATCTAATCCCTCTGTGCTGCTGACCGATTTATTTATTTTTTAGAAGGAGAAGCTTATTCATGATGCAGCAGCCCCCTCCTCCTTACACTGTCTGAGTGACAGTGGGAAGCTGGCTGCTGGTGACTGTAGGGGGAGCTGCTCTAAAGAAGTACATTGGCATTTGAGACAGAGCCAGGTGAAGCAGTGGCTGTTGTGTTCTGCTCTCACAGTGACTATGAAGCAGCCTTGTGTACTTTATAATAAATTGTGCTGGCCGGGTGAGGTACATGCTGTACACAATTATTGCAGCAGTTTGTGAGTGGCATGCATATAGGTGCAGGGTGGGGGGCTGTGCTTCCTGATAATGGGTTTGTGCATGTATATTGTGTGTATGTATGCTTTGTGCATGTATAGTGTGTGTGTGTGTGTGTGTGTGTGTGTGTGTGTGTGTGTGTGTGTGTATTTGAAATCAGCAGGTTTGGATCCCTGAGATCCGAACCATACCGAACCTCCCTACCCGAGTCCGGATCCAAATCAGGCTCGGGTTTTTCCACCTGACTCGGAAACCAGAATGAGGCATAATGTCATCATCCCGCTGTTCGATTCTCGTGGGGTTTGGATTCCATATAAGGAGCCACGCGTCGCCACCATTTTCACTCCGGCATTGGAGAGTGTATGTATGTCCAGTGCTGCTGTATAGGGTACTGTGTTGTGCTGCATCAGTTCAGTGGTTGTGTATTGTGCTGCATCATTCCAGTCACAGTGGTATCCTCTGCTGCCATATGTCCAGTGCTGCTGTATAATAATAACAAGTCCCTGGCCTATGTTCATGACTAGTGATTCAGCTTCACATGATGATGGAAGCCCTCATCCTCCCACTAGAAAAATTAAAAGAGTTAAGCTGGAAAAAGCACAGAAAAGAACTGTGCGTTCTGAGATGGTATCACAAATCCCCAAGGAGAGTCCAAGTGTGTCGGCGGATGTGATGCCTGACCTTCCCAACACTGGACGGGAAGAGGTGGCTCCTTCCACCATTTGCACGTCCTCTGTAAGTGCTGGTAGGAGCACCCACAGTCCAGTTTCTGATATTCAAATTTCAGATGTCACTGTTGAAGTACACCAGGATGAGGATATGGGTGTAGCTGGCGCTGAGGAGGAAGTTGACGATGGGAATTCTGATGGTTATGTGGTTTGTTTAAATGTGGCACCGGGGGAGACACCTGTTGTCCGTGGGATTAAGAAGCCCATTGTGATGCCTGGGCAAAATACCAAAAGAGCCACCTCTTCGGTGTGGAATTATTTCTCCACAAATCCGGACAACAGATGTCAAGCCGTGTGTTGCCTCTGTCAATCTGTAATAAGTAGAGGTAAGGATGTTAACCACCTAGGAACATCCTCCCTTATACGTCACCTGCAGCGCATTCATCAGAAGTCAGTGTCAAGTTTTGAAACTTTGGGTAAGAGAGTAAGCAGTTCAATGACACCTAAATCCCGTCTTCCTCTTGTACCCAAGCTCCTGCAAGCCACACCACCAACTCCTGAATGTCAACTTCCTCCTCAGCAATGAACATCAGTAGTCCTGCAGGCCATGTCCCTGGCAAGACTGACGAGTCCTCTCCTAACCGGGATTCCTCCGGAGGATCCTTGAGTGGTACGCCTACTGCTACTATTGCTGCCGCCGCTGCTGTTGTTGCTGCTGGGAGTCGATCATCATCCTAGAGGGGAAGTCGGAAGACCACTTGTACTACTTCAACTAAGCAATTGTCTGTCCAATAGTCCTTTGTGAGGAAGATGAAATATGACAGCAGTCATCCTGTTGCAAAGCAGATAACTGAGGCCTTGTTGGTGTTAGACTTGCTTCCGGTATCCGCCATTAGTGCAGTGGAATTTAGACAATTGATGGAGGTATTGTGTCCCCAGTACCAAATCCCATCTAGGTTCCACTTCACTAGACGAGCGATAACGAGTATGTACAGAGACGTCAGAAAAAGTGTCGCCAGTGTCCAAAAAATGCGGTTGTATCCATTGTCCACTTAACCATGGACATGTGGACAAGTGGAACAGGGCAGATTAAGGACTATATGACTGTGACAGCCCACTGGGTAGATGTATTGCCTCCTGCAGCAACAACAGCAGCAGCGGCACCAGTAGCAGCATCTCGCAAATCCAAACTCATTTCTAGGCAGGCTACGTTGTGTATCACCACTTTCTGTAAGAGGCACACCTCTGACAACCTCTTACGGAAACTGAGGTACATCATCATGCATTGGCTTACCCCACTTAGACTCTCCTGGGGATTTGTGATATCGGACAATGCCACCAATATTGTGCATGCATTACAACTGGGCAAATTCCAGCATGTCCCATGTTTTGCACATACAATTAATTTGGTGATGCAGAATCTTTTGAAAAATGACAGGGGTGTACAGGGGATGCTGTCAGTGGCCCAAAAAATTGCGGGCCACTTTCGGCATTCTGCCACCGCGTGCCGAAGACTGGAGCACCAGCAAACACTCCTGAACCTGCCCAGCACATCAACTGAAGCAAGAGGTGGTAACGAGGTGGAATTCAACACTCTATATGCTTCTGAGAATGGAGGCGCAGCAAAAGGCCATTAAAGCCTATACATCCACCTAATATATAGTCAAAGGAGGGGGAATGCACCTGACTCAAGCACAGTGTAGAATGATTTCTGTCTTGTGCAAGGTTCTCCAACCCTTTGAACTTGCCACACATGAAGTCAGTTCAGACACTGCCAGCTTGAGTCAGGACATTTTGCAGATGCAGCTGGAGAAATGAAAGGAGGAGCTAAGACAGAGCAATTCCGCTAAGTATGTGGGACTTGTGGATGGAGCCCTTCATTTGCTTTGCCAGGATTCAAGGGTGGTCAAGCTGTTGAAATCATAGCACTACATTTTGGCCACCGTGCTAGATCCTAGGTTTAAAGCCTACGTTGTATCTCTCTTTCAGGTAGACAAAAGTGTGCAGAGGTGCAAAGACCTGCTGGTGAGAAAATTGTCAACTCAAGCGGAAAGTGACCCACCAACAGCTCCTCCTTCAATTTCTCCCACCACTGGGGCTGTAAGGAAAATGATAAGATTTCCTAGCCCAACCGCTGGCAGTGATGTAGGGCAGTCAGGAGCAAAAACTGACATCTGGTCTGGACTGGAGGACCTGCAAATGATTACTGACATGTCTACTGTCACTGCATATGATTCTGTCACCATTGAAAGAATGGTTGAGGATTATATGAGTGACAGCATTCAAGTAGGCATGTCAGACAGTCCGTATGTATACTGGCAGGAAAAAGAGGCAATTTGGATGCCCTTGCACAAACTGACTTTATTTTGCCTAAGTTGCCCCCCCTCCAGTGTATACTCCGAAAGAGTGTTTAGTGCAACCGGTAACCTTGTCAGCGTTCGGCGTAGGAGGTTACTTCCACAAAATGTGGAGAAGATGATGTTCATCAAAATGAATTATAAATTCCTCCAGGAAGACCTTGACCAGCAATTGTCTCCGGAAAGTACAGAGGGACCAGTGATGATGGATTCCAGTGGGGATGAATTAATACTATGTGAGGGAATTAATACTCTGTGAGGAGGAGGATTTACACTCTGAAAGGGGTAAGGAATTGGAGGATAAGGATAAGGTCGACATCTTGCCTCTGTAGAGCCAGTTTGTGCAAGGAGAGATTGATTGCTTCTTTTTTGGTGGGGGCTCAAACAAACCAGTCATTTCAGCCACAGGCGTGTAGCAGACCCTGTCGCTGAAATTATTGGTCTGTTAAAGAGTGCATGTCCTGTTTATACAACATAAGGGTGGGTGGGAGGGTCCAAGGACAATTTCATCTTGCACCTCTTTTTCTTCTTTGCATCATGTGCAGTTTGGGACTATTTTTTTAAAGTGCCATCCTGTCTGACACTTCCGTATATATCCAGTGGTACTGCCATATAATTCCAGTGATACTGCTGTATATGTCCAGTGGTACTGCCATATAATTCCAGTGATATTGCAGTATAATTCCAGTGATATTGCTGTATAATTACAGTGGGAATTGTTTGTGTTGCTTGGCTTAGTCAGACAGCTACATATTTGCATGAGGTGCTGTTTGGGGCCTTTTTTTATACCTCCTACCAACAACCCAATAACTTGAGAGCGGCAGTCCTTAATAAGGAGAGGAGTATTAATGAACTGATAAAGCATTTTAGCAATTTGAGTTGGGACAGCTGAAACACATTGAAGCTTAGCGCTTTTTTTGCTTGGAGTTTGGATTGTTTTATACCTCCTGTCTGCCACTGCAGTGCCACACCTAGATGGGCCAATTGTTTGTGTTGCTTGGCTAAGTCATACAGCTACCTCATTGCACCTCTTCTACATCTTTGCATGAGGTGCTGTTTGGTGCCTAGTTTTTGAAAAGTGCCATCCTGTCTGCCACTGCAGTGCCACTCCTAGATGGGCCAATTGTTTGTGTCGCTTGGCTTAGTCATACAGCTACCTCATTGCACCTCTTCTACATCTTTGCATGAGGTGCTGCTTGGGGCCTTTTTTTATATCTTCCATCCTGTGTGCCCACTGCCACTCCTAGATGGGCCAATTGTTTGTGTCGCTTGGCTTAGTCATACAGCTACCTCATTGCACCTCTTCTACGTCTTTGCATGAGGTGCTGCTTGGGGCCTTTTTTTGTATCTGCCATCCTGTCTGCCCACTGCCACTCCTAGATGGGCCAATTGTTTGTGTCGCTTGGCTTAGTCATACAGCTACCTCATTGCACCTCTTCTACGTCTTTGCATGAGGTGCTGCTTGGGGCCTTTTTTTGTATCTGCCATCCTGTCTGCCCACTGCCACTCCTAGATGGGCCAATTGTTTGTGTCGCTTGGCTTAGTCATACAGCTGCCTCATTGCACCTCTTCTACATCTTTGCATAAGGAGCTGTTTGGGGCCTTTTTTTTATATCTGCCCTCCTGTCTGACACTGCAGTGCCACTCCTAGATGGGCCAGGTGTTTGTGTTGTCGACTTGTGTCGCTTAGCTTAGTCATCCAGCAACCTCGGTGCAACCTTTTGGCCTAAAAACAATATTGTGAGGTGTGAGTTGTTCAGAATAGACTGGAAATGATTGGAAATTAATGTTATTGAGGTTAATAATACTGTAGGAGCCAAATTACCCCCAAATTCTGATTTTAGCCGTTTTTATGTTTTTTTTTCAAAAATCATCCAGATCCAAAACCAACACCAACATATGAAAGGGTGGATTTTGCAAAACCAAGCCAAAACCAAAACACGAAAGTGTGATTAGAACCAAAACCAAACCACAAAACACGAAAAGTGCTAGCCGCACATCTCTAGTATGTATGTATGTATGTATGTATGTATGCATGCTGTGTGCGTGTACTGTATGCTGTGTGTGTATGTATGTATCTATCTATGCTGTGCGCATGTATACTATGTATGTATGTATGTATGTGTACTGTGTGCATGTATACTGTGTGTGTGTGTATGTATGTATGTATGCTGTGTGCATGTATACTGTGTGTATGTATGCACTGTCGTATCTATAATGGGTGCAGTGTGTGCGGTGGACACGGGCCCCTGGATTCAGAGGGGGCCCAGACCACACACACTGCACCCATTTCTTCTATACTTACCTTTCCGGCGTCCATCAGTGACTGTGTGTGGGCCGTCTCCTCTCCCGTAGCAGTCACCGCTGCTGCTAGCGCACTGAGCGCTAGAGACTCTGGCACAGTGCCAGAGTCTACAGCACATGAGCAGTACCCCCGAAAAAATGGCGCAGCAGTCATTTTTCAGAGTCATGCGCATGCGCTGTAGACTCTGGCACTGTGCCAGAGTCTCAGCACTGAGAGTGCTAGCAGCAGCGGTGATGGCTACAGGAGAGGAGGGGGCCCACACACTGATTCTGCACACGGGTCCCCTCTGGCTGTGTGCTTGTATACTGTGTGTGTGTGTATGTATGTATGCATGTATGTATGTATGTATGCTGTGTGCATGTATACTATGTATGTATGTATGTATGTATGTATGTATGCATGCATGCTGTCTGCATGTATACTGTGTATGTATGTATATATGTATGTATGTAAGTATGTATGTATGACGTGTACATGTATATTGTGTGTGTATGTATGTATGCATGTATACTGTGTGTGTATTTATGTGTGCTGTGTGCATGTATACTATGTGTGAGAATGTATGTATGTATGTATGTATGTATGTATGCTGTGTGCATGTATAGTGTGTGTGTATGAATGTATGTATGTATGTTGTACGGATGTATTGTGTGTATGGATGTATGGATGCTGTATTCATGTATACTGTGTGTGTGTGTATGCATGTATGTATACTGTGTGCATATATACTGTGTGTATATATACTGTGTGCATGTATACTGTGTATGTTTATATGTATGCTGTATGTATGTAATTATGCATGTATGCTGTGTTAGTATGTACGTATGTTTGTATGCTGTGTACATGAATAGTGTTTGTGTGTGTATGTATGTATGTATGTATGTATGTATGTACAGTTTGCTGTTTGTAAGTATACTACTGTACAGTATGTGTGTGCATGTATGTCTATGTACAGATTTGCTGTGTGTGTGTGTGTGTGTGTGTGTGTGTGTGTATCTATATATATATATATATATATATATATATTTATTTAAAACACAGTAGTATCTTTATCTCGCGCCAACCTAGAAGCGGCACCACGGGAGAGATCTTTGTTGGGAGACCTCAAAAGCATACAAGAATAAACACAAATTCCCAAGTGCGCTAAAGTGGAATGCAATTACAGTTCTTCCAGCGTTATTTTCGTCGGAATGTAGACTGGAGGGTATTTAAATCTGGAGACCTGTAACAGACACCCCTCACCAAATAGTCACCCAAACTATTTGGTGAGGGGTGTCTGTTACAGGTCCCCGGATTTAAATACCCTCCAGTCTACATTCCGACAAAAATAACGCTGGAAGAACTGTGTAAATACATTCCACTTTAGCGCACTTGGGAATTTGTGTTTATTCATATATATATATATACACAGTCCATGTAATCCGGCTCTCCATTGAGGGGCGTACTGCACCGGGTGCCTCCATAGTAAATCACACATACAGCCAGACGACGTGGCACTCCTGGTGACTTGTATAACAAAACTCACAGATAGGCAGTATGTTGAAAACAACGTTTCAATGCCAATTTTATTCAGGCATTGTCCAAAAAGACAATAACCTGTTCTTTAATTTGTCATCAAGATGTTTTACATCCACGGAGGAATCTGTTTTGAATAAGGGTCTCTCATTTGTTTCCACAAATTTCCATGACCCATTTGAATGGCAGGCTGGCCTACATCAAATGGGTAGAAAATTGAGATTGAGAGAATTCTTCCAAAACAACAATCAGGAAATCAATAAAGATCCAACTAATAAGATCATACGTAAATACCATAAATCTACTTTCGACCCGGCATCGACAAATCCATCTTTGAAAACATTTGGTCGTTTACTAAATGATTCGGTTAACCGATTCACAGCTACACCGGGACCTATTCATCAAAATTTGTCTAGGGCACAAAGAATAGCAGTAACAAATTTGAGCCAAGATACCTCCATTATAATTCGCCCGGCGGATAAAGGCGGCAGTGTGGTTATACAAGACAGGACGCAATATATTAATGAAATCATGAGGCAGCTTTCTTGTACAGACACATATACGATGTTAGATATGGATCCTACAGCACGTTTCCAGAAAGAAATCAGTGAAGTGCTAGAACAAGCTGTTCAGAATAAGATCTTGGAATCCAAATTAAAGGATGCTTTGCTTCAAAAAAATCCCATTATTCCGTGTCTTTATACATAGCCCAAGGTCCACAAAATTTTGGACAATCCCCCAGGGCGTCCGATAGTCTCAGCAAGGGTATCCATATATCAACCAATAGCTGAATTACTTGATACATTATTGCAATCACATGTGATTAAACGCCAGACTTATTTGAAGGACACAATATCATTTCTCAACAAAATTATGGGTTTCATTGATCTACCGGACGATACAGTGTTTTGTACCATGGACGTATCTTCGCTGTACACTTCCATCCCACATAGGGAAGGTTTGGTGGCCATGGAGTTTTTCATTGATAATAAAGGATGATGACTTTGGTTTTGATAAGCCATTGTTTTTGTGACTGTTAAGTTTGACACTTACTAGAAATTATTTTTTATTCAATGGGAGCTTTTATCTCCAACTAGCCGGTTGTGCCATGGGCAGTAATGTGGCACCGGCCTATGCAAAAGTTTTTATGTTTGATCAGGAGAAAAAGTTGTTTTTTTACAATCCCGTGTACAGTTGCAATATACGATGGTTTATCAGGTATATAGATGATTTGTTCGTTTTATGGAGTGAGGGCATAGAGGCGATCCAATTAATGATGAACACTATCAACCAACTACCATGACCTATTAAATTCACGTACATCTGCAGCACTAGCCAGATTGATTATTTAGATGTGACTGTTCACTTGAAAGGAGGCAAATTGGCATCTACGTTTTTTTATAAAAGCACTGACCGTAACACGCTGCATGATGCGAGCAGCCATCATCCAATTTCACTTAAAAAAGGTCTCCCGTACTCACAAATGCCCCGGGTAGCTCGGATTACAAGTGATGTTACAGCTTTGGATGATGCATTACACTTAGTTGTGGATAAATGCAAGACTATGGGCTATAATATCAAAGAGTTGGAAGCAACTGAGCAGAAAGTCAAGGCACAAGATCGTATAACTTTGTTCCAACAGTACTCTAAGAATGAAAGAGCCCAGAATAAGTTTATCTGCTCCACAAGATACTCCACAGCTAGTCCCATTATACCTCGGGCCACTAAGGCCGTATGGACTACTGTTAAATCTGATAAATCATTGCCTGTTATTCACAGCATGCAAGTCATGACAAGCTACAAACGGGGTTGCAATTTGCAGGACCAGTTAGTGAAGACCGATATTACGGATTATACACCAAAATTATGTCTATTCGGATAAGTGAAAAAATCAGGATGCTATAAATGCCCCTCCTGTACTACTTGTTCATCTTTAATTTCAGGATCATCTTTTGAACATCCAGTGACTAAAAGAAAATATGACATTCGTCATGTTCTTACATTAACTATTTGCCCCTGCAATCTTCTATAACATCAATCAAGCGTTATGTGGGAAAATTAATGATCAACCAGTATCCAGACATTTTTGTTTAAAATCACATACAGTATATGATTTAAAATATCAGATAATAGATCATGTCCCTCCTCTACCTCGGGAAGGTGATAGAGTACTGGCCCTGCATCGATTAGAATCCAGGTGGATTCTGAGGTTACAATCATTGCAGCCCCAGGGCTTAAATGAGAAGATAAATTGGAATGCTCTCCAATTATATTAAGCTCATAGTTGTATTTTTAGCTGCCCTTTTTCTGCACATAGTGCGTTTGATTCTAGATTACATATATTTTGTTACATTTGTAAAGTATGATCACTAGTTAGATGATTACATCAGTCATATATATCCATATGTTTTTATCTCCATGATGCAGATGGCCCCCCTTTGGTGTAGCCATCGGGAGCAGCTGCGATTTGTACCATACTGTATATTTGTATATGATATATGTTTTGTGTTGTTTGTTCATATATTTCACGGTATGATGTTTTTGTATGTTTTTGTACAGCTTCCCCCTGCCAGGCTGCTGGGCTTGTGGCTGGACGGGAGTTTGGTGTTTGGCTAGGTTGTTGTGGATACCGCAGCAGCCTGATGACGTCTCTTGCCATGCACCTCCAGGAATCCGGAAGCACCACGCCGAGCCGCGGCTCAGAACGCTGGTATGGGGAGGCTATTTAGGTAAGTTAATTGTTATGTGTCTTGTCTATGTCTGTCTTCTCAAGCACAGGTAGACCTGAGGATGGGTCCTTTGTGACCCGAAATGCTGCAAAGTTACTTGTGCTGATTGAGCTGCATGATACACAACATTCATGGCCATTGATTGTTGGTGATGTATATTATCATGCTATAAACCTGCTATCACATTAAAACCTGTTGTTATTGAAGACCTGGAGTGCCATGTCCATTTGGAATTTATCATTGTTCTGAACCTGCTACGTGTATATATATATATATATATATATATATATATACATACACACACACACACACACACACACACACAGCTTGTGCAGTGTGCTGGCTACTCAATTACAAAATGACTATAGTGTGTGTGTGTGTGTGTGTGTGTGTGTGTGTGTGTGTGTGTGTGTGTGTGTGTATATATATGCACACACACATACACACTTGTAGATGCATACATATACAGAACCCCCTCCCATGAAAATCCTGTGTTTTCCACTTCACTGGGGACATAGCAATGTCCAACATGAAGCTGATTAGAGACATGAAAATGTTGGGTATGCACTAATTTGTACTGTCGATAGATGCCTTTCATTACTGTGCCTTATTATTAAGTGCAGAAGTAGAGTATCAATTAATATAAAGAGTTGGGCAAGAGAGGGCACTCTTTGAAAAGCATAGAGCCAGGGATTAAAGTGGTCCTGCAGAGGTGGTGGAACTCATCAATCATTCATCTACCCCCCCCCCTCCCAACACACACACACACACACACACACACACACACACACACACACACCACCTCCCCCCTCCCTCATATTAAGCGGAGCCAGGGTCAGTGCTAGTGTTTTTGGCACCCCTCTGCAAACTATAAATTAGTGTCCTACATCCCATACTTTTTAAAGGGACATTGATCTCACAATGAAGCAGCATGGTACACCCATTTCAAATGACAGCACACAGTACCACAATCTTATTCACATTAAACCACATGTAGTACCCGATTGATATTATACCACATAGAAATGTCCTTTATTATGGTTACGTCATTCAGTAGTGCCTATTATTCACTTTGCACTACATAATGATACCCTTTATATACATAATGTCACACAGTAGTGCCCCTTATATACAATGTCCACAGTAGTGACCTTTATACACAATTCCTCCAGTAGTAGTTCACCTTACACATAATGCCCACAGTTATAGTGTCCCTTAAACATAATGACCATAGTAGTTCCGCTTACATACATAATGCCCACAGATGTGCCACTTTTACACAAAATGCCCACAGTAGTAGTGCCACTTATATACAGAATGCCCAAAATAGTAGTGTCTCTTACACATAATGCCAACAATAGTAGTGCCCCTTACACACAGTGGCCACAGTAATGCCACTTATACACATAATGCCCACACTAGTGCCCCTTATACACATCTCTGCCTCTGCCACTCCAGCAGCTCCAAGCCATGTATCCATCCAGCAGCTCCATGCCATGTATCCCTCCAGCAGCTTCCGCATCTCTCTTGCTCAAGATGCACAGAACCTGCTCCTTTTCATGGCTCTTCTTAACTTTAGCAGTGGTGACAGCATGACATCACATACACTGTGCTGGAAAAGGAAGCCAGTGGGACCTGAGGAAGGGATGAATGCTGTCCAACAGACACAATGTGTGTGAGTTCCAAGAGGGGTGAGCCATAGATGGAGGAGGACCATGGAGCCACCAGGACCTGAGGAAAGGGGATGTGGCTGCAGTTTATCATTAACACTAGTGCCGCCTGCATCATCGATTGGTGTAGGTGATTGGGCAGGTTTTTCTGTTGGAATTACTGTGCAAGGCAATGGAGGAGGTGGAACTACGTACAGTAGTTCCCCTGCCATTACAGGTGGTGGAACTCAGTTCCACCTCGTTCCCACCAACTTTAACCCCTGCATAGAGCAGACATGATCCAAACTGGAGTAACTGCTATTCTACACTGGATCAGGGCATGTTTGCTTGTTGCTTGGTTGTTTTTTTAATGTAAATTTCTATTGAGATCACAAGCAAAAATATTCCTCTTTAATATTGAGAATTTACTCTGTAAATTCTGTAAAAAAAACTGTATAATATGGGGGCACTGTATAAATAATAAATATCAATAAAAATATTAATAATAGTGATATTAATAATATTTTCATATGATTGGAACTTGATGCTACAGTAACTGTGGCACAATATTCATTCAGTAATTATTGCAGATAGACTCCAACTTACATGTTTTTTCTCCTCCTTTTAGAAATAAAATGACTTCAATTAGAACGTAGATCAGGCATCATTAAAAAGTTCTATCTGTGGCGACTATTGTACTGTATAGTGTTTGGAAATGCTGATGATTTGTGAGATCTGCCTTGAAATGTTCTGTATGGTATTATCTTTAACACAATCCTTTCATAGAGTCCAGCATATTAAAATGATGAAATATATGGAAATGAGCACTGTGGGGCTTGTCAGTTTGTGTATTCTTTGAATTCACTGAAGTAGAGAATTTCCTTTGTTCAGAACCAGCTAATTGTTGTCTATATATCTATTTATCTCCTCAAAGCATCTAAGTAACCCAAATATTTCCAGAGCTAATCACATCTTTTTTCAGCAGTTCAGAGCCAGCAAATTAATTTTTGTTTTAGTATCATTAAGGGATCTGGAGCTAACAACATACAGTAATTCTTTTCTTTTATTTTCTCTACAATAGAGTTAACCTGCTTTTGAAAAACCTAGTCTAACCTCATACTGTTTAATTCCACCTGCCGATTTAAATACACCCCAAGTCTTCTTATTACTAGGAATAAGCGGGTTCGTATCTCAGAGATCTGAACCCCCCCTCCGAACTTCACATTACGAGCGAGGAACCAAGTCCGGCTCGGGATTCCCGCCAAACTCGAAAACCATGACGAGGCAAACATCATCTTCCCGCTGTCGGATTCTCGCGGGTTTTGGATTCCATATAAACAGCCGCGCATCGCCGCCACTTTCAATCAGGACTTGGAGAGTGAAGGGGGCAGACCTCTGTCTCTCTATGTGGGTGGGTGCATCAGGTGGGGTCAGTGTGTGCTCTCTAGGGGTGCAACTCCTATCCCTGTGGTGTCCCTGTGATGTTAGGGGTACTGTCCTGGCTGTGACTGATGTTTCATGTGCTGTTAGGGGTGCTGCAGCTGTACATGGGTGTTGCTGTCCTGGCTGTCACTGTATGCTGTGAAAATACAGGGTGCTAACCCTGGCTTGTTTATTGTAAAAATTCAGGGGTGCTGTGAAAATAAATGTACACTGGCCCTGCATTTTATGCTGTAAAAATTCAAGGGTGCCATGAAAATAAATGTACAATGGCCCTGTCTTGTATGCTGTAAAAATTCAGGGGTGCTGTGATAATACATGGGTGCTACTTCTGTCCTTTATGCTGTAAACAATTACAGGGGTGTTGTAAAGGTACACTGGCCCTGTCTTGTATGTTGTAAAAATACAGGGGTGCTGTGAAAATACATGGGTTCTACTTCTGTCCTTTATGCTGTAAACAATTACAGGGGTGTTGTAAAGGTACACTGGCCCTGTCCTGTATGCTGTAAAATATATAGGGGTGTTGTTGTTGTTAAAATACAGGTGTGCTGGTCCTGTACTATATGCTGTCAAAATACAGGGTTGTTGCAGTGAAAAAAATTCACTGGCCCTTTCTTGTATGCTTTATAAATTCAGGGGTGCTGTTGTTAAAATAAAAGTACACTGGTCTTGTATGTTGTAAAAATACAGGGGTGCTGTTGTTAAAATTAAAGTACACTGGTCCTGTATGCTGTAAAAATAAAGGGGTGCTGTTGTTAAAACAAAAGTACACTGGTCATGTATGTTGTAAAAATACAGGGGTGCTGTTGTTAAAATAAAAGTACACTGGCCCTGTATGCTGTAAAAATATAGGGGTGCTGTTAAAATAAAAGTACACAGGTCCTGTATGCTGCAAAAATACAGGGGTGCTGTTGTTAATATAAAAGTACACTGGTCCTGTAAGCTGTAAAAATATAGGGGTGCTGTTAAAATAAAAGTACACAGGTCCTATATGCTGTAAAAATACAGGGGTGCTGTTGTTAATATAAAAGTACACTGGTCCTGTAAGCTGTAAAAATAAAGGGGTGCTGTTGTTAAAAAAGTACACTGGTCCTGTATGCTGTAAAAATACAGGGGTGCTGGTGTTAAAATAAAAGTTCACTGGTCCTGCATGCTGTAAAAATACAGGGATGCAGTGAAAATAAATGTACACTAGCCCTGTCCTGTATGCTGTAAAAATACAGGGGTCCTGTGAATATTACAGGGGTACTGTGAATATAAAAGGGTGCTGGCCCTGTCTTGTATGTTGTAAAATTTCAGGTGTGTTGGTAAAATACGTGGGTGCTGAAAGTGTTCTGTATGCTGTAAAAATATAAAAAATCCCCAAGGAGAGTTCAAGTGTGTCCGCAGTTGCCATGTCTAGGCCTGACTTTCACAACACTGTATGGGTAGAGGAGGCTCCTACCACCATGTGCATGACCTCTGCAAGTGCTGGGAGGAGCACAGCCAGTCCAGTTGCTGATATTGAGATTAAGGATGTCACTGTAGAAGTACACCAGGATGAGGAGGATATTGGTGTTGCTGGTGCTGAGGAGGAAGTTGATGATGAGGATTCTGATGGTGATGTGGTTTGTTTTAATAAGGCACCAGTGGAGACAGTTGTTGGCCATGGGATGAAAATGTCATGTTTGGGCAAAATACCAAAAAAGCCACCTCTTCGGTGTGGAATTATTTCTCCACAAACCTGGACAACAGGTGTCAAGCCATCTGTTGCCTTTGTCAGTCCATTATAAGTAGGGATAAGGATGTTAACTACCTAGGAACATCCTCCCTTATACGTCACCTGCAGCGCATTCATCATAAGTCATTGTCAAGTTTAGAAACTTTGGGTAATAATGTAAGACGTCCACTGACACCTAAATGATGTGGTTTGTTTGAATATTATTTCTCTATGAGGATGAGGATGTAAACACTGAAAGTGTGGGGAATCTGAGGATGAGGATGACATCTTGCCTCTGTAGATCCAGTTTGTGCAAGGAGAGATTGATTGCTTCATTTTTGGTGGGGGGCCCAAACAAACAAATCATTTCATCCACAGTCATGTGGCAGACCCTGTCACTGAAATGATTGGTTGTTAAAGTGTGCATGTCCTGTTTATACAACATAAATGTGGGTGGGAGGGCCCAAGTACAATTCCATCTTGCACATCTTTTCTTTGTCACATCATTCCAGGGGTTCTGCCCTATATGGGATGCTGCCCCTTGCCCTATCAGTCCAGTGGTGTTGCCCCACAGCCATTTAAGTCCAGTGCTTTTGCCTGTCTGCTGTGCTGTGCAATTCTCCAGGGATGCTGCCTATGCTGTATAAGTCCAGGGGTGCTGCCGTATAATTCTAAGGGTGCTGCTGTACTTGATCCTAGGTTTAAATTAAAGCCTAGAGCAGAATATGAAACAAGCTTTAACATCACAAACAGATTTGTGAAAACATAGACACAAAAGTGGAAATGGATATTGCAATTTTGATGAAGTGTTTTCCAATGAGACCACATTTGTGACCAAAGCCAGTCAGACTCAGAAAAGATAGAATCATAATACAGCACAACTGTCGAAGAGGTAAAATTAAATAACTTCAATTAGTCAACCTTAATTTTGATTTATTATTGATGTTCCACATTTTGGTAATATTTATTGACAAGATGTGCATTTGTTGTACAGGGTTCTTTTCCTGAGGGCTACATAGGGTTATCACAAGACCTCGCTGTGTTAGAAGGACCGAGTTTTAGTGATTTTGCATTACATCAGCTTTCTATTGCACTGCAGCACTAGATGGGCCAGCAGCTCTTGTGAGGCACAAACAGTTACTGAATAAGGTCCAGTAGGGAGTCTCATGATTGCTTACACCCAGGAAGATGTCTGGCTTGCCAGGCTGAGGCATGCTGTGGGCACAGAGAATAGCATTGCTTCCTCCCACAGTCCTACTTATAGTATGAAATGATTTTCGACTGTAGAGTGGTAAGCTCCACTAGGGCAGGGGCTCAATAACAAAAAATTCGCTGCACAGTCCTGCTTAGTACTGTACTGAACCCACCCGAACTGAACTTGCCCCATCTGGGGCTGTTGTGCAGGCTCAGGAGGGGCTGATAAAACATCTAAGGGGTTGATTTTAAAAAAAAAATTAAATATGAATAAAATAAACAAAACACACAAGTATGCTCACATGCATGTAACTGGGAAACACTGGTATGCTCACATGCATGTAACTGGGAGCTGTGAAAAACTAAAATAAGGCTTCTGCCACAAAATATGTAAATAAAAATGCAATAAAAAAAGGAAAAAAAGAAACCCACGAGATTTTCACAAAATAAGTCTCCAGACTCTGTGGAGGGGAAAATATCCAATCTTGATCAAGTTTATTTGCATCCCAGCATTAAATCCAAGATGATCTTAATCCCTGAAAATGGAGAAGGGGATACAAGTTCAGAGCCTTTGGCCCCTAGTTTTTCAGTTTGTTCAGTAATATGGTAATTATATATTTGCTTGGTTTAAGACCTTTCTGTTCCACACCAATATAGGAGTGGAGGTGAAAGCCTGTGTGTTGTTCTTGATTGCATGTGCCTCTCTAATTTTTAATCATCTTCTTGAGACTGTCCTCTTCCTCTTACCTCTTCTCATAATGTGAAAAGTCATCAAAGAAGGAGGTGGTATGTTTGTAGCTAGCTATGATTTGGAGAACTTGGCGAGCTTCTTCCAGGGGGAACACCTGATGCTGAAACGATGAGTTTATTAAACTGTGCATGTTCTGTTTAAACAACATAAGGGTGGGTGAGAGGTCCTAAGGACAATTCAATCTTGCGCTCTTTGGGGCCTATTTTTTAAAACTGCCATCCTGTCTGCCACTGCAATGCCACTCCTAGATGGGCAAAGTGTTTGTGCCGCCCACTTGTGTCGCTTAGCTTAGTCATCCAGCTACCTCGGTGCAACCTTTTTGCCTAAACACAATATTGTGAGATGTTCAGAATAGACTGGAAATTAGTGGAAATTAATGTTATTGGGGTTAATAATACTGTAGGATCAAAATTATCCCCAAATTCTGTGATTTTAGCTGTTTTTATAGGTTTTTCCCCAAAAAAAATCCAGATCCAAAACCAAAACCCGAAAAGGTGGTTTTGGCAAAACCAATCCAGATCCAAAACATGAACGGAGATCCAAAACCAAAACACAAAACCCGAAAAAGTGTCAACCGCACATCCCTACTTACTACACCATACATCAATTTGGGAGGTCATGCCAAACAATTCCTAATTTTGATATCCTAAAAGAGGTATGGCTTGTTGGAAAGGCTCATGGTATCCCATGAAACTGGTGTGATTTGAGTATAGTTTAGAGTATGTGGATTAGGTCAATTTGAGTTGTTGCTTATTATTTGTTAGAATTTTCTCTGATGGCTTTTGACAGATACACCTCCTTGGCACTGTTGGGATCCATAGTAATACATGGACCCCATAATATAGGGTGCTTTTTTAGCTAGTAGACTGTAGGGATGGGCCCGATGTTGGTCCCATCATCACTTCATGGCACCTAAACAATCATCCCAACACAATAATTGATGATGCTGGGACTGTCAACATCAGTTTACTGAAGTGTCATCATGACAGGAGCACAAAGCCATAACTGGGCAAACTGGGTCCTAGTTTGTCATAATTTTATCATGAAATCTATAGTGGAGAAGGGGGTTTCCAAAAGTATATATATACTATTGTTCACCTTGACAAAGGGGCGCTTGGACCCCGAAACGTCGGATCATGTTTTGTGTGTAATACACTTGATTTCTTAACAGACTTGGAGTGCCGCCTGCTTTGTTGCCTATTATCCAATTTTATTTGAGATGGCACCCAAGCACTAAGTCCGGGAGGGGGAGTGCCGGTCCTTACAGTTTTTCTATATATATATATATATATATATATATATATACAACTCCAATGGTGGACAATAAGGCACTCAAGAGGCTTGGTACTCAAGGCATACCAATACAAAGGTATGCCTTGAGGAAGGGGCTCTGCCCCGAAACGTCGCTTTGTGTCAATACATTTAATTGTTTATACCAAGCCTCTTGAGTGCCTTATTGTCCACCATTGGAGTTGTGTATGTTTTCTGGATTATGGCACCGGGGCACGCTGTCCAGTGAAGCTGAGTGCCGGCTGAGTTGTACTACTATATATATATATATATATATATATATATAAATAGGATATAGTCACGCATTGTAACAATAAAGTCTTGAGATAGAAATCAGTCCAAATGTATTTATGCCGCAGTCCTCCTTTTATATATATATATATATATATATATATATACATTATACTGTATATAGTCTCATTCTGAATCTGTGACAACCTTGAGAAAGCAACAGCTCCCACACTCCTCAGGACATTCTCTGTATGCAGAGAGCTTTGCCGACAAGAGCTCCCAGCAGCGGTAGCTGCGATTGCCGTCCCAATTTTTTGTTGAGATGGAGATACAGCTGTCTTTGTCTCTTAAAAAAGGAATTTGGCCCACCAGAGGGAGTTTCTGATTGCTCAGAACCCTCCTACCTGCACTACTGTTATGTGGAAACAAAAGAGGTTGGAGTTACTTCTGAATGTTTATAAACCAAAGGTGAAAATAGCCTTAAGACCAAGACCAAAAATTTAAGTCCATCACATATTTAGAAATTAAAATCTACAAATTTGAAATCCATTACTTTACAAGCATCACAATATTAATTAACTCATAGAACAAAAAACAAAACAAACAGGTACTATTCTCAGAACAAAAATAAGAGGCAAAACTAAAATTACTGCACTGACAAATATAGACTACTGTATTTTACATTCTCTTTTAGACATAGACCATTACGTTATGTGATGTACACAGATTCCGTGTCATGTGTAAATATGGCATACGCTGATTAACTTATTTTGGTGTGAAATACATTTTCTTAGACTTAAAAATTCAAGATGTTTGTACACGCTTTTCATTTCACATAAAATCAAAAGAAAAAGAAGAAAAAATGCTGTCTCTTGGAGAACATTACTTATGTCAAAATCAGTAATTGATTATACCTCTTTGAAAGTGGTAACGTAAATAATTAAGAAGTGTCAGTAATTCACTTTCCTATGCAAAGCAAAGTTCTGGTAATTACAAACTAGACATAGCCAGAGGAAAAGTCTATAGAAATGCATTGGTTTTACACTTTTCACTAGAAAGTCATATACACATGTTTAATGAAATACTGTATGACCCTTTTATTAAAAGATTTACAAGTTACAACTCAGTATCTCATGACCATTCCCAAGATTCTGAGCACAGAATCATGGTCTACTGTATGGAAGACAGCTCACAGGGAACCTTGGGTCTAATTCAGACTGGATTGCTGCAGTGGCAGCGATCGCAGTCTGAAGCCTTTTGGTGAGTGTGCATGCACTCCCCAAAGGCAGAGGCAGAAGCGGTCATGGGAAGGGGCATGCCAACGGCATTAGAACATCATTGCTGTGGCACGGTCCGGACAACAAGCCCCAACGTTGCGGGGGCGGGACCCGGGAAGCAACAGGTAGCCACCTGTTAGTGCTGCTAGACTGTGCAGGTAGGAAGCTACTCAGTAGGTGCAAAAGCATTGCTGCCATGCAATGCTTTTGCACCCATGCGGGGGGGGGGGGTCAGGGCCTGACATGTGGGGCAGCCTAGCCCTGTGCTGGGCGTCCTCCCGCATGTCACAGTAACAGATCATAGATGTGCTAAATTTTAGCACATCCATAATAGATCTAAATTACCCCCCTTGTTATTGACCTTTTAATGAATCATTCTGCTTTAATTTCAGACATAGGGGAGAATCTGCTAAAGTTTATTTTAGCATTTTTTTAAATTAATCACATTCTCTAGAAATCACAAAAAACAGGGAATATTGTATGTTCTCAATTAATCTTTTATAAGACTATTTTCTTTCAAAAGAATTTGGTATATAGTAGTGATTTTCATAATTATGACCAGCAAATGATTCTTATTTTCATTTAATAAGTAAAGTCTTTTCAATGATATTTCCATGGTTTGCTCTTCTTGTTAAAATGTCCAATAATAAATGTACTGTTTAAAGTAGAGATGAGCAGGTTCAGATCACCGCGATCTGAACCCCTTCGCACTTCAGGATCCGAGCCCGGATCTGAGTCAAACTTGAGTATTCCTACCAGACTCGGATCCCAGAATGAGGCAAAACATCACCATTCTGCTGTTGGATTCTCGTGGGTTTTGGATACCATAGAAGTAGCCAAGCATCACCTGCCATTTTCACTTTGGACTTGGATAGTGAAGGAGACAGAAGTCTGTCTCTCTGTGGGAAGTTGTGTCAGGTGTTAGGGGTGCTGTCCTGTCACTGTGCTGTACAGGGTCACTGTCTTGTATACTGTAAAAAATACAGGGGTGTTGTAAAGGTACACTGGCCGTGTCTTGAATGCTGTAAAATTACAGGGGTGTTGTTAAAATATAGGGGGGCTGATCCTGTCCTGTATGCTGTAAAAAGATAGGGGTGCTGTGAAAATACAGGGGTACTGGTTCTGTATTGTATGCTGTAAAAAAAATACAGGGGTGTTGTAAAGGTACACTGGCCCTGTCTTGTATGCTATACAATTACAGGGGTGCTGTGAAAATAAAGGTACACTGTCCCTGAATTGTATGCTGTAAGAAATACAGGGGAGCTGTGATAGTAAAGGTACACCGGCCCTGTCTTGTATGCTGTAAAAATACATGGGTGCTGCAAAAATAATGTGCACTGGCCTTGTCCTGTATGTTGTAAAAATAAAGGGGTGCTGTGAAAATAAAGGTACACTAGCTCTCTCTTGTAAGCTGTAAAAATACAAGGATGCTGTGAAAATACAGGGGTGCTGGTTCTATCATGTTTGCTGTAAAAAATACAGGGGTGTTGTAAAGGTACACTTGCCCTGTCTCATATGCTTTATAAATACAGGGGTGCCGTGAAAATAAAGGTACATGGGCCCTGTCATGTATGCTGTAAAAATATAGGGGTGTTGTTATTAAAATAAAGGTACACTGACCCTGTCTTGTATGCTGTAAAATACAGGGGTGTTGTTGTTAAAATAAAGGTGCACAGGCCCTGTCTTGTATGCTTAAAAATAGAGGGGCATTGTTGTTAAAATACAGGGGTGCTGGTCCTGTCCTGTATGCTATAAAATTACAGGAATTCTGTGAAAATAAAGATACACTGGCCCTGTCTTGTATGCTGTAGAAATACAGCGATGTTGTTGTTAAAATAAAGGTACACTGGACCTGTCCTGTATGCTTTAAAAATACAGGGATGTTGTTGTTAAAATAAAGATACACTGGCCTTGTCCTGAATGCTGTAAAAATACAGGGGTGGTGAGAAAATACAGGGGTGCTGGTTCTGTCCTGTATGCTGTAAAAAATACAGGGGTGTTGTAAAGGTACACTGGCCCTGTCTTGTATGCTGTAAAAATACAGTGGTGCTATGAAAATAAAGGTACACTGGCCCTGTTTTTGCATGCTGTAAAAATACAGGGGTGCTGTGAAAATACACGGGTGCTGTTTCTGTCATGTATGCTCTAAAAATACAGGGGTGTTGTAAAGGTTCACTGGCCCTGTCTTATATGCTTTATAAATACAGGGATGCTGTAGAAAAAAAGGTACACTGGCTCTGTCTTGTATGCTGTAAAAATGTAGGGGTGCTATGAAAATAGAGGTACACTGGCCCTGTCTTGTATGCTATAAAATTACTGGGGTGCTGTGAAAATAAAGGTACATGGGCCCCGTCTTATATGCTGTAAAAATACAGGGGTGTTGATGTTAAAATAAAGGTGCATGGGCTCTGTCCTGTATGCTGTTAAAATATAGGGGCATTGTTAAAATACATGGGTGCTGGTACTGTATGCTGTCAAAATACAGGGATGTTGTTGTTAAAATAAAGGTACACAAGCCCTGTCCTTAGTGTTGTTGAAAGAGGGGGGAGTGGGTACAAATTACCCAAGCCAGGTCTGATGGAGGAGCCCAGTGGGGGGCCCTTGCCCCCTCACACTTATATGGCAGCAGCACTGCAGCTTTTATCCTTATCCCAGCACAAGCTGCTGTGTGGCCATGGAGGCACTTAAAATACCATTTTTTCCAGTATTTTTTTTACTAAGGGTGCATGACCATGTCTGCTGTGATTAGGCCACGCACTCTGAAAAGTACCTGGGCCCGGCCAGGCGCTCTACTGCACTGCCTGTCCTGTATGCTGCAAAATATATGGGTATTGTTGTTAAAATAAAGGTACACGGGCCCTGTCCTGTATTCTGTAAGAATACAGGGATGTTGTTAAAATACAGGGGTGTTTGTTCTGTCCTGTATGCTCAAAAAATACAGGGGTGTTGTTTTTAAAATTAAGGTACACTGGACCTGTCCTTTATGCTGTAAAAATATAGGGATCTTGTTGTTAAAATAAAGGTACACTGGCCCTGTCTTGTATGCTGTAAAAATTCAGGGGTGCTGTGATAATACATGGGTGCTACTATCTGTCCTTTATGCTGTAAACAATTACAGGGGTGTTGTAAAGGTACACTGGCCCTGTCTTGTATGTTGTAAAAATACAGGGGTGCTGTGAAAATACAGGGGTACTACTTCTGTCCTTTATGCTGTAAACAATTACAGGGGTGTTGTAAAGGTACACTGGCCCTGTCCTGTATGCTGTAAAAATATAGGGGTGTTGTTGTTAAAATACAGGTGTGCTGGTCCTGTACTATATGCTGTCAAAATACAGGGTTGTTGTTGTTGTTGTTACAATAATGGTACACTAGCCCTGTCCTTTATGCTTTAAAACACAGTTTTTTTGTAGTTAAAATACAGGGGTGCTGGTCCTGACCTGTATGCTGTAAAATACAGGGGTGATGTTAAAACACAGGGGTGCTGGTCCTGTCCTGTATACTGTAAAAATAAAAGGGTGTTGTTGTTAAAATGAAGGTACACTGGCCCTGTGTTGTATGCTGTAAAAATACAGGGGTGTTGTTAAAATATAGGGGTGCTGGTTCTGTATGGTATGAAAATACAGGGGTGCTGATTCTGTCCTGTATGTTGTAAAAAAAATACTGGAGTGTTGTAAAGGTACACTGGCCCTGTGTTGTATGCTGTAAAATACATGGGTGCTGTGAAAATACAGGGGTGCTGGTTCTGTCCTTTATGATGTAAAAAATACATGGGTGTTGTAAAGGTACACTGGCCCTGTCTTGTATGCTGTAAAAATACAGGGGTGCTGTGAAAATACAGGGGGGCTGGTTCTGTCATATATGCTGTAAAAAATACAGGGGTGTTGTAAAGCGACACTAGCCGTGTCTAATATGCTTTATAAATACAGGGGTGCTGTGAAAATTAAGGTACATGGGCCCTGTCATGTATGCTGTAAAAATATAGGGGTGTTGTTATTAAAATAAAGTTACACTGCCACTGTGTTGTATGCTTTCAAATCACTGGGGTGCTGTGAAACTAAAGGTACATGGGCCCTGCCATGTATGCTGTAAAAATACGGGGGTGTTGTTGTTAAAATAAAGGTACGCTGGCCCTGTCCTGTATGCTGTAAAAATACAGGGGTGTTGTTAAAATCCAGGGGTGATGGTCCTGTCATGAATGCTCTAAAAATACAGTGGTGTTATTGTTAAAATACAGGGGTGCTGGTTCTGTCCTGTAGGCTCTAAAAATACAGGGGGGTTGTTTTTAAAATGAAGGTACACTGGCCCTTTCCTGTATGCTGTAAAAATACTAGGGTGCCAGATCTGTCCTGTATGAGGGAAATACAGGAGTGTTGTTGTTGTTGTTGTTGTTGTTGTTGTTGTTAAAATAAGGTACACAAGACCTATCCTCTATGCTGTAAATATATTTGGGTGCTGTAAAAATAAAGGTACACTGGTCCTGTCTTGTATGCTTTAAAAATACAGGGTTTCTGTAAAAATACAGGGGTGCTACTTCCGTCCTTTATGCTGTAAACAATTACAGGGTTGTTGTAAAGGTACACTGGCCATGTCTTGTATGTTGTAAAATTATAGGGTTGTTGTGAAAATAAAGGTACACTGGCCATGTATTGTATTCTGTAAAAATACAGGGGAGTTGTTAAATTAAAGGTACACTGGCCCTGTCCTGTATGCTGTAAAAATATAGGGGTGTTGTTGTTAAAATACAGTTGTTCTGGTCCTGTCCTATATGCTTTAAAAATACAGGGATGTTGTTGTTACAATAATGGTACACTAGCCCTGTCCTTTATGCTTTAAAATACAGATTTGTTGTTGTTAAAATACAGGGGTGCTGGTCCTGACCTGTATGCTGTAAAATACAGGGGTGATGTTGTAAAAATACGGGGGTGCTGGTCCTGTCCTGTATACTGTAAACATACAAGGGTGTTAATGTTAAAATAAAGGTACAATGGCCCTGTGTTGTAGGCTGTAAAAATACAGGGGTGTTGTTAAAAAAACAGGGATGCTGGTCCTGTATGCTGTAAAAATACAAGGGAGCTGTGAAAATACAGGGGTGTTGGTTCTGTCCTGCATGTTGTAAAATAAAATACTGGAGTGTTGTAAAGGTACACTGGCCCTGTCTTGTACGCTGTAAAAATACAGGGGTGCTGTGGAAATACAGGGGTGCTGGTTCTGTCCTTTATACTGTAAGAAACACAGGGTGTTGTAAAGGTACACTGCCCCTGTCTTGTATACTGTAAAATTACAGGGGCGTTGTTGATAAAATAAAGGTACACTGGACCTGTTTTGTATGCTGTAAAAATACAGGGGTGTTGTTGTTAAAATAAATGTGCATTGGACCCTGTCCTGTATGCTGTAAAAATACAGGGGTGTTGTTGTCAAAATAAAGGTACACTGTCCCTGTCCTGTATGCTGTAATAATACAGGGGTGTTGTTGTTAAACAACAGGGGTTCTGGTTCGGTCCTCTATGAGGTAAAATACAGGGGTGTTGTTGTTAAAATAAATGTACACTGATACTGTCTTGTAAGCTGTAAAAATACAGGGGTGCTGTGAAAATAAAGGTACACTGGCCCTGTCTTGTATGCTTAAAAATTACAGGGGTGCTGTGAAACTAAAGGTAAACTGGCCCTGTCTTGTATACTGTAAAAATACAGGGGTGCTGTGAAAATACAGGGGTGCTAGTTGTGTCCTTTAAACTTTAAAAAAATACAGGGGTGTTGTAAAGGTACACTGTCCCTGTCTTGTATGTTGTAAAAATACAGGGGTGCTGTGAAAATACAGGGGTACTACTTCTGTCCTTTATGCTGTAAACAATTACAGGGGTGTTGTAAAGGTACACTGGCCCTGTCCTGTATGCTGTAAAAATATAGGGGTGTTGTTGTTGTTGTTAAAATACAGGTGTGCTGGTCCTGTACTATATGCTATCAAAATACAGGGTTGTTGTTGTTGTTGTTGTTACAATAATGGTACACTAGCCCTGTCCTTTATGCTTTAAAATACAGTTTTTTGTAGTTAAAATACAGGGGTGCTGGTCCTGACCTGTATGCTGTAAAATACAGGGGTGATGTTGTTAAAACACAGGGGTGCTGGTCCTGTCCTGTATACTGTAAAAATAAAAGGGTGTTGTTGTTAAAATGAAGGTACACTGGCCCTGTAATGTATGCTGTAAAAATACAGGGGTGTTGTTAAAATATGGGGGTGCTGGTTCTGTATGGTGTGAAAATACAGGGGTGCTGATTCTGTCCTGTATGTTGTAAAAAAAATACTGGAGTGTTGTAAAGGTACACTGGCCCTGTCTTGTATGCTGTAAAATACATGGGTGCTGTGAAAATACAGGGGTGCTGGTTCTGTCCTTTATGATGTAAAAAATACATGGGTGTTGTAAAGGTACACTGGCCCTGTCTTGTATGCTGTAAAAATACAGGGGTGCTGTGAAAATACAGGGGTGCTGGTTCTGTCATATATGCTGTAAAAAATGCAGGGGTGTTGCAAAGCGACACTAGCCGTGTCTAATATGCTTTATAAATACAGGGGTGCTGTGAAAATTAAGGTACATGGGCCCTGTCATGTATGCTGTAAAAATATAGGGGTGTTGTTATTAAAATAAAGGTACACTGCCACTGTCTTGTATGCTTTCAAATCACAGGGGTGCTGTGAAACTAAAGGTACATGGGCCCTGCCATGTATGCTGTAAAAATACAGGGGTGTTGTTGTTAAAATAAAGGTACGCTGGCCCTGTCCTGTATGCTGTAAAAATACAGGGGTGTTGTTAAAATCCAGGGGTGATGGTCCTGTCATGAATGCTCTAAAAATACAGTGGTGTTGTTGTTAAAATACAGGGGTGCTGGTTCTGTCCTGTAGGCTCTAAAAATACAGGGGGTTGTTTTTAAAATGAAGGTACACTGGCCCTTTCCTGTATGCTGTAAAAATACTAGGGTGCCAGATCTGTCCTGTATGAGGGAAATACAGGAGTGTTGTTGTTGTTGTTGTTGTTGTTGTTGTTGTTAAAATAAGGTACACAAGACCTGTCCTCTATGCTGTAAATATATTTGGGTGCTGTAAAAATAAAGGTACACTGGTCCTGTCTTGTATGCTTTAAAAATACAGGGTTTCTGTAAAAATACAGGGGTGCTACTTCTGTCCTTTATGCTGTAAACAATTACAGGGTTGTTGTAAAGGTACACTGGCCCTGTCTTGTATGTTGTAAAATTACAGGGTTGTTGTGAAAATAAAGGTACACAGGCCATGTATTGTATTCTGTAAAAATACAGGGGAGTTGTTAAATTAAAGGTACACTGGCCCTGTCCTGTATGCTGTAAAAATATAGGGGTGTTGTTGTTAAAATACAGTTGTTCTGGTCCTGTCCTATATGCTTTAAAAATACAGGGATGTTGTTGTTACAATAATGGTACACTAGCCCTGTCCTTTATGCTTTAAAATACAGATTTGTTGTTGTTAAAATACAGGGGTGCTGGTCCTGACCTGTATGCTGTAAAATACAGGGGTGATGTTGTAAAAATACGGGGGTGCTGGTCCTGTCCTGTATACTGTAAACATACAAGGGTGTTAATGTTAAAATAAAGGTACAATGGCCCTGTGTTGTATGCTGTAAAAATACAGGGGTGTTGTTGTTAAAAAAACAGGGGTGCTGGTCCTGTATGCTGTAAAAATACAAGAGAGCTGTGAAAATACAGGGGTGTTGGTTCTGTCCTGCATGTTGTAAAATAAAATACTGGAGTGTTGTAAAGGTACACTGGCCCTGTCTTGTATGCTGTAAAAATACAGGGGTGCTGTGGAAATACAGGGGTGCTGGTTCTGTCCTTTATACTGTAAGAAACACAGGGTGTTGTAAAGGTACACTGCCCCTGTCTTGTATACTGTAAAATTACAGGGGCGTTGTTGATAAAATAAAGGTACACTGGACCTGTTTTGTATGCTGTAAAAATACAGGGGTGTTGTTGTTAAAATAAAGGTGCATTGGACCCTGTCCTGTATGCTGTAAAAATACAGGGGTGTTGTTGTCAAAATAAAGGTACACTGTCCCTGTCCTGTATGCTGTAATAATACAGGGGTGTTGTTGTTAAACAACAGGGGTGCTGGTTCTGTCCTCTATGAGGTAAAATACAGGGGTGTTGTTGTTAAAATAAATGTACACTGACACTGTCTTGTAAGCTGTAAAAATACAGGGGTGCTGTGAAAATAAAGGTACACTGGCCCTGTCTTGTATGCTTAAAAATTACAGGGGTGCTGTGAAACTAAAGGTAAACTGGCCCTGTCTTATATACTGTAAAAATACAGGGGTGCTGTGAAAATACAGGGGTGCTAGTTGTGTCCTTTAAACTTTAAAAAAATACAGGGGTGTTGTAAAGGTACACTGGCCCTGTCTTGTATGTTGTAAAAATACAGGGGTGCTGTGAAAATACAGGGGTACTACTTCTGTCCTTTATGCTGTAAACAATTACAGGGGTGTTGTAAAGGTACACTGGCCCTGTCCTGTATGCTGTAAAAATATAGGGGTGTTGTTGTTGTTGTTGTTAAAATACAGGTGTGCTGGTCCTGTACTATATGCTGTCAAAATACATGGTTGTTGTTGTTGTTGTTGTTGTTGTTGTTGTTGTTGTTGTTGTTGTTACAATAATGGTACACTAGCCCTGTCCTTTATGCTTTAAAATACAGTTTTTTTGTAGTTAAAATACAGGGGTGCTGGTCCTGACCTGTATGCTGTAAAATACAGGGGTGATGTTGTTAAAACACAGGGGTGCTGGTCCTGTCCTGTATACTGTAAAAATAAAAGGGTGTTGTTGTTAAAATGAAGGTACACTGGCCCTGTGTTGTATGCTGTAAAAATACAGGGGTGTTGTTAAAATATAGGGGTGCTGGTTCTGTATGGTGTGAAAATACAGGGGTGCTGATTCTGTCCTGTATGTTGTAAAAAAATACTGGAGTGTTGTAAAGGTACACTGGCCCTGTCTTGTATGCTGTAAAATACATGGGTGCTGTGAAAATACAGGGGTGCTGGTTCTGTCCTTTATGATGTAAAAAATACATGGGTGTTGTAAAGGTACACTGGCCCTGTCTTGTATGCTGTAAAAATACAGGGGTGCTGTGAAAATACAGGGGTGCTGGTTCTGTCATATATGCTGTAAAAAATACAGGGGTGTTGTAAAGCGACACTAGCCGTGTCTAATATGCTTTATAAATACAGGGGTGCTGTGAAAATTAAGGTACATGGGCCCTGTCATGTATGCTGTAAAAATATAGGGGTGTTGTTATTAAAATAAAGGTACACTGCCACTGTCTTGTATGCTTTCAAATCACAGGGGTGCTGTGAAACTAAAGGTACATGGGCCCTGCCATGTATGCTGTAAAAATACAGGGGTGTTGTTGTTAAAGTAAAGGTACGCTGGCCCTGTCCTGTATGCTGTAAAAATACAGGGGTGTTGTTAAAATCCAGGGGTGATGGTCCTGTCATGAATGCTCTAAAAATACAGTGGTGTTGTTGTTAAAATACAGGGGTGCTGGTTTTGTCCTGTAGGCTCTAAAAATACAGGGGGTTGTTTTTAAAATGAAGGTACACTGGCCCTTTCCTGTATGCTGTAAAAATACTAGGGTGCCAGATCTGTCCTGTATGAGGGAAATACAGGAGTGTTGTTGTTGTTGTTGTTGTTGTTGTTGTTAAAAGGTACACAAGACCTGTCCTCTATGCTGTAAATATATTTGGGTGCTGTAAAAAAAAAGGTACACTGGTCCTGTCTTGTATGCTTTAAAAATACAGGGTTTCTGTAAAAATACAGGGGTGCTACTTCTGTCCTTTATGCTGTAAACAATTACAGGGTTGTTGTAAATGTACACTGGCCCTGTCTTGTATGTTGTAAAATTACAAGGTTGTTGTGAAAATAAAGGTACACAGGCCATGTATTGTATTCTGTAAAAATACAGGGGAGTTGTTAAATTAAAGGTACACTGGCCCTGTCCTGTATGCTGTAAAAATATAGGGGTGTTGTTGTTAAAATACAGTTGTTCTGGTCCTGTCCTATATGCTTTAAAAATACAGGGATGTTGTTGTTACAATAATGGTACACTAGCCCTGTCCTTTATGCTTTAAAATACAGATTTGTTGTTGTTAAAATACAGGGGTGCTGGTCCTGACCTGTATGCTGTAAAATACAGGGGTGATGTTGTAAAAATGCGGGGGTGCTGGTCCTGTCCTGTATACTGTAAACATACAAGGGTGTTAATGTTAAAATAAAGGTACAATGGCCCTGTGTTGTATGCTGTAAAAATACAGGGGTGTTGTTTTTAAAAAAACAGGGGTGCTGGTCCTGTATGCTGTAAAAATACAAGGGAGCTGTGAAAATACAGGGGTGTTGGTTCTGTCCTGCATGTTGTAAAATAAAATACTGGAGTGTTGTAAAGGTACACTGGCCCTGTCTTGTACGCTGTAAAAATACAGGGGTGCTGTGGAAATACAGGGGTGCTGGTTCTGTCCTTTATACTGTAAGAAACACAGGGTGTTGTAAAGGTACACTGCCCCTGTCTTGTATACTGTAAAATTACAGGGGCGTTGTTGATAAAATAAAGGTACACTGGACCTGTTTTGTATGCTGTAAAAATACAGGGGTGTTGTTGTTAAAATAAAGGTGCATTGGACCCTGTCCTGTATGCTGTAAAAATACAGGGGTGTTGTTGTCAAAATAAAGGTACACTGTACCTGTCCTGTATGCTGTAATAATACAGGGGTGTTGTTGTTAAACAACAGGGGTGCTGGTTCTGTCCTCTATGAGGTAAAATACAGGGGTGTTGTTGTTAAAATAAATGTACACTGACACTGTCTTGTAAGCTGTAAAAATACAGGGGTGCTGTGAAAATAAAGGTACACTGGCCCTGTCTTGTATGCTTAAAAATTACAGGGGTGCTGTAAAACTAAAGGTACACTGGCCCTGTCTTGTATACTGTAAAAATACAGGGGTGCTGTGAAAATACAGGGGTGCTAGTTGTGTTCTTTAAACTTTAAAAAAATACAGGGGTGTTGTAAAGGTACACTGGCCCTATCTTGTAAGTTGTAAAATTACAGGGGTGCTGTGAAAATAAAAGTACACTGGCCCTGTCTTGTATGCTGTAAAAATACAGGGGTGTTGTTAAAATAAAGGTACATTGGCCCTGTCCTGTATGCTGTAAAAATACAGGTGTGATGTTGTTAAAATAAAAGTACACTGGCCCTATCCTGCATGCTGTAAAAATAAAGGGGTGCTGTGATAATAAAGGGGCACTGTTCTGTGTGGTGTAATAATAAAGGGGTACTGTGAAATGGAGAGTAAAAATTTGAGGAAATTTGTGAAAGATCAGGAACGACTTCCAGTTCCTAGTACTAGTGTTGAAGCTGCTGCTGCCACCAGTCATGACATTGACAATGCAATTCCATCAACGTTGGCTGCTAAGGCCAATCCCAATGTCATAGACTGCATGTAAAATTCAAGAAGCAAAAATTGATAACAAAAAAATTGAAATTATCTGATGAGAAACGTCAAATTAGCAATATACCATTAACGACACGAAGTGGCAAGGAAAGGTTAAGGCCTTGGCCTATGTTCATGACTGGTGGTTAAGCTCCTCATGAAGATGGAAGTCCTCCTCCCTCTCAAACGATCAAAAAAATAAAGCTTGTTAAAGCACAAAAAAAAACAATTGTGCATTCATAGATATCACAAATCCCCAAGGAGAATCCAAGTGTGTCAGTGGTTGCGATGTCTAGGCCTGACCTTCCCAAGACTGTATGGAAAGAGTACTACCTCCTACTACCTCCTACTACCATTTGTACACCCTCTGCAATTGCTGGGAGGAGCACCGCCAGTCCAGTTGCTGATATTAAGATTGAGGCTGTCACTGTAGAAGTACACCAGAATGAGGAGGATATTGGGGTAGCTGGTGCTGAGGAGGAAGTTGACGATGAGGATTCTGATTGTGATGTGGTTTGTTTAAATAAGGCACCAGTGGAGACATTTGATGTCCATGGGATGAAAAAGCCCATTGTCATGCCTGGACAAAATACTAAAAATGGCAACTCTCCACAAATCTGGTCAACAGGTGTCAAGCCATCTGTTGCCTTTTTCAATCAATAATAAGCAGGGTTAAGGAATTTAACCATCTACAAACATCCTCCCTTACAGTATATGTCACCTGCAGCGTATTCATCATAAGTCCTTGTCAAGTTCAAAAACTATGGGTAATAGCATAAGCTGTCCACTGACTCCTAAATCTCTTTTTCCTAGCTCCTGCAATCTACACCAGCATCTCGCTCAACGTCAATTTCCTCCTCAGTCAGGAATGAAAGTAGTCCTGCAGGCCATGTCACTGGCATGACTGACAAGTCCTCTCCTATCCGGGATTCCTCTGGAGGATCCTTGTATGGTACTACTGCTGCCGCTGCTGTTGTTGCTGCTGGGAGTCGATCATTATCCCAGAGAGGAAGTGGAAGACCAATTGTACTACTTTAACTAAGCAATTGACTATCCAACAGTCACTTTCGAGGAAGATGAAATATGACAGCAGCCACCCTGTTGCAATGTGGATACTGGGGCCATATCAACTATGCTGGTGTTAGACGTGCATCCGGTATCCACCATTAGTGCAGTGGGATTTAGACAGTTGATTCCACTTCACTAGGCAAGTGATTCCTGGACTGTACAGGGACATTAATAAAAGTAGTAAAGAAAAGTTTTTCAAACCAGCGCTCCAAACCAGCAGTGCTGCAACTTCCGCTGAAGTGGTCACCCCCACTTCCGAAAAACCAATAAACAATTCACAAGATGCAGGTGTGCGCACCCCCTGGGGTAGTACGGGATTAATACTTGAATATTAACTTCATAGGAAACAGTCAAATATTTAAATCCTTCCTTAAAAATCAAAACAAAGTTCCTCTGCTGCCAGACACAGAAATGGCTGCTCTCCTCTCCATTTCTGCGTCTGGCAGCAGAGGAACTTTGTTTTGATTTTTAAGGAAGGATTTAAATATTTGACTGTTTCCTATGAAGTTAATATTCAAGTATTAATCCCATACTACCCCGGGGGGTGCGCACATCTGCATCTTGTGAATTGTTTATTAATAAAAGTGTCCTCATTGTCCTCAAAAATGCAGTTGTACCCACTGTCCACTTAACCACGGAAATGTGGACAAATGGTGCAGAGAAAACTAAGGACTACATGACTGTGTAAGCCCACTGGGTAGATTTATTGTCTTTCACAGCAACAACAGCAGCAGCACCAGCACCAGCATCAGCATCTCACAAATGCCAACTCATTCCTAGGCAGGCTACACTGTGCATCACCAGTTTCCATAAGAGGCACACCACTGACAACCTTTTACAGAAACTGAGGGACATCATCGCACAATGGCTTACCCCACTTAGACTCTCCTGGGGATTTGTGATATCTGACAATGCCAACAATATTGTGCATGCATTACATCTGGGAAAATTCCAGCATGTCCCATGTTTTGCACACACAATTAATTTGGTAGTGCAGAATTTTTGGAAAACCGACAGGGGCGTGCAGGAGATGCTTTTGGTGGCCTGAAATATTGCGGGCCACTTTTAACATACTGCGACTGTGTGCCGAAGACTGGATCACCAGCAAACACTCTGCCCTACCATCACCTGAAGCAAGAGGTAGTAGCACAGTGGAATTCAACACTCTATATGTTTCAGAGGATGGAGGAGCAGAAAAAAGCCATTCTAGCCTATACATCTACCTATGATATAGGCAAAGGAGGGGGAATGCACCTGACTCAAGAACAGTGGAGAATGATTTCCGTTCTCCAACCCTTTGAACTTGCCACACATGAAGTCACTGTCAGCTTGAGTCAGGTAATTCCCCTCATCAGGCTTTTGCCGAAGCAGCTGGAGAAATTGAAGGAGGAGCTAAAACAGATTGATTCTGCTAAGTATGTGGGACTTGTGGATGGAGCCCTTCATTCTCTTTGCCAGGATTTAAGGGTGGTCAATCTGTTGAAATTAGAGCGCTACAATTTGGCCACCGTGCTCGATCCTAGGTTTAAAGCCTATATTGTATCTCTCTTTCTTGTGGACACAAGTCTGCAGAGGTGCAAAGACCTGCTGGTGAGAAAAATGTCAACTCAAGCAGAAAGTGACCCATCTACAGCTCCTCCTTCATTTTCTCCCACAAATGGTGATGCGAGGAAAAGAATAAAATTTCCTAACTCACCCGCTGGTGATGATGCAGGGCACTCAGGAGCAAGTGTTGACATCTAGTCCAGGCTGAAGGAGCTGCCAACAATTACTGACATGTCTTTTGTCACTTCATATGATACTGTCACCATTGAAAGAATGGTGGAGGATTATATTGGTGACAGCATCCAAGTAGGCATGTCAGACAGTCCATATGTATATTGGCAGGAAAAAGAGGCAAATTGGAGGCCCTTGCATAAACTGGCTTTATTTTACCTAAGTTGTCAGCACTCCAGTGTGTACTACGAAAGAGTGTTGATCGGCGTAGAAGGTTACTTCCACAAAATGTGGAGAAGATGATGTTCATCAAAATGTATTATAAATTCCTCCAGGATGACCTTTACCAGCAATTGCCTCCAGAAAGTATACAAGGACCTGTGATGGTGGATTCCAGTGGGGACAAATAAACACTGAAATGGGTGAGGAATCGGAGGATGAGGATGATATCTTGCCTCTGTAGAGCCATTTTGTGCAAGGAGAGATTCATTGCTTCTTTTTTGGTGGGGACTCAAACAAACCAATAATTTCAGCCACAGTCGTGTAGCAGATCCTATCGCTGAAATGTTTTGTTTGTTAAAGTGTGCATGTCCTGTTTATACAACATAAGGGTGGGTGGGAGGGCCCAAGGACAATTCCATCTTGCACCTCTTTTTTTTCTTTGCATTATATGCTCTTTGGGGCCTAGTTTCCTGTCTGCCACTGCAGTGCCACTCCTAGATAGGCCAAGTGTTTGTTCTAGACATTGAGAAAGGTTATTTGATATATTCTTAGAAATGTGCACCACAACAGCCCACATGAAGTGCATCCTCTTCAAAAGTTGAGGTGTCACCGTACCCCCAAAACAAGAATGGTACAAAGTGTGGTATGAAGAGATGGCACAATTATTGGCGCTAACCATCTAGGATATATATATATCATATATAGGAAAGGAAAAGAAAGTCAATACGTTCCTTTGATGTTGATTCTTGATTTCGGTGTACTTTTTACGTTGTACTTCTTCACTCGTTTGCAATGTCCATATAACATGTGAAAAAAATTAATAAAAAAACAATGTGTAATATTGTTTTTGTGAAACGGATGACTGTGATGAAAGAATGATTTTCTAGACAATCAAGCGTACCCCACTCACAATCAAAAGAGTGGTTCTGTGTACATAAAGGTTTCTTTTTACAAAGTGATGAACCCTTCACCAAAAGTTTTCACGTGCAATGACGTACCATAACACACATCAAACAGTGGAAAGACAATGCACATCAAGGTATCTTTTAAATGTTGGTTTAGCTGTAACTTTGCGTACCACATTCACTGGAATAGCAAACTTTCTACTCCTATCTGGGTTTCTTTTAGTACACCTCTGTAGGGTATGTTCTTTCTCCACAGTTTTCACAGCATATGTGTACCATGTGTAAAAAATAGACAAAATAAAATCCAATGTGTAGTGTCGTTATTTTTAAAACGAGAATAATATGTAGAAAGAACATTGGAGTGTTTAGTTAAGCGTACCCCACTCACAGTGAATAGACAAAATCTGTATATATAGCAGTTTCTTTGTTGGTAGTGACTGACCCTCCACCTAAGAGTATGTAGATTTAGTTGCGTACCATAACTCACATAGAGTGCAGAAGAAATCAACACATAAAGGTATCTTTTTTGTGTGACATATACGGTTTGTACAGATTCTGTGTACCACACTCACAGGAAAGATACGTTCTCAATTCCTATCTTGGTTTCTTTGATTTTCGCTCAAAAAAGAGGAACCACTTCTCTTCAAACATCCATGTTATTTATCGGACACCCCAAAAAGAAGGATATTTGGGGAATAATATCAGTCCAAAAAAGTATATATATATATATATATATATATATATAGTATATCCAATTGTCCGGCACTCCCTCCCGGTTAAGAATTATTCTTGCTGCGGTGCCATCTTAAGCTCCATGGAGCTATTGTAGTATATGCAAATAAGCGGCACTCACCAGGCTTTTTATAAAAATTAAAACGGTACTTTATTAGATCCTATGTTTCGGGGATACCCCCGTAGTCAGGGACAGCATGAACATAACATGTTATGTTCATGCTGTCCCTGACGTCGGGGGTATCCCCGAAGCGTAGGATCTAATAAAGGACCATTTTAATTTTTATAAGAAGCCTGGTGAGTGCCGCTTATTTGCATATACTATATATATATATATATATATTTATTTATTTTTTACAAATATATAAAAAATGCCCCATACTTGTGGAACAATATATACAGAAAAAAACATGTGGAAGGATAAAAACACAATAAAAACAGGATGTTTGTATTAGCAAGATTGCCAAGGCATCAGAAAAAACCCCAAAAACAATCTATGGAACCCGGACCATAAAAAAGCTTTGAATGATCAGTTACCATAGCAGTCAGGCTATGCTGGCGATCACACAGAGGTCCAAATGTATGTCGATGTATTTCGGCTCTGTATTAGAGCCTTTTTCAAGACATGTGGAGCTCTGTATGTTAAGATTTTTAAAGAAAGACTAACCAATCACAATCTTGTTGATCCAATTGCCTAATTTCCTATGTCAGTGCACCAATCAGAATTGTACAGGAAATGATGTAAACAATAATGTTATTTATAAAATATATATATGAACTTTAAAATATAATCTGTATTATTTTTAATGTTGCCCAAATAAGAGTACTTAATATACGTGATTTGTGAGAGGGGACCGCTATGATACCATCTCTTACATCCTTCATAAAATGAGTCCTGTTTCTAAAAAAACACGGTGGAACTCATATGCGTTCCACCGTGCAGGAAGCAGTACTTGCCGGGAATCGGAACTTGCTGGGAATCAATAGGGTAACAGTGGAACGCATTATGCGCTCCACCATGCCGAATTAAAGACGTAGTCAGGGAGACATCCTCTCCTCTTTAGGTGTTGCGCATCCTGTTTCCGGTGAGTGACGTGTGCGCTCCATCATGAGTGCATGTGTTTCACAGCCACTCTGGGGAAACCATGAGAAAAAAGCCTCACTTCCATCGGTTCCGGTTTCTGGGAAATGACGCATGCACTTGTTTTCTGAGTGCATGTGTTCCACAGAAACCCCAGAAGCATTTGGATTTAATTTTGTATCTAGATCCAAAACATATAAAACCCAACCTCCTTTTTTCAAAAGGGAACCAGTGCTTTTTCCCTAGAGGAAGATCATAAGCAAAGTAATTTATATTTAAAGATATATCATATATTAACACTGTGATGTATGCGTTCCACAGTTACCATGGGAACCTAAGGACCATCTCGCTAAAAAAGAGAAAGATATATTTCTCAAATCCCATCAACTGAGTGGAAGAGCATACATCTTTACAGATAGAGATCTCAAAAATAAGTTACATTTTCAAAATATCCATGCACAATCACAGATTAATATCATAAGATATCCATATATATTTACAAATATGCATATTATCCATATTGTTTCAAAGTGTATATACAATTAAAAAATATATTTTTATGAAACACATTATTATTTTAGTAATCCTAATTATATCGAAAAAAAGGGGACATGATTTATGTGAGAGAACATTACTCTATTTGTGACATATGTTATACGTATGGTGTGGTGAATGCAGACCACCGTGTCCCTGGGAACAGGGACACACAAAGCATCTCCCGTCCTCCACACCACACTCCCACACATGCAAATACATCCAATCAATTTGTACATATGAACAAATAAATAATATTTCTTATTTTTTCTTTGGTCTGACACAAATCCTCTAATACAAGGAAAGTTCCAGAAAAAGTTGGACACATCTGGATCCATCTAAAAACAACCAAAAAGAGAACACAGATTTTTTTATGCTTTAGATATTATCATAGAAACCATTTTACTTCGAAGTCTTTATTAAGACCCTGTGGAGTTAAGGTTTGAAAAAAGAAAATACAGTTAATTTCTGTTTTTGCTAATGCTCTAGAGGTATCTTTTTGTCTTATATTCCTCACAATTGTTTTTATTCCATAAAAACCGTCTATATGGACAGTTGAACAACCATGAGTTTCTCTGAAATGTTATGAGAGGGCATGGGTTTCCATGCCCTTTCTAATGTTTCTAAGGTGCTCACCCATTCGGACCTTTAAAGGTTCTACCTATATAAAAAAAATTGCATGAGCACTGTATAGCATATACTACATTTATTGAATGACAAATTATAAAGTCCTTAATCTGTGCCTCTTTTTCATTAATAACTATTTTGTCAAACTTAGTAATACCTTTGTACTGTATTTTAAATTTTTACAAGCTATACAACAGCCGCATCTATGAAAGCCATGTGATTTCTCGTTCTTATGAATGGTTTTTAAGTATGCATTTGAAACCAACTTGGTTTTCAAATTTGGTGCTTTTCGGTATATATTGATTGGCTTTTCAGGGATAATTGGGCCGATTACTGGATCCATTTTAAGAACCCCCAGTGCTTTTTCATTATTTTTTCGATATCTTTATGCTGATCTGAATATTCAGTAATAAAAGCCCTATTGCATTTAGGATCTGCCTTTTTTTCTTTTTTCATAAATAGAGCTTTTCTTTCCATTTCACTAATATTGTTAATAGTGGTGTTGTTAGTGTTCTCACTATAGCCACAGGCTATGCATTTTTATCCCATTTCTGTTGCTTGGTTTATGAAGACCTGCTGATCTGTACAATTTCTTTTTAATCTTTTAAGTTGTGCATTGGGAATGGAATTGATCCAGCTGTCATGATGACATCTAATGGTGGATACATAAGAAGTGGAATCTGTAGGTTTAATATAATTCTTTGTCTGAAATTCATTATTCTGGATATATACTGTAACATCCAGAAAATGAGCCGTTTCTTGATTTGCCTCAAAAGTCAATTGGATATTCTATTAGAATTTAGATATTGGCAAAATTCATCCAGGAGATCTTTATCTCCCTACCAAATAAAGAAAATGTCATCAATATACTGCATATAGGACACTAGGTTCGCTCCATAGAATCCCTGATGTTATCTAGCTCCCATTTCCCCATAAACAAATTAGCATAACTAGGAGTGAACCTAGTCCCCCAGTGTTTGTTCTGCTCACTTGTGTCACTTAGATTAGTCATACAGCAACCTCAGTGAAACATTTTGGCCTAAAAACAATATTGTGATATGTGAGGTGTTCAGAACAGACTGGAAATGAGTGGAAATGAATGTTATTGAGGTTAATAATACTGAAGGCTAAAAAAAATCTGTGATTTTGGCCGGTTTTATGTTTTTTTTTTCTCAAAAAAATCCAGATCCAAAATTAAACCCAAAACCTGAAAGGGTGTTTTTGGCAAAACCAATCCAGATCCAAAACAAGAAGAATGGAGATCCAGATCCATATCCAAAACACAAAACCCAAAAAGTGTCTGGTGCACATCTCTAGTTTAAAGTAATGAATAAATATATGAACAGGCAGCATGCTGCTTTGCAAATCCTTGACCATCCTGAGCATTACTGTAGATGATCTGGTTGTAGTCTTTCATGACGTACACCTGTTAAGGTGAAAAAGACTGGTCATCACATACCCGGGTGCCTCTGTGAATGGACTGGCATAAACCAACACTACAAGTTCTGAAATCATTGGTTCTCTTCCTGGCCCCCTTGGCCTGTGGACCCTTTTGGTACTAAACAAGATTGAGACTCCTAGAACTGTACCATTCCTGTGATCAAAGTATAGGTCCTCATTCAGCTTGGATAGCACAAGTGATCCCCTGCATAGTTTCCCCATTATTGGAAAAACTGCACAGGTGCAGGATGCATTCTGTGCACATGCAGAGTGGGTCCTGTGTGTGCTCACAATTTAACAACAACCTCTGTTTGATTGACAGGAAGAGGTGTTTGTGGGATGGGGTGGGAGCAGAGACAGGTGTCAGTTCTGAAAAGGGGGGGTGTTGCCCCCCATTTTCCAGGAGTGGCAAGGCCAGGGTCTGCATTTCAGATGCAGATTTCTTTACCTAGCAAGGCCCACTTGGTTGTGATGTTGATCCCAGGTTGCAATGTGGTTGCAGCGCTGGAATCACAATTGTGGCAAGGAGGTGTTCAACACCTCCTACTGCATCTGCATTACTATAAATCACATTTGCAAAACTGCCTTCGAGCAGCTTTACAAATGTTATTCATGCTGAATGAGGGCCATAGTACACAAAGGACACTAAAGGTTTATTCAATTGTAGTCTTGTTGGAAAGACGGCAGTTTACAACTTTTTTAGGTCGGAAATTGTCCCGACTTATTCAATCCCCCTGCCATTTTTCCAACAAGTCGGCAATTCCGACTTGTTGGAAAACACGTGGATCAGCAGAATAGCCGCGGATCCACGTGTTTTGTCGGATTCTGTGGCCAAATCTGACAGGTTTTAGCCCTGTTTCTGACAATGTCAATCCGACTTTAAAAAAATCAGATTGGCATTATTGGGAACGGCACAGTTAATTGAATACTGAGATGTCGGACCTTTCCGTCAGAGGGGTACATTTACTTAAGTGTGAGTTTTTTTTAGAAGTGGGAATTTTGCCCATAGCAACCAATCAGATTCTACTTATCATTCATCTAGCACCTTCTAAAAGATAATAGCTATAATCTGATTGGTTGCTATGGGCAAAAACTCCACTTCTAAAAAAACTCACACTTTAGTAAATATAACCTTAAGGATCCTTTCCATTATACCAAAAGAGTAAAAATAAATAAATAAATAAATAAATAGATACATACTGTACATAACTGAAGAAAAAAACAACTTACATTGAATATAAAAGTCCTCATTTACCAAAAGATATAATACATTTTCAGTCTTAATCTGTCAAAATTCAGTAATGAGTAATAAAAATATTCACCTCTGTACTGTCTTGAACTGTTCTAGCCCACATGGATAAAAAATAAATACTAAACATACCTTCTCAAAAACACTACACTCGATTTGTAGTGCTGAACATCACAAAAATAACAAAACATAGAGGCCCTCATTCCGAGTTGTTTGCTATTTGGTTCGCACGCAAGCAGCGTTCGCACAGCAGTGAACACATCGCACGAATGCAAACAAACGCCCACCACGCACTACTGCAACGACCATGCAACAATGCACAAAGTAGGTGTGTATTATTTAGCATCGCATGGTAGCGATCTGTTCGCATGACTGCCAAATGCATCGCTAGCAACACATACACTGTCGTACATGTGCTCTACCTTCGCAGGCTATACATTTCATCCAAATCCTTTCTCAATTAAGAAACCAATTAGGTTAAGGATTTGTAATGTGATTGTCCAATTAAGTGTTCAACGTCTTCAAAATGAAGAGTTTGGCAACCTAATTGCACAATAACAATCCTCAAGGCTTAAAATTTGATTTTTTACAATATCTTTGTCCTCTATTTGTTCAATAGCACACAATTTAAATTTTAAATATGTGTAATCCTTGACTGACATAATGTACATTACACAGTTTACCATATATGGTTTTTGGTTTAGTGTGTTTTAAAATGGGGAGTGATAAAGTACCAAACAATCAGCTCCTAACTCTCAGGTCTCAGCCTTTGGTTTTTAAGTGTCAGTAGTTCATTAAGTAGGCATTTGTCAATCTTCATTTTAACCATTTCCAAGTGAAGAAACATCTCTAGCTATGTTATTTTCCTTTTAAGAACACAACAAACCATTTTTGCCTTTTAAACTTTTATTCTTTCAACATGTTTTTTTTTAAAACTTTTCCCTCAAAAAAAAAAAAAAAACAATTAGTGGAACAAATTTCTTACAAAAATTATTTCAGCCAGGAGGCCATGGCAGTGGTCCTCCATCCATCCCATGCTTTCTCTAATCAAGGCATTGGGATCTCCAACTGCATCATTTGTAATGAATGTAAAAAATACAAAATTAGTTTCTCACATTACACAATATAGAATCAAGGCACAAAACACACTTTAACCGGTCACTAGCTAGGTCAGGGATGTTGACCGTTTGGCCCTCCAGCTGTTGATGAACTATATATACCAGCATGGCCTGCAATGTAATTAAAAAAATAGCCATGCTAAAACTGGTGCAGGCCATGCTGGGATGTGTACTTCAGTCAGCCACATCTGGAGTGGCCAGGGCTCATCATTTCAGGTGTAGGCCAGCCTCGCCAGACTGCGTCTCTACATCTGCTGGTGAACTACATATCCAAGCATATCCTGACTCAGTGATAGCATGCCTTAATCCATAAATTGAGACAGGGAATGTGGGTATGTGTTTGAGAACAGCATATGCAGGGGCACAGTTTGAAAACACATGTAGCTGTATGTATCTAAATTTAAAACAGCATACAAATACATTTCTGTTGTAGAAATTACTTACTCTCCCCCGATGGCTGAAGAGCACCCTACACCTCCTCAGGGACCTCAGCTGCCCACTCTCCGGGGTAGCTTGGGACGGGAGAAGGGGGTTGAAAGGGGGTGGGAGATTGGATGGGGGAAGGTACTTGAAAGGGGATGGAAGGTTGGATGGGGGAAGGGGCTTGAAAGGGGGTTGGAGGTTGGACGGGGAGGGTGTTTTAGAGGGGTGGTCAGATTGAGAGGGTGAGGGGGGTTGAGATGGGGGTTAGATTGAGAAGGGGAGGGGGGTTGAGAGGGGGGTTAGATTGAAAGGGCGTTGAGAGGGGGAGGAGGAGGAGGAAGAGGAGGAGGAGGATTGATGGGGCGGGTTGTAGAGGGGGGAGGGGGGTTGAGAGGGGGAGGAGGCGGATTGATGAGGGGTTGGTTGTTGAGGGGGGTTCAGAGGAGGATGAGGAGGTTTGATGGGGGTCGGGTTGTTGAGGGGGGAAATCTCCTTCCACTTCCTCATCTGATTCGTGCCTTTGTGCTGTGCCTAAAAAGTTAGAAACACACAAATATGTTATTTAAAAAAAAAAATTATATTTGTATTGTAAATGTTTGTGTCATATGGTCCCATTGAGTTATTTGTCATATACCATTTTTTTTTTAAGACCTTTGTATGTTGGATAAAATGTATTATTTTTTTGTTTTGTTTTGTTTTTACATTTATTTCCTAATCTAATTTGCACACACACACAGGTATGTACTGTGCCACAGGAGTACATGGGAGTTCTGTGGTGGACCACTGTGCATTGGCCTACCACCTGCCCTTCTAGGGTTCCGCCTCCAGTTTGTGCACTTTCATTATACATAACACATATGGTAATTTACACTATGCAGGACTATGGCCATTTTAATGGGACGCATTGTGATTATCCTGCTTGCTGTAATTCCTGTATATATTTATGAAGGTCCACACTCCATGCACTGTAAACTTGTATGTCAAACCAAAGTGGTATCTGTCTACAGCCTCTGTGGAGACTGCCCACACCCCTACACATGGGCCCCTCCCACTGCATTCTCCAGTGTGTCCCGCAAGGTCTACCCCCACAAAGTCTCTAAGCATACAGTATAGGTCTAACGTGTTCTAATGATGTTTGCTAATATTGTTAAGCATTTAAATGCTTAAATACACACTCATGCAAGCAAAGGTGTTATTGTGGATTACTCACGTGCACAGATTTGCTGGCGCAGTTGCACCAGCAACTCAGGCTGCTGGCGGCAGAGGTCCAACCACCAGCGCTCTAGTTGGACGATGGTCCACTTGGTGTGGACCCTCACCCGCAGGACTCTGCGGACCTCCGCACAGGCCACACATTTCCTTGAATTTGGGATGTACGGTCCATAGCGGCCTACGTGGTGGTCCATAATTGTGGTTAGGAGCTCAGCTCGCATGGTGCCAATGGCGTTTTATCAAGAGGGGCTTATATTTATACTGTGTGCTGTTGATTGGCCAAAATGTGATGGTGTCATCTGTATTGATAAACTTAATTAATATAACTGTACATTAACAGTGTTGTGTTCTCCCTTGCGTACACAAAAGGCAAATGTTAGCAGCTCTCACACTGCTAAAAATCTCACTGCTATACATATATATAAAACTCACCACATTTGGATGCATCACTCAGCTAATCAATCCAGGATTGTAGTATTAGTGTGGCCGGATGGATATGTTGTTATAAACATAAATGCATAAATTAAATAATAGGCTTGCATGTGAAATGTGAATAGCAAAAAAGCAATGTTAGCATTTCCATGTTAACATCCGAAAAGTTTTATTTGTTAAAATTTAAAAAAAACAAGGACTTATAAATATATCTGATAAACACACAAAAATACTGTTGTTCAATGGGCATTTACAGACCTATCAAGTTCACAGTAAGTTATTTTACTCCTTAAAATACATTCAAATCACCCATTAATATCAACCATGTATTAAAAATGGCTGCCAGAAAAATGTCTTTATCTTAGTCCTCAAAGCTATAGTCACATATGTTAAACCTCACACCATTTAAAATATCAATACTACCATAAATAATTGTATAATGTGTTCAGGACATAAGCATACCTGAAATACTGCCACACTATTCTTGCCTTAACAGCATGGCCACCATGGGCCTCCGTGCCCCGCCTAACCCCTGGCTCCTCATCCTCTCTGGGCAATTCCTCAGTTTCCGGAAGCTCCAAACGACTCATCACAGCAATATTGTTCCGGATTGCACACAGGACCACAATTTTACTTACCATTTACGGCGAATACATGAGGTCACCACCAGTGCAGTGGAGCACACGGAAGCGTCCTTTCAGGACACCGATTGTGTGCTCCACCAGCTGCCTAGTGGCTGTAAGTGCAAAATTAAATTCTGTTTGTGGCCATAGCCTTGGTGTGCTGTAAGGAATCACGAGCCAGGGGGTGCAAGGATATCCACGATCTCCTGTTAAAATACAAGACAAGCATAAGTAGAAAACCCAACATCACATAAAAAAGCAATCTTTAATACATGATGCCAATACAACTCACCCAATAGCCACGTGTCTTGGCCTTCCATCATTCTTTTTTTGTTTTAAACATTTTATTGATATTTTCAATATTAATATACAATATATATGAATAGCATAAAGCATCACTAAACCGATGAGTAGTGTACAGGAGTATTCACCATAACAAAAATGAATGAGACACAGTACATGTTTTTGTTTTGTTTTTAGACATTAATATCATAATCTGAGCAAACCAATGTATATGGGGGGGAACAAATAGAGATAAGACATGAGTGGGGGAGGAAAAGACTCTGAGGGGGGTTATAAGGCATATCTTCTGATATTGTCGATTATCTTTACAGGAATAAAAGCTATACCTTAAACACACCGTCAATACACTTTAAACCTTTAGCCGCTGCGGCCGCTATACTTAATTCACACTACGCACCTTTTACGCTATTAGTGTAAAAGGGTTCCGTAGTGTACGGACTTTGCGTACACACGCCGCGCTGACGGTACAAAGTACTCGCAGCGCATACACACCCAGAGATACACTTTAAACCTTCTACAGCAATACTATGCAATAATAGTACACTTTAAACCTTAGCAGGGCAATGAGCACACGACACCAATTGTGAGTTTACCGTTGGGTTCCGACACCACAGTGGATTATTTCTGAAAGGGGGTTTACAATACAAATTATATGCTACAATACAAGACAATATATATAACATAATAATGGCTACAGGTCAATGATACATACGTGAGAATATTCGCGTGCGCTTCCTGGTCCAGTCCTCCGTAATCAAATAGATAACGTTGTGAGTCTTGTGACTGGCCGGCCTGCAGCAGGCTTTATTTATACAAGTCTTCCAAAAGCAATACAATGGATACTGTAATCCCTTTGTCCATTGGACAAAGGGATGCACTTTTACAGTACAGGAGAGGTCATAGGTTGATTTGAAAAGGTAGGCGATGTCTTTCTCAACTGCTCTGGTGGGTGGTCTCCTCTGGATTCCCGCCGCATACATAATATACAGTAAATACAGTTTATATCTATATTCTGCTTCTGCACATAACTATCCACAGGAACATGCGATCTTCCGTAGACCAACACCGGAATGTTACCCTTAAAATACTCTATAGCTGGATACCAAATACTACCTAATAACCTTAGTCTGTCCCCTCTTATCCTGTAAAGGTGAATCCCTTTGTTCTGCAACCATTTAAACAGCTATAACTTTCTGATGTGGTGCAAGGAGACTATGTGTACATTGTGCACTATTTGGATTAAATATGTAATGTGTTCTGATGGCCCTCCATGCATACACAAACTCTGCCGTAAATACCCATACCACGCACCGATGCGCAGGACCGCGGGAGCGACCATACGCAAAGTGCGTACATGTGCACGCACTGCAGAACAAGTGCACGCGCAGTGGGCATGTGTGTGCAGTTTATACGTGCTGTGTGTTCTGCAATATTTTTCGACTTTGACAGTCCACCCTTTGGCAGTCACCAATAACTGCCACTATCTAATCACTAAACATAAAAATATCAATACAATATCTACAGAAGATTGGATGGTCGGAGGAGAGTTGTAGGCGGGAAATGTATGACCTAGTGGGATAGTAAAAAGCATGTATGTATGAACCCATGTCTGAGGGGCATGTATCATCGTGCCGTATATGTTTTAGATAAGCTTTGAGGTATTGCGAAGTATACATTAAATCCTTCTTATCCCGTATTAAGGGTCTGTAAGTGGGCCGACAAACACTACCGAGCTCTTTTCAGCTTCTTGTTCCATCAAATGGGGTGCACATTTAGTTGATGATACATGGAGGGGGAACATATGTGAGTGCTAATATATGTGGATATCACCTGTCGACTATGTGTGTCATTAACTGAAGGTTATAGAGATGAAGATAAGACACATCTAAAATACATTCACATAACATTTTCATAAACATTCTTGGGTAGGGCTGAAGTCTTTTCCGGATGTGTGTATCTGGGCAGAGGGGGAGACAAAGGAAAAACGGGTGAAAGAAACAGGCCATGGAATTCATTTGCAATCCTAATCATAACACTGTCTCTATGGATGGGTCGTAAATTAAATCTGCTGCTATAACAATGCCCTCGCTCCTTAAACTCATCAAATTTGTGCCGTGCTTGCACCACGTCAGAATTCGAACACACCTAAATATCAAGCTAATAATTATGACGACTCCCAGGATACAAAGTAGAAACTTCCCTACACTCATAATAACATTTTGAGCCCACTCTCCTAATCCTGAGAACCAATTTCGTGGGTTCAACCATGAGACCCAGCCGGTCAGCTCATTACCCACAGCGGTCAGGGTAAGGTTGTGTCTCCTCCGGAACTCCCACTTCAACTGCAATATATCATACATCTTTTGATCGATAATCTCTGCGGGGTTGTCAGTGCTGTTTGTAATATACGTACAGCACTTCACACCATACTGAGTTGCTAAAGTGACACAGTACCCACCCGTCACGGCTGTGATATAATTAAGGACCATCCTGTGCTGGATCATTTCCATCTTGTAAGCTTGTAACTCTCTTCCCGTATACCTGAAGGTGTCGTCATACATCTCAGTGATATTATCTATCAAGTTCACTAGCGCATGAATATACCTATAATTTATAATACCTCTGGCAGTACCTGTGATGTCTAATGTGAGAAGGAATTGAATCCCGGTGGATTCGTGGATCAAATCAGAGGCTACGTTCTCTGTCCTCTCTATGAGGTGTCTCTTGATGATGTGTTCATAGTGAGTATGAGTATAAGGAGCCTTAGCACTGCGGTGAACATCTTTCATCTTATCATGGATTATGGTCATGACCTCTGGCAACACTCTTCCAACATAACACAATCCCTCTGAGCTCGGGGCAAGCCACTTATACGCCTTCCTCCCACATATGAAATAGGCATCATCGGGGAGAACATAGGGGACAGAATATGACATTACAATATTACAAACTTTCCAAGTGAAAAACCCAATCCCTAGTTCTCCCATCTGCTCAGTACAAGTATCAGTCTGGATGATATGAGCACAGTACCCTGGTGATACTTCTCCAACCCACATGGTCTTGCTTCCTCAAGTGTACCTATACCGAAAATACCTTCCACTGTTGGCTATTTGGCGTACAAGTTCAGAGTCTATGGGTATCCTATCAGCTCTGTGCGAAAAGGCCATTGTCTGGTTATTCCACGTCACTTCCCAATTTCCCGGTTTTCGGTAATTGGAAATATTGAAACATAATAAGGATCTATCTACATGATACTGGTGGAGCTTCAAACTAGGGGGCCTAGAAATATTGAATTTCTTGTCCACCGGTCTCCCACCCCGTAATTCGAGTACCTCATCTATTGCTAAAGGGTACGGTACTAATCCTGACTAGCTCTGACCTTGAGGTACTTGTGAGCACACCCAGCATTCTGTCTGGTTTAAGACCTTACCCACTAGTGAGTGGTAATCACTCAATGGATGACGGTCCATGTTGATATTAAGGCTGGACTGACATCTCTGGATGCACCCATCCTCAACTATGTTCTCACAATTCCTACAAATGCAATTTTCCTCAGCCAATAACCCTTCACAGTGCCTCCGAGCTCCCTGACTACCAGATCGCTTTCTGATACTCGCCTTTGCTCGAGTGATGTGTTGCTCTTGAGATTCTACAAATCCATCCTCGCCCTCAGAACCCATTCCAGATCCTTTCTCGACCTCTCTGGGACCCTCACCGAAACAGAATGTCCTGGTCAACAACAGGATTAACAGGAAATCCTGGAACACAGTCTCTTGGGGTAAGTCCATCTTGTTAAGGGAAAAGAAGGGAAACAAAAAGGGGGAGAAAGAGAAGGAGAGAAGGAGGGTAGTGGGGGATGGAGGAAAAAAAAAACCGGTGCGACAACCGCCTCTGGTCTTGTTGTTCTCCGCGCTCAGGTGCCGTCTCAACAGTACTGCCTCTCAATCTTCCCGGAACAGACACTCCAGTGATACGATGTTCTCTACACTCTGCTCTTTGTCACGGGTTCTCTCTGGGTCAGTGACCTTTCTGTAGGGAACATAAATCTTGCATTTTAATGTGTTTAACTGTTGTGTATTATCAGTTGTGTGAAGTGAACCATCTGTGGAAAGTGAAAAGAGAGGGGAAATAATAAAAAGAAAATTTGTCAGATTTGCGTTCACCATCAGGCTGTTACACCGTCATGTATATCGATATCTATGCACAGTCTCCCATCACCAGTATTCCCATTCTTCACCCTTTGTGCATGATTAGGCACACTGATACTGGTGTCCCTATGCTGGTGAGATATACTGGGTTTGGGCAGAACACTGAAAAGACCGAGTAGGCATGTGACGTTTGAACTGTAATCCTGTCGGTGAACTTAAGAGATGAAGAGGAAACTTTGAAGACAAATCACAGAGTTTAGTAACAGATAAGTTTGTAGAGGCAAAGAAGATTTTACAAAGTTTGACATCTGAATTGGGCACTACGGGGAATGATTCCCTAATCGGTCTGTTCCCCTAAAAAAAATTCTATGTGTGTTATATCTCTACTGGGACTATCCCAGCCATCAATCCAGTGTCTTGTCCATTCTAAGTTCATAGGGAACCCGGTGTCTTTGAGATAATTTCCTCTACCTGTGATGTACATGCATCTAAAACAGTGAAATACAACATTAGTCTTCGTGGGTATCTAACGTATTTTGTGCTTCCTGGGTGGGAGCACTCAATATGTTTACCATCTCTAACAAAACTCCTGTTAAGTTACTTAGAGGTCACTTCTGCTAGAGAGAGAAGCAGAAGTTTAGAGGCCTCCTCCTAACCCCAGTAAGTTCTGTCAAAAGGGTAAAGTTGCATTTATTCTGTTCTTCCCATTAACCGAATCTGTGTTTTTCTATACTGTATCGTGATTCCTTACTATACGTCCCTTGATCCCGTCTATGCGTTTAATAACGTGGCTTGTTTTTTCTGTCTAGGGGTCTATATTGACTATGTGTTCTACTATACCTACAATCTCTGGCAAAATGCCCTTCCTTCCTACAAATGTAGCATGTTCTCAGTCTTTTCCAAACAGCAGGGGTCTGGGGTTTAGGCTGATGAGACTTTGGTGTAAGAGCCTGTATACTTTCAATCCTCAGCCTCTCCTCCTGTTGTTTTCTACGCCTAACAATATTTTTGTGGTGTACAATTGCGCACTCTCTAAGGTAAGCTACTGTGACCCCTCTCCAATTAGGCAAAGATGCTTGTACTCTGTCCCTTACTGTCTTATCGAGTCCGTCCATTAGCACAGAGACAGCCACCTCCCTGTAATTCGTATCGTTCCCTGTATCCGATACCCCCATGTATCTATCCATTATTTGCAGGGCCCGATGGAAATATTCAGATGTCATTTCATTTTCCCTCTGCTTTATGGAGAAAATTCTTCTCCACTTAACAGTTGTGGGGAAATACAACTCTAGTTGCCTGTTAATTTGCTCTAAGTTCTCCTGATTGTGTTTGTCAGTCATAAGACTATCCGACTCTAATCTACAATCAGTGATACATTTTTGGGTGTCAATATTAGGGGATAGGCACGCTTTCAAAAGTATCCGCCAGTGTTTATTTGTCGGTTCATACGCATTACCCAGATCTCTGAGAAATTTCTGACATCTAGCTAAATCCTTCCGAGGGTCGGGGATTTCTGAAATGATTGATCGCAGCTCATCTCTGGGCCACGGGCAATACATTGCATTATTCCTGGTGAGGACTACTCCCTGACTATCGGTTCACCCATTGGGAGTCACTGTTCCCAAGACAGGGTGTAATTCTATCATTCCGTTCCTGATTTGTTTACTATGAGGTGTTGTTGTCTCTGTGCAATGAGCCGTCTCACACTTACCGGTAGCTGTGACCTCAACAGTTTTTTCATTGGGGAATATTGTTACTGCACTACCTGGTTGGACAGACCCCACCTAATTGTCCTGCAAAGTGACTGCTTGGAGGAGAGCTGCGATTGGCTGTATCCTTCATCTTCCTGTGACCTATAACCTGGAAAAAACTTCAAAACAGGATACATCTTGCAAAAATTAGGGTTAATACATTGTTTTTGCATACTACTATCGTTTACGGATATATCATTGACTGTAGCCATCTCTTCCCCTTCGACCTGTGTCGACACTGGTGTGTTTGTGTTCTCATTCCCGCTAGGTTTTGAACCTGCTTTGCGAATTTGTTCTCTTTGCATATCCCCCTCCTGTTGCCATAATTTTTAAACAATCATTATGTCTAATCCTTTGTTTTCTGGATTTTTAAAGACATATTTTACTGCTTACATTCTGCAGTACCTCTGGTTCAAAACTGCCCACCTTAGGGAATGGTTCCCTATCTTTGTCAGTCACACATTCCCATTCAGACAAAAAGTCTTCAATACTTTTTCCTTTAAACTCCGCTGACCCCATGGGCCACGGCTCTACAACCTGAACCCTGGTTAAACGTCCCTTACTTGAGCAACTGGCTCCCATAATTGTAGGACTTTTCCCACAAACACCAAAATACTCAACATAAGGTAACGGTGAAAGTTCTCCGAGCGCTCTTCACCCGCTCACCACCCACGTTGGCCAGTACTACCATACACTGTCGATAGCGAAGGCAATGTACCGAACTTAGGGCCCTATGTGACCTATATTTACTGGAAGTTTTTAGAAATAACTTACCCTTTCCAGTAAAGTATCGGCCGTTGGAGATTCTCCTGAGAGAGACCAGCGAAAACTTCCTATGCACTTTATTATACACAAATCACGCTTGCATATGATCTATACAGCGCTGATGATACCACGATTTTACGCAAAAGCTCGTAAAAAGAATATCACGTTGCGCTATATATCGCACCCACAAACGCGCGGTCCAATCGCACAGCGTATAGGTACTTGTTACTTATCTGCCGTACGACCACTGGAATCGATTTTCAGGCTGCGAAACCTTAACCGGAGCGTATAAAAAAAAACTATATGGGTCACAACACTTCACAATTCCCTATCACGCTCCTGTAAGTCTCCTCATGACTTTTATATTAAACCTTATATTGACGCGAGTCAGCCGCCTCACGCCACCAAGTCTCCACTCACTTGATGTACCACACACTGAGATTCCAAATTCCGTGGTTCAAATTTCCACTCGCTCCTGCGTTCACTCACTCAATTACACTTTGGTTTTTCTGTACAGAAAATTATCTTTCATTCAGACAAGCAGCTTTACTCCCAGAGGCAATACAGTAAATAAGGGTTTTATACTAAACTTTGGAAGCTGGGCAATCGTGTGTTATTGTAGCGTGGCTACTGTCCCACCTTTAAACTAAACAAACTATTGTGTAATTTGTACTTAGCAAACGTATTTTTACGCAATTTCCGTAAACACGCGACCGTGCTTACGCCGCGTGTGCAGTTCCGTACTTTGTCCGAGACACGTGTACAAAACCGTACGTCCGCAATAGCACAAATCATACAATTTCTATAAATGTGAGCAATATTAACTATAATTGCTCACTTAACACGCCACACAGTTTATTTTCTGTATAAACCTTTATAACTAGGCCAGACTGCGTTTGTGTTTTAAACTTACTTCCTTTGTTTATATTACGAATCTAGTAATCTGAATGTTATGGCAACAATGTGGGAGAGTATGCACAGAGTATGGGTGTACGCTTTTGTTGTGTACGCATTTGGCGCCAAAAATAAATTCACAGATTTTAAATAGCTTTTTCCCTGCTTACCTTACGAGTTCTTACCAGCATCCCTACAAACCATACAGAGCAGACTCCATCTAATCAGCAATAAAGTAGGGTTTTCAGTGTATCCACCGGCCAAGAAAAGAATACGTAGGATACCTTCTGTCCACCCTTATGCTGATAGATTATGTCTGCTTGTGACCTGTTAAGCAGTAAAAATGTGGAAAATCGGACGATGCCCCCAATTGAAAATGTCGATTATCTTTATAGGAATAAAAGCTATACCTTAAACACACCGTCAATACACTTTAAACCTTTAGCCGCTGCGTCCGCTATACTTAATTCACACTACGCACCTTTTACGCTATTAGCGTAAAAGGGTTCCGTAGTGTACGGACTTTGCGTACACACACCGCGCTGACGGTACAAAGTACTTGCAGCGCATACACACCCAGAGATACACTTTAAACCTTCTACAGCAATGCTATGCAATAATAGTACACTTTAAACCTTAGCAGGGCAATGAGCACACAACACCAATTGTGAGTTTACCGCTGGGTTCCGACACCACAGTGGATTATTTCTGAAAGGGGGTTTACAATACAAACTATATGCTACAATACAAGACAATATATATAACAGAATTATGGCTACAGGTCAATGATACATACGTGAGAATATTCGCGTGCGCTTCCTGGTCCAGTCCTCCGTAATCAAATAGATAACTTTGTGAGTCTTGTGACTGGCCGGCCTGCAGCAAGCTTTATTTATACAAGTCTTCCAAAAGCAATACAATGGAAACTGTAATCCCTTTGTCCATTGGACACAGGGATGCACTTTTACAGTACAGGAGAGGTCATAGGTTGATTTGAAAAGGTAGGCGATGTCTTTCTCAATTGCTCTGGTGGGTGGTCTCCTCTGGATTCCCGCCGCATACATAATATACAGTAAATACAGTTTATATCTATATTATGCTTCTGCACATAACTATCCACAGGAACATGCGATCTTCCGTAGACCGACACCGGAATGTTACCCTTAAAATACTCTACAGCTGGATACCAAATACCACCTTATAACCTTAGTCTGTCCCCTCTTATCCTGTAAAGGTGAATCCCTTTGTTCTGCAACCATTTAAACAGCTATAACTTTCTGATGTGGTGCAAGGAGACTATGTGTACATTGTGCGCTATTTGGATTAAATATGTAATGTGTTCTGATGGCCCTCCATGCGTACACAAACTCTGTCATAAATACCCATACCATGCGCCGATGCGCAGGACCGCGGGAGCGACCATACACAAAGTGCGTACATGTGCACGCACTGCAGAACAAGTGCACGCGCAATGGGCATGTGTGTGCAGTTTATACGTGCTGTGTGTTCTGCAATATTTTTCGACTTTGACACTTCCTAATATATTACCAATGAACACATCAAATGTTTAAGGGGGTAGCGGGAACTAACAGGTAGAGGATGTAGACCACAAAAGTATTGGAAGCTACAAACAGCAGGAAAACCTTACCGAAAATAACTAATCCTGGGTCTATAGGAAGCATCGTTCTGAATTTAACATAAATATCACAGTGTATATACATTCCCTTGGACCTAGATCTACCATGGATGGATAAACCTGATTAGAGTCAATTAAGACCAACTAGGAGCCACAAGGGAAACATACTGTATTATATAGAAGAAGGAGTAAAATAGAAATATGTGTAAACAGTATTTGGTCAGACAAATTGAAAGATTAGTACTATGACTCATTATGAAGGATGTAACGTGGCCATAATCCTATCCCATTTTGCGGTAAATTTACAATATGATGAGGCTGAATCAAGAGTTAGGGTACGTTTGTCAAAGAGAAATAATTGAAATAATCTGTCGTTCAACTCACACAAAGATGGAGCTGACCAGTCTGTCCAGTGGATCAATATAAGTTTCTTTGACAATGTTAAAATAATCATGAGTAAGGGGATAACGGTACTTCTGTGTTGTGGGAACTTCCAGTTGGAGAAGTTCAGACAAAGACATGCTAAGGGGTCGGGGGATACTGATATGGAGAGGAGTCTATTAATGAAAACAATAACCTTGAGCCAAAATCTTAGAATCTTTGAACATGACCAAAAACAGTGAAAGAATTTTGCATTCATCATTTTGCATTTACAACAATCACCAGTCTCGGATGCAAGCATATGTTTTCTTTGAGCAGGGGCAATATAGAGTCTGTGCAACGACTTAAAATGAACCTCTTGGAGGTATACCGATTGGAGAATCCGCAGGGTAGAGGGGTAATGGGAGAACAAGATTAGGGAGTCTGTAACATCAGGGATATTAGAGTTCCAAGATGAAGTTAATGTGGCATGAGGGGAGTTCTCCTCCGACTGAAGCAATTCAGAGTACAGATAGGATGTTTTATAAGGTCTGGAGAATAAAGACATAATAAACTGAGTCAGAGGATCTGGTACTTGAGGGGAGACTATAGCCGACTTGAAAGTATCTGTATAATGTCGAGCTTGTAGGTACATAAAGAAATGGGACTCCGGGAGTTGATATCTGGAGCGCAGAGCAGCAAAGGCAAGAAAGAATCCCCCCGGGTCAAATAATTTAGTAGCTAGGTCTAGACCTTTGTCACGCCAGTTCAAAAAGGAAGTGTTCTGAAGAGAAGGGGGAAATGCGGGGTTGCCCCAAAGGGGGATGAAGGGTGTTGTTGTGAAGTCTCTACCCAAAAGTTTATTTATCTGTCGCCACGCATCATAAGTCCCACTAAAGAGAATGTGGTTTAATATATGGGGAGGGAGTTTATGTGTTGGAGTATGTAGTAATGCACTCGGGGAGAAGAGGGAGAAAACTGCTTCATCTAGCGATCGATCAGTGTAAATAGATTTATTAAGCATCCAATCTAAAATATAACGAAAATGGATTGACAGGTGGTAAGAGCGGAAATCTGGTATGCCCAGGCCACCTTTAGTTTTGGGCTGAATCAGTTTGGTGAACTTCATTCTAGGACGTTTACCGCACCACAAGAATGAGGACATCATTTTATTTAGAGTAATTATATCTGTCTTGGGAAGAGGACAAGGCACCATTTGTAGACAGTAAAGTATTTTTGGAAAAATTATGCTTTTGAGTACAGCAGCCCTACCAAGGAGTGAAATAGGAAGTTTCGTCCATGAGTCCAATTGGGATTTAATTTTGGTGAGTAGGGGCATAATATTGGATCTATACATCTCATGGGGGTTACGGGTTATCCATATACCTAAATATTTTACTTTAGAAGTCTGGAGAGAGTATTGGGAGAAAGTAGGGAGTGATGAGACTAAAGGTGACAGAGTGGAAATGGGGAGGATCTCAGATTTATTCACATTAACTTTATAGCCTGACTGTGGGCCAAAGGATGATATGATGTCCATGATTACGGGGATAGAGGAGAGAGGGTTGGATACAAAGAGTAACATATCATCGGCAAATAGGGCTAGCTTCAGTTCCGAATTTGCCAAGGAGATGCCAGTGAATTCAGGTGCAGAACGAAGGGCCAGTGTGAGGGGCTCAATAGCAATTGCGAAAAGTAAGGGGGAGAGGGGGCAGCCCTGTCTCGTCCCTTTATAAATTTGGAATGGCGGAGACAGAAAGCCATTACAGGCTATTTGAGAGGTGGGGTTAGAATAAATGGTTTGGATAAACAAAGTGTAAGCCTGGGGGATTGCAAATTTTGACATCGTGTTAAATAGATGCGACCAATGATCCAGGTCGAATGCCTTCTCGGCATCAATTGTCAGTATAACATGGGGGGAATCAGAGGTCAGGTTCGAGTACAAAGCCTGAGTAGCAGCTAAGACCTTCCTAACATTACGAACTGAGTGTCTTCCTTTAATAAATCCAGTTTGGTCGACGTGAATAATATGAGGGAGAACTGAGTTCAATCGATCTGCTAAAATTTTTGTTAAAATGTTATAATCACAGTTCAACAATGATATGGGGCGGTATGACCCCGGGTTAGAAGGGTCACGACCAGGCTTGGGGAGCACCTTAATAATTGCGGAATTAAAATATAAAGGTATGGATTCATTTTCAGAATATAGTTAAAGGTTGACTCCAGAACAGGAGCTACTTTATTTAGTAAGAAACGGTAGAAGTACCCAGACAATCCGTCAGGGCCAGGTGCCTTGGCAGGTTTGAGGGATCTAATTACTTATATTATTTCCTCTATGGATATAGGTGCTGAAAGGGAATCTGAAAACTCTGTCGGCAGTTGTGGATAAGAAAGCCGTTTCCAGACATCTGCCAATCTATGTGGTGACAGCAAGGGTGAAGATAAAGGGGGTGGAGTGGGATTATGAACAGGGGGAGAATATATATTAGCATAGAATTCTGACATAATTTTTGAAATTTGTGCATTAGAGGTGGTATAGGAGCCATCTTCCAGTTTTAGGGGCCTAACTGTCATGGGTGGTCTAGAGCCATTTAAGATGTTTGTAAGCAATTTACTCATTTTATTGCCGAATTTATGAAAGCGGTAATGAGAGGAGAATTGTAGTTTATCCAACATTTTCTGAAGTAGGTCATCTAGAAGAGCTTTTGCATTCAAATATCTAGTCCTTGTGACTGTGGAAGGGGTTTGCGTATACTCTACATATGCCGATGTGAGGGATTCCTGGAGTGTAACATAGGAGCGGGAGTGTTGTTTACGTAGGGTGGCTTCATAGGTCATAATTGATCCTCTTAATACTGCCTTAGCCGCCATCCAGTACATTGATGGATTTGTAGCTAGTGATTCTTTATTATTGGAATGGTAATCATCCCATGTAGCATCAAGATGTGTTTTAAATTCAGGGGAGCTAAGCAAGTGGGCAGGGAACTTCCAGGATCTGTAGGGAGATAGTTATTTTTTGGTGCGAAGGGAAACAGTTATAAGTGCATGGTCTGAAAGTATTATAGGATTGACATTAGCGTCTGTGACCAGGGGAAAGAGGGAACTAGATACTAATATGAAATCGATCTGAGATAGGGAGTGATGTGCGGCAGAAAGACACGTATAATCTCTCTGCGTTGGATGTAGTGCTCTCCAGACATCAACTAGCTGTACTGTTTTCAGTAAAGAGGGAATACCAAGGGTCGGACTCTTCATCCGTGTTTTACGGTCAGTAGATCTATCTAATGTGGGATGCGAGGTTAAGTTGAAGTCGCCACACAGAATTAGAGAATTAGTCATGAAGGGAAGTAATAAAGACAAAATCTTCTGAAAAAATGGTTTAGAATAAGTGTTGGGCGCATATATAGAACAGATAGTATAAATTGTATTAAATAGAGAAAAAGATACAATTAGATATCTGCCTTCTGGGTCAGGGATTGCTGTGACAGAGTCAATGGGCAGAGATTTAGAGACTAAAATAACTAGCTTTGGAGTTGTATGGGGCTGAGGCTAAAACTTTCCATTTGAGCATTTGAAGTTTTAAAATCTCCGGTGGGAGAAGGTGGGTTTCTTGGAGGCATGCAATGTCAATACCTTGTTTCTGTAAATATAATAGAACCTTACGGCTTTTAGCTGGGGAATGTATACCACCGACATTAAAGGAGCCAATCACTATTTCAGCCATAGCCGTCGTGGAGAAGACTATCTTCGTTACATAGCAGACGCGGTCGCAACATCCTCAATGCATACAATCTAGAAGGGAGAAAACACAAGGGAGAGGAGGGGGAGGGAAACATATAATGACGAGACATGGGGAATACAGCAACAAATAATGGTAGTACGGTCAACGTACCGAAAGTCTTAGAGACTAATTTGACTGTCCGCAGACTTAGCAAAAGATAGGTTATGAGAATAACAAACAGTAAACCGGAACATAACGGCCGCTTCTGGGCCCTTTGAAGGTTAATAATAGGAACCAGTAACACATCTTATAACATTATACATTTCCTCTAGGAGGATAAGGGACACATCAGAGCATCTTGGTATAGAGGAGAAAAATAGAAAAGGATAAAAATAGTGATAACATGTATATGGATGTTACAGTTAGTTAAAGTCCACCTGTAGGGAGAAAAAAACGGTTAATAATGCGAGAAAGCAGCAGAGAGAGGGTATGGGGAGCATCCACAAGGTCCGTCGTGAGCAGTGTAGGTGCAACAATTATAATCAAAGGAAGCAGCGTGGGTGAAGTAAACTGCAGCTCGGAGGTGGGGGGGGAGTAGAGAATCCTTGAAAGCCAGCATGCTTATGTCTCAAGCTGGGTGATCAGTAATATCAGCAGATGTGGCATCATGGGAATTAGACAGGAAAGCTTGTGCATCTTCTGGATTAGTGAAATCATAGTGGGTATCGGCAACGAAGATTCTGAGTTTAGCCGGGTAAATCAGAGCAAACTTTCGGTTCTCGGCAACCAACCGGGAGCAAATAGGATAGAATGATCTTCTCACACGGGAGAGTTCGACGGAAAAATTCTGGAAAAGTCTTAGTCTTTTACCCTCCCACATGATATTCTGAATTTTACGAGAGGCTCTCCAGAAGGCGACTTTATGGAGGTAATTCAGGCATTTAAACAGTGTGACCCTGGGGTGAGTATCAGAAGGTCTGGGAGGAGGGCCGACACGGTGCACCCTTTCCACCACTAAATCCTTGCATTCATCTTCTATGCCCAGTAGTTTGGGTAAGGACACTGTAACAAATGACTGCAGTGCCGGGCCTTTCACGGTTTCGGGAGCCCCCCCACCCTAATATTGTTACGTCGTGATCGATTCTCGACGTCATCGAGCTTATTCCATAACTGGTAATTTTCCTTTTGCAGTTTAACCACATCACACTGGGCTAAATGCATGTCATGGCAAAGTGCACCTATTCTATTTTCTGAGTCAGAGACTCTTGTCGTAAGATGCAGCAACTGCTGTGATATATCTGTCACTGCTTTCGTCAGTAAGGGGGACATAGTCGTTTTAATGGCTTCTACTATGTTGCCATAGGTGACCGGAGAGTCCGGGTTGCGCCGTACCTGAGGTAGCTCTGAGTTGTCCTGGGGTGCAGCAGATTTCTTGTGAGCCGGCGTGGACGGAGCGTTGTCCGCGTCCGGCGCCATATTGGGGTCTGCGCGGCGTTTCTCCTGCCGGGGTTGTTGCGGCTTCTGAGCTGCGCCCGGAGCGAGGAACTTCTCCATATAGGGGAGAATGGAGCTGTGTGGACTGGAGGCCAGTGGGTAAGGCTGAAAACAGCCGTGTAATGGCGGGTGAGCGGGTCCCGAAGCGGAGCAGCGTTTTCAAGCTGCACTCCGCATGCACCCGGAAGCGGTAGTCGGCCTTCCATCATTCTTAATTTTTGCGATATCCCTGATTGCCTAATGACGTGGGCATCATGTGAGCTGCCGGGGTACTTGGCGTTCCAGGACAGGATCTGGAGAGATGGGCCACAAACAACCATCACATTCAGAGAGTAGAACAATTTCCTGTTCCTATAGATTTCTTCATTATGTTTTGGTGTCACAAGTGAAACATGTGTCCCATCCACAACCCCAATAATGTGTGGGAAGCGACTACACCCTTCCTGGAATTGCCGATTCAACACAGCTAGGGACCCAACATCCAATGGTTTTGATGTGAACCGCTTTACTCTCTTTAAAAAGCATCAATGACGCACCATAGCACTTTGGATAATGCCCCCTGCGATATTCCTACCAGCATCCCAACCACGTGCTGGTACGAACCCATGGCACAGAAATGTAACACAGCAAGCAATTGTGTCAATGCTGGTATTGATGTAGGATACCGAATTGATGTATCTAGATCACTCTTTATTATCGAGAGAGTTTCTAGGATGACATGAGGGGGCAGCCTGTAGCGGCGCACAACATCATCATCTGGCATACCAAAAATGGTGACACGGGAATGGAATATACTAGGCCTTGCATGCCTCCATTGCCTTTGGGAATGAGGGGAAGGATGGGGTTGGAGGGGTTCGGAAGCTAGATATGTGGCCACCAGCATCTTGATAAGGTTACACAATTTAATCAAAACAACATCCAATGTGTTTTAACAATTACAACATGTAAATAAGTACTTCATCTAAAAAACACTTACTTCCATCTCATATCTAACTGTAGGACACCAGGAGGCAAGACATTTAAATAATTAGGCCAAAAAATAAAAAAAAACATTGGATGCTTAAACAACAAACACAAATAAGACTAAAAACACACACACTTAGCATGCATATACAGTACTTACCTTAAACATACAATTAACACACAAATATACTTACATGGATAACAAAAAAAAACAACAACACCCCACCACCCAAAACACACCAAGCAACATGCAGATACTTACCAGCAGATAGAATAGAAACAATAAATGTAGAGAAAAAAAGGCCTCACTTGGGCAAAAATAAACAAAGTAAATATACACCCTACAAAAGAACAATAAGGATAATACAAAATAAGAAGCATACTTGCAGAATAGTACACCCCACCACCCAAAAGACACCAAACAACATGCAGATACTTACCAGCAGATAGATATATACTGTTGTTCCAATTAGAAAAAAGGAACACCACCACCACCACAAATGTTTTACAATACAATAATTTGCTAACTATATTACATCTAAATGCGAAAAATGTAACTATAAAAAAACGCAGACCATCTGCAATACAATAATTAACAGCATTAAAACCATGGAAGCATGAGTTTGCTGCAAACATACACAAACATATCTTACCTCTCACAACTCTCCTACTCCTACACCTCCTCTTCATAATCCCCCTTCTCTTTCTCCTTTCCTATCCTCGCCAACTCTTGCATATACCCACAAACACAGGCCGCATGGAGCCAGTTTAAATAGTGTATGCAATTAAAGTATGTCTAACAATTGTGTATGCATCACCTGTGCAATTTCCTTCAAAAAATATTGCATACGCAGGTATAAAAACACAACACACATTCAGACGTACATGCTATCACCATCATGGATTCAGATCCTGAGACAAGCAGAATCGATGCTGAAATGGAGGAACTCCAACAGCAGATGTGACAGATTGCAGCCAGGAGAAGAATGCTGCAACAGCAGCGTAGCTAACAAAGACCTGGCAGTGCAGAGGATAAAGGAGCAGGAACCACTAGTCAACCACCCTCATCTACTGGGCCACAAACAGAAGAAGAAGCTAGTGTGAGGGCCCTTCCTGTGGAAGCTGTGGATCAATGTAGACAGGACATATAAATAGTAGTGATGAGCGGGTTCGGATCCTCGGGATCCGACCCGCCCGAACTTCACCTTTTTTTTACACGGGTCCGAGCGACTCGGATCCTCCCCCCTTGCTCGGTTAACCCGAGCGCGCCCGAACGTCATCATCCCGCTGTTGGATTCTCGCGAGACTCGGATTCTATATAAGGAGCCGCCCGTCGCCGCCATTTTCACACGTGCATTGAGATTGATAGGGAGAGGACGTGGCTGGCGTCCTCTCTGTTATAGTAGAACACAGAGTGACTTAGTTAGTTATAATTGTGGGGAGGATTGGGGACAGGGAGCAGCTGTTAGGGAGTACAGTGCAGGGTTTTGATTATACCACCAGTGAGTTTAATCCTTTGTTTCTCTGCCTGAAAATAAAAGGCTCCACCATATCTGTGCTCACTCAGTGTGCTGCACTGCTGCATGATATATCTGTGCTGATTGCACTGCTCTGCTCACACTGCCTAATTGTGGGGACTGGGGAGCAGTTATAGCAGGAGTACAGTGCACAGTTTTGCTGACAGTGACCACCAATCCAGTATACATTTGTCTGCCTGAAAAACACTCCTGTGTTTTTTTTTCTTTTCTTCATACTAGTTTAGCAGTCTGCTGACAGTGTCCACCAGGTCCGTTATACAGTATATTATATATATAAGCAGCAGTACGGTAGGCCACGGCTGTACCTACCTCTGTGTCGTCAGTGCACTCGTCGTCCATAAGTAATATAATACTATACTATCCATCCATCTACATTGTATACCTGTGTTGTTGTTTTTTTCTTAATACTAATTTAGCAGTCTGCTGACAGTGTCCACCAGGTCCGTTATACAGTATATTATATATATAAGCAGCAGTACGGTAGGCCACGGCTGTACCTACCTCTGTGTCGTCAGTGCACTCATCGTCCATAAGTAATATAATACTATACTATCCATCCATCTACATTGTATACCTGTGGTGTTTTTTTTTCCTTCATACTAGTTTAGCAGTCTGCTGACAGTGTCCACCAGGTCCGTTATACAGTATATTATATATATAAGCAGCAGTACGGTAGGCCACGGCTGTACCTACCTCTGTGTCGTCAGTGCACTCGTCGTCCATAAGTAATATAATACTATACTATCCATCCATCTACATTGTATACCTGTGTTGTTGTTTTTTTCTTAATACTAATTTAGCAGTCTGCTGACAGTGTCCACCAGGTCCGTTATACAGTATATTATATATATAAGCAGCAGTACGGTAGGCCACGGCTGTACCTACCTCTGTGTCGTCAGTGCACTCGTCGTCCATAAGTAATATAATACTATACTATCCATCCATCTACATTGTATACCTGTGTTGTTTTTTTTTCCTTCATACTAGTTTAGCAGTCTGCTGACAGTGTCCACCAGGTCCGTTATACAGTATATTATATATATAAGCAGCAGTACGGTAGGCCACGGCTGTACCTACCTCTGTGTCGTCAGTGCACTCGTCGTCCATAAGTAATATAATACTATACTATCCATCCATCTACATTGTATACCTGTGTTGTTGTTTTTTTCTTAATACTAGTTTAGCAGTCTGCTGACAGTGTCCACCAGGTCCGTTATACAGTATATTATATATATAAGCAGCAGTACGGTAGGCCACGGCTGTACCTACCTCTGTGTCGTCAGTGCACTCGTCGTCCATAAGTAATATAATACTATACTATCCATCCATCTACATTGTATACCTGTGTTGTTTTTTTTTCCTTCATACTAGTTTAGCAGTCTGCTGACAGTGTCCACCAGGTCCGTTATACAGTATATTATATATATAAGCAGCAGTACGGTAGGCCATGGCTGTACCTACCTCTGTGTCGTCAGTGCACTCGTCGTCCATAAGTAATATAATACTATACTATCCATCCATCTACATTGTATACCTGTGGTGTTTTTTTTTTTTTTCTTCATACTAGTTTAGCAGTCTGCTGACAGTGTCCACCAGGTCCGTTATACAGTATATTATATATATAAGCAGCAGTACGGTAGGCCACGGCTGTACCTACCTCTGTGTCGTCAGTGCACTCGTCGTCCATAAGTAATATAATACTATACTATCCATCCATCTACATTGTATACCTGTGGTGTTTTTTTTTTTTTCTTCATACTAGTTTAGCAGTCTGCTGACAGTGTCCACCAGGTCCGTTATACAGTATATTATATATATAAGCAGCAGTACGGTAGGCCACGGCTGTACCTACCTCTGTGTCGTCAGTGCACTCGTCGTCCATAAGTAATATAATACTATACTATCCATCCATCTACATTGTATACCTGTGTTGTTTTTTTTTCCTTCATACTAGTTTAGCAGTCTGCTGACAGTGTCCACCAGGTCCGTTATACAGTATATTATATATATAAGCAGCAGTACGGTAGGCCACGGCTGTACCTACCTCTGTGTCGTCAGTGCACTCGTCGTCCATAAGTAATATAATACTATACTATCCATCCATCTACATTGTATACCTGTGTTGTTGTTTTTATCTTAATACTAGTTTAGCGGTCTGCTGACAGTGTCCACCAGGTCCGTTATACAGTATATTATATATATAAGCAGCAGTACGGTAGGCCACGGCTGTACCTACCTCTGTGTCGTCAGTGCACTCGTCGTCCATAAGTAATATAATACTATACTATCCATCCATCTACATTGTATACCTGTGTTGTTGTTTTTTTCTTAATACTAGTTTAGCAGTCTGCTGACAGTGTCCACCAGGTCCGTTATACAGTATATTATATATATAAGCAGCAGTACGGTAGGCCACGGCTGTACCTACCTCTGTGTCGTCAGTGCACTCGTCGTCCATAAGTAATATAATACTATACTATCCATCCATCTACATTGTATACCTGTGGTGTTTTTTTTTTTTTTCTTCATACTAGTTTAGCAGTCTGCTGACAGTGTCCACCAGGTCCGTTATACAGTATATTATATATATAAGCAGCAGTACGGTAGGCCACGGCTGTACCTACCTCTGTGTCGTCAGTGCACTCGTCGTCCATAAGTAATATAATACTATACTATCCATCCATCTACATTGTATACCTGTGGTGTTTATTTTTTTTTCTTCATACTAGTTTAGCAGTCTGCTGACAGTGTCCACCAGGTCCGTTATACAGTATATTATATATATAAGCAGCAGTATGGTAGGCCACGGCTGTACCTACCTCTGTGTCGTCAGTGCACTCGTCGTCCATAAGTAATATAATACTATACTATCCATCCATCTACATTGTATACCTGTGTTGTTGTTTTTTTCTTAATACTAATTTAGCAGTCTGCTGACAGTGTCCACCAGGTCCGTTATACAGTATATTATATATATAAGCAGCAGTACGGTAGGCCACGGCTGTACCTACCTCTGTGTCGTCAGTGCACTCGTCGTCCATAAGTAATATAATACTATACTATCCATCCATCTACATTGTATACCTGTGTTGTTGTTTTTTTCTTAATACTAGTTTAGCAGTCTGCTGACAGTGTCCACCAGGTCCGTTATACAGTATATTATATATATAAGCAGCAGTACGGTAGGCCACGGCTGTACCTACCTCTGTGTCGTCAGTGCACTCGTCGTCCATAAGTAATATAATACTATACTATCCATCCATCTACATTGTATACCTGTGGTGTTTTTTTTTTTTTCTTCATACTAGTTTAGCAGTCTGCTGACAGTGTCCACCAGGTCCGTTATACAGTATATTATATATATAAGCAGCAGTACGGTAGGCCACGGCTGTACCTACCTCTGTGTCGTCAGTGCACTCGTCGTCCATAAGTAATATAATACTATACTATCCATCCATCTACATTGTATACCTGTGGTGTTTATTTTTTTTTCTTCATACTAGTTTAGCAGTCTGCTGACAGTGTCCACCAGGTCCGTTATACAGTATATTATATATATAAGCAGCAGTATGGTAGGCCACGGCTGTACCTACCTCTGTGTCGTCAGTGCACTCGTCGTCCATAAGTAATATAATACTATACTATCCATCCATCTACATTGTATACCTGTGTTGTTGTTTTTTTCTTAATACTAATTTAGCAGTCTGCTGACAGTGTCCACCAGGTCCGTTATACAGTATATTATATATATAAGCAGCAGTACGGTAGGCCACGGCTGTACCTACCTCTGTGTCGTCAGTGCACTCGTCGTCCATAAGTAATATAATACTATACTATCCATCCATCTACATTGTATACCTGTGTTGTTGTTTTTTTCTTAATACTAGTTTAGCAGTCTGCTGACAGTGTCCACCAGGTCCGTTATACAGTATATTATATATATAAGCAGCAGTACGGTAGGCCACGGCTGTACCTACCTCTGTGTCGTCAGTGCACTCGTCGTCCATAAGTAATATAATACTATACTATCCATCCATCTACATTGTATACCTGTGTTGTTGTTTTTTTCTTAATACTAGTTTAGCAGTCTGCTGACAGTGTCCACCAGGTCCGTTATACAGTATATTATATATATAAGCAGCAGTACGGTAGGCCACGGCTGTACCTACCTCTGTGTCGTCAGTGCAATCGTCGTCCATAAGTAATATAATACTATACTATCCATCCATCTACATTGTATACCTGTGGTGTTTTTTTTTTTTTTCTTCATACTAGTTTAGCAGTCTGCTGACAGTGTCCACCAGGTCCGTTATACAGTATATTATATATATAAGCAGCAGTACGGTAGGCCACGGCTGTACCTACCTCTGTGTCGTCAGTGCACTCGTCGTCCATAAGTAATATAATACTATACTATCCATCCATCTACATTGTATACCTGTGGTGTTTTTTTTTTTTCTTCATACTAGTTTAGCAGTCTGCTGACAGTGTCCACCAGGTCCGTTATACAGTATATTATATATATAAGCAGCAGTATGGTAGGCCACGGCTGTACCTACCTCTGTGTCGTCAGTGCACTCGTCGTCCATAAGTAATATAATACTATACTATCCATCCATCTACATTGTATACCTGTGTTGTTGTTTTTTTCTTAATACTAATTTAGCAGTCTGCTGACAGTGTCCACCAGGTCCGTTATACAGTATATTATATATATAAGCAGCAGTACGGTAGGCCACGGCTGTACCTACCTCTGTGTCGTCAGTGCACTCGTCGTCCATAAGTAATATAATACTATACTATCCATCCATCTACATTGTATACCTGTGGTGTTTTTTTTTCTTCATACTAGTTTAGCAGTCTGCTGACAGTGTCCACCAGGTCCGTTATACAGTATATTATATATATAAGCAGCAGTACGGTAGGCCACGGCTGTACCTACCTCTGTCTCGTCAGTGCTCTCGTCGTCCATAAGTAATATAATACTATACTATCCATCCATCTACATTGTATACCTGTGGTGTTTTTTTCTTCTTCATACTAGTTTAGCAGTCTGCTGACAGTGTCCACCAGGTCCGTTATTATTATTCTGTATATATTATATATATAGCAGTACGGTAGGCCACGGCTGTACCTACCTCTGTGTCGTCACTCGTCGTCCATAAGTATAAGTAATAATAGTATACTATCCACCCATCTACATTGTATACCTGTGGTGGCTTTTAGTTGTGCGCAAAATATGGAGAACAAAAATGTGGAGGTTAAAAAAATAGGGTAAGATCAAGATCCACTTCCACCTCATGCTGAAGCTGCTGCCACTAGTCATGGCCGAGACGATGAAATGCCATCAACGTCGTCTGCCAAGGCCGATGCCCAATGTCATAGTACAGAGCATGTAAAATCCAGAACACAAAAGATCAGTAAAAAAATGACCCAAAAATCAAAATTAAAAGCGTCTGAGGAGAAGCGTAAACTTGCCAATATGCCATTTACGACACGGAGTGGCAAGGAACGGCTGAGGCCCTGGCCTATGTTCATGGCTAGTGGTTCAGCTTCACATGAGGATGGAAGCACTCATCCTCTTGCTAGAAAAAAGAAAAGACTTGCGGCAAAAGCACAGCAAAGAACTGTGCGTTCTTCGAAATCACAAATCCCAAAGGAGAGTCCAATTGTGTCGGTTGCGATGCCTGACCTTCCCAACACTGGACAGGAAGAGCTTGCGCCTTCCACCATTTGCACGCCCCCTGCAAGTGTTGAAAGTAGCACCCGCAGTCCAGTTCCTGATAGTGAAATTGAAGATGTCAGAGTTGAAGTACACCAGGATGAGGATATGGGTGTTGCTGGCGCTGGGGAGGAAATTGACAAGGAGGATTCTGATGGTGAGGTGGTTTGTTTAAGTCAGGCACCCGGGGAGACACCTGTTGTCCGTGGGAGGAATATGGCCATTGACATGCCTGGTGAAAATACCAAAAAAATCAGCTCTTCAGTGTGGAAGTATTTCAACAGAAATGCGGACAACAGGTGTCAAGCCGTGTGTTGCCTTTGTCAAGCTGTAATAAGTAGGGGTAAGGACGTTAACCACCTCGGAACATCCTCCCTTATACGTCACCTGCAGCGCATTCATAATATGTCAGTGACAAGTTCAAAAACTTTGGGCGACAGCGGAAGCAGTCCACTGACCAGTAAATCCCTTCCTCTTGTAACCAAGCTCGCGCAAACCACACCACCAACTCCCTCAGTGTCAATTTCCTCCTTACCCAGGAAAGCCAATAGTCCTGCAGGCCATGTCACTGGCAAGTCTGACGAGTCCTCTCCTGCCTGGGATTCCTCCGATGCATCCTTGAGTGTAACGCCTACTGCTGCTGGCGCTGCTGTTGTTGCTGCTGGGAGTCGATCGTCATCCCAGAGGGGAAGTCGGAAGACCACTTGTACTACTTCCAGTAAGCAATTGACTGTCCAACAGTCCTTTGTGAGGAAGATGAAATATCACAGCAGTCATCCTGTTGCAAAGCGGATAACTGAGGCCTTGACAACTATGTTGGTGTTAGACGTGTGTCCAGTATCCGCCGTTAGTTCACGGGGAACTAGACAATTGCTTGAGGTAGTGTGCCCCCGTTACCAAATACCATCTAGGTTCCACTTCTCTAGGCAGGCGATACCGAGAATGTACACGGACGTCAGAAAAAGACTAACCAGTGTCCTAAAAAATGCAGTTGTACCCAATGTCCACTTAACCACGGACATGTGGATAAGTGGAGCAGGGCAGACTCAGGACTACATGACTGTGACAGCCCACTGGGTAGATGTATTGCCTCCCGCTGCAAGAACAGCAGCGGCGGCACCAGTAGCAGCATCTCGCAAACGCCAACTCGTTCCTAGGCAGGCTACGCTTTGTATCACCGCTTTCCAGAATACGCACACAGCTGAAAACCTCTTACGGCAACTGAGGAAGATCATCGCAGAATGGCTTACTCCAATTGGACTCTCCTGGGGATTTGTGGCATCGGACAACGCCAGCAATATTGTGCGTGCATTACATCTGGGCAAATTCCAGCACGTCCCATGTTTTGCACATACCTTGAATTTGGTGGTGCAGAATTATTTAAAAAATGACAGGGGCGTGCAAGAGATGCTGTCGGTAGCCAGAAGAATTGCGGGCCACTTTCGGCGTACAGGCACCGCGTACAGAAGACTGGAGCACCACCAAAAACACCTGAACCTGCCCTGCCATCATCTGAAGCAAGAGGTGGTTACGAGGTGGAATTCAACCCTCTATATGCTTCAGAGGATGTAGGAGCAGCAAAAGGCCATTCAAGCCTATACATCTGGCCACGATATAGGCAAAGGAGGTGGAATGCACCTGTCTCAAGCGCAGTGGAGAATGATTTCAACGTTGTGCAAGGTTCTGCAACCTTTTGAACTTGCCACACGTGAAGTCAGTTCAGACACTGCCAGCCTGAGTCAGGTCATTCCCCTCATCAGGCTTTTGCAGAAGAAGCTGGAGGCATTGAAGGAGGAGCTAAAACAGAGCGATTCCGCTAGGCATGTGGGACTTGTGGATGGAGCCCTTAATTCGCTTAACCAGGATTCACGGGTGGTCTATCTGTTGAAATCAGAGCACTACATTTTGGCCACCGTGCTCGATCCTAGATTTAAAACCTACGTTGGATCTCTCTTTCCGGCAGACACAAGTCTGCAGAGGTTCAAAGAACTGCTGGTGAGAAAATTGTCAAGTCAAGCGGAACGCGACCCGTCAACATCTCCTCCTTCACATTCTCCCGCAACTGGGGGTGCGAGGAAAAGGCTACAAATTCCGAGCCCAACCGCTGGCGGTGATGCAGGTTAGTCTGGAGCGACTGCTGATGCTGACATCTGGTCCGGACTGAAGGACCTGCCAACGATTACTGACATGTCGTCTACTGTCACTGCATATGATTCTCTCACCATTGAAAGAATGGTGGAGGATTATATGAGTGACCGCATCCAAGTAGGCACGTCAGACAGTCCGTACGTTTACTGGCAGGAAAAAGAGGCAATTTGGAGGCCCTTGCACAAACTGGCTTTATTCTACCTAAGTTGCCCTCCCTCCAGTGTGTACTCCGAAAGAGTGTTTAGTGCCGCCGCTCACCTTGTCAGCAATCGGCGTACGAGGTTACTTCCAGAAAATGTGGAGAAGATGATGTTCATTAAAATGAATTATAATCAATTCCTCCATGGAGACATTCACCAGCAGCAATTGCCTCCAGAAAGTACACGGGGACCTGAGATGGTGGATTCCAGTGGGGACGAATTAATAATCTGTGAGGAGGGGGATGTACACAGTGAAAGGGGTGATGAATCGGACGATGATGATGAGGTGGACATCTTGCCTCTGTAGAGCCAGTTTGTGCAAGGAGAGATTGATTGCTTCTTTTTTGGTGGGGGCCCAAACCAACCAGTCATTTCAGTCACAGTCGTGTGGCAGACCCTGTCGCTAAAATGATGGGTTCGTTAAAGTGTGCATGTCCTGTTTTTACAACATAAGGGTGGGTGGGAGGTCCCAAGGACAATTCCATCTTGCACCTCTTTTTTCTTTCATTTTTCTTTGCGTCATGGGCTGTTTGGGGAGTATTTTTTGGAAGGGCCAGCCTGCGTGACACTGCAGTGCCACTCATAGATGGGCCATGTGTTTGTGTCGGCCACTCTGGTCGCTTAGCTTAGTCGTCACACAGCTACCTCATTGCGCCTCTTTTTTTCTTTGCGTCATGTGCTGTTTGGGGAGTATTTTTTGGAAGGGACATCCTGCGTGACACTGCAGTGCCACTCCTAGATGGGCCAGGTGTTTGTGTTGGCCACTAGGGTCGCTTAGCTTAGTCGTCACACAGCTACCTCATTGCGCCTCTTTTTTTCTTTGCGTCATGTGCTGTTTGGGGAGTATTTTTTGGAAGGGCCATCCTGCGTGACACTGCAGTGCCACTCCTAGATTGGCCAGGTGTTTGTGTCGGCCACTAGGGTCGCTTAGCTTAGTCGTCACTCAGCTACCTCATTGCGCCTCTTTTTTTCTTTGCGTCATGTGCTGTTTGGGGAGTATTTTTTGGAAGGGCCATCCTGCGTGACACTGCAGTGCCACTCCTAGATGGGCCAGGTGTTTGCGTCGGCCACTTGGGTCGCTTAGCTTAGTCACACAACGACTTTGGTGCAGCTCTTTTTTCTTTGCATCATGTGCTGTTTGGGGACTATTTTTTTAAGTGCCATCCTGTCTAACACTGCAGTGCCACTCCAAGATGGGCCAGGTGTTTGTGTCGGCCACTAGGGTAGCTTAGCTTAGTCGTCACACAGCTACCTCATTGCGCCTCTTTAAAAGTGTCAGCCACCGGAGATGCTTCTGACGAAGGATCGAGGAGGATCCGAAACGCATTAAGCACAGTGTGGTTCGTGAGTCCAGGACGGTTTTGCTGTGGAGATCTCCGGTGGCTGACACTTTTACCCGGGCTGTGTCAACTCCCTTTTTCCATTGTGGGAGCCCTGGAGACTCTCCCTTCAGACCAGAGAGGACTCTGTGTGGAGTGATTGGGCACAGGTTTTTGTTTTATCAGGTTTTTGCGAAAACCAGGGAAACATCCTTAAATTGGCGATCTGGATCTGGGAAATAAGCTGAGGATGGATTGATGATATGCTTTTATGCACTTCGTTATTGTGAGTGTAATGGTCTATTAATAAAATAATCCTTCTCATATTGACGGTATTGCACGATCATTTGTCTTCTGTGCCGCTAAATGCACTTTGCCTCAAACTGAGTTTTGACGCTGAGTGGGCAGTTTCTTCTTGTTTTATTAGATTTCATTTTCGAATAGAGTTAAAAGAAGAAATTGAAAGTTGTATGGATTATCTCCCCTTATTGAGGAAGATGTGGGCCAAACTGAGGGTGATTCTGGTGTCAATACCCAAACCCAGCAAAGCCAACCACAGACATCACAGGCAGCAACCAAAAAGAGAATGCGGCAGCCCCCATTTACAAGGTGGGAGTTGGATATTTTGATACCACAAGCCATTGCTGCAGCAAAAGAGCGCAACTGGAGAGAAATAACTAGAGATGAGCGCCTGAAATTTTTCGGGTTTTGTGTTTTGGTTTTGGGTTCGGTTCCGCGGCCGTGTTTTGGGTTCGAACGCGTTTTGGCAAAACCTCACCGAATTATTTTTGTCGGATTCGGGTGTGTTTTGGATTCGGGTGTTTTTTTCCAAAAACACTAAAAAAACAGCTTAAATCATAGAATTTGGGGGTCATTTTGATCCCAAAGTATTATTAACCTCAAAAACCATAATTTACACTCATTTTCAGTCTATTCTGAATACCTCACACCTCACAATATTATTTTTAGTCCTAAAATTTGCACCGAGGTCGCTGTGTGAGTAAGATAAGCGACCCTAGTGGCCGACACAAACACCGGGCCCATCTAGGAGTGGCACTGCAGTGTCACGCAGGATGGCCCTTCCAAAAAACCCTCCCCAAACAGCACATGACGCAAAGAAAAAAAGAGGCGCAATGAGGTAGCTGACTGTGTGAGTAAGATTAGCGACCCTAGTGGCCGACACAAACACCGGGCACATCTAGGAGTGGCACTGCAGTGTCACGCAGGATGTCCCTTCCAAAAAACCCTCCCCAAACAGCACATGACGCAAAGAAAAAAAGAGGCGCAATGAGGTAGCTGTGTGAGTAAGATTAGCGACCCTAGTGGCCGACACAAACACCGGGCACATCTAGGAGTGGCACTGCAGTGTCACGCAGGATGTCCCTTCCAAAAAACCCTCCCCAAACAGCACATGACGCAAAGAAAAAAAGAGGCGCAATGAGGTAGCTGTGTGAGTAAGATTAGCGACCCTAGTGGCCGACACAAACACCGGGCCCATCTAGGAGTGGCACTGCAGTGTCACGCAGGATGTCCCTTCCAAAAAACCCTCCCCAATCAGCACATGATGCAAAGAAAAAGAAAAGAAAAAAGAGGTGCAAGATGGAATTATCCTTGGGCCCTCCCACCCACCCTTATGTTGTATAAACAAAACAGGACATGCACACTTTAACCAACCCATCATTTCAGTGACAGGGTCTGCCACACGACTGTGACTGATATGACGGGTTGGTTTGGACCCCCCCCAAAAAAGAAGCAATTAATCTCTCCTTGCACAAACTGGCTCTACAGAGGCAAGATGTCCACCTCATCTTCACCCTCCGATATATCACCGTGTACATCCCCCTCCTCACAGATTATCAATTCGTCCCCACTGGAATCCACCATCTCAGCTCCCTGTGTACTTTGTGGAGGCAATTGCTGCTGGTCAATGTCTCCGCGGAGGAATTGATTATAATTCATTTTAATGAACATCATCTTCTCCACATTTTCTGGATGTAACCTCGTACGCCGATTGCTGACAAGGTGAGCGGCGGCACTAAACACTCTTTCGGAGTACACACTTGTGGGAGGGCAACTTAGGTAGAATAAAGCCAGTTTGTGCAAGGGCCTCCAAATTGCCTCTTTTTCCTGCCAGTATAAGTACGGACTGTGTGACGTGCCTACTTGGATGCGGTCACTCATATAATCCTCCACCATTCTATCAATGTTGAGAGAATCATATGCAGTGACAGTAGACGACATGTCCGTAATCGTTGTCAGGTCCTTCAGTCCGGACCAGATGTCAGCATCAGCAGTCGCTCCAGACTGCCCTGCATCACCGCCAGCGGGTGGGCTCGGAATTCTGAGCCTTTTCCTCGCACCCCCAGTTGCGGGAGAATGTGAAGGAGGAGATGTTGACAGGTCGCGTTCCGCTTGACTTGACAATTTTGTCACCAGCAGGTCTTTCAACCCCAGCAGACCTGTGTCTGCCGGAAAGAGAGATCCAAGGTAGGCTTTAAATCTAGGATCGAGCACGGTGGCCAAAATGTAGTGCTCTGATTTCAACAGATTGACCACCCGTGAATCCTTGTTAAGCGAATTAAGGGCTGCATCCACAAGTCCCACATGCCTAGCGGAATCGCTCCGTGTTAGCTCCTCCTTCAATGCCTCCAGCTTCTTCTGCAAAAGCCTGATGAGGGGAATGACCTGTCTCAGGCTGGCAGTGTCTGAACTGACTTCACGTGTGGCAAGTTCAAAGGGCATCAGAACCTTGCACAACGTTGAAATCATTCTCCACTGCACTTGAGACAGGTGCATTCCACCTACTATATCGTGCTCAATTGTATAGGCTTGAATGGCCTTTTGCTGCTCCTCCAACCTCTGAAGCATATAGAGGGTTGAATTCCACCTCGTTACCACTTCTTGCTTCAGATGATGGCAGGGCAGGTTCAGTAGTTTTTGGTGGTGCTCCAGTTTTCTGTACGTGGTGCCTGTACGCCGAAAGTGTCCCGCAATTCTTCTGGCCACCGACAGCATCTCTTGCACGCCCCTGTCGTTTTTTAAAAAATTCTGCACCACCAAATTCAAGGTATGTGCAAAACATGGGACGTGCTGGAATTGGCCCAGATTTAATGCACACACAATATTGCTGGCGTTGTCCGATGCCACAAATCCACAGGAGAGTCCAATTGGGGTAAGCCATTCCGCGATGATCTTCCTCAGTTGCCGTAAGAGGTTTTCAGCTGTGTGCGTATTCTGGAAAGCGGTGATACAAAGCGTAGCCTGCCTAGGAAAGAGTTGGCGTTTGCGAGATGCTGCTACTGGTGCCGCCGCTGCTGTTCTTGCGGCGGGAGTCCATACATCTACCCAGTGGGCTGTCACAGTCATATAGTCCTGACCCTGCCCTGCTCCACTTGTCCACATGTCCGTGGTTAAGTGGACATTGGGTACAGCTGCATTTTTTAGGATACTGGTGACTCTTTTTCTGAGGTCTGTGTACATTTTCGGTATCGCCTGCCTAGAGAAATGGAACCTAGATGGTATTTGGTACCGGGGACACAGTACCTCCAACAAGTCTCTAGTTGGCTCTGCAGTAATGATGGATACCGGAACCACGTTTCTCACCACCCAGGATGCCAAGGCCTCAGTTATCCGCTTTGCAGTAGGATGACTGCTGTGATATTTCATCTTCCTCGCAAAGGACTGTTGAACAGTCAATTGCTTACTGGAAGTAGTACAAGTGGGCTTACGACTTCCCCTCTGGGATGACCATCGACTCCCAGCGGCAACAACAGCAGCGCCAGCAGCAGTAGGCGTTACACGCAAGGATGCATCGGAGGAATCCCAGGCAGGAGAGGACTCGTCAGACTTGCCAGTGACATGGCCTGCAGGACTATTGGCATTCCTGGGGAAGGAGGAAATTGACACTGAGGGAGTTGGTGGGGTGGTTTGCGTGAGCTTGGTTACAAGAGGAAGGGATTTACTGGTCAGTGGACTGCTTCCGCTGTCACCCAAAGTTTTTGAACTTGTCACTGACTTATTATGAATGCGCTGCAGGTGACGTATAAGGGAGGATGTTCCGAGGTGGTTAACGTCCTTACCCCTACTTATTACAGCTTGACAAAGGGAACACACGGCTTGACACCTGTTGTCCGCATTTCTGGTGAAATACCTCCACACCGAAGAGCTGATTTTTTTGGTATTTTCACCTGGCATGTCAACGGCCATATTCCTCCCACGGACAACAGGTGTCTCCCCGGGTGCCTGACTTAAACAAACCACCTCACCATCAGAATCCTCCTGGTCAATTTCCTCCCCAGCGCCAGCAACACCCATATCCTCCTCATCCTGGTGTACTTCAACACTGACATCTTCAATCTGACTATCAGGAACTGGACTGCGGGTGCTCCTTCCAGCACTTGCAGGGGGCGTGCAAATGGTGGAAGGCGCATGCTCTTCACGTCCAGTGTTGGGTAGGTCAGGCATCGCAACCAACACAATTGGACTCTCCTTGTGGATTTGGGATTTCAAAGAACGCACAGTTCTTTGCGGTGCTTTTGCCAGCTTGAGTCTTTTCAGTTTTCTAGCGAGAGGCTGAGTGCTTCCATCCTCATGTGAAGCTGAACCACTAGCCATGAACATAGGCCAGGGCCTCAGCCGTTCCTTGCCACTCCGTGTGGTAAATGGCATATTGGCAAGTTTACGCTTCTCCTCCGACAATTTTATTTTAGGTTTTGGAGTCCTTTTTTTTCTGATATTTGGTGTTTTGGATTTGACATGCTCTGTACTATGACATTGGGCATCGGCCTTGGCAGACGACGTTGCTGGCATTTCATCGTCTCGGCCATGACTAGTGGCAGCAGCTTCAGCACGAGGTGGAAGTGGATCTTGATCTTTCCCTAATTTTGGAACCTCAACTTTTTTGTTCTCCATATTTTATCAGCAGAACTAAAAGGCACCTCAGGTAAACAATGGAGATGGATGGATTGGATACTAGTATACAATTATGGACGGACTGCCACGGTTAGGTGGTATAAAAAAACCACGGTTAGGTGGTATATAATACAATTATGGATGGACGGACTGCCTGCCGAGTGCCGACACAGAGGTAGCCACAGCCGTGAACTACCGCACTGTACACTGGTTGATAAAGAGATAGTAGTATACTCGTAACAACTAGTATGACGACGGTATAAAGAATGAAAAAAAAACCACGGTTAGGTGGTATGTATTATAATACAATTATGGTTGGACGGACTGCCTGCCGAGTGCCGACACAGAGGTAGCCACAGCCGTGAACTACCGCACTGTACACTGGTTGATAAAGAGATAGTAGTATACTCGTAACAACTAGTATGACGACGGTATAAAGAATGAAAAAAAAACCACGGTTAGGTGGTATATATTATAATACAATTATGGTTGGACGGACTGCCTGCCGAGTGCCGACACAGAGGTAGCCACAGCCGTGAACTACCGCACTGTACACTGGTTGATAAAGAGATAGTAGTATACTCGTAACAACTAGTATGACGACGGTATAAAGAATGAAAAAAAAACCACGGTTAGGTGGTATATATTATAATACAATTATGGTTGGACGGACTGCCTGCCGAGTGCCGACACAGAGGTAGCCACAGCCGTGAACTACCGCACTGTACACTGGTTGATAAAGAGATAGTAGTATACTCGTAACAACTAGTATGACGACGGTATAAAGAATGAAAAAAAAACCACGGTTAGGTGGTATATATTATAATACAATTATGGTTGGACGGACTGCCTGCCGAGTGCCGACACAGAGGTAGCCACAGCCGTGAACTACCGCACTGTACACTGGTTGATAAAGAGATAGTAGTATACTCGTAACAACTAGTATGACGACGGTATAAAGAATGAAAAAAAAACCACGGTTAGGTGGTATATATTATAATACAATTATGGATGGACGGACTGCCTGCCGAGTGCCGACACAGAGGTAGCCACAGCCGTGAACTACCGCACTGTACACTGGTTGATAAAGAGATAGTAGTATACTCGTAACAACTAGTATGACGACGGTATAAAGAATGAAAAAAAAACCACGGTTAGGTGGTATATATTATAATACAATTATGGTTGGACAGACTGCCTGCCGAGTGCCGACACAGAGGTAGCCACAGCCGTGAACTACCGCACTGTACACTGGTTGATAAAGAGATAGTAGTATACTCGTAACAACTAGTATGACGACGGTATAAAGAATGAAAAAAAAACCACGGTTAGGTGGTATATAATACAATTATGGTTGGACGGACTGCCTGCCGAGTGCCGACACAGAGGTAGCCACAGCCGTGAACTACCGCACTGTACACTGGTTGATAAAGAGATAGTAGTATACTCGTAACAACTAGTATGACGACGGTATAAAGAATGAAAAAAAAACCACGGTTAGGTGGTATATATTATAATACAATTATGGTTGGACGGACTGCCTGCCGAGTGCCGACACAGAGGTAGCCACAGCCGTGAACTACCGCACTGTACACTGGTTGATAAAGAGATAGTAGTATACTCGTAACAACTAGTATGACGACGGTATAAAGAATGAAAAAAAAACCACGGTTAGGTGGTATATATTATAATACAATTATGGATGGACGGACTGCCTGCCGAGTGCCGACACAGAGGTAGCCACAGCCGTGAACTACCGCACTGTACACTGGTTGATAAAGAGATAGTAGTATACTCGTAACAACTAGTATGACGACGGTATAAAGAATGAAAAAAAAACCACGGTTAGGTGGTATATAATACAATTATGGTTGGACGGACTGCCTGCCGAGTGCCGACACAGAGGTAGCCACAGCCGTGAACTACCGCACTGTACACTGGTTGATAAAGAGATAGTAGTATACTCGTAACAACTAGTATGACGACGGTATAAAGAATGAAAAAAAAACCACGGTTAGGTGGTATATATTATAATACAATTATGGATGGACGGACTGCCTGCCGAGTGCCGACACAGAGGTAGCCACAGCCGTGAACTACCGCACTGTACTGTGTCTGCTGCTAATATAGACTGGTTGATAAAGAGATAGTATACAATACTACTAATATACTGGTGGTCAGGCACTGGTCACCACTAGTCACACTGGCAGTGGCACTCCTGCAGCAAAAGTGTGCACTGTTTAATTTTAATATAATATTATTTATCATGTACTCCTGGCTCCTGCTATAACAACCTGCAGTGCTCCCCAGTCTCCCCCACAATTATAAGCTTTATATACAATACATTGATGTGCAGCACACTGGGCTGAGCAGTGCACACAGACTGAGTCACTGTGTGACTGTGTATCGTTTTTTTCAGGCAGAGAACGGATATATTAAATAAAACAAACAACTGCACTGTCTCTGGTGGTCACTGGTCACTGTGGTCGTCAGTCACTAAACTCTGTCTGCACTCTCTTCTAATCTACAGTATCACAGCAATCTCTCTCTCTCTCTTCTAAATCTAATCTAAATGGAGAGGACGCCAGCCACGTCCTCTCCCTATCAATCTCAATGCACGTGTGAAAATGGCGGCGACGCGCGGCTCCTTATATAGAATCCGAGTCTCGCGAGAATCCGACAGCGTCATGATGACGTTCGGGCGCGCTCGGGTTAACCGAGCAAGGCGGGAAGATCCGAGTCGCTCGGACCCGTGAAAAAAAAAGTGAAGTTCGTGCGGGTTCGGATTCAAAGAAACCGAACCCGCTCATCTCTAGAAATAACTGACCGTATTAATGAAGTTGGCCCAATTGTCCGCACACCACAGGAAGTCCGTAGACGGTAAGTACATAATGAAACACAATGACAAACACTATAGTAGACACTAACTAAGATTTCAGCAAAAGAAAACAAGTGAGGTTGCCTACAGCAACCAAAACCATGACATGTGATCCAAAAGTATGCTTCACATTTACTTACATTGCATTTCTTCTCCTTTCACCAAAACCAAAAAAATATATGTAGTCGGGGCGACTTCAAGTCCCGCCTGTAGCAGAAAAAAGCTGAGAACTGGAATGCTTTAAGGGTAACAGGGGGAGGGCCAGTCCCTGAGACTGTGGAGTATACAGATCTAGAGGAGCAAGCAGTGGTCTGTGTGTCCTATTAGGAGGTGGCAGGTGTATCAGAAATGGAAACAGACACACCTGACATGTTATGGCCACATGACTTGCCAGGTAAGTTTTGGAACATATATTGTCAAGTGTGCAGCATAGAAGGGGCATCTCAGTGAGTCACAGTAGGGGCATCTTGCTGAGGCTGAGGTGGGGGGAGGTAGTGACACCTCCAGTGTGGGGCAGGATATACCACCAGCCCAGCCACACACTGACCCCCCACCCAACCCTCTCTCCCAGGGATTCCGGACAAAATCGCCAGGCATGGCATTATTAACACAGAATTCCATGACATGATGACCCAGGAGGTACGTGAGATGTCCTTACGGCTCACTGATCAGACCACCTGTGTTCGGCAAGGTGTGGGCGACCTCAGGCAAGGTATGGCCAAACTTACCTCCTCGGTCCAACAATTAAACACCACAGTTGGACAAGAACTACAGGCCATCGCCGGCCTTCAGGCCCACAGTATCAGGGAGGCTTCAACACCTGGACCATCCCCTGCCCAGGAACAAAATCCCACTGGGCAGGGCCCTCGAAGGTCAGTTTGCAGACCAATCAGTGAACATTCACTTCAGGCGGGGCATAAAAAGAAGAAGAAGCAATTTCTATCCAGATGCGGACACATTTCCCAGCACCCATATTTCTTCAGTACCAAAATGGATTATCTATGGCTTGTGGGACCAGAATGCCTAACTCAATCATGCTGAATGGGGTTTGCTGGGTTCTCTTTTTGGTATTAGCCTGTGATGCATTATCCTGTGTACTTGTCGCACCTTCCTCTTCATATTGTGATGTGGATAGTTTGGTTTGGTTATTGTGGCCAGAATCTTCCTCAATTTGACCCACATGATCCTCAGGCAGGGTCATGACACCAGTCTCTTTGTGTTTGATGCCCAGTAGATGGGGGGTCCATGAGTACTGGGTTCTGTCTTCCAAATTTCTGCACTGGCAGGTGTTTGTTGCTATGCCATGTTTGTTTGTTTGTTGATTATTTAAATTTTGGAAAAAGTAAAAGTACTTTGAACAAATAGATTTTTTGTGGATATTATGGCCCTCATTCCGAGTAGGTCGGTAGCAAGGCGAATTTAGCAGAGTTGCTCACGCTAAGCCGCCGCCTACTGGGAGTGAATCTTAGCTTCTTAAAATTGCGACCGATGTATTCGCAATATTGCGATTACTAACTACTTAGCAGTTTCAGAGTAGCTCCAGACTTACTCTGCCTGTGCGATCAGTTCAGTGCTTGTCGTTCCTGGTTGACGTCACAAACACACCCAGCGTTCGCCCAGGCACTCCCACCGTTTCCCCGGCCACTCCTGCATTTTTTCCGGAAACGGTAGCGTTTTCAGCCACACGCCCCTGAAACGCCGTGTTTCCGCCCAGTAACACCCATTTCCTGTCAATCACATTACGATCGCCGGAGCGAAGAAAAAGCCGTGAGTAAAAATACTTTCTTCATAGTAAAGTTACTTGGCGCAGTCGCAGTGCGAACTTTGCGCATGCGTACTAAGCGGATTTTCACTGCGATGCGATGAAAAAGAACGAGCGAACAACTCGGAATGAGGGCCTATGTGTTTATTATTGTGGGTGTGTGTAAAGAGTATTTTTTTTTGCTTAATCTTTAACAATTATTTATTATGCTTGGTGAAAAAAAATAAACTCATAGCATGTTGCTTATCTCAAAATGCTGTTCATAAAAATAACATCTCTGTGGCTCCTTACACAATACAATGGCACGAAGTTGTTTGGTTATTATGGGCAACATGCCATATTAAATGTAACTTACAAGCAGGGCCGGTGCTAGAGTGTTTGGCGTCCCCCTGCAAACTATAAATTTGTGCCCTCCCATCTGTAAAAAAGGGACAGCACGTGACGCAAAAAGGGATGTGGTCACACAAGAAAGGGGTGTGGCCCACAATTCAAATTACACCACACAGTATTACAATCTTATTCACTTAATCCCAAATATAGTGCCCCTGATTTATATTACACCCTCTAGTAGTGCCCCATATTCATGTTACATCACACAGTAGTGCCCCTTATACACGTTACACCACACAGTACTTATACACAATGCCCACAGTAGTGCCCCTTATCAGAGGTGTAGCTAGGTGCCATGATGCCTGGAGTAAGGGTATGTTTCAGCACCCCTTCCCTGTGTTGAATTGGAGGTATGTTACGTTTGAAAAGAAAAATATATTTTAAAATTGGTGACAGGGCCTGTTCTAGACCTTGAGGAGCTCAGGGCAAAAGTTTCCTTTGGTGTTAGACGTGGTCCAGTCAGAGACAGTGCGCACCGAAGGCACGCACCAAAAGTATAGGGTTGTGGACACAGAATAGTAAAAATTAACATTTCACATTACACCGCTCAGTAGTGTCCGTTAGTCACATTACACCACACAGTAGTGTTCATTAGTCACATTACACCGCACAGTAGTGTCCGTCAGTCACATTACACCACACAGTAGTGTCCGTCAGTCACATTACACCACACAGAAGTGTCCGTTATTTACATTACACTGCACAGTAGTGCCCGTTATTTACATTACACTGCACAGTAGTGCCCGTTATTAACATTACTCCGCCAAGTAGTGTCCGTTATTTACATTTCACCGCACAGTAGTGTCTGTTATTCACATTACACCGCACAGTAGTGTCCGTTATTCACATTACACCACACAGTAGTGTCCGTTAGTCACATTACACCGCACAGTAGTGTCCATTAGTCACATTGCACCGCACAGTAGTGTCCGTTTTTCACATTAAACCTCACAGTAGTGTCCATTATTTACATTACACCGCACAGTAGAGTCCGTTATTTACATTACACCACACAGTAGTGTCCATTATTTACATTACACCACACAGTAGTACTTTTATACATGTTACACCATACAGTAAAAGCCGCTTATACACATTATGCCAGGTATAGCCCAACCACGTCATACCTACCACCCTACTACTGTAAATGTAGTACCTTCTGCTTCATTACTTGTATGCATAACTCTGATTGATGCTCTGCCTTGGACTCCATGCTCGGGCGCTGATCCTCCTCTAACCCTCTTGGAGGCTCTGTTACTCCAGCAGTAGCAGCTCTGGAGGATGTCAGCAGTTTTGGCGAGAGGGGAGGGGGCAGGTACAAATTATGCAGGCCTGGGACTGATGAAGGGGCTCAGTGGGGGCCCTGGTCCACTGCACTCCTCCCTTCTTACTGGGCAGCAGCAACAGCATAAGTTCTAATCATGGCAGAGTAAGCTGTGCTGCAGTGCCAGAGGCAGAAAGACAGCTGCTGTGGAGCCTCTGCCTGTTCCTGTATGGGTAGGTGGAGAGTGATCACATTGATCATGCTCCCCACTCGAATTGCCACTGGCTAAGGGGCACAAGGCCCCCCTACCCCGCTGGGCTCTGCAAAGTTTTTTTTTTATCCCAAAAGGGGGTGTGGACACGCCTCCCGCAATGAGGCCACCCCCTACAATTCTACCCGCCCGGCAAAACTCTCAGAATTTGGCAGCAGCGCACTCTCTGTGATGAGGAGGGGGGGAGCTGGAGAGAGCTAGAGGGACCTTTTACTGGGAGAAGCGCTACACGCTGCCAGCGCCGTTACCTGTTTTCCACTTTGACAGGCTCAACGGCAAGCTGGCAGCAGCAGGGACCAGGGTAGCAGAGCAGGTAGAGAGCAGCACCTCTTCAGCTGGGCTCCTCCCTGCACTGCATACCATTGCTGAGCGAGTAGCGCTGGCTCTACTTACAAGTGACCGAAAGCATACATAGCAATGTATTAGGTAAAGCAGCAGGTAATAACATTATAGGTGAGGCTGCTGTTTGTTGGTAATGTTGATATATGAAACACAAAGCTAATGTAGGATTCTGGAAAACATGGCATGTATGTGGGCATGTAAGGAAATTAATTGTGTTTTAACATGTAAAAAATAGCCATAATTTCTACACAAAGCAGACATGTGGGACATTGCAAATACACATACATTTGCTAAAAAAACACGTGTGCTGCTTGTCAGTGTAACCTAGTTTGACATGGGTTTAAATTTTAACATTTCCTGTGAGTTTAAATGTACATACCATCTGTGAGAGTGCTACAGCTACAATTGCAGTGTTGATGCGTTTGCTGCTCAACAGCTGCATTTTATTGGCAATGATTAGCTAGCTATACCCTGTCAACCACTTGTAGCAAGAGTTCGCTAGCTGTGCACAGCCCCAGGACCTACTCTTATGCTGCGAACGCCTGGTGTGTACCAGCAAAGATCAGCTTTACAGTGGTGCGAAAACCACACCTGCTACCCTTAGCACACTCACACACAATACTGTTAGCTAGCGAAGCCATTCCCCCGCACCGCCTTCAACACACCTGTTTGTCGTTGGGCCACTGCAAACACAATAAGCATTTGTATTTCTGCACATTCGTCGCACGGCTACCTTGGCACATGTGCATTGGTTCTTTTGCGCGTGCGCATTGGGCTAATCCCAGCTGCTTGCGATGCGAAAAACCGCTGCGATCAACTTGGATTGACCCCCAGAGTCTCTTACTTTCCTTCACTGCTGGCCAAACAAAAATGGGCAGTAGGATAAAGACTGTGATTGGGGACTTGACTGAAGTTTTGTTTTAAAGCAAAATGAACAGTAATTATATATGGTACCTAAAACTTAAAATATGTTAATGATTTTGATGTACAGTGCATCCAGGAAGTATTCACAGCGCTTACATTTTTCCACATTTTGTCATGTTACAGCCTTAATTTAAAATTGAATAAATTAATGTTTTCCCTCAAAATTCTACACACAAAGGTGGTCATTCCGAGTTGATCGCAGCCAGCAACTTTTTGCTGCTGCTACGATCAACTAGTACACGCCTATGGGGGAGTGTATTTTAGCTTAGCAGGGCTGCGATCGCTTGTGCAGCCCTGCTAAGCTAAAAAAATTTCAAGCAGAAGTAGACCAGCCCTTTACCTACTTACCCTGTGCGACGATCTCTGCGATGCTGGAGCCGGTTTTGACGTCAGACATCCACCCTCCGTTCGGCAGGACGCGCCTGTGTTTTCCTTACCACTCCCCAAAAACAGTCTCCAACGCTCCGGATCTGCCCAGGTACGCCTTCTTCTTGTCAATCTTCTTTACAGTCGGCTCTACGACCGCTTCCTTTGTTAGATGCGACGTAACCGCCGGGCAATGTCATGCACACGCATTGCGCCCACCGCGCATGCGCTTTCCGGACCCGCTCGCACTGCAGTGATAAACTGCTGCGTGCGAACGTGTCGGAATGACCCCCAATACCACATAATGACAGACAATGTGAAAAAAGTTTTTTTGAGAATTTTGCTAATTTATTATAAATAAAAAGCTAAGAAATCACATGTACATAAGTATTCACAGCCTTTGCTTAATACCTTGTTGATGCACCTTTGGCAGCAATTACAGCCTCAAGTTTTTTTGAATATGATGCCACAAGCTTGGCACACCTATCTCTGGGCAGTTTCGCCCATTCCTCTTTGCAACACCTCTCAAGCTACCTCAGGTTGGATGGGAAGCGTCGGTGCACAGCCATTTTCATATCTGTCCAGAGATGTTCAATCGGATTCAAGTCTTGGCTCTGGCTGGGCCACTCAAGGGCATTCAAAGAGTTATCCTGAAGCCACTCCTTTGATATCTTGGTGGTGTGCTTAGGGTCGTTGTCCTGCTGAAAGATGAACCGTTTCCCCGGTCTGAGGTCAAGAGCACTCTGGAGCAGGTTTTCATCCAGGATGTCTCTGTACAATGCTGCATTTATTTTTCCCTCTATCCTGACTAGTCTCCCAGTTCCTGCCACTTAAAAACATCCCCACAGCATGATGCTGTCGTAACCACTGTAAGGATGGCATTGGCCTGGTGATGAGTAGTGCCTGGTTTCCTCCAAACATGATGCCTGACATTCATGCCAAAGAGTTCAATCTTTGTCTCATCGTACCAGAGAATTTTGTTTCTCATGGTCTGAGAGTCCTTCAGGTGCATTTTGGCAAACTCCAGGTGGGCTGCCATGTGCTTTTTACTAAGGAGTGGCTTCCATCTGGCCAGTCTGCCATACAGGCCTGATTGGTGAATTGCTGCAGAGAAGGTTGTCCTTCTGGAAGGTTCTCCTCTCTCCAAAGAGGAATGCTGTAGCTCTGACAGAGTGACCATGGGGTTCTTAATCACCTCTATGAAAAGGGCCCTTCTCCCCCGACCACTCAGTTTAGACAGCCGGCCAGCTCTAGGAAGAGTCCTGGTGGTTCCAAACTTCTTCCATTTACAGATGATGGAGGCCACTGTGTGCTCATTGGGACCTTCAAAGCAGCAGATATTTTTCTGTACCTCTCTCCAGATTTGTGCCTCGAGACACTCCTGTCTCGGAGGTCTGCAGACAATTCCTTTGACTTCATGCTTGGTTTGTGCTCAGACATGCACTGTTAAGTGTGGGACCTTATATAGACAGGTGTGTGCCTTTCCAAATCATGTCCAATCAACGGAATTTACCACAGGTGGACTCCAATTAAGCTGTAGGAACATCTCAAGCATGATCAGTGGAAACAGGATTCACCTGAGCTCAATTTTGACCTTCCTAGTTTTTTATTTTTAATACATTTGCAAAAATCTCCCAAAAACTTTTTTCACGTTGTCATTATGGGGTATTGTGTGTAGAATTTTGAGGGAAAAATTTATTTATTCCATTTTGGAATAAGGCTGTAACATAACAAAATGTGGGAAAAGTGTAGCACTGTGAATACTTTGCAGATGCACTGCACAGCATAGTGCCTTCCAGACAGAACACAGAGATTACTTACGAGCAGAAACTAGAATATTTTGTACATTCTATAAATCATGGAATTATTTGAGTGTTGACAAATAACTAACATTATAGAAACAGAATAATAGGGTACTCGAAATGTGCGCAAGGCAGCTTTAACTAGTATTAATTGTCTAACAGGATGCCACCACACCCCACTAAAATGAGAAATGCAAAAGAAAAGACAATCTTTCCCAGTATAAGTGCCACAATATAAAACAGAACATGTATAACATATACGATTTATGTTCTTCCGTTTCTTTATCATCAGCTGCTTCAATTGTAGTGATTTGATCTCAGCAGTTTATGTGGAAACAGAAAACGGATAGACATACAATGTGTAGTATAATTTTATATAGTCCTCCTTATCATTTGAAACCATCCTTATCCCATCAAACTAAGAGGAAATTGTAACAAAAATAGGTATCTGGATAGCTAGTGTTCATGCACATAATGGTTTCTTTAATCTTCTTCACCCTTTCTGTGTATCCTCCACCATACAGTATGCAGAGAAGAGCATTCCAAAACTCACTTTAAGATGTAAATAAATCAAGCGCATAAAGGTATCTTTTTTTCTCTCCTCCCTCTATTGTTATAACAATTAGGGTGCATACAACACTCATGGGAAAGACAGCAGAGATGTTCCTATCTGGGTTTCTGTCAAATCCACAACCGTCTCAACTTGGGAACCAGGCATGTATTTTTTTTTTTTTTTTTAAATATGTTTATTATGGTGGCCTGGTCTTTCTAAAGACATTAAGGAGTTTATTTTTTCTTGTCAGGTCTGTGCACAGCATAAGGTTCCCCGTTCCTTGCCTATCGGGCAACTTATGCCCTTAAATGTTCCTCTCAGGCTCCGGCGTCCTTGCACTTTTAAGGTGGGAGACAGGGTATGGTTGTCGACTCGTAACATTAGACTTCGACAAACCTCAGCTAGATTGGGCCCCAAATTTATTGGACCATTTCATATTATTAAAAAAATCAATCCAGTTGCTTTCCGGTTATGTTTACCAAGAGCTCTCCGGATCGGAAATACGTTCCATTGCTCCCTGTTGAAACCATACGTTTCTTCCAGTAGATTTCCTCGGAAGATCTCTCAGGGGAAATCTCCAGTAGATGTACAGGGACATCAGGAGTTCTTGGTGGAGAAGGTTCTCGATTCCAAATTGTCCCGGGGTCGGCTTTATTTTCTGGTGCACTGGAAAGGCTATGGTCCAGAGGAAAGGTCTTGGGTCCTGGATAAGGATCTCCATGCCCCGAGGCTCAAGAGGGCATTTTTTCGGGAATTTCCTCGGAAACCTGGCTTTAGGGGTTCCTTGACCCCTCCTCAAGGGGGGGGTACTGTTAGGCGCCGGGGTCCGCTCGTCGGTGCGGCCCGGCGCCTAGCAACCAGGGACGCCGTGCTAGGTTTTCAAGCATATACATGTAAATACGCAAAACGCAAGAAGAAATATACATACAACATGGGAATACTATGTATTATACATGTAATATATGGGGGGGGGGAAACACAGAAGGGTACAAGAGATGGGGGGAGGGGGAGATAAGATCGGATGAGGGTGAGTGTTAGGGCCTGCCCATAACACTCCTTATCATTTTATACTAGTGCCAGGGAAAAAGAGAGTTATTATGATATTTGAAATGCAACGTTAACCAGTTAAAATAATATACTCAAGCATTTATAAATGATTCATAAGATAATATAGAGCAGTCCAAGGTTTCCAAGATATGTTGTTTGGTAGATACAGGCAGCGATTCTATGAATGGGCTCCATTTGCGACAAAACTTTCGCGTAGTAAAGAATGGAGAAGATAAAACCGTTTTTTTATCATAAAACAATAACTGCAAAAGCTTTTGCTTGACTTCCGCAAGGGAAGGAGCAGAACGTTTAACCCATCTAATCAGTATGCATTTTTTTCCAAGTGTGAGGATCACACTGAGGAGATGAATATGTCTAGCAGTGATCTGCCAGTTTGTAAAGTTTAATGTGAGACAGGCTAGCTGGTCTGGTGCAATGTTTATTAAGAATAGACTATTAATATAGGTAAAAAGTTTGCACCAGAATTTTCTGATTTTTCTGCATTCCCACACGCAATGTACAAAAGAAGCAGAGGCTTTCCCACATTTAAGGCAATCGCCGGATTCAGCAGTTAACATATGAGATCGTTGTGCGGGTGAAATGTATGCCATGTGTAAAAATCGCAGGTGTACTTCTTGGAAGTAAGCTGATGACAAAAATTTCAATGATTTTTCACAGGGTTGTGTGATATCAGAAATGGTAGCTAAAGCAGGGATATGGCCTTTCCATTTCAGCAGTAAATTATCCCATTGCGCAGTGGGTAAGCAGGATATCAAAATGGCATAGAGATATTTTATCTTAAATGGTCGTGACTGGGAGGAATGCAGAAGAGTATCAATATCTTGAGATGCGGAGTCTATCTTAGAGGAAGATTTTACATGAGTCAAGACATCATAGGAGAGAACAAAGTGGCGCACCTGGAAATACATATACAAGTGACGAGGAGATAAATCAAATTTCTGGCATAGAGCAGAGAAGGAGAGCAGAACTCCTCCTGGGTCAAACACCTTGTGAAAGGAATCAAGACCTTTTTCCTTCCAGAGGGAGTACGTAGCATTGTGCAGCGAGGGCGGAAAAGCTGGATTACCCCACAACGGGATAAATTTAGAGAAATAGGGATCTCTGTGACATTTTTTGTTTATGGTTAACCAAGCATTGGAAGTGTCTTTAAATAGTATATGGTTCTTTAATTGGGGAGGTATCTGGGAGTGGTGTGTAAGTATTAGAGCACTAGGGGCGTATGGAGAGAATATTGCTAAGTCAAGGTCGTAATCAACATAGTGGGATGTTGCATGGAGCCAGTCAACAATATAGCGGAACTGGACAGCTAAGGAATATGCTTGAATATCAGGAGCAGCAAAGCCGCCGTTTGCTTTAGGGGATTTTAGTTTCTGCCTGGCTATGCGTGGTCTCTTGCCCCGCCAAAGAAACTTAGAAAAAAGTGCTTCAAGTCTGAGGATATCTTTACGTGTCAATGAAATAGGAAGCATTTGCATTAAATAAAATAACTTGGGGAAAATAATACATTTTATCACTTCTAACCTCCCCATGAGAGATAATGGTAAATCCATCCAGGAATCCATCTTAAGGACCAGGTTCTCTATAAGAGGAGAGTAGTTAATTTTGTAAAGATTGAGGAGATCAGAGCAAATGTTAATACCTAGGTATTTGAAATGGGAAAGGGTTACTTTAAAGGATGGGATGTCAGGATGGGACAATATGGAAGGTGTTAAGTTGCCTAGTAGCAGAAGTTCCGATTTACTAACGTTAATTCTGTAACCTGCCAGTTTTCCAAAAGAGTGAATCAATTGTAATAGGGACGGTAGTGATTGTTCTGGATTTGATAAAAACAAAAGTGTGTCATCCGCAAATAGTGCTATTTTCAAAACTTGCGTTCCAATGGTGATACCATGTATGTGTGGGGAGTTGCGAACAGCTATAGCAAGAGGCTCAATTGATAGATCAAAAAGGAGTGGGGAAAGTGGACAGCCTTGTCTCGTCCCCCTCTGTAAAACAAAGGCAGCTGAAAGAAGGCCGTTGCAAGAAATGGAGGAAGACGGTGCTGAATATAATGCACGGATAACAGAAATGAAGGAATCAGGGAAGCCAAATCTGTGTAATATTTGGAAGAGGTAGGGCCATAATAAAAGGTCGAAAGCCTTTTCTGCGTCTATCGATAAGATAAGCGCTGGGGGGGAGGTAGTAGAAGAATTGGCATGCTGGATGACCGAGAGGACTCTCCTAAGATTCACTACCGAGTGTCGACCATTTATAAAACCTGTTTGGTCTTTGTGGATAAGTATAGGCATGATTGGCTTTAGTCTCTGCGTGAGGATAGATGTAAAAATTTTAAAATCCACATTTAATAATGAAATAGGCCTATAGGAGCCCGGTAAGGAGAGGTCTCTGCCAGCTTTGGGTAGCACCTTGATCACTGCGTCAGTGAACCTATCAGGAAGAATCCCCTCGGTCATGATTTTGTTAAAAACCGCCTGCAAGAGGGGACCAATCTTATGGGACATAAATTTATAGAATTCGTTTGTGTAGCCATCTGGGCCTGGGGCTTTGCAAGGTTTAAGCCTTTTTATAGCCGTTAGGATTTCAGAAAGAGTAATAGGAGAAGTTAAGGCGGGAATCATTGTCTCTGGTACTTGGGGTAATGGGAGATTATCCCAGAAATGAGGGGGGTATTTATCATGTGGGGAAAGTGCGTCTCTCTGATCAGGAGAAGAGTATAAGGCTACGTAATAATCACGCATAATGGCCACAATCTGGGCGTTAGAGGAGGTACGGGAGTATCCTGTTTTTTTAAGGGGTGGACCATCATTGGCTTCCTGGATCCCTGCAATAGTGAGGTGAGGAGTTTACCTGCTTTGTTTCCAAAGCGGTGAAATTTGTAACTAACGTTAAACAGATACTTTTCCCCGGCTAAATGTAAGATGTCATTAAAGGTAGTTTTAGCTAAAATATAAGCTGTCCTGGTTTCCTGAGAGGGTTTTGTTTTGAAAGACTGATACGCCACTGATAGGTTGCTTTGGGCTTCCAGGTATGATTGGTTAAGCGATCTCCTAAGATGTGAGTAGTAAGAGATTACTTCGCCTCTTAAAACTGTTTTGGCGGTTTGCCAGAAAAGAGAAGGATTCTCTATTTCATGGATTGAGTTATCCAGTCGGAAGTTCTCCCAGACGTCTTCGCATTTACTTTTAAATTTGTCAGATTTCGCTAAATGCGAAGGGAATTTCCACAAAGGGGGGGAAGACTTTTCCACTGCATAAGCCAATTCAACCCAGACTAATCCATGATCCGAGATAACAATCGGCTCGATGGTGGCCTGGCGAATATTAGGGAATAGTAGGGAAGCAACCAAGACATAATCTATACGTGACCAAGAGTTATGTACCATTGAAAGGCATGTAAACTCTTTTTCTGTGGGGTTTAAAGCTCGCCAGGTATCTACCAGACTTAGTCTCTTGGCTAGCCACGGCACACCTAATTTGGGAAGAGGTCGAGATCGACTTGTAGAATGGGATTTATCAAGATACAGGGAGGAGACTAAATTTAAATCACCACACAATATCAGGGAAGAGAGGTCACAGAAGTGGAGTTTGGCCATGAGTGTTGTAAAAAAAATTTTTTTATAGGTGTTAGGAGCATAAACAGAACATATATGATAACTTGTATTGCCTAATTTACATTGCACAAGCACGTATCTGCCCTCAGGGTCAGCTTCCATCGACAGTACTTCGATTGGGAGGGAGCGTCTCGCTAATATTGCTACGCCACAAGATTTTGAGTTAAGGGAAGCTGCGCCTAACAAAGACCAATTCAGCATTTGTAATTTTTTAGTTTCCTTTAGAACCAGGTGCGTCTCTTGTAAGCATGCAATGTCCATATGTTTTTTGTTCAGATAAGATAAAATCTTTCTCCTTTTAGCAGGTGTATTTATGCCTCCTACATTAATTGTACATACCTTAATCGTAGCCATATATCAAAGAAGTAGAACATGACGTCTGGCACGTATAAATTATAACATCATATCTCATCTCTATAGGAGTTGGAGGGAGATGGGTGGGAGGGGGAAACACATGAGGAAAAAAGACAATGACAGGGGCGACAAACTTAAAGATTATGGAAAAAAGAAAGTTAGACAGCAAAAACACAAGTAATGAATTAAACATTACAAAAGTATTAGAGCTGGTAATAACCGACTTCGGGTGAAACTGTAACAGAAGACGGCTACAACCACAGAAAAACAAAAGGGCGGCGGGGGCTTCTCCGCTGCCACCAGCAACTTTTAAAATACAGTAACATTAATATGATATTTTGTCAAGCTCACCAAAAGATCACCAAACTAAATATATTACGGCACAGCTGTGTGTATCGCCTAAGCTGCGCACCAGCTTGTGATCAACATTTTAGTTAGCATGCCTGGAACCTGAAATGGGATGCTAAAAAACTAAGAAAGAGTCACCCAGGTGGATCATCTGCAATATCCTGCGTCAGCGAATCAGCTTCTTCTTTGAGATATGCTTCAGCATCAGCGGGATTCGTAAAGTCCGTGAAGGAGGATCCCTGGAAAATTCTGAGTCGAGCTGGGTATAGCATAGCGAATTTTCGTTTATTTTTGGCCAGAAAGGCACAAACAGGATTGAAAGCTTTGCGAAGGCGAGAAAGTTCAGCAGAGTAATCTTGAAAGATCCTTATAGGGACGCCCTCCCATCGGAGATCTACTTTGCGAGAGGCCTTCCATATAGCGTCTTTATGAAGAAAGTTCAAGGTTTTAAAAATGACCACACGAGGTCTATTTGCTCCTGCACGTGTCTGGTCACCATTCTATGCACACGTTCTATCACCATGTCAGCACATTCGTCTTCAACGTTAAGCATTTTAGGTAGGGTATTCCTGACAAATTGCTCCAGACTGGGACCTTTAAAAGATTCGGGCAGGCCAATTACTCGAAGATTGCATCTGCGCGTGCGGTTTTCAATATTGTCCATCTTGTCGAGGAGATGTTTATTGTCTTTTTCCAGACGCCCCACCGTGGATTTTAGGTTTTCAACCTCATCTTTGGTGACCCCTAAGCTGATCTCCGTGGTAGAAACTCTGCTTGAAAGTTGCTGCAATTGTAAGGTAATGTCCCCCACCGCTTTCTTCAGCAGAGGGGCCATCGTATCCTGGATAGCAGTTACCATGTCCTTATAAGTTAGGGGGGTACCTGGGGGTGAAACATTGTCTTGTACCTGTTTTTGGGAGGCGTCAGAGGTGTCTTTGATCGCTTTTTTTGCTGCAGGTTTCACTGGGCTAGAGTCCGAACTGGGCGGGGGAGTCTGGTGTGCCCTCCGTTTGTCCTGCCTAGGAGGTAGTGCTGGAGGATGAATCTTGGAAGTAGCTGGTGGGCCCAGGAACTTCTCCATGGTGCGCAGGGGTCGTGGAAAATAATAGGTCAGCCGAGGATATCTGGTCCTGTATCGTAGGATCCCTTTCAGGCACAGTAATGGACCCTTCCCGTCGCCTCCGTCGTTAGCGTTTTTGTGACGGGGGTTGAGGGAGCTCTGTGAAAGGTATGTCCTTTATAATATTTAGGAGCGCTGGAACCGTGCAGGGAGCATGTACATGTGCTCTCTGTGTAATGATCACAGCCACCGGGGTGCCGCTGCCATCCGCCGTGCAGGCCTGATCCTCAGCACGCCGTGCGAGCGCACACAGCGTGAGCGGGTATCGTGCCGAGCGGGAGAGAGCCTGCAGCGGGAGGTGCCTAGCGCCGAGGACCGGGGCTGAGAGTCTGAATGACCCGTCCGTGAGCGGATAAGGCTGGTGGCAACGGAGGAGCACACTGGAGTTGCTGCTTACTCCGCCATGCCGGAACCGGAAGTCCTCCAGGCATGTATTTTTAATGGTCCCAAAACAGAAAATAAAAAATGTGCCAATCAATCCATATCTTTCAAAAATGTATTGTACAAAAATTCCCATAGTTGGGATGTAAACAAGTACAGACAAAAGAATGAATGGACATACACAAAAAGACCATCAATTTCTTATTTTAATTTTTTTTTTTTTTTAAAGGGGATTTTTAAAACCCAAACAGTGGTCTGCACTAATATAAAAGGTCCGGACTTTTCAAAGTGCAGATGGTAGTAAAAAAAATACCTCAATGGTTGTCTTCTGAGATTGAAAGAGGTTTCACAGTGCCCAGTGGTTGTCGACACGTTTCGGCTCAGCAAGAGCCTTCCAAAACTAACATTATGTATTTTAATTGTATTTTAAACATTAAAGCTCTTGAGTTTATTTGTTATTTGCGCTCTCATTCTAGGAATTGTCTCATGTCTATTGTTAATAAGTGATCCAGATTTCTTGCTGGTAGCAGCATATACTGTACATATGTATATATAATCTTAAAAATGATCAGTATTTATATATCTCCTATATAATAGCCCAGATCTGTGACTCTGTGCCTGTGTGCATAACACTGGGCGTGGCTTGGAGCTCTCATTGGGTTAGCAGCAGGTCTATCACACTCAGTCCACAGCTGATTGGGCGAGAAATGCCCTCCCACACAAGTTACATGAAACAGGGAGCTTTGCCCTTTGGCTGCTGTGTGTTCCCAGAGCAGGATTAACAATGGGGCTGATGGAGCTGCAGCTCCAGGTCCACACCCCAAAATAGGCCCACTGCATCTGCAGCAACATACCTTCCAACAACTTACACATAAAAATCGCTTCAAATTCGAAAAAGGGGCATGGTTACGTGTACAGTGACATGGCCACGCCCCTTTTCATATACTTTAAATGGAAGTTTAGAGAGGCAAAAATCGGTACAGACCATAAAAAAAGGTACTGTACCTGCCAAAAAGGTACTGCTGGACTTTTACTGCAGCGTCCAATGTCCTGCTGCCAGTCCGCCTAACCCCTCCGCCATCAACAATCCCCAGTCCCTAGCCACGATGCAGATGGAACAAAAGCTGTTGTGGCCACCGCCATAGATGTCTATGAAAGCGGTGCAGCGGAAAGCTTTCATAGCCTTCCCTGCACCACATACTCTCTGAGCCCCGGAGACTCCTCTGCGCATGATGTCAAAGAAGTGCCTCCCCACCACAGCCACGCCCATATCCCCAGATGCCCTAACTTTGCAACACAGCACCTGGGCTGCCGGCCTGCAAGCCCCGAGATGGCTAATGTAACAGATAGTGTAGGTGATATCGCAGAGAGTAATGTCTGGACGCTGAATCAGTGTAAAAGGTGACAGTGCTGTGCAGTGCAGTTGGTGTGCAGTGTCACTGACACTGCACAGCACTATCACCTTTTACATTGATTCAGTGAGTCAGTCAGTTCTGCCAGCCAGTCACTATTGTTAGCAACGCATTACAGGGAAGTAGATGCACTAAATAAATGACAGCTCCCAGCAGCCCCTCCCCCACCCACCGCACCACCACACCAGCCCCTCCCCCACCCACGGCACCCCAGCAACTGCCCCACCCCCACCCACAGGCACCTCTGGACCCCATCCGCATCTCCCTAGGTGATTCATCAGGCCCTGCGTGCCCTGTTCATGCCATTGCAAGGGGCTACTACCCCTTAACTATTGCACGCCCTTTGTCCGTGCAATATTTAACCACTCACACAATTATGATTGGAGGTGATACTCCATATAATACAAATATTGACACTACAAGGGTGTGCAAGGGTTAAGGGGGCATAGCCCCTCACGATGGTGTGAAGAGCGCCCGTAGGGCGCGATGAATCACCTAGTATATATTAGAGATGAGCGGGTTCGGTTTCTCTGAAACCGAACCCGCACGAACTTCATGTTTTTTTCACGGGTCCGAGCAGACTCGGATCCTCCCGCCTTGCTCGGTTAACCCGAGCGCGCCCGAACGTCATCATGACGCTGTCGGATTCTCGCGAGACTCGGATTCTATATAAGGAGCCGCGCGTCGCCGCCATTTTCACACGTGCATTGAGATTGATAGGGAGAGGACGTGGCTGGCGTCCTCTCCATTAGAAATTAGATTAGAAGAGAGAGAGAGATTGTGCAGAGTCAGACAGAGTTTACCACAGTGACCAGTGCAGTTGTTGTTAGTTAACTTTTATTTATTTTAATATAATATATCCGTTCTCTGCTATATCCGTTCTCTGCCTGAAAAAAAACGATACACAGCAGCAGCCAGTCACACAGTGTGACTCAGTCTGTGTGCACTCAGCTCAGCCCAGTGTGCTGCACATCAATGTATAAAAGGCAAAGCTTATAATAATTGTGGGGGAGACTGGGGAGCACTGCAGGTTGTTATAGCAGGAGCCCCCAGGAGTACATAATATTATATTAATTTAAAATTAAACAGTGCACACTTTTGCTGCAGGAGTGCCACTGCCAGTGTGACTAGTGGTGACCAGTGCCTGACCACCAGTATAGTAGTATATTGTTGTATGTATTGTATACTATCTCTTTATCAACCAGTCTATATTAGCAGCAGACACAGTACAGTGCGGTAGTTCACGGCTGTGGCTACCTCTGTGTCGGCAGTCGGAACTCGGCAGGCAGTCCGTCCATCCATAATTGTATTACAATATATACCACCTAACCGTGGTATTTTTTTTTCTTTCTTTATACCGTCGTCATAGTGTCATACTAGTTGTTACGAGTATACTACTATCTCTTTATCAACCAGTGTACAGTGCGGTAGTTCACGGCTGTGGCTACCTCTGTGTCGGCAGTCGGCAGGCAGTCCGTCCATCCATAATTGTATTATTATTATAATATATACCACCTAACCGTGGTTTTTTTTTCATTCTTTATACCGTCATAGTGTCATACTAGTTGTTACGAGTATACTACTATCTCTTTATCAACCAGTGTACAGTGCGGTAGTTCACGGCTGTGGCTACCTCTGTGTCGGCAGTCGGCAGGCAGTCCGTCCATCCATAATTGTATTATTATTATAATATATACCACCTAACTGTGGTATTTTTTTTTCTTTCTTTATACCGTCGTCATAGTGTCATACTAGTTGTTACGAGTATACTACTATCTCTTTATCAACCAGTGTACAGTGCGGTAGTTCACGGCTGTGGCTACCTCTGTGTCGGCAGTCGGCAGGCAGTCCGTCCATCCATAATTGTATTATTATTATAATATATACCACCTAACCGTGGTTTTTTTTTCATTCTTTATACCGTCGTCATAGTGTCATACTAGTTGTTACGAGTATACTACTATCTCTTTATCAACCAGTGTACAGTGCGGTAGTTCACGGCTGTGGCTACCTCTGTGTCGGCAGTCGGCAGGCAGTCCGTCCATCCATAATTGTATTATTATTATAATATATACCACCTAACCGTGGTTTTTTTTTCATTCTTTATACCGTCGTCATAGTGTCATACTAGTTGTTACGAGTATACTACTATCTCTTTATCAACCAGTGTACAGTGCGGTAGTTCACGGCTGTGGCTACCTCTGCGTCGGCAGTCGGCAGGCAGTCCGTCCATCCATAATTGTATTATTATTATAATATATACCACCTAACCGTGGTTTTTTTTTCATTCTTTATACCGTCGTCATAGTGTCATACTAGTTGTTACGAGTATACTACTATCTCTTTATCAACCAGTGTACAGTGCGGTAGTTCACGGCTGTGGCTACCTCTGTGTCGGCAGTCGGCAGGCAGTCCGTCCATCCATAATTGTATTATTATTATAATATATACCACCTAACTGTGGTATTTTTTTTTCTTTCTTTATACCGTCGTCATAGTGTCATACTAGTTGTTACGAGTATACTACTATCTCTTTATCAACCAGTGTACAGTGCGGTAGTTCACGGCTGTGGCTACCTCTGTGTCGGCAGTCGGCAGGCAGTCCGTCCATCCATAATTGTATTATTATTATAATATATACCACCTAACCGTGTTTTTTTTTTCATTCTTTATACCGTCGTCATAGTGTCATACTAGTTGTTACGAGTATACTACTATCTCTTTATCAACCAGTGTACAGTGCGGTAGTTCACGGCTGTGGCTACCTCTGTGTCGGCAGTCGGCAGGCAGTCCGTCCATCCATAATTGTATTATTATTATAATATATACCACCTAACCGTGGTTTTTTTTTCATTCTTTATACCGTCGTCATAGTGTCATACTAGTTGTTACGAGTATACTACTATCTCTTTATCAACCAGTGTACAGTGCGGTAGTTCACGGCTGTGGCTACCTCTGTGTCGGAACTCGGCAGGCAGTCCGTCCATCCATAATTGTATTATTATTATAATATATACCACCTAACCGTGGTTTTTTTTTCATTCTTTATACCGTCGTCATAGTGTCATACTAGTTGTTACGAGTATACTACTATCTCTTTATCAACCAGTGTACAGTGCGGTAGTTCACGGCTGTGGCTACCTCTGTGTCGGCAGTCGGCAGGCAGTCCGTCCATCCATAATTGTATTATTATTATAATATATACCACCTAACCGTGGTTTTTTTTTCATTCTTTATACCGTCGTCATAGTGTCATACTAGTTGTTACGAGTATACTACTATCTCTTTATCAACCAGTGTACAGTGCGGTAGTTCACGGCTGTGGCTACCTCTGTGTCGGCAGTCGGCAGGCAGTCCGTCCATCCATAATTGTATTATTATTATAATATATACCACCTAACTGTGGTATTTTTTTTTCTTTCTTTATACCGTCGTCATAGTGTCATACTAGTTGTTACGAGTATACTACTATCTCTTTATCAACCAGTGTACAGTGCGGTAGTTCACGGCTGTGGCTACCTCTGTGTCGGCAGTCGGCAGGCAGTCCGTCCATCCATAATTGTATTATTATTATAATATATACCACCTAACCGTGGTTTTTTTTTCATTCTTTATACCGTCGTCATAGTGTCATACTAGTTGTTACGAGTATACTACTATCTCTTTATCAACCAGTGTACAGTGCGGTAGTTCACGGCTGTGGCTACCTCTGTGTCGGCAGTCGGCAGGCAGTCCGTCCATCCATAATTGTATTATTATTATAATATATACCACCTAACCGTGGTTTTTTTTTCATTCTTTATACCGTCGTCATAGTGTCATACTAGTTGTTACGAGTATACTACTATCTCTTTATCAACCAGTGTACAGTGCGGTAGTTCACGGCTGTGGCTACCTCTGTGTCGGAACTCGGCAGGCAGTCCGTCCATCCATAATTGTATTATTATTATAATATATACCACCTAACCGTGGTTTTTTTTTCATTCTTTATACCGTCGTCATAGTGTCATACTAGTTGTTACGAGTATACTACTATCTCTTTATCAACCAGTGTACAGTGCGGTAGTTCACGGCTGTGGCTACCTCTGTGTCGGCAGTCGGCAGGCAGTCCGTCCATCCATAATTGTATTATTATTATAATATATACCACCTAACCGTGGTTTTTTTTTCATTCTTTATACCGTCGTCATAGTGTCATACTAGTTGTTACGAGTATACTACTATCTCTTTATCAACCAGTGTACAGTGCGGCAGTTCACGGCTGTGGCTACCTCTGTGTCGGCAGTCAGCAGGCAGTCCGTCCATCCATAATTGTATTATTATTATAATATATACCACCTAACCGTGGTTTTTTTTTCATTCTTTATACCGTCGTCATAGTGTCATACTAGTTGTTACGAGTATACTACTATCTCTTTATCAACCAGTGTACAGTGCGGTAGTTCACGGCTGTGGCTACCTCTGTGTCGGCAGTCGGCAGGCAGTCCGTCCATCCATAATTGTATTATTATTATAATATATACCACCTAACCGTGGTTTTTTTTTCATTCTTTATACCGTCGTCATAGTGTCATACTAGTTGTTACGAGTATACTACTATCTCTTTATCAACCAGTGTACAGTGCGGTAGTTCACGGCTGTGGCTACCTCTGTGTCGGCAGTCGGCAGGCAGTCCGTCCATCCATAATTGTATTATTATTATAATATATACCACCTAACCGTGGTTTTTTTTTCATTCTTTATACCGTCGTCATAGTGTCATACTAGTTGTTACGAGTATACTACTATCTCTTTATCAACCAGTGTACAGTGCGGTAGTTCACGGCTGTGGCTACCTCTGTGTCGGAACTCGGCAGGCAGTCCGTCCATCCATAATTGTATTATATACCACCTAACCGTGGTTTTTTTATACCACCTAACCGTGGCAGTCCGTCCATAATTGTATACTAGTATCCAATCCATCCATCTCCATTGTTTACCTGAGGTGCCTTTTAGTTCTGCCTATAAAATATGGAGAACAAAAAAGTTGAGGTTCCAAAATTAGGGAAAGATCAAGATCCACTTCCACCTCGTGCTGAAGCTGCTGCCACTAGTCATGGCCGAGACGATGAAATGCCAGCAACGTCGTCTGCCAAGGCCGATGCCCAATGTCATAGTACAGAGCATGTCAAATCCAAAACACCAAATATCAGAAAAAAAAGGACTCCAAAACCTAAAATAAAATTGTCGGAGGAGAAGCGTAAACTTGCCAATATGCCATTTACCACACGGAGTGGCAAGGAACGGCTGAGGCCCTGGCCTATGTTCATGGCTAGTGGTTCAGCTTCACATGAGGATGGAAGCACTCAGCCTCTCGCTAGAAAAATGAAAAGACTCAAGCTGGCAAAAGCAGCACAGCAAAGAACTGTGCATTCTTCGAAATCCCAAATCCGAATTCCGAGCCCACCCGCTGGCGGTGATGCAGGGCAGTCTGGAGCGACTGCTGATGCTGACATCTGGTCCGGACTGAAGGACCTGACAACCATTACGGACATGTCGTCTACTGTCACTGTATATGATTCTCTCACCATTGATAGAATGGTGGAGGATTATATGAGTGACCGCATCCAAGTAGGCACGTCACACAGTCCGTACTTATACTGGCAGGAAAAAGAGGCAATTTGGAGGCCCTTGCACAAACTGGCTTTATTCTACCTAAGTTGCCCTCCCACAAGTGTGTACTCCGAAAGAGTGTTTAGTGCCGCCGCTCACCTTGTCAGCAATCGGCGTACGAGGTTACATCCAGAAAATGTGGAGAAGATGATGTTCATTAAAATGAATTATAATCAATTCCTCCGCGGAGACATTGACCAGCAGCAATTGCCTCCACAAAGTACACAGGGAGCTGACATGGTGGATTCCAGTGGGGACGAATTGATAATCTGTGAGGAGGGGGATGTACACGGTGATATATCGGAGGATGATGATGAGGTGGACATCTTGCCTCTGTAGAGCCAGTTTGTGCAAGGAGAGATTAATTGCTTCTTTTTTGGTGGGGGTCCAAACCAACCCGTCATTTCAGTCACAGTCGTGTGGCAGACCCTGTCACTGAAATGATGGGTTGGTTAAAGTGTGCATGTCCTGTTTTGTTTATACAACATAAGGGTGGGTGGGAAGGGCCCAAGGACAATTCCATCTTGCACCTCTTTTTTCTTTTATTTTTCTTTGCGTCATGTGCTGTTTGGGGAGGGTTTTTTGGAAGGGACATCCTGCGTGACACTGCAGTGCCACTCCTAGATGGGCCCGGTGTTTGTGTCGGCCACTAGGGTCGCTTATCTTTCTCACACAGTCAGCTACCTCATTGCGCCTCTTTTTTTCTTTGCGTCATGTGCTGTTTGGGGAGGGTTTTTTGGAAGGGACATCCTGCGTGACACTGCAGTGCCACTCCTAGATGGGCCCGGTGTTTGTGTCGGCCACTAGGGTCGCTTATCTTTCTCACACAGTCAGCTACCTCATTGCGCCTCTTTTTTTCTTTGCGTCATGTGCTGTTTGGGGAGGGTTTTTTGGAAGGGACATCCTGCGTGACACTGCAGTGCCACTCCTAGATGGGCCCGGTGTTTGTGTCGGCCACTAGGGTCGCTTATCTTTCTCACACAGTCAGCTACCTCATTGCGCCTCTTTTTTTCTTTGCGTCATGTGCTGTTTGGGGAGGGTTTTTTGGAAGGGACATCCTGCGTGACACTGCAGTGCCACTCCTAGATGGGCCAGGTGTTTGTGTCGGCCACTAGGGTCGCTAATCTTACTCACACAGCTACCTCATTGCGCCTCTTTTTTTCTTTGCGTCATGTGCTGTTTGGGGAGGGTTTTTTGGAAGGGACATCCTGCGTGACACTGCAGTGCCACTCCTAGATGGGCCCGGTGTTTGTGTCGGCCACTATGGTCGCTTATCTTTCTCACACAGTCAGCTACCTCATTGCGCCTCTTTTTTTCTTTGCGTCATGTGCTGTTTGGGGAGGGTTTTTTGGAAGGGACATCCTGCGTGACACTGCAGTGCCACTCCTAGATGGGCCCGGTGTTTGTGTCGGCCACTAGGGTCGCTAATCTTACTCACACAGTCAGCTACCTCATTGCGCCTCTTTTTTTCTTTGCGTCATGTGCTGTTTGGGGAGGGTTTTTTGGAAGGGACATCCTGCGTGACACTGCAGTGCCACTCCTAGATGGGCCCGGTGTTTGTGTCGGCCACTAGGGTAGCTGAGCTTAGTCATCCAGCGACCTCGGTGCAAATTTTAGGACTAAAAATAATATTGTGAGGTGTAAGGTGTTCAGAATAGACTGAAAATGAGTGTTAATTATGGTTATTGAGGTTAATAATACTATGGGATCAAAATGACCCCCAAATTCAATGTTTTAAGATGTTTTTTAGGGTTTTTTGAAAAAACCACCCGAATCCAAAACACACCCGAATCCGACAAAAAAAATTCGGTGAGGTTTTGCCAAAACGCGGTCGAACCCAAAACACGGCCGCGGAACCGAACCCAAAACCAAAACACAAAACCCGAAAAATTTCAGGCGCTCATCTCTAGTATATATATATATATATATATACAAATAATAATATATGTTTATTAGAGATGTGCACCGGAAATTTTTCGGGTTTTGTGTTTTGGTTTTGGATTCGGTTCCGCGGCCGTGTTTTGGATTCGGACGCGTTTTGCCAAAACCTCCCTGAAAATTTTATGTCGGATTCGGGTGTGTTTTGGATTCGGGTGTTTTTTTACAAAAAACCCTCAAAACCAGCTTAAATCATAGAATTTGGGGGTCATTTTGATCCCATAGTATTATTAACCTCAATAACCATAATTTACACAAATTTTCAGTCTATTCTGTACACCTCACAATATTATTTTTAGTCTTAAAATTTGCACAGAGGTCGCTGGATGGCTAAGCTAAGCGACACAAGTGGGCGACACAAACACCTGGCCCATCTAGGAGTGGCACTGCAGTGTCAGGCAGGATGGGACTTCAAAAAAATTGTCCCCAAACAGCACATGATGCAAAGAAAAAAAGAGGCGCACCAAGGTCGCTGTGTGACTAAGCTAAGCGACACAAGTGGCCGACACAAACACCTGGCCCATCTAGGAGTGTCACTGCAGTGTCAGACAGGATGGCACTTCAAAAAAATTGTCCCCAAACAGCACATGATGAAAAGAAAAAAAGAGGCACACCAAGGTCACTGTGTGACTAAGCTAAGCGACACAAGTGGCCGACACAAACACCTGGCCCATCTAGGAGTGGCACTGCAGTGTCAGACAGGATGGCACTTCAAAAAAATTGTCCCCAAACAGCACATGATGCAAAGAAAAAAAGAGGCGCACCAAGGTCGCTGTGTGACTAAGCTAAGCGACACAAGTGGCCGACACAAACACCTGGCCCATCTAGGAGTGTCACTGCAGTGTCAGACAGGATGGCACTTAAAAAAAAATTGTCCCCAAACAGCACATGATGCAAAGAAAAAAAGAGGCGCACCAAGGTCGCTGTGTGACTAAGCTAAGCGACACAAGTGGCCGACACAAACACCTGGCCCATCTAGGAGTGGCACTGCAGTGTCAGACAGGATGGCACTTCAAAAAAATTGTCCCCAAACAGCACATGATGCAAAGAAAAAAAGAGGCGCACCAAGATCACTGTGTGACTAAGCTAAGTGACACAAGTGGCCGACACAAACAACTGGCCCATCTAGGAGTGGCACTGCAGTGTCAGACAGGATGGCACTTAAAAAAATAGTCCCCAAACAGCACATGATGCAAAGAAAAATAAAAGAAAAAAGAGGTGCAAGATGAAATGGTCCTTGGGCCCTCCCACCCACCCTTATTTTGTATAAACAGGACATGCACACTTTAACGAACCCATCATTTCAGCGACAGGGTCTGCCACATGACTGTGACTGAAATGACTGGTTGGTTTGGGCCCCCACCAAAAAAGAAGCAATCAATCTCTCCTTGCACAAACTGGCTCTACAGAGGCAAGATGTCCTCCTCATCATCATCCTCCGATTCCTCACCCCTTTCACTGTGTACATCCCCCTCCTCACAGATTATTAATTCATCCCCACTGGAATCCACCATCTCTGGTCCCTGTGTACTTTGTGGAGGCAATTGCTGCTGGTGAATGTCTCCACGTAGGAATAGATTATAATTCATTTTTGTGAACATCATCTTCTCCACATTTTCTGGAAGTAACCTCGTACGCCGATTGCTAACAAGGTGAGCGGCTGCACTAAACACTCTTTCGGAGTACACACTGGAGGGAGGGCAACTTAGGTAGAATAAAGTCAGTTTGTGCAAGGGCCTCCAAATTGCCTCTTTTTCCTGCCAGTATACGTACGGACTGTCTGACGTGCCTACTTGGATGCGGTCACTCATATAATCCTACACCATTCTTTCAATGGTGAGAGAATCATATGCAGTGACAGTAGACGACATGTCAGTAATCGTTGGCAGGTCCTTCAGTCCGGACCAGATATCAGCACTCGCTCCAGACTGCTCTGCATCACCGCCAGCGTGTGGGCTCGGAATTCTTAGCCTTTTCCTCGCACCCCCAGTTGTGGGAGAATGTGAAGGAGGAGCTGTTGACGGGTCACGTTCCGCTTGACTTGACAATTTTCTCACCAGCAGGTCTTTGAACCTCTGCAGACTTGTGTCTGCTGGAAAGAGAGATGTAATGTAGGTTTTAAATCTAGGACCGAGCACGGTGGCCAAAATGTAGTGCTCTGATTTCAACAGATTGACCACCCGTGAAACCTGGTTAAGCGAATTAAGGGCTCCATCCACAAGTCCCACATGCCTAGCGGAATCGCTCTGTTTTAGCTCCTCCTTCAATGTCTCCAGCTTCTTCTGCAAAAGCCTGATGAGGGGAATTACCTGACTCAGGCTGGCAGTGTCTGAACTGACTTCACGTGTGGCAAGTTCAAAGGGTTGCAGAACCTTGCACAATGTTGAAATCATTCTCCACTGCGCTTAAGTCAGGTGCATTCCCCCTCCTTTGCCTATATCGTGGGCAGATGTATAGGCTTGAATGGCCTTTTGCTGCTCCTCCATCCTCTGAAGCATATAGAGGGTTGAATTCCACCTCGTTACCACCTCTTGCTTCAGATGATGGCAGGGCAGGTTCAGGACTGTTTGCTGGTGCTCCAGTCTTCGGCATGCGGTGGCTGAATGCCGAAAGTGGCCCGCAATTCTTCGGGCCACCGACAGCATCTCTTGCACGCCCCTGTCATTTTTTTAATAATTCTGCACCACCAAATTCAATGTATGTGCAAAACATGGGACGTGCTGGAATTTGCCCACATGTAATGCACGCACAATATTGGTGGCATTGTCTGATGTCACAAATCCCCAGGAGAGTCCAATTGGGGTAAGCCATTCTGCGATGATGTTCCTCAGTTTCCGTAAGAGGTTGTCAGCTGTGTGCCTCTTCTGGAAAGCGGTGATACAAAGCGTAGCCTGCCTAGGAACGAGTTGGCATTTGTGAGATGCTGCTACTGGTGCCGCCGCTGCTGTTCTTGCTGCGGGAGGCAATACATCTACCCAGTGGGCTGTCACAGTGATATAGTCCTGAGTCTCCCCTGCTCCACTTGTCCACATGTCCGTGGTTAAGTGGACATTGGGTACAACTGCATTTTTTAGGACACTGGTGGCTCTTTTTCTGACGTCTGTGTACATTTTCGGTATCGCCTGCCTAGAGAAATGGTACCTAGATGGTATTTGGCACCGGGGACACAGTACCTCAATCAAGTCTCTAGTTGCCTGTGAATTAACGATTGATACCGGACACACGTTTCTCACCACCCAGGCTGACAAGACCTGAGTTATCCGCTTTGCAGCAGGATGACTGCTGTGATATTTCATCTTCCTCGCAAAGGACTGTTGGACAGTCAATTGCTTACTGGAAGTAGTACAAGTGGTCTTACGACTTCCCCTCTGGGATGACGATCGACTCCCAGCAGCAACAACAGCAGCGCCAGCAGCAGTAGGCGTTACACTCAAGGACGCATCAGAGGAATCCCAGGCAGGAGAGGACTCGTCAGACTTGCCAGTGACATGGCCTGCAGGACTATTGGCTTTCCTGTGTAAGGTGGAAATTGACACTGAGGGAGTTGGTGGTGTGGTTTGCAGGAGCTTGGTTACAAGAGGAAGGGATTTAGTGGTCAGTGGACTGCTTCCGCTTTCATCCAAAGTTTTTGAACTTGTCACTGACTTCTGATGAATGCGGTCCAGGTGACGTATAAGGGAGGATGTTCCTAGGTGGTTAACATCCTTACCCCTACTTATTACAGCTTGACAAAGGCAACACACGGCTTGACACCTGTTGTCCGCATTTGTGTTGAAATAATTCCACACCGAAGAGGTGATTTTTTTTTGTATTTTGACCAGGCATGTCAATGGCCATATTCGTCCCACAGACAACAGGTGTCTCCCCGGGTGCCTGACTTAAACAAACCACCTCACCATCAGAATCCTCCTTGTCAATTTCCTCCCCAGCGCCAGCAACACCCATATCCTCATCCTGGTGTACTTCAACAGTGACATCTTCAATTTGACTATCAGGAACTGGACTGCGGGTGCTCCTTCCAGCACTTGCAGGGGGCGTGCAAATGGTGGAATGCGCAAGCTCTTTCCGTCCAGTGTTGGGAAGGTCAGGCATCGCATCCGACACAATTGGACTCTCCTTGGGGATTTGTGATTTAGAAGAATGCACAGTTCTTTGCTGTGCTTTTGCCAGCTTAAGTCTTTTCATTTTTCTAGCGAGAGGATGAGTGCTTCCATCCTCATGTGAATCTGAACCACTAGCCATGAACATACGCCAGGGCCTCAGCCGTTCCTTGCCATTCCGTGTCGTAAATGGCATATTGGCAAGTTTACACTTCTCATCAGACGCTTTCAATTTTGATTTTTGGGTTATTATACTGAACTTTTGTTTTTTGGATTTTACATGCTCTCTACTATGACATTGGGCATCGGCCTTGGCAGACGACGTTGATGGCATTTCATCGTCTCGACCATGACTAGTGGCAGCAGCTTCAGCACGAGGTGGAAGTGGATCTTGATCTTTCCCTATTTTAACCTCCACATTTTTGTTCTTCATTTTTTAATGTGTGGAATTATATGCCAGTATCAATAGCAATGGCCTACTACTATATATACTGTGCACAACTGAAATGCATCACAGGTATGGATGGATAGTATACTTGACGACACAGAGGTAGGTAGAGCAGTGGCCTTCCGTACCATACTGCTATATATACTGGTGGTCACTGTCAGCAAACTGCAAAACTAAAATGCACCAAAGGTATAGAATCTTGATGGATATGATACTTGACGACACAGAGGTAGGTAGAGCAGTGGCCTTCCGTACCGTACTGCTATATATACTGATGGTCACTGTCAGCAAACTGCAAAACTAAAATGCACCACAGGTTTAGAATCTAGATGGATAGTATACTTGACAACACAGAGGTAGGTAGAGCAGTGGCCTTCCGTACCGTACTGCTATATATATTGGTGGTCACTGTCAGCAAACTGCAAAACTAAAATGCACCACAGGTATAGAGTCTAGATGGATAGTATACTTGACGACACAAAGGTAGGTAGAGCAGTGGCCTTCCGTACCGTACTGCTATATATACTGGTGGTCACCGTCAGCAAACTGCAAAACTAAAATGCACCACAGGTATAGAATCTAGATGGATAGTAGGATAGTATACTTGATGACACAAAGGTAGGTAGAGCAGTGGCCTTCCGTACCGTACTGCTATATATACTGGTGGTCACCGTCAGCAAACTGTAAAACTAAAATGCACCACAGGTATAGAATCTAGATGGATAGTAGGATAGTATACTTGACGACACAGAGGTAGGTAGAGCAGTGGCCTTACGTCCCGTACTGCTATATATACTGGTGGTCACTGTCAGCAAACTGCAAAACTAAAATGCACCACAGGTATAGAATCTAGATGGATAGTATACTTGACGACACAGAGGTAGGTAGAGCAGTTGCCTTCCGTACTGTACTGCTATATATACTGGTGGTCACTGTCAGCAAACTGCAAAACTAAAATGCATCAAAGGTATAGAATCTAGATGGACAGTATACTTGACGACACAGAGGTAGGTAGAGCAGTGGCCTTCTGTACCGTACTGCTATATATACTGGTGGTCACTGTCAGCAAATTGCAAAACTAAAATGCACCACAGGTATGACTCTAGATGGATAGTATACTTGACGACACAGAGGTAGGTAGAGCAGTGGCCTTCCGTACCGTACTGCTATATATACTGGTGGTCACTGTCAGCAAACTGTAAAACTAAAATGCACCACAGGTATAGAATCTAGATGGATAGTATACTTGACGACACAGAGGTAGGTAGAGCAGTTGCCTACCGTACCGTACTGCTATATATACTGGTGGTCACTGTCAGCAAAACTCTGCACTGTACTCCTCCTATATAATACTGCTGGTCCCCAGTCCTCACAATAAAGCAGTGTGAGCACAGATATATGCAGCACACTGAGCACAGATATTGGGCATTTTTCAGGCAGAGAACGGATAAAACTGGTGGTCACTGATCAGCAAAACTCTGCACTGTACTTTTCCTATATAATACAGCTGCTCCCCAGTCCCCACAATTAAGCAATAAGCACAAATATTTGCAGCAACATTAATAAATGGAGAGGACGCCAGTCACGTCCTCTCCCTAACATTTCCAATGCACGAGTGAAAATTTCGGCGACGCGCGTCTCCATATATAGAATACGAATCTCGCGAGAATCCGACCGCGGGATGATGACATTCGGGCGCGCTCGTGTTAACCGAGCCATATGGGAGAATCCGAGTATGCCTTGGACCCGTGTAAAATGGGTGAAGTTCGGGGGGGTTCAGTTTCCGAGGAACCGAACCCGCTCATCACTAATGTTTATTAAATATTACAGTGGGCTTATAGGGGGGCAATTCAATTCGGAGTGAGGGACGCTGAGTGCCACTGGAATTGGGCAAAGGCAGGGGGAATTTAATTAATGAGTGTCTATCGGAGCTATTCAATTGTTGCTCCGATCAGACACCCATTAGCGGCAGCAGACACATTTCAGATCGCAGCCCCCGGAGGCTACTACTGTCTACTGTAATTGGGTGCAATAAGTGCAATAATTGAAGTGCGCCCAAAACAATTAAGTTGCAACAATCGGTGCCCATTAATTAGCATTACTTTCAAAACAGTTAAACCCCTGCTCGTTAGTGTAATTAATGCTAATTTTTCCTTGTTCCGTATAGTTGATGGTTTCCTACTACATTAAATGGCAATGTGCACAGCCAAACATTGAGGTGATAGCCGGCAGCACATCAAATGTAATTTCAAACATTTCATTCATTGTCACTAATAACAGTGATTCCAGGTTTTAAATTATTCTTTTTTATTACTAATGTTAAATATTTTTTTCCCTAAAGAGAGGTTAACTAAAGGGGTGTACACACTAGAGAGATGTGTGCTGAGCGATCTATCACAGACTGCTCAGCACACATCTATCCCCCTGCTCAATCTAGCACCTGCGATAGCGACGTGAGGGACCGCGCATCGCTATCACTGGGGGCATACACACAAGAGATCCGTGCTTAAAATACAAGCAATCTAGTCATTTTGCCCAGATTTTAAGCAGGGATCTCTCCGTGTGTACCCCCTTAAGGCTTACAGTATGTACTGTATAAACAAATCACAACAGAAGAAAACTACCGTATGTTAAAAGAATAATTAAATTAGACACACATGAAACTAACCTACAAAAACTTTAAGGATTTATACTTTTAATTAGATTTAGTTATAAAACAGCTGCCGATTTTAAACATTTTCAGTATATTTTATATTTTGCCTGCTCTTTTTATTTTAAATAATATAAATAAAGTATAATCATTTTTAACATATATACTAAACAGAACACGTTTCGAAAAACTACTGAAAAACTTCCGGAAAGTCTCACCTAAAAAAAGAGGTGCGTGTGATAGACTAGATCACAGGTTCTCAAACTCGGTCCTCAGGACCCCACACAGTGCATGTTTTGCAGGTCTCCTCACAGCATCACAAGTGAAATAATTAGCTCCACCTGTGGACCTTTTAAAATGTGTCAGTGAGTAATTAATACACCTGTGCACTTGCTGGGTTACCTGCAAAACATGCACTGTGTGGGGTCCTGAGGACCGAGTTTGAGAACCACTGGACTAGATTGTTGCAAAAATCTTTTAAAAAGTTCTCTGATGGAGAAGAGACATCTCCTTATTGGTTAGGTTGCAAGGGGGATATAAATCATAACTTTTTCTTGTGTGTACCTTTTTATTACTCACTTGTACGCTAAAATAGCATAGATTCAAGGCTAACAAATGTTTGCTTAGAGACATTAGGAATGCTGCAGTACTGCTTTATATAAATATGAGTTGTCAAAGTCGAAAAATATTACAGAACACACATCACGTACAAACTGCACACACATGCCCACTGCGCGTGCACTTGTTCTGCAGTGCGTGCACATGTACGCACTTTGCGTATGGTCGCTCCCGCGGTCCTGCGCATCGGCGTGTGGTATGGGTATTTACGGCAGAGTTTGTGTACGCATGGAGGGCCATCAGAACACATTACATATTTAATCCAAATAGCGCACCATGTACACATAGTCTCCTTGCACCATATCAGAAAGTTATAGCTGTTTAAATGGTTGCAGAACAAAGGGATTCACCTTTACAGGATAAGAGGGGACAGACTAAGGTTATAAGGTGGTGTTTGGTATCCAGCTGTAGGGTATTTTAAGGGTAACATTCCGGTGTTGGTCTGCGGAAGATCGCATGTTCCTGCGGATAGTTATGTGCAGAAGCAGAATATAGATATAAACTGTATTTACTGTATTTTATGTATGCGGCGGGAATCCAGAGGAGACCACCCACAAGAGCAGTTGAGAAATACATCGCCTACCTTTTCAAATCAACCTATGACCTCTCTTGTACTGTAAAGGTGCATTCCTGTGTCCAATGGACAAAGGGATTGCAGTATCCATTGTATTGCTTTTGGAAGACTTGTATAAATAAAGCCTGCTGCAGCCCGGCCTGACACAAGACTCACAATGTTATCTATTTGATGACGGAGGACCGGACCGGGAAGAGCACGCGAATATACTCACGTATGTACATTGACTGTAGCCATTATTCTGTTATATATTGTCTTGTATTGTAGTGTATAATTTGTATTGTAAACCCCCTTTCAGAAATAATCCACTGTGGTGTTGGAACCCAGCGGTTAATCACAATTGGTGTTGTGTGCTCATTGCCCTGCTAAGGTTTAAAGTATATTATTATTATTATTATTGCATTGCATTGCTGTAGAAGGTTTTAAGTGTATCTCTGGGTGTGTACGTGCTGTGAGTACTTTGTACCGTCAGCGCGGCGTGTGTACGCAAAGTCCGTACACTGTACGGGACTCTGTATGCTAATAGCGTAAAAGGTGCGTAGTGTGAATTAAGTATAGCGGCCACAGCGGCTAAAGGTTTAAAGTGTATTTAAGGTGTTTTTAAGGTATAGCTTTCATTCCTGTAAAGATAATCAGCTTTATCAGAGTCGTGCTACCACGCTGAGATTTGTAGATGAAGTTCACCTGGATGTAGTGGATGGGCCTATATTTTTGGCCACACTTGCTAAGCGCTTCACTTATACTCATTGTTAATTGTAAGAGTTTTTCCACATTATCTTGAATATCAGTATTCTTAGTGCTTAGAGTGTGTGCCTGCATACTTCTTTCTACTTCATATAAATGCAAACATGTGTGGGGATGCTTGATAGACGTGCGTTATTGTACTTATCTAGTGAGGGAGAGTGTGCACGCTTGAGTCTTAGTAAACCTAGCAAAAAAGTTATGCCTATCAGTTCACAGCCTTGGGCTCTGCTCTTATACTGTAGGTGGTGGTCATGGTCAGGGCCGGATTAATTGATGGGCAACAGGGGCAGTGTTTTCACTGCATTTTCAGTTGGAGGAGTCTTCCTCCGGTGTTTTAGCTCCTCTGTGTACAGTCAGTCTCACAGGATAGTGAAGGGAAATCCCGCAAGACACTGTATGTGAGCTACCAGTGTCTGCTGCTCCGACGTGTTGTTCCTGGCCAAGCTGCTGCTATGTGAGTTATATCAAAGTAGCGTGTGTGTGTGTGTGTGTGTGTGTGTGTGTGTGTGTGTGTGTGTGTGTGTTGTGCAGATTGGGGGCTTTGGTAGTAGTTTTAGTAGTGTAGGCTCCCACACCTAAATATTTTTCATTTTTGTGTGTGGACTGTTTCCCTGTTATAGTGCCACCAGCCATGGCTGGCAAAGGCCCTGTGCTGATAGTGGCATTTTCAGGGTACACCACACTTTTTGTCAACTTAATTTTGCCTACTGAGAGAGTGGAGGGCTACATAAATCTCTGAAAAACCGTAGTCTAGAAAAGAGATGTGTACTTATAAGACAGTTTAAACAGTATGACTAGCTCATGTCTGACATTCATTTCTGTTATATTCCTCTAAATCAGATTTTTTAGTCCATAGCATGATAAATAGACAGCCAAATAGATGTTTGTTGAACACAGCTTTGTAAGGAAAAGAAATATCAGTTTGACATCTAATTTTCAGCATTATTTAGGTTTCTTTAAAGGAGTTAAAATGTATGAAAAAATTACTTTAATACAAGTAAGATTATTTATTAGATGCAGTTTTGACAAATGCTTTTCATGGGCGCACAGGGTGATGAGATGTACAGATTGTGTGCTGGTTGTGGCATGCTAGCAACTATATATAATTGGATTTACGATAAAAGGTACAGTAATATACACTACAGGTAGTCTGGCAATGCAGAGAATAAATCTTTTACATACATTCAATAATCAAAAAGTAATACAAAATATATTACATTATGTGTCCACCAATGAATTTGTTTGTACAATAATATATACATTACTATACCTAAGATTGTGTATGGCCCATGTTTTTTTAACATCTTTTTATTTGAATCAAAGGCATAACATGGGCAATATCAAAAGCATAAGAGCCATGGCATAAAGGAACAACAGTCTTCAATGGAGACTAGTAAGAACAAATAGACACATACACATTGGGGGTTATACTGATCCCATAACTATTGTTACAGGATGTGTAAAGTACCAATTATCGGTACTTTGTGCATGTGCAGAATGCATTATGCGCGTACGCGAAAGGGTCCTGCAATGAAGGTATCAGGACGGCAACAGGCGGCAACAGATTTTGGGGGCAGGAAGGGGGTGGTGACAGACTCCATTTGGAAAAACGGAGGCATGTCACTGTCATTTAGGGGGTAGGAAAAGGACAGGGATCTCCATAGTAGGGCAGAAATTTCCTGGCCTCTGAAACAGGTGGCTTGCATACCACCATGGGTGCAACTGTAAGAGGGGTGTGGTGTGGTGCCTGCTGCAGGTGTAGGCTTGCTTCTTACCTGGCATTACACCCTCTCACCTTCAGGCCATAAGTTGAAACAATGGTCCTAATACATTGGATGGACACAGACACGATGATCTAAGAAGAAGGAGATGAGGCAAGTACTGTACTTCCCTAACCAAAATGCACACTAAATGCATTCTTGAATAGGGATTTTGGGTCTAAGTGATGGTCATCATTGGCACTCTTGATCTCAGACCCCAAATTTTCACCTACCAGTACTCATGCACCAGATGAAGATTCAACCTAGCACCAGAGTGCAAGGTCCACTGTCCACTCGCCAGAAGGAAGTATGATAGGTAGGGACACACACACAGGGATTAGCAAACAAAGATGTTCTCACCATTGTCAATCTTGTACTCCACCTGCTTCTCCACTTACAGGTCCCTGTAGAACACCACCGCCATGTAGGACGTTACTCTAACTTGGTGTAACACCACTACACTAACTTCCACATCAGATCCCTTAAACAAACCCTGTGTGTATGGTGGTAACAATTTCTAAACACAAACAGTTCTAACACACTTGCCCTACATGTAAACAACAAACACCATAATAACACAGTAGAAGAACACACAGTCCTGTCTCTTAAATACCTGCCAACATATAGCTGTCCCTTAAACCCCTACCTATCCAGAGCTGGCCAGCCCTTTCCTTTTCCTTGATGATATGGCTTCTACTATCTAAGTGGGGAGCTGGACCGCTCCTCCACACAGGAGCATTATTTTACTGGGGATTGGGAACTGCACAGTTTACCTGCCACCCCATACACTTCTTAATTAGACCTACTGCTCAAACATACTTTAGGGGTACACAAAATGTAAATAACATGATCTGGGCATAGCTTCCTGATCTAACTCTTGGCCCTATGGGCCAGCTTAATTGGGGCTCAGAGTGAACTGGGCCTAATGCAAAGATCACCCTGTTTATATAAATAAGCTCAGGCCCTTTTGGCCCGCCAAGCTGAGGGGCCCACTGGGGATCTGGGGCTATTATTCAGATCACCTTATTAAACGTGGGGCTCAGGCTCTTCTGGCCTTCCTAAGTGCACACATTAAGTGACCTGGGCCTAATGAATGCCCACTGCCACTTTTATCTTTGCTGGCACAGGCACAGTGCCTGCCTAACATGGAGCAGGTTTGAGTGACCTGGGCCTGATGCCCAGATCAAGAGAAAAACTCCTAAAAAATGAAACAAAGCAAAAAGACCACCAATAATCACATCAATATGCCTTTATCACCCAATACACAGGACACCACAAAAAAATAGAACAGATCGTACGAAAACATTGGCACCTCCTCCTTAAAGATCCAGTATTGAAAACCACTATCCCTAATAAAGAAAAATTCATATACAGAAGAGCACCACCTCTGAAGAACAAGCTACAAAACTGCTTTACCAGCCATTGAATGTAGCTGCCATCTCATCCATGTTAGAAGGACAAGCAGGGCCTTAAAATCTCATTTGGGAGAACATCTAAAGAAAATCAAGAAAGGAGTAACAGTGCACTCACTCTCAAACATTTAAAAGAAAAACACAAATGTTCTGCCAGAGAAATGATCCAGTTCATGGCAATTGACAACATCTACAAAATCTGGAAAAACAGAGATGCAGAACAAGACTCGCCAAGTCTGAAATGAAATGCTTAGCTTCCAATGGACCAAAATTTGACTTTGAACTTAAATGGTTCCTCAAATGAATAGAATACAGCCAAAACTCTCAAAACTGCCTTCCCCACATTAAGGATATTAACAAAACCCACCCTTAGTTCCTATAGTAACTATTAGTGCTTCAGATATTATTATTATAGATTGTACTGTATATTTAATTGTCATTATTCCCTATTATTCTAACATATATTTCCAATTTTTGCCTCTTTTCAACCTTGAATACTATGTTACTATGTTACTATTGTGACACTGTAGGTGGTACCCTAATTTCATCCAAGTATTGTGACACTGTAGGTCATACCACAGTGTAATTTTCATACAAGTATTGTGACACTGTAAGTCATACTGCAGTGTAAGTTTCATGCACATATTGTGAAGCTGTAGGTCATACCGCAGAGTAATTTTTATACACAAATTTTGACTCTATAGGTCATACCACAGTGTAATTTTCATACACGTATTGTGACGCTGTAGGTCATACCGTAGTGTCATTTTCATATACTTATTGTGTTGCTGTAGGTCAGACCGCAGTGTAATTTTCATACACATATTGTGACACTGTAGGTCATACAATAGTGTAATTTTCATACACATATTGTGAACAGTAGGTCAAACCTCAGTGTAATTTTCATACAAGTGTAAAATTAAAATAATAAAAGTTTTCAAAAAGTCTAAAATTATATGCAATGCTGTTGGTGAAGGTCAACCGCAGTGTTCGACTAACATTTCTGACTATTACACATATTGTGCGACATTGTTGATGAAGCTAAACCGCAATGTGTAATAATATATATCTCTGACTTATTTCTGTGACACTGTTGGTGAAGCTAAATTGCAGTGTATAGAAATATATATTTCTGACTCATTTGTACGACACTGTCGGTGAAGCTAAACTGCAGTGTGTAAAAATATATATTTCTGACTCATTTGACTTTTACCAGCAATTACCTCCAAAAAGTAGGAGGGATCAGCAATGGTGGATTCCAGCAGTGATGAATGATTAGTCTGTGAAGAAGGGGATGTACACACTGAAGGGGGTGAGGAATCGGATGCTGATGATGACATTGTGCCTGTTTAAAGTATTAAAGCCAGTTTGTGCACTGCCCATTGCCAGCTTGTTTTGTGGGGTCAAACAAACCAATAATTTCAGCCACAAGTGACAGTCCCTGTCGCTGAAATTATTGGTTTGTTAAACTTTGCATGTGCTGATTAATATACAACATAAGGGTGGGTGGGAGGGCCACAGGACACTTCCATCTTGCACCTCTTTTCTTTGCATTATGTGGTCTTTGGAGAATTTTTTTTAGCATAGTTTATAAAACTTATATCCTGGAAAAAGGGTGGAGCCTGGATTGCACATCCTATTACTAAAGATATCAAGAGGTGCTATCATGCGGAGGCTTCTAATACTATGCTGGAGGAAGAGAGATGCAGATGCACACTCTTAGCACTAAGAACACTGATAGTAAAAAATAATTTAAATAAACCCTCACAATTAACATGGAGTATAATTGAAGTTCACAGCACACATTTGCGCAGATATGCGGGCCCATGTACTGCGGCCAGGTGACTTCATCACATGGGTCCCTAACATGCCTAATACTATCACATTCTATAAATTTATTCAGGACTTACCTCTAAATAGGGCCTATCAATGTGTGATCTGAAATGCAGGAACCCAGCTAATTAAAACACCCGAGGGTGAATGGGAGGAGGGCCAATCCAGAGGAAGGAAGCCTTGCCTTCACGTGTACAATATATACACAAATATAGTGGAAAAAGGGGGGAACCTGGATTGCACATCCTATTACTAAAGATTTCAAGAGGTGCTATCATGCTGAGGCTTCTAATACTATGCTGGGGGAAGAGAGATGCAGATGCACACTCTTAGCACTAAGAACACTGATAGTAAAAATAATTTAAATAAACCCTCACAATTAACATGGAGTATAATTGAAGTTCTTAGCACACATTTGCACAAATATGCGGGCCCATGTACCGCGGCCATGTGACTTCATCACATGGGTCCCTAACATTCCTAATACTATCACATTTTATAAATTTATTCAGGACTTACCTCTAAATTGGGCCTATCAATGTGTGATCTGAAATGCAGGAACTGATATCCTGTCTGCCCCTGCAGTGCCACTCCTTGATGTGTCATGTGTTTGTACTGCCCACCTCTGTCGCTTAGCTTAGTCATTCAGCTACCTCGGTGCAACCTTTTGGCCTAAACTGGTGAAAACAATATTGTGAGCTGTGAGGAGTTCAGAATAGACTGGAAATGAGTGGAAATAAATGTTATTGAGGTTAATAATACTGTAGAAACATACACACCCCAAAATTATGTTATTTTAGCTGTTTTGATTATTTTTTTAATAAAATATCCAGATCCAAAACCAAACACCCCCAAGGACATAGGCTCTCATTCCGAGTTGATCGCTCGCTGCCGTTTTCCGCAGCGATCAAGTGAAAAAGCAGCAAATCTGCGCATGCGCATGGTATGCAGCGCACATGCGCTAAGTACTTTCACACAAAACTTTGTAGTTTTACCCAAGCTCGAGCGACGTTTTTCAGTCACTCGAGTGTTCATTAGAGATGAGCGCCTGAAATTTTTCGGGTTTTGTGTTTTGGTTTTGGGTTCGGTTCCGCGGCCGTGTTTTGGGTTCGACCGCGTTTTGGCAAAACCTCACCGAATTTTTTTTGTCGGATTCGGGTGTGTTTTGGATTCGGGTGTTTTTTTCAAAAAACCCTAAAAAACAGCTTAAATCATAGAATTTGGGGGTCATTTTGATCCCATATTATTATTAACCTCAAAAACCATAATTTCCACTCATTTTCAGTCTATTCTGAATACCTCACACCTCACAATATTATTTTTAGTCCTAAAATTTGCACTGAGGTCGCTGGATGACTAAGCTAAGCGACCCTAGTGGCCGACACAAACACCTGGCCCATCTAGGAGTGGCACTGCAGTGTCACGCAGGATGTCCCTTCCAAAAAACCCTCCCCAAACAGCACATGACGCAAAGAAAAAAAGAGGCGCAATGAGGTAGCTGACTGTGTGAGTAAGATAAGCGACCCTAGTGGCCGACACAAACACCGGGCCCATTTAGGAGTGGCACTGCAGTGTCACGCAGGATGTCCCTTCCAAAAAACCCTCCCCAAACAGCACATGACGCAAAGAAAAAAAGAGGCCTCAATGAGGTAGCTGACTGTGTGAGTAAGATAAGCGACCCTAGTGGCCGTCACAAACACCGGGCCCATTTAGGAGTGGCACTGCAGTGTCACGCAGGATGTCCCTTCCAAAAAACCCTCCCCAAACAGCACATGACGCAAAGAAAAAAAGAGGCGCAATGAGGTAGCTGACTGTGTGAGTAAGATAAGCGACCCTAGTGGCCGACACAAACACCGGGCCCATTTAGGAGTGGCACTGCAGTGTCACGCAGGATGTCCCTTCCAAAAAAACCTCCCCAATCAGCACATGACGCAAAGAAAAAAAGAGGCGCAATGAGGTAGCTGTGTGAGTAAGATTAGCGACCCTAGTGGCCGACACAAACACCGGGCCCATTTAGGAGTGGCACTGCAGTGTCACGCAGGATGTCCCTTCCAAAAAACCCTCCCCAATCAGCACATGACGCAAAGAAAAAAAGAGGCGCAATGAGGTAGCTGTGTGAGTAAGATTAGCGACCCTAGTGGCCGACACAAACACCGGGCCCATTTAGGAGTGGCACTGCAGTGTCACGCAGGATGTCCCTTCCAAAAAACCCTCCCCAAACAGCACATGACGCAAAGAAAAATAAAAGAAAAAAGAGGTGCAAAATGGAATTGTCCTTGGGCCCTCCCACCCACCCTTATGTTGTATAAAAAGGACATGCACACTTTAACCAACCCATCATTTCAGTGACAGGGTCTGCCACACGACTGTGACTGAAATGACGGGATGGTTTGGACCCCCACCAAAAAAGAAGCAATTAATCTCTCCTTGCACAAACTGGCTCTACAGAGGCAAGATGTCCACCTCATCATCATCCTCCGATATATCACCGTGTACATCCCCCTCCTCACAGATTATCAATTCGTCCCCACTGGAATCCACCATCTCAGCTCCCTGTGTACTTTGTGGAGGCAATTGCTGCTGGTCAATGTCTCCGCGGAGGAATTGATTATAATTCATTTTAATGAACATCATCTTCTCCACATTTTCTGGATGTAACCTCGTACGCCGATTGCTGACAAGGTGAGCGGCGGCACTAAACACTCTTTCGGAGTACACACTTGTGGGAGGGCAACTTAGGTAGAATAAAGCCAGTTTGTGCAAGGGCCTCCAAATTGCCTCTTTTTCCTGCCAGTATAAGTACGGACTGTGTGACGTGCCTACTTGGATGCGGTCACTCATATAATCCTCCACCATTCTTTCAATGGGGAGAGAATCATATGCAGTGCCAGTAGACGACATGTCCGTATCCGTAATCGTTGTCAGGTCCTTCTGTCCGGACCAGATGTCAGCATCAGCAGTCGCTCCAGACTGCCCTGCATCACCGCCAGCGGGTGGGCTCGGAATTCTGAGCCTTTTCCTCGCACCCCCAGTTGCGGGAGAATGTGAAGGAGGAGATGTTGACAGGTCGCGTTCCGCTTGACTTGACAATTTTCTCACCAGCAGGTCTTTCAACCCCAGCAGACTTGTGTCTGCCGGAAAGAGAGATCCAAGGTAGGCTTTAAATCTAGGATCGAGCATGGTGGCCAAAATGTAGTGCTCTGATTTCAACAGATTGACCACCCGTGAATCCTTGTTAAGCGAATTAAGGGCTCCATCCACAAGTCCCACATGCCTAGCGGAATCGCTCCGTGTTAGCTCCTCCTTCAATGTCTCCAGCTTCTTCTGCAAAAGCCTGATGAGGGGAATGACCTGACTCAGGCTGGCAGTGTCTGAACTGACTTCACGTGTGGCAAGTTCAAAGGGCATCAGAACCTTGCACAACGTTGAAATCATTCTCCACTGCGCCTTAGACAGGTGCATTCCACCTCCTATATCGTGCTCAATTGTATAGGCTTGAATGGCCTTTTGCTGCTCCTCCAACCTCTGAAGCATATAGAGGGTTGAATTCCACCTCGTTACCACTTCTTGCTTCAGATGATGGCAGGGCAGGTTCAGTAGTTTTTGGTGGTGCTCCAGTCTTCTGTACGTGGTGCCTGTACGCCGAAAGTGTCCCGCAATTCTTCTGGCCACCGACAGCATCTCTTGCACGCCCCTGTCGTTTTTTAAATAATTCTGCACCACCAAATTCAAGGTATGTGCAAAACATGGGACGTGCTGGAATTTGCCCATATTTAATGCACACACAATATTGCTGGCGTTGTCCGATGCCACAAATCCACAGGAGAGTCCAATTGGGGTAAGCCATTCCGCGATGATCTTCCTCAGTTGCCGTAAGAGGTTTTCAGCTGTGTGCGTATTCTGGAAACCGGTGATACAAAGCGTAGCCTGCCTAGGAAAGAGTTGGCGTTTGCGAGATGCTGCTACTGGTGCCGCCGCTGCTGTTCTTGCGGCGGGAGTCCATACATCTACCCAGTGGGCTGTCACAGTCATATAGTCCTGACCCTGCCCTGCTCCACTTGTCCACATGTCCGTGGTTAAGTGGACATTGGGTACAACTGCATTTTTTAGGACACTGGTGAGTCTTTTTCTGACGTCCGTGTACATTCTCGGTATCGCCTGCCTAGAGAAGTGGAACCTAGATGGTATTTGGTAACGGGGGCACACTGCCTCAATAAATTGTCTAGTTCCCTGTGAACTAACGGCGGATACCGGACGCACGTCTAACACCAACATAGTTGTCAAGGCCTCAGTTATCCGCTTTGCAACAGGATGACTGCTGTGATATTTCATCTTCCTCGCAAAGGACTGTTGGACAGTCAATTGCTTGGTGGAAGTAGTAAAAGTGGGCTTACGACTTCCCCTCTGGGATGACCATCGACTCCCAGCAGCAACAACAGCAGCGCCAGCAGCAGTAGGCGTTACACACAAGGTTGCATCGGAGGAATCCCAGGCAGGAGAGGACTCGTCAGAATTGCCAGTGACATGGCATGCAGGACTATTGGCATTCCTGGGGAAGGAGGAAATTGACACTGAGGGAGTTGGTGGGGTGGTTTGCGTGAGCTTGGTTACAAGAGGAAGGGATTTACTGGTCAGTGGACTGCTTCCGCTGTCACCCAAAGTTTTTGAACTTGTCACTGACTTATTATGAATGCGCTGCAGGTGACGTATAAGGGAGGATGTTCCGAGGTGGTTAACGTCCTTACCCCTACTTATTACAGCTTGACAAAGGGAACACACGGCTTGACACCTGTTGTCCGCATTTCTGTTGAAATACCTCCACACCGAAGAGCTGATTTTTTTGGTAGTTTCACCAGGCATGTCAACGGCCATATTCCTCCCACGGACAACAGGTGTCTCCCCGGGTGCCTGACTTAAACAAACCACCTCACCATCAGAATCCTCCTGGTCAATTTCCTCCCCAGCGCCAGCAACACCCATATCCTCCTCATCCTGGTGTACTTCAACACTGACATCTTCAATCTGACTATCAGGAACTGGACTGCGGGTGCTCCTTCCAGCACTTGCAGGGGGCGTGCAAATGGTGGAAGGCGCATGCTCTTCACGTCCAGTGTTGGGAAGGTCAGGCATCGCAACCGACACAATTGGACTCTCCTTGTGGATTTGGGATTTCGAAGAATGCACAGTTCTTTGCTGTGCTTTTGCCAGCTTCAGTCTTTTCATTTTTCTAGCGAGAGGCTGATTGCTTCCATCCTCATGTGAAGCTGAACCACTAGCCATGAACATAGGCCAGGGCCTCAGCCGTTCCTTGCCACTCCGTGTGGTAAATGGCATATTGGCAAGTTTACGCTTCTCCTCCGACAATTTTATTTTAGGTTTTGGAGTCCTTTTTTTACTGATATTTGGTGTTTTGGATTTGACATGCTCTGTACTATGACATTGGGCATCGGCCTTGGCAGACGACGTTGCTGGCATTTCATCGTCTCGGCCATGACTAGTGGCAGCAGCTTCAGCACGAGGTGGAAGTGGATCTTGATCTTTCCCTAATTTTGGAACCTCAACATTTTTGTTCTCCATATTTTAATAGGCACAACTAAAAGGCACCTCAGGTAAACAATGGAGATGGATGGATACTAGTATACAATTATGGACGGACTGCCGAGTGCCGACACAGAGGTAGCCACAGCCGTGAACTACCGTACTGTACTGTGTCTGCTGCTAATATAGACTGGTTGATAAAGAGATGTCGTAGTATGTATGTATAAAGAAGAAAGAAAAAAAAACCACGGTTAGGTGGTATACAATTATGGACGGACTGCCGAGTGCCGACACAGAGGTAGCTACAGCCGTGAACTACCGTACTGTGTCTGCTGCGACTGGATGATAAATAATGATATAAAAAATATATATATATCACTACTGCAGCCGGACAGGTATATATATTATATAATGACGGACCTGCTGGACACTGTCTGTCAGCAGAATGAGTTTTTTATAGAATAAAAAAAAAAAACACCACACAAGTGAAGTCACACGACGAGTGTTTAACTTTTTCAGGCAATCACAATATAGTATACTACTAACTATACTGGTGGTCAGTGTGGTCAGGTCACTGGTCAGTCACACTGGCAGTGGCACTCCTGCAGCAAAAGTGTGCACTGTTTAATTTTAATATAATATGTACTCCTGGCTCCTGCTATAACCTATAACTGGCACTGCAGTGCTCCCCAGTCTCCCCCACAATTATAAGCTGTGTGAGCTGAGCACAGTCAGATATATAATATATACATAGATGATGCAGCACACTGGGCTGAGCAGTGCACACAGATATGGTATGTGACTGTCTTGTACTCCTGGCTCCTGCTATAACCTATAACTGGCACTGCAGTGCTCCCCAGTCTCCCCCACAATTATAAGCTGTGTGAGCTGAGCACAGTCAGATATATAATATATACATAGATGATGCAGCACACTGGGCTGAGCAGTGCACACAGATATGGTATGTGACTGAGTCACTGTGTGTATCGTTTTTTTCAGGCAGAGAACGGATATATTAAATAAAACTGCACTGTCTGGTGGTCACTGTGGTCAGTCACTAGTAAACTCTGCACTCTCTTCTACAGTACTCCTAAGCTCCAGTAAATCAGGTCAATCTCTCTCTCTCTCTCTCTCTCTCCTAATCTAAATCACTGTACTCCCTAACAGCTGCTCCCCGTCCCCAATCCTCCCCACAATTATAACTAAGTCACTCAGTCTTTACTCTTTTCTACTATAACGGAGAGGACGCCAGCCACGTCCTCTCCCTATCAATCTCAATGCACGTGTGAAAATGGCGGCGACGCGCGGCTCCTTATATAGAATCCGAGTCTCGCGAGAATCCGACAGCGTCATGATGACGTTCGGGCGCGCTCGGGTTAACCGAGCAAGGCGGGAAGATCCGAGTCGCTCGGACCCGTGAAAAAAAACATGAAGTTCGTGCGGGTTCGGATTCAGAGAAACCGAACCCGCTCATCTCTAGTGTTCATAGTATGATTGAACTCGGCGTTTTCAGGGAGTGTGCTAAAAAACGCAGGCGTGCCAGGCAAAAACGCAGGAGTGGCTGGAGAAACGGGGGAGTGGCTGGCCGAACGCAGGGCGTGTTTGTGACATCAAACCAGGAACTAAACAGACTGCAGTCATCGCAAGATAGGAGTAGGTCTGGAGCTACTCAGAAACAGCATGAAATTTTTCTTGTGCAGTTCTGCTAATCTTTCGTTCGCACTACTGCTAAGCTAAGATACACTCCCAGAGGGCGGCGGCCTAGCGTTTGCACTGCTGCTAAAAGCAGCTAGCGAGCGATCAACTCGGAATGAGGGCCATAGAGAGCTTAAGTCAGGGCAGTGCTAAAGAAAACATCAAAGGGAAAGTTAGTTACAGAAATACATAAAATTGCAATGGCCCTCATTCCGAGTTGATCGCTCGCTAGCTGCCTTTAGCAGCAGTGCAACCTCTAAGCCGCCGCCCTCTGGGAATGCATCTTAGCTTTGCAGAAGTGCGAATGAAAGATTAGCAGAATTGCTCGAAAATCTTTTCGTGCAGTTTCTAAGTAGCTCCAGACTTACTCCTAGATTGCGATAACTGCAGACTGTTTAGTTCCTGGTTTGACGTCACAAACACGCCCTGCATTCGGCCAGCCACTCCCCCGTTTCTCCAGCCACTCCTGCGTTTTAGCCTGACACGCCTGCGTTTTTTAGCACATTCCCGGAACACGGTCAGTTTCTGCCCAGAAACACCAACTTCCTTTCAATCCCTCACCGATCAGCAGAGCAACTGAAAAGCGTTGCTCGCTCCTGTGTAAAATTGCTTAGTTTTGTGTGAAATTACTTGGCGTGTGCGCCCTGCGGCCCATACGCATACGCAGAATAGCCGATTTTTAGCCTGATCGCTATGCTGCAAAAAACAGCAGCGAGCGATCAACTCGGAATGAGGGCCAATATGTCATGCACCACATGGAGTGGGAAAAAAGGCTTTATTTATAAAAGGTGATTCTGCCTCTCTTGACAATGTAAGCCCTTCTCCCTGTGGATGAGATGTCAAAAGAATTATACTTGTTAGGGCAAAGGAACCAATTGTGTGCTCAGAAATGTTACAAATCCATGAGGAGAGTATCAGCATGTCATGTGTGAGCCTGAACTTTCCAATACTGTACTCTAAGAGGATTCTCCTTTCACCATTTGGGTTCCCTATGCAAATGTGGGGATGAGTAGCACAAGTCAACATGCTGACATAGACAACGAGGATACTACTGTGGAAATCCATCAGTATGAGGAGTATATTTGTGTAGCTTGCTCTAATAAGGATGATGAGGATGTTGATGAAGATGTTGATGCCAAGGAGGTTGTTTGTGTAAATCAGGCAACTATGGAAACGTTTGTTACTCAAAATATGAAAAAGCTTGTTTTCATGCCAGGGCAAAAGACAAAAAAAAGCCACCTCTTATGTGTGGATTTAATTTATACCCAAACCGGACAACAATTGTCAAGCCATATGTACCATTTGTAAAGCAACAGTAAGTAGAGGTAGGGACCTTAACCATCTAGAAACCTCCTCCCTGTTATGTCACTTGCAGCGCATTCATACAACATTTTTGTCAAATTCAGAAACTTTGGCTAGAAATGTAACAATCAGTTCAGCATTAGCTAGCTCTCTTCTCTCTGTATAATCCAAGTGCCTGCAATCTCCACCACTAACACCTTCATCATCAACATCCTCAATCATGATGAGAAGTAGTCCTGCATCCAATTTCATAAGCACTGACTCGTCTCCTAAGATTCCTCAGAAGGATCCTTGAGTGCTTTGCCTTTTGCAGCTTCTGTGCTGTGAGTGGATCTTCATCCAAGAAGGGACTAGGAAGACTACTTGTTTAAAAAAAATGGACTGTTAAACAATACTTTTCAAAGGGGAGCAAGTACAATATGACATCAGTCACCCAGCTGCACAGCTGATTACTGACACAATAACAGCTGTCCTGGTATTAGATGTGCATCAAGTATCCACTATTAATGCAATGGGTTTCAGACAGTTAATTGAGGTCTTATGTTCCCACTACCAAATCTAGATTCCACTGCACTAGAAAAGCAATTCCCAGTCTGTACAAAGACATTTAAAAAAATTATTATTGTCCTCTGAAATGCCATTGTACGTACTGTCCACTTAACTATGGATATGTGGGCAAGCGGAACAGAGCAAACTAAAGATTACATGAGACTTACAGCCCACTGGATAGGTATATTAGTGGTCATTTCGAGTTGATCGCTAGCTGCTTTCATTCGCTGTGCAGCGATCAGACAAAAAAAGGCACTTCTGCGCATGCGTATGCGGCGCAATGCGCACGCATGTCGTACTATTACAACGAACGTTGTAGTTTCACACAAGGTCTAGCGAAGCTTTTCAGTTGCACTGCTGGCCGCAGAGTGATTGACAGGATGAGGGCATTTCTGGGTGTCAACTGACCGTTTTCAGGGAGTGTTCGAAAAAACGTAGGCGTGCAAGGAAAAACGCAGGCGTGGCTGGGCGAACGCAGGGCGTGTTTGTGATGTCAAAATAGGAACTGAACAGTCTGAAGTGATCACAAGCGCTGAGTAGGTCTGAAGCTACTCTGAAACTGCACACATTTATTTTGTAGCCGCTCTGCGATCCTCTCGTTCGCACTTCTGCTAAGCTAAAATACACTCCCAGTGGGAGGCAGCATAGCATTTGCATGGCTGCTGAAAACTGCTAGCGAGTGAACAACTCGGAATGACCACCATTGCCTTCAGCAGTGCAAACAGCAACAGCAGCAGCATCATCATCTAACAAATGCCAATTTATTCAGATGCAGGCTACTCTGTGCATCATCGGTTTCACTAAGAGGCATACCACTGACAACTTCTTAGGAAAACTCAAGAAAATCATTGCAAAATGGCTTACCCACTGAGACTATCCTCAGGATTTGTAATATCTGACAATGCCACCAATATTGTGAGACCATTACAGCTGGGTGAAATCCAACATGTTCCATGTTTTCTTCACACAGTTAACTTGGTAGTGTAAAATAAATAAAATGACAGGGGCATGCAAGAGATGCTCTCTATGGTCCGAAAATTATTAGAACTATTTCAACATTCAGCAAATGCATGCTGAAGATTGCAGCACCTGCAAGAACTGTTGAATTTGCCCTGTCATCAGCTAAAGTTCTACCCTTTATATGCTGTAGCCGATGGAGTAGCAGCAAAATGCCATCCTGTCACGTCTGAGGAATCCTGTGGATCCGGTTTAGGGGCAGACGACTCTTGGGCAACTCAACCTCTAAATAACAGACGAGCAGAGTGGGTGAAGGTCTTGTGCATTTATTGCTTGAAGCAGTTTAACAGGTTCACCAAAGACAGTAGTAGAGACATGAGACTAAGGTCAGTGGGTGGCCAGGAGATACTGGTTATTGTGGCCCGGAGGTAGTGGAGGAGGACCGGAAGGCTGGTTACTGCAGTGTCAGGGAACGGGTAGCCAGGTAGATCACTGGGACTGAACCAGCAGACAGAGTAGAGCTGTAACGAGAGGCACGGGTGACTTGCAGCTAGCAAGAACCTGACACTGGAGACGCTACGGGAGCACAAAGAACTATCTTCACAGATACTGTGAATGACATTGCACTGGCAAATTCTTTCCTCCAGGCCTTCCTGTCTTATAACAGCTTCCCAAAGCTAATTGGTCACAGAAATGTGGTAAAAGAACGAAGTGTGGGCAAGACAGGCTTTTTGCCCATATCCAAGATGGTGCCACCAGAACTCGGCACTGGGAACACAGCTCAGCCTTATCACCAGAGCCCCAGTTCAGCAGCAGACCGCTCACCCCGCCGGAGGAACATGCTGCCCGGCTGCAGAGCCGCCAACTAGTGCCCCTGACTGACCTCCCGGCGTACCCCGCCCAGCGCCAGCAGCCAGCACATCCACCAGATGGACCCCTCCAGAGGGACCGGACAGGTAAGAGCCGGCTCTCCTGCCCATACCCCCACCGGACTGTGACTCTTTAGAGTGGCCTCCGGACACAATCTAGGTTTCTCTAGCTGTTCAGAATGAAATTTGCAAACCAGCGCTGAAACATGGACATCCGCCACATACTCTCAGGACCGTTGCTCTGGTCCAAATCCTTTCCAGTCCAATAAGTACCGTAACTGACCATAACGAATTCGGGAGTCAAGTACCTTTTTAACTTCAAATTCTATTCCACTTTAGGTGAGTACTTTAGGCAGTCGTGGTAATACTCTCCAGAATCGGTTCAAAACTAAAGGTTTTAACAAGGAAACTTGGAAGGAAGAAGGAATTTTGAGGTAAGGGGGTAGCTTGAGTCTATAAGCCACCGGATTAATTATCTCTTCAACTGAGAAAGGACCTATAAAACGAGAAGCAAACTTCATTGAAGGTACTCGTAAGTGCAAATTCCTTGTAGAAAGCCAGACCTGGTCTCCAATCTTGAGACTCAGAATTGTCCTTCATTTCCTATCAGCTCATTTCTTGTAACGAAGAAGATTTTTGAAGGTTAGTTTGAACCCGATTCCAAATGTTTGAAAAGCGTTTTAGGGAAGCTTCGACTGCTGGTAGGTCAAATGCAGGTAAACTTTGGAATGCTGGAACTTTAGGATGAGCTCCATAAACCACAAGGAAGGGAGTGAGTTCAGTGGAAGAATGGTAAGTATTGTTGTGGGCGAACTCAGCCCAAGGTAAATGTTCTACCCAACCATCTTGAGAAGAGGAAAGGTGAAAGCATAAGAAGGTCTCCAGGTCCTGATTAACTCATTCTGTGGACCCGTTGGATTGTGGATGTAAGGCTGTAGAATACTGTAATTTGATTTGCAAGGCTGAACAAAGAGATTTCCAGAACTTTGCTACAAATTGTACCCCTCGATCAGACACTATTTCGGTGGGAAGACCATAAAGCTTGAAAATGTTGGAAATTAAGTGATGAGCCAATTCTGATGCTGTTGGTAACTTTTTCAATGGCACAAAGTGGCCATTTTGGAGAATGGGTCAATCACTACCCAAATTGTAGTATAGCCCCTGGAAGGTGATAAATCTGTTATGAAGTCCATTAATAAATGGGGCCACAGTTGATGTGGTACAGGAAGAGGCAACAACTTCCTGGCTGGGGTCTGCCGAAAAACCTTGTGTTGGGCGCACTTAACACAGGAGGAAATGAAGAATGTAACATCTGTTTTTAACGTGGGCCACCAATAGGATCTTTGCAAAAATTATATTGTCTTGTGTATACCAGGGTGTCCTGCAATTCGAGAAGTATGAGCCCAAGTTATGAGTTTCTTCTGTAATTGGGGAGCCACAAAGGTTTTCCCTGCAGGAAGTTGCAGACGGGTGGAGGCAAAAACTTTTGCATCTAAAACGGAGTGTATTTGAGGAGGTTCTTCTAGCTCAAAGGAAGTAGTAGACCGTGACAGAGCATCCACTTTCTGATTCTGTGAATCGGGCCGGTAGGTCAGGATGAAAGTAAATCTGGAAAAGAACATAGCCCAATGAGCCAGACATGGACTAAGACATTGCAGATTTTTCAGAAAGATTAAATTCCAATGGTCAGGATAAATGGTGATAGGGAAGTTAGCTCCTTCCAGGAGATATCACCATTCCTCCAGAGCTAGCTTAACCGCCAATAACTCCTGTTCCCTGATAGTATAGTTCTTCTCGGCAGGTAGATACTTCTTTGAGAAGTATCCACAGGGATGAAGCTTATGATCTTTGTACCGTTGCGAGAGTACCGCTCCAACAGCTTCTGAGGAGGCATCAACTTCCAGAAAGAATGGTTTGTTAATATCCGGTTGTCTTAATACTGGTGCTGAAAAAAATGTTTAAGTAGATGGAAAGCGGACTCTGCTTCCGGTGACCAATGAGACGGGTAAGCTCCCTTTCAAGTAAGGGCGGTGATGGGAGCTACCAAGGCTGAGAACACCTTAATAAATCTTCTATAGTAATTGGAGAACCCTAGAAAATGCTGTACTGCCTTAAGAGAAGTAGGATGTGACCAGTTCAATATAGCCTGTACTTTCTCCAGATTCATCTGTAATCCGGAGCCAGATATGATATACCCTAGGAAGGGAATGGATGCCTGCTCAAAGATGCATTTTTCCAACTTATAATACAGATGGATTTCCTGCAGTCTATGTAGTACTTCTTGAACGTGTTGTCGATGTGTTCCAAGATCCGAGGAAAAGATTAAGATGTCATCCAGATAGACCATGACAGATTGATATAGAAGATCTCAGAAAATCTCATTGATGAAATTCTGGAATATGGCAGGGGCATTACTCAGACCAAATGGCATGACGAGATATTCGAAATTACCATCCCTGGTATTGAACGTGGTCTTCCATTTGTCGCCGGCTCATATCCGGATAAGATTGTAGGGTCCTCTTAAGTCTAACTTGGAGAAGATGGTAGCTCCCTTGACTTGGTCAAATAATTCAGAAATGAAGGGTAACAGTTCTTCACTGTGATTTTGTTCAGGCCCCGGTAATCTATACAAGGTCTTAAACCCCCATCTTTTTTTTGGACAAAGAAGAATCCGGCTCCGACTGGTGAGATTGATGGCCGAATTAACCCCCCTGCCAAGTTCTATTGGATATATTCGGACATAGCCTTAGTTTTGGGAATTGATAGAGGGTAGGTCCGACCTCTGGGTGGATCTTTCCCTGGTTCAAGGTCAATATGACAATCCCAGTTCCTATGGGGTTGCAAGATATCAGCTCCCTGTTTACTGAAGATGTCGAAGAAGGACGTGTACTGAGATGGAATCTGCGGGGAAGATGTGACAAGGATTTTATTAAGTGGTTTGATACACGGCAGACAAGAGGTCAAACAAGTCTTCCCCATGATAAGATTTGCATGGACTGCCAATCAATATGCAGGTTATGCCTACAAAACCAAGGGTAAACCAGCACAATTTCATGTGACTCCTTGGGTATAACTAAAAGTTCCAATTGCTTCTTATGAAGCGCACCAATACCAACTGAAATGGGAAGAGTCCGTTGAGAAATTATTCCACTGGTAATACGGCTTCCATCAACCGTGGATAACGAGATTGAATGGGGTAAGTCTCGCACAGGAATTCGAACATGCTGAACCAAATGGGCTGTGATGAAATTCCTTGCTGCTCCTGTATCTAAAAGAGAGAGAGCAGCCTTAGTACCTTGCGAAAGTTCAATAGTGACTGGTAGAGTAGGTTCAGAGGAATTTGGAGACTGAGACAATACTCCTAACCTGGTGTCTCCTAGCCCAGTTAGGAGCGGAAGTCTCCCGGACGCTGTGAGCAAGATGCTACCATGTGCCCCCGTGCTCCACAGTATAGACACAAATTCTCTTGTCGTCGTTTCTGATGCTCTTCAGGAGTGAGTCGGGCCCAGTTAAGCTGCATGGGTTCATCAGGAGGATCCACTACCGGCGGGATGGGTGCCAGAGGTGCAGGACAGAAATGATAGCTTTCACCCTTATTCTTTTCAGCCTGCCTCTCACGGAACCATAGATCAACTTTGTTGCATAATGAAATGAGGTCATCCAGCTTTGGTGGTAAATCTCGAGTCGCTAAATCATCCTTCAGACGGTCAGATAAGCCACTCCAAAAAGCCGAAATCAAAGCCTCCTCATTCCATTGTAGTTCAGAGGCATAAATTTGAAACTGAATTATATATTGGCCGACCAGCCTGTTCCCTTGATGTAAACGCATAATCTCAATGGATGCTGAGGTCAAGCGTCCTGGTTCGTCAAAATTTTCCTAAAAGTAGCTATGAATTTCGAATTGTCATTCAGCAGGGCATCATCTCTCTCCCAGAGCGGTTAAACCCATTCCAGAGCTGCCCCTGATAGTAAGGAAACTATGTACGCCACTTTTGCCTTTTGAGTTGGAAAATTGGCAGACTGTAAGGTAAAGTGCACATCGCACTGATTAAGGAATCCATGACAGTTCTGAGTTTCCATCAAACTTGTTAGTAGTTGGCAATCGAAGAGACGAAGGTGCCAACCCCATTGATGCTAAGGTGGACTGAGGCTCCTGGGACTCCGGTCGACGGACAGGATTAACATTTGCTAGAGAAGCTTGGATGGAATCCTGCCGAGTGGATATTTCTTGGAGGCACTGTGCCAAATGCTGCTACAAATTTTCCAATCCCTCCAGAAGTCTCGCTATGCTGTGCAAGAGATCTGATCCAGAGTCCTGTCCAGTTCCAGAATCCATGTGGCAAGTGCAAACTGTCACATCTGAGGAATCCTGTGGATCCGGTTTAGGGGCAGACGACTCTTGGGCACCTGGATTTCTAAATAACAGATGAGCGGGACGGATGAAGGCCTTGCGCATTTATTGCTTGAAGTAGTTTAACAGGTTCGCCAAAGATAGTAGTAGAGACACGAGACTAAGGTCGGTGGGTGGTCGGAAGATACCGGTTATTGTGGCCCGGAGGTAGTGGAGGAGGACCGGAAGGCTGGTTACTGCGGTGTCAGGGAACGGGTAGCCAGGTAGATCACTAGGACTGAGTTGGCAGACAGAGTAGAGCTGTAACGAGAGGCACAGGTGACTTGCAGCTAGCAGGAACCTGACACTGGGAGCATAGAGAACTATCTTCACAGATACTGTGAAAGACGTTGCACTGGCAAATTCTTTCCTCCAGGCCTTCCTGTCTTATAGCAGCTGCCCAAGGCTAATTGGTCACAGAAATGTGGTAAAAGAATGAAGTGTGGGCAAGACAGGCTTTTTGCCCATATCCAAGATGGTGCCACCAGAACCAAGCACTGGGAACACAGCTCAGCCTGATCACCAGAGCCCCAGTTCAGCAGCAGCACCACTCACCCCACCGGAGGGACATGCTGTCCGGCCACAGAGCTGCTGACTAGTGCCCCTGACTGATTTCCCGGCATACCCTGCCCGGCACCCACACCTCTACCAGATTGACCCCTCCAGAGGGACCGGACAGGTAAGAGCCAGCTCTCCCGCCCATACCCCCGCCGGACTGTGACACATCCAAGGCTACATAATGACCTATGACACAAGGAAATGAGGGGGAATGAATCTTTCTCAAGTGTAGTGGAAAATATTTTCCATTCTGTGCAATGTTCTTTGAAGTTGCCACATGTGAAATTAGTTCAGACACTGCCAGCTCAAGCCAGGTAATTCCCCTAATGAGACTTTTGGAAAATCAGCTAAAGAAACTGAAAAAGGAGCTAAAATTGAGTGATTCTGCTAAGTATTATGGACTTGTAGATCAAGCCCTTCATTTGCTTCATTGCTTCACTTGGATCCAAAGTTTGTCAATCTGTTTCAATTAATTCACTATATTTTGGTGACCATACTTGATCCTAGGTTTAAGTCATATGTTGTGTCTTTCTTTCCAACAGACAGAAATCTGAAGAAATGCAAAGAGCTGTTGGTGATCAAATTGTCAGCTGAAGTGGCACGTGACATGGCTACATCTCCTCCTTCAGTTTCTCCGGCAACTGCGCCTGCCAGGAAAAAAACTAAATTTTCCTAATAGACCCACTGGTTGTGATGCAGATCAGTCAGCCAAACCTTATGACATCTGGTCGGGTTCAAAAAAACTGCCTACAATTAATGACATGTCTACCGTGACTCCATCTGATATGGTCACCCTTCAAAGAATGGTTGATGATTATTTTAGTGATAGCATCCAAATAGGCATGTTAGACAGTCTGTTTCGATACTGGCAGAAAAAAAGGCAATTCAGAGGCCCTTGCACAAATTGGCTTTGCTTTATTTATGTTGCCTACCCTCCAGTGTGTGCTCAGAAAGAGTTTTAAGCACAGCCAGGAACCTTGTCAGCTATCGGCATAGAAGGTTACTTCCCCAAAATGTGGAAAAGATGATGTTCATTAAAATTAATTATGCATTCTACGAGGAAGACCTTTACCGGCAATTACATAAAAATAATACAGAGGCACCTGTAATGGGGGATTCCAGTGGGGGCAAATTAATATTGTGTGAAGAAGGTGATGTATACACTGATGGGGATGATGATGATGATGATGATGATGATGACGACAGCTTGGCTATGTAGACCCACTTTATGTATTTAGAGATCATTGCCACCAAGGTCCACTGCACATTGGCAGCTTGTTTTATGGGGGCCCAAACAAATCAATAATTTTAGCCACAAATGGCAGTCCCAGTCTCTGAAGTGATTGGTTTGATAAACTCTGCATGTCCTGTTTTATATATACAACATAACTTAACTTTCCTGTTAATTATAGGCTGTTTGTTGGTGAGTTTTTGCATGTTTGCAGTTCTGATGTGCAGCTATTCATCTTCATTTCTTTCATAAGCCTTGTCAGGAATATTTTCCTATTAAATTGTTATTATTTTTGTGGTTATTAAATTGTGTTGCAAATTAATAATAATCAGTGCAATTACCAATATTTTTTTTGTCTATGCAATAAAGACCATCACCAATGTCTTCAATGATTTTTTTTTTAAATTAAACAAATTAAATTAAATTACTAATCAATCCTTCCTTCAACTACAAATATACTCTACCCCCCTTGGACCCCTGAAGTAGTTAATTAATTAATTAATGAATACAAAATGTAGTTGTGTATATTGGTCAAAAATATACTGTCATATTTACAACATGGTACATACTGTGTGTAAAGCTGGCTGATGCAACCTGAAGCACTCCCCCATTGTTGACAAACAACTTCCAGCAGACAGCATGGAACCTGTGAGTTATAGTTCAGCTGGAGAGCCGCAGGCTGCTGTCCTCTGATGTAGAACAGCAAGTCTTGGTCCTATTATCTCCTACAACCACCATGAGCACAAAATAAACATCTGTTTACAGTGTGTACTATATTCACCTCCACAAACAATGCCACCACCTTAGCATTAGATGTACAAAAAATACACAGCATAGCTGTCACTCCTTCACACTGGGAGTAGTCATTTATGGTATGCTCCCCATGGTCATCAATATTCATGAGGTTGTGGAAAAAAAGTCTGGGCTCCCGATTTTGACCGAGATGCCGTTTTTTCTTCAAAGTGTCATGTCGAGAATTTACTAAGCAAAAATCTCGGCAGTGATGAGGGCATTCGTAATATTTTGGAAGTCCTAGGAAAAAATCACGAATCAATACACCATCGGTCAAATACGCCTGCAATTTTGTAGAAATCGATAATTTACTAAAAAGTGCAAATCACAAACACTGCCGACAATAGCCAAACACTGCCGTGCAGAAATACAAATCGTGAAAAAAACAGACCTGCTTTTTTATCCCTGCTTTGTGGTCAGCGGGTGACCGAAAGTAACCTCACCGCTGACCACAAAGTTCCCACCATTGGTTACAATGGAGCGCATAGGCGCTACATTGTAACACTGCCGTGTGCCGCCTGTCATACAGTACAGGAGCACACAGCCGATCAGGAGGATGCCACAACGTGGCGTTCCCTGATTGGCTGATGGAACCCTCTTAGACATAAGTCAGAGGGGGTTTCTGGCATTCGGGGAAAGGGGTCCCATGTGAAAACATGGGGCCCCTTTCAGTGCGAGGTCGGGTGTCCATTTTTTTATTTTGACAAGTACCTGGATTACAAATGGATTACAAGAGGAGCCATCTACCCTGGATTTTGTGAGTATAATTTTTTCCACAGGTACACCATGGATTCTACATGGAGAAGAGGACCGACCCTCGTGTGAACATAAGGTAAGTATGTGTATATGGAAGTGTGGATGTATGTATTAAAGTTATACTTTCAAGGTGTGTGTCTTATGTTTTTATTGGGGTATTTTTTTAGTAGTAGTACTACAGGTACCAGCGGGCCCGGTTTTCCTCTGCATGCTGGTACTTGTGGTTCTCCAAGTACCAGCTTGCGGGGGAGGCTTGCTGGGACTTGTAGTACTGCTACTAAAAACAATATTCATTTTTTTACACAACGGCTATCAGCCTCCCATCCGCAGCCTTTAGATGGGGGGGACAGCCTCGGGCTTCACCCCTGGTCCTTGGGTGGCTGGAGGGGGGGACCCCTTGATTGAAGGGGTCCCCACTCCTCCAGGGTACCCCGGCCAGGGGTGACTAGTTGGTTATGTAATGCCAGGGCCGCCGGGACCTATATAAAAGTGTCCCCCGGCTGTGGCATTATGTATCTGGCTAGTGGAGCCCGGTGCTGGTTTCAGAAATACGGGGGACCCCTACGCTTTTTGTCCCCCGTATTTTTGGAACCAGGACCAGGCGCAGAGCCCGGTGCTGGTTGTTTAAATATGGGGGAACCTCTATCATTTTTCCCCCCATATTTTTGCAACCAGGATCGGCTCAAAGAGCCCGAGGCTGGTTTGGCTTAGGAGGGGGGACCCCACGCAATTTTTTTTTTTAACTCTGTTTTTTTTTTTTAACAAGGTGCACAATGAAGCCCAGCACGGATCTCTCAGATCCGGCCGAGATTCATTGTATTTATGTCGGCAGTGTTTTACAAGTCACTCACGTAAAACACTGCCTAAAAAAACGAATGACATCGACATCGGTAAAACCAAATACAGCAGCTTAGTAAATTAGTCGTACTAAATTCAAAAAGTTGCATATTTACACTTTCGATGTCATTCGTGATTGAACTTTGACCTCAAACGGGAAAATACGATTTTTAGTAAATATACCCCATGGTGTGTTAGCAGCAGGTGCTCTGTAGATGCCACTCAGATGATCAGGTTTAACATGGTTGAACTTGTTTCACATAGGATTGGACACAAGTGGGCTTCAGTGTGCCTTCTCCCATATACCGCTTGCCCCAAACATATCTGTTCACTCGAATAGTGAACCCTCTCAAGTTCAAAGATGTCTTTCAGGAACTGAACAACTTGATCCTACATTGAGCTTGAAAATAATGATAACAGATGATTACCAAACCTTTTCCAGGTCAAAGACATCTTCAGAAAGAGAACAACTTGATCCTACATTAAGGTTGAAAATAATTTTAACAGATGATCAGCGAACCTTCTCTAGGTCAAAGACGTCGTTCAGGAATGGAACAACTTTCTCTCTAAAGCTGAACAGCTGGATTCTAAATTAAAGTTGAAAGTAATTTTAATAGATTATTAAAGCACCTTAAAATATATCGGGGCTAATTCAGACCTAATCAGTGCTGTGCGTGTTCGCACAGCAGCAATCAGGCCTGAACTGCACATGCGCCGGTGCCGCAGTGCGCCAGCGCATGGAAGACAGCCGACAGCTGTCTTTAGCTAGCGATCGCCTCTGCCTGATTGACAGGCAGAGGTGGTCGCTAGGCAGGACGGCGGCGTTAAGTTGCCATTTAAGGGACGTGGTCTGGCCAATGCAGGTGTGGCCGGATCGTGCCCGGGGTGGGTCGCGGCGGCTGCATGACGTCACACGCAACCACTGCAACCGGGGCAACCAAGAATAGATCCCAGCCAGTGCACAGGGGCTGCATTGGCTGGGAGCTACTCCTGAAGTACAAAAGCATTGCCACTGTGCGATGCTTTTGTACTTCTGCGACAGGGCAGGGACTGACATGTGGGGTGGGCTAGCCCTGTGCTGAGTGTCCCCCCTGCATATCAGTGTGCCGGATTGTAGCTGTGCTAAATTTAGCGCAGCTACGATCAACTCTGAATTACCCCCATTGTTAACTACCACATTTGCTGCCCACTGCTGTCTTTTAGCTTAGTCAGCCAGCTAGCTTGATGCAACCTTTGAACTGACTGGGAATAAAAGTTGTGAAGATTAGTAATACTGTAGGAACAAAAACAGGTGCAAATTATGTGATTTTAGCTGTTTTTATCATTTTTAAAAAAGATTACAGGTCCAAAACCAAAACCCACAAGGGCGATTTTGTAAAAACCAAATACAGAAACAAAATGTGAAGGCGATACAGATCCAAAATCAAAACCAAATACGGAGGTCAGTGCACATATCTTGTTGAGGTTGAGGCTTATATCAAGAAGTGTGGCAATACTGTTTGTTGGTCTGATTACTCCTCAAGTAGGTGCATAGAGGAGCAATCAGACAAACATATTGCCACACTTCCTGATACATGCCCCAACCTCAATAAGATGGAGAGACAAGCATTGGATAATTTATCGGCATTAAAACAACTTGTATTCAGACCAGTGGACAAGGGCGAAGCAATAGTGATCCAAAATATTCAGGACTATAAAAATGAAATAGAGCGCAAATTACAAGACCTCAAGACTTACAATTTCCTGATGAGAGACCCAACAAACAGATTTAAGGCAGAGCTGACAATCATGTTAGACCAGGCTATCACAGATGGAATTATTACCAGTACAATTAGGGATGCATTGCTGCCTACACACCCAGTGATGCCTGTGCTCTACACAACTCAAAAAATTCATAAAGTCAACTTATCATATCTGCTACTAATTCATTGTTCCAACCCTCAGCATTATACTTGGATTTAATCTTTCAGCTGTTTATTCAAGCACACCCAAGGTTTCTGCTTGATACAAGTACTCTGCTAAGAAAACTAGATTGTTTAACTAAATTTGATTGTGATATTCTAATATGTAGTATTGATGTGCAGAGCCTCTAAATGGTAACACCGCATAGTTGTGGTTTATTGGCAGTCAAGCAGTACCTCACAGGTTACCCTTTATATAAGGGCCCTAAACTAGAGTTCTGTCTTGACTTGTTATACTGTATATGCTTCTTACTAAAAATGTATTTCTGTAAAATGGTCAAATGTACCTACAGCGCACTGGTTGCGCGATGGGGACATCAGTGGCCCCAGCTTATCAAACAAATTATTTTTTTGATGAACCCTATTGTTCTGAACCACATGTAGTGGTTCATTCCTGTTTTCCATTTATGTTTTTTATGTTTATAGTTCTCTTGCAGGCCAGGATTTCCCTTTACTCTGGTTTAGAATACTCTGGTTTGTTGCCGGTGGTGAGTCTGTGTAATTGCAGCCTGTTTCCATGTGTTTGGCCTCACCTGTCTGTTAATTGCATCTTGTCAGTTTGGAGTCGTGCAACAGGGCAGCTGCACGACATAATTAATTAGGGCTCTCTGTTATATTCTGGTCAGTGCAATACACAGACGCCGGTGATAGTTCTGAGCTAGTTCCTGAGTTTCTGAGCTTCTGTCTAAGCAGCTTCTGTCTAGCTGCTTCCAGTGTCTGATCCAGTGTCTGATCCAGTGTCTGATCCAGTGTCTGTTCCAGTGTCTGATCCAGAGTCTGATCCAGTGTCTGATCCAGTGTCTTGCCGTGAAGCGTTCCTGTCCAGAAGTCCTGTGGCGTTGTCTGTGCCTGATCGAGTATCTGGCTTCTTGGTGTCCACCGGTCTGTCATTTGGGATTCTGCCTGTCCTCCGGTTCTGTGAGCCCGTGTCTGCTACATTGGGGGTTCCTGTCCGTTTGCCAGTATTTGTACCAGTTCCGTGAGTAGCGGCTTTGCCGCGTCCGTCGGCCTAGGCCGCTGTATTCTTTGGTTATATCTGTTACTGGTGTTTTGCAGAGGGTTCTGCATATGCTGTCACCGCCGGTACACAACAGTATAGTGTCGGCGTGTGGACAGCATTTCCTTTGTTGTTCTTTTCCTTTGGTGGCGTGCCGCACATGTATTTAGTTTTAGGGTTGTTAGTAGCCCCTAGCCTTCTGTTTGCTTTAGTTAGAGGTCCCCTTGTTATTATCCTGTCTCGGTTCACGCCTTGTCTCACTCTAAGACCTGGGGGCATCGGAGTTGGGCAGACCTAATCCGCCCTTCAAACGCGGCTGCCGTGGGCCCAAGAAACCATAGTCACGCAGGCGTGAACTGACCACATGGGTGAAACAATGGAGGTAGGCTGCTAGGGGCTATTTCCATACAACACCTTATTTCAGCGTCACGTTCTGGTGCTCTGGACTCACTACGCAACATCTCTCTTGTTCTGAGCACCAGGAACGTAACATTATCACCGGCCATACAACAAAAAAGAAACGAAGCTAAATAGTAGTTTTTTCTTTTTTGGTCCAGTGTCTTGTCTAGAATCCAGTCCTGTCTAGAACTCAGTGTGCAAAATCCAGTCCGGTGTCTAGAATCCAGTCCTGTCTAGAATTCAGTGTGCAGAATCCAGTCCGGTGTTTAGAATCCAGTCCTGTCTAGAATTCAGTGTGAAACCTGAGCAACTGGAAGTTTTGCAGCAATCCTTAAAGCAACTGCAAAACCTTCTGACTAAAATTTTGCTTATCTTGCCAGAAGTCGTTGAGAGTTCATCTACCTCTAAAGAGACTCTTGCTCACAATATGGTGACAAGAGAATCCTCAGGTTCAGTTGGAGAGAAAAAGTGTAAAAGTTTTCTGCGGCCCAGGCTCTCAGAAGAGGAGCGTCTGCGTCACAGAAACTTAAATTGATGCCTATATTGTGGGGGTTTAGGCCACTATCTGCAGACCTGTGAGTTGCGCAAGCCAAAGTGTGGCGACAAGTCCTGCCCTCTGGCCAAGTTGAGTCAGGATACAAGACCTACTCCTGTCTCTACTGTGGCAGAGGTACTTGTCACACAACCCACACTAAAAAGCACTCTGTCCTATAATTGGGGTCCTTGGGCTAGGGATCCCCATTATAGATTCAGGAACCAAAGGAGAATGTTTCTCTCCTCTCTTGATTTTCCTGTTGAGGCAGAGTTGCAAACCCCTGGAGCGGTGCCCGATGCCCGGGGTCCTGGAGCGGTGCCCGATGCCCGGGGTCCTGGAGCGGTGCCCGATGCCCGGGGTACTGGAGCGGTGCCCGATGCCCAGGGTACTGGAGCGGTGCCCGATGCCCAGGGTCCTGGAGCGGTGCCCGATGCCCAGGGTCCTGGAGTGGTGCCCGATGCCCAGTGTCCTGAAGTGGTGCCCGATGCCCAGGGTCCTGGAGTGGTGCCCTATGCCCAGGGTCCTGAAGTGGTGCCCGATGCTCAGGGTCCTGGAGTGGTGCCCGATGCCCAGGGTCCTGGAGTGGTGCCCAATGCCCAAAGTCCTGGAGCGGTACCCGATGCCCAGAGTCCTGGAGCGGTACCCGATGCCCAGAGTCCTGGATCGGTACCCGATGCCCAGAGTCCTGGATCGGTACCCGATGCCCAGAGTCCTGGATCGGTACCCGATGCCCAGAGTCCTGGATCGGTACCCGATGCCCAGAGTCCTGGAGCGGTACCCGATGCCCAGAGTCCTGGAGCGGTACCCGATGCCCAGAGTCCTGGAGCGGTACCCGATGCCCAGAGTCCTGGAGCGGTACCCGATGCTCTGGGTCATAGAGGGACATCGAATATTATAGCTCAGGTGTCAATACCAGAAGGGGTCTCAGAAGCTGTTACCGCAGTTCCCCAGGTAGGGACTTGAAAAGCGCAACTCCAGAGAAGGTGTCTAAAACCATAGTTCTAGAAGGGAACTCGAGAAGCAAAACCCCAGAAGGGATCTTTGAAGTAATATCCCCAAGTGGGGTCTCGAGAGACACAGCCCCAGAGAAGGGTCTAGAAGTCGCTTCCCCAGGAAAGGACTCAAGAGGCATAGCGTTAGTGGAGGTTCTGAAGGTTATAGCTTCAGCAAAAGTCCCGTAAGTCATAGTCCCGGTAGAAGTTTCGATAATTATCGACTCAGAGAGGGAGGCTGATGGCCCGGTCCCAGAGAGGGAGGCTGACGGCCCGGTCCCAGAGAGGGAGGCTGACGGCCCGGTCCCAGAGAGGGAGGCTGACGGCCCGGTACCAGAGAGGGAGGCTGACGGCCCGGTCCCAGAGAGGGAGGCTGACGGCCCGGTCCCAGTAAAAGAATCTGAGGTGCTGCCCCCAGCGAGGTTCCCGAAGGCCACTGCCCCAGCGGGGTTCCCGAAGGCCACTGCCCCAGAGGGGGTTCTGAGGGCCACTGCCCCGTGTGGGGTTCAGAAAGTCACTGCCCCGGGTGGGGTTCCGAGGGCCACTGCCCCAGGTGGGGTTCCGAGGGCCACTGCCCCAGGTGGGGTTCAGAAAGTCACTGCCCCAGGAGGGGTTCAGAAAGTCTCAGCCTCGAGTAAGGTCAGTAGTGACCAGGTCCTAGCAAAGCACTCTAGTCAGTCAGATGGGAAGGAAGCAGATCCTGACTCTGTTGATATCTCAACATCTATAATCTTTGATGGGGACTTAGTCCAATTTCTGGCGCTTTACAAACACTATTACATCATTATGTTGTCTAGACCATTTCTGGGCATCACTTCAGAGAACCTTGTGCTCTATCTGATATATTCCTTTAGAGGGGAGCCTTTTGAGTGGGCATCCAATTTAATGAAAACTGAAGATCCCATTCTTCAGGATCCCCCAGCATTCAGTGATGCAGTTATTAAGAGATATGGTTCCAAATAAATTGGTTCAGGTTCCTCTAGGTCACCCATCTTATCTGCTGAGAGTCCACCGTATACTGTAAATTCGGCACAAGAGTCTCAGCCCGTTGTTTTGACTGCAGGATGTGCTTTTCTGTCTTCTTCTAACAGTAGTACTTTGCCTGAAAGTTCAGCTCCCAAGGTTAAGAAACCAATCTCTGATTTGAACCCAGCCTTGCTGGGAGGTACCATCAGTTCAGACAATGTTTGGGGAATTACCTTGGTCAGACCTCAAGAACTTTGTAAAAATAATAATAATAAGAAAAATAAATAATTATTGACTCTTGCCTTGTTATAAACGGCTGTGGCTCATTCCTGTTTGGCATTTTGGTTATGTATTTTATGTTATACTTCTGTTTCTGTTCCCCATGGGTGTCATGGGGTGTTCGGAGCCCACCCTTAAGGAGAGGGTACTGTTATGAACCACAGGTAGTGGTTCATTCCTGTTTTCCATTTATGTTTTTTATGTTTATAGTTCTCTTGCAGGCCAGGATTTCCCTTTACTCTGGTTTAGAATACTCTGGTTTGTTGCCGGTGGTGAGTCTGTGTAATTGCAGCCTGTTTCCATGTGTTTGGCCTCACCTGTCTGTTAATTGCATCTTGTCAGTTTGGAGTCGTGCAACAGGGCAGCTGCACAACATAATTAATTAGGGCTCTCTGTTATATTCTGGTCAGTGCAATACACAGACGCCGGTGATAGTTCTGAGCTAGTTCCTGAGTTTCTGAGCTTCTGTCTAAGCAGCTTCTGTCTAGCTGCTTCCAGTGTCTGATCCAGTGTCTGATCCAGTGTCTGTTCCAGTGTCTGTTCCAGTGTCTGTTCCAGTGTCTGATCCAGTGTCTGTTCCAGTGTCTGATCCAGTGTCTTACCGTGAAGCGTTCCTGTCCAGAAGTCCTGTGGCTTTGTCTGTGCCTGATCGAGTATCTGGCTTCTTGGTGTCCACCGGTCTGTCATTTGGGATTCTGCCTGTCCTCCGGTTCTGTGAGCCCGTGTCTGCTACATTGGGGGTTCCTGTCCGTTTGCCAGTATTTGTACCAGTTCCGTGAGTAGCGGCTTTGCCGCGTCCGTCGGCCTAGGCCGCTGTATTCTTTGGTTATATCTGTTACACAACAGTATAGTGTCGGCATGTGGACAACATTTCCTTTGTTGTTCTTTTCCTTTGGTGGCGTGCCGCACATGTATTTAGTTTTAGGGTTGTTAGTAGCCCCTAGCCTTCTGTTTGCTTTAGTTAGAGGTCCCCTTGTTATTATCCTGTCTCGGTTCATGCCTTGTCTCACTCTAAGACCTGGGGGCATCGGAGTTGGGCAGACCTACTCTGCCCTTCAAACGCGGCTGCCGTTGGCCCAAGAAACCATAGTCACGCAGGCGTGAACTGACCACACGGTTGAAACAATGGAGGTAGGCTGCTAGGGGCTATTTCCATACAACACCTTATTTCAGCGTCACGTTCTGGTGCTCTGGACTCACTACGCAACATCTCTCTTGTTCTGAGCACCAGGAACGTAACATTATCACCGGCCATACAACAAAAAAGAAACAAAGCTAAATAGTAGTTTTTTCTTTTTTGGTCCAGTGTCTTGTCTAGAATCCAGTCCTGTCTAGAACTCAGTGTGCAGAATCCAGTCCGGTGTCTAGAATCCAGTCCTGTCTAGAATTCAGTGTGCAGAATCCAGTCCGGTGTTTAGAATCCAGTCCTGTCTAGAATTCAGTGTGCAAAATCCAGTCCAGTCTTGTCTTGTCTAGTCTAGTTTAGTCTTGTCTTGTCTAGTTTAAAATCCTCCTATGCCAACTATGCAAGCCCTGCAGGCGTCTCTCTCTGCCCTGAACTATAGATGTGGAACATGTCAGGCTTGTCGTGAAGTACAAACCATCAAATCGAAATATGTAGAATTGAGTGTGAATGGTACCTCTTATAAACTTCACAATTTCATGACCTGCCACACCACCAATGTGATCTACCTTATAGAGTGCAGTTGCCATATGATCTATGTGGGAAAAACAAGTCGGGCACTGAAAACTCGCTTAGGTGAACATATAAGGAACATCAAGAAAGGAGTCATGTCTCATCCTTTATCCAGCCATTTCAAAGAAAAACATGATTCCTCCACTAAACATATTGTACAGTTTCTGGCAATTGAAAATATACAAAATACTTGGAGACATAGAGATGAAGTAACAAGACTGGCCAAAACAGAGATGAAATGGATTTATAAATTAAAAAGCCTCATCCCCAACGGCTTGAATGCAGATTTCGAACTGAAATGGTTTCGCTGAAGATTTCCCCCTCCCCCGCTTTCACCATTTTCATCTTTCTCTAAATTACATATTATAGTTTCTTCACTATCTATTTAACTATTCAACTCCATGTCCTTTATGGTATTTAGCCTAAAATTGTCTTTTTCAATCCGCATCTAATGTTGAGAATATTATGGCATGCTTTGTTTGTCTCACTATGTAACACATTAAGATAAACAGGTCACGTGACTATGTGCACTAGGAGACCTTCTATTCTATTTTTATTATATATAATGTATTCATTAGGTTTTTATATATAGTTTTAAGAAAGCTCCCCGTTTCATTTTATACCCAGCCAATCATGTTCTATTTCATTTAGGATTATTGCAGACTTAGGATTCTTCCTTAGTCGAGCAATATTTACGATTTGCGGCTCAATGACGCGAACAGGAAGTGCGTCATCGGAAGCCGGGATGTGGTCCACCGCGCGTTCCATAGACCGGAAGTGCTCGACGGAGGTCCGCCGAGCACTATAAACAAAGAGTATACTGGATGTATCCACTATTACCACCACCGCTGGTATTTAGGAACTCATTAAAGACTTTGAAGGGTACTATATATATAAATAATATGGGACCTGTGAGATCGATACCGACGGACCGGAAGTAAGGGAAATACTACTTCCGGGAATTTTATCTTTAATGATTATTCTACTGGACATTTTATCAAGTTTCTTGTTGGTGTTGTACTTAGATTGAGCCGTGTTTTAAGTATATTGGATATTATGTACAGACTATATGTTTTACATTGTATTTATCATTTTATTATGTGACCCCTTGACCCGGATATTATTCCCATGCAGAGCTTAAATAGCTCATTTTGCTTAGTGCCTGTCATGCAGCCTTGAGGAAGGGAGAGATCCTGAAACGCGTCGGCACAGTATGACAGGTTAACCACTGCTGAAGGAAGATTTACCAGACGGACGGAGTGTTGTGAACTTTGGAGAAAGATTCCGGAGCCGGTATCTCCCCTGGGCAACATCTTAAAGGCACTCACTTCATACAAATCTGGTAAACCTCCACCTTCACTTCATTTCAAGATATTTGTTTGTGTAGAAATACTTACCAGCAAACCAGAGTTTAAAGGCACTATTTAAAGCCTCCATTTTACCATCCTCTGGTAATTTTCCATCTACCACCATTTGTTTGCAGCAATATATGTACAATGGTTTTATTGGCAATTGTTAGTTTATTGTATTAAAATTGTATTGTTTTGAACATACTACACTATATTTGATTTTTTTCCCCACATATTGATCCAATTTGTCTGAAATACATGGTATATCCTACGACAGAGGTTCTGTGAGGGAAGTACTATTTCATATTTACCATTATCCGATTAGCGCACAACTTCTGGTCTAATTCTATTTGTTTACGCTAATCCGCCCTTCAAACGCGGCTGCCGTGGGCCCAAGAAACCATAGTCACACAGGCATGAACTGACCACACGGGTGAAACAATGGAGGTAGGCTGCTAGGGGCTATTTCCATACCACACCTTATTTCAGCGTCACGTTCTGGTGCTCTGGACTCACTACGCAACATCTCTCTTGTTCTGAGCAGCAGGAACGTAACACCTATGTGGCGGACAATATCTTGTTTTATTGCTGCTACATCGATGATCTCTTGGTACTATGGAAAGGCACTAAATCCATGCTAACAGAGGTTATGAATAAGCATAACCAATATGACCACCCTATAAAATAAACATATTCTATCAGCAATGAGGTAATCAGCTACTTAGATGTACAGTTTTAGTAAAAGAGGGCGTTATCAGTACGTCATTGTTTACAGAGCCCACTGATTAAAATAATATGCTTCACTATGATAGCTTTCACCCCAAACCATTAAAGCAGGGTTTACCATACTCACAGCCAATGAGGATCGGACATATTACGCCTGACCCAGAACTAGCTGAACAACAAACAAATGAAATGGTGGCCATATTTAGATCTAGAGGGTATCACCCTGCACTATTGACAGAAGCCAAATAGAAGGCAGTGTCTGTAAAGTGATCTAAACTACTAACTGAGGCCCCAAGAACAGGTGACCAACAACCCATGATCCCATGAGTAGGTCAATTAAGCGCAGTCAGTCAAGGAATTAACTCTATTTCAAAAGTATTATGGCATATAGTACAAAGTGACCCTGAGCTTAATTTTGGACAAACTAAATTGATGTCCTGTTATACTAGAAGGAGAAATTTACGGGATTATCCTAGCTACAATGGATGTGACTGATTATTCCATGTGTTCAGTTAACCTAAGAAGCAATATTGTATTAGGTGTACTTGCACCACATGCCAGTTCTTAATACCTGGTAGCACATTTCAGCACCCACATACTGGGCAAACATATTTTATCAATCAGACACTTACGTGTAATGAAAAATTTGTAATCTATAAGCTGCTTTGCCCCTGTGAGTTGTCATACATAGGTAAGACTGAAAGGACGTTTAAGTAACGTATGACAGGCCACAGATTGGCTATTAAGATCTCTAAAGGTAGTAGCAAGTAACCAGTGGATAGGCATTTTTACCAAGCCCTCCATCCACTGGTATCAACATGATATCACATGACTGATCAGATGCCAGAGTCATTGAGAGGTGGTGACCGTGGAACCAAGCTTCTTCAGCTTGCAACATGGTGTATGCATCATTTGGGTACAGTGTACCTGAGGGACCTCAATGATCACCTAGGTCTCAGTAGTTTCCTTTAATTATGTTACCTTTGGCTCTTTTTAGGATCTGGACCTATAGTATATGTATAGCACTTTATTCAAATATGATTTAGATACATTGAGAAGGAGCTATGTTTATTGGGATTAATCTGTGCCCATATCAGATATGTGTATATATCTTGTTATGTATAGCTTGTATTGCGCTCCTATAAGAGGTTATACATACTATATAGTACATTTACTGTACTAGTTGCATATGGTTGTATGTAGAGATGTGCGCCTGGCCACATTTGGGGTTTTGGTTTTGGTTTTCCGTGTTTTGGTTTTGGACTGGTTTTGCCAAAACTGCCCTTGTGTGTTTTGGTTTTGGTTCTAAAATGTAAAAAAAATCATAAATACAGCTAAAATCACAGTTTTTGTTCCTACAGTATTATTAACCTCAATAACATTAACTTCCACTCATTTCCAGTCTATTTTGAACACCTCACAGCTCACGATATTGTTTTTATCCAGTTTAGCCAAAAGGATGAACTGAGGTAGCTGGATGACTAAGCTAAGCAACAGAAGTGGGTGGCACTAAAACCACCAGGATGGCAGTTTAATAAACTATGCCTAAAATATGCTACAAAGAGCACATAATCAGAATCCTCCTCAGCGCCAGCTACACCCATATCCTCATCCTGGTGTACTTCAACAGTGACATCTTCAATTTGAATATCAGAAACTGGACTGGAGGTGTTCCTTCCAGCACTTGCGGAGGGCATGCAAATGGTAGAAGGAATCACCTTTTCCCATCCAGTGGTGGGAAGGTCAGGCATCGCAACCGCCAACACACTTGGACTCTACTTGGGGATTTGTGATACCATCTTAGAACGCACAGTTCTTTGCTGTGCTTTTGCCAGCTTAACTCTTTTCATTTTTCTAGCGTGAGGATGAGGGCTTACATGTTCATGTGAAGCTGAACCACTAGAACATAGGCCAGGGCCTTAGCCATTCCTTGCCACTCCGTGTTGTAAATGGCATATTGGCAAGTTTACGTTTCTCCTCAGACGATTTAAATGTATTTTTTGGATCATTTTACTGAACTTTAGCTTTTTGGATTTTACATGCCCTCTACTATTTGGCCTTGGCAGACGATGTTGGTGGCATTTCATCACCTATGTCATGATTAGTGGCAGCAGCTTCAGCAATAGGAGGAAGGGATTCTTGAGCTTCCCCTATTTTATCCTCCAAATTTTTGTTGTCCGTTATATTTCTGGAGTTATATAACAATATGCGGCACAGGAGAGCGTACTCCTAAACCACACACACACGGCAAAGCCTGTAAAAATTATTTGGATAATAACCCTTTTATTTGGAGTTATTATAATAATATGCAGCACAGGACAGCGTACCCCTACAACACACAGGGCAAACCCTGTAAAAATTATATGGATAACATCCCTTTTATTTGAAGTTATTATAATAATATACAGCACAGGACAGCATACTCCTAAACCACACACACACGACAAAGCCTGTAAAAATTATTTGGATAATAACCCTTTTATTTGAAGTTGTTATAATAATATGCAGCACAGGAGATTGTACCTCTAACCATACACACACGGCAAAGCCTGTAAAAATTATTTTGATAATAACCCTTTTATTTGAAGTTATTAAAATAATCTGCAGCACAGGAGAGCGTACCCCTACACCACACAGGGCAAATTATTTGGATTAAATATTAATAACCCCTTTATTTGGAGTAAATAATATACAGGACAGCACAGGACAGCACCACTGGACTTATACGGCAGTACCGCTGGAGTTATTTGGCAGTATCACTGGACTTATGTGGCAGTACCCCATGACTTATATGGCAGTACCGCTGGACTTATGCGGCAGTACCGCTGGACTTATACAGCAGTACCGCTGGACTTATATGGCAGCACCACTGGACTGGACTTATACGGCAGCACCACTGGACTGGACTTATACAGCAGCAGGACTGGACTTATGGCAGCACAAGACAGCACCACTGGACTGATGCAGCACAAGACAGCACCACTGGACTGGACTTATACAGCAGCACAGGACACCACCACTGTGACTGGACTGATGCAGCACAAGACATTACTACTGAACTGATGCAGCCCAAGAAAGCATCACTGGAATGATACAAAAGAGCAGGTCTTAACACCACACCACACCACTTTCCCACACAGACACTGAGGAGACACATCCTCTCGCTACACTCTCCAGGACTTGAGTGAAGATGGCGGGGCGGGAGGCACAAAATATGCAAAGTCCGTATCTCGCAAGACTCCGACAGCAGGGTGATGAAGTTTTGTCTCATTCTGGTTTCTGAGTCTGGCGGGAAGTTCCGAGCTGGGCTCGGATCTGGACTCGGATTGTGAAGTCCCGGGGGATTCATATCTCTGAGCTCCAAACCCGCTCATCCCTAAGTAAAACAAAGACTGGGTATAATGTGAAGTTTGATTATGATGACAATGTTGTTCTAGTGCACAGGTTCTCAAACTCGGTCCTCAGGACCCAACACAGTGCATGTTTTGCAGGTAACCCAGCAGGTGCACAGGTGTATTAATTACTCACTGACACATTTTAAAAGGTCCACAGGTGGAACTAACTATTTCACTTGTGATTCTGTGAGGAGACATGCCAAACATGCACTGTGTGGGGTCCTGAGGACCGAGTTTGAGAACCTGTGTTCTAGTGCATGAGGTGATGAAGTACTATGAGGTGCTGTTTGGGTGGCTGTCTGCCCACACTACTGGGATACGTAAAGATGCCACTTGGACGGGGGTTGGTGTTCAAATGTTTGATCATTTTCAAATTAGCACAAACACTTTAAAACTGGATTGAATATAGTCAGACTTGCTTGCTCATTTCAAACTGTTAAAATGTTTGAAGTTTAGCTCAATCAAATTAAAAATCTATTTCAAATTCAACACATTTTTTGAATGTCATATCTAGATAACGAGTCATTGATCCAGTTTGGTAAACAATATGTGGTCAGTTGACACAACTTTACTGGCCAACTCAGTGCTATTTCTCTGCTACACTACCTCTACACTAGCACATACTTTGTCCCGTTTTTTTATTTTTACAAGTACGTGGATTACAAATGGATTATCCGAGGAGCCCTCTACACTGGATTTGGTGAGTAGGATTTTTTCAACAGGTACACCATGGATTCTACTGGAGAAGAGGACCGACCCTCGTGTGAACATAAGGTAAGTATGTGTATATGGTGGTGTGTATGTATGCATTAAAGTTATACTTTCAAGGTGTGTGTGTAATGTCTTTATTGGGGTATTTTTTTAGTAGTAGTACTACAGGTACCAGCGGGCCCGGTTTTCCGCCGCATGCTGGTACTTGTGGTTCTCCAAGTACCAGCTTGCGGGGGAGGCTTGCAGGGACTTGTAGTACTGCTACTAAAACAATATTCATTACTTTCAACAAAGGCTATCAGCCCCCCATCCGCAGCCCATTGGATGGGGGGGACAGCCTCGGGCTTCACCCCTGCCCCTTGGGTGGCTGGGGGGGGACCCCTTGATTGAAGGGGTCCCCACTCCCCCAGGGTACCCTGGCCAGGGGTGACTAGTTGGATATTTGATGCCACGGCCGCAAGGCACTGTATAAAAGTGACCCCCGGCTGTGGCATTATCTGTTCAGCTAGTGGAGCCTGGTGCTGGTTTCAAAAATACGGGGGACCCCTACGCTTTTTGTCCCCCGTATTTTTGGAACCAGGACCAGGCGCAGAGCCCGGTGCTGGTTGCTTAAATATGGGGGAACCCCTGTCAATTTTTTTCCCATATTTTTGCAACCAGGGCCGGCTCAAAGAGCCCGAGGCTGGTTTGGTTTTTTTATTGAAAAATTATAACATTTCCCACCCCTTCCCACTGAAAAACATGCACGGATCTCATGGATCCGTGCATGCCTATACAAACACGGGATAAAAAAGCAGGTCTGGGTTTTTTTAGCACTTTTTCACGATTTGTATTTTAGCACGGCAGTGTTTGGCTATTGTCGGCAGTGTTTATGTTTTGCACTTTTTAGTAAATTCCCGATTTCTACCAAATTGCAGGCGTATTTGACCGATGGTGTATTGATTCGTGATTTTTTCCTAGGACTTCCAAAATATTACGAATGCCCTCATCACTGCCGTGATTTTTGCTTAGTAAATTACCGAGATGACACTTTGAAGAAAAAACGGCATCTCGGTCAAAATCGGGACCTTAGTAAATATACCCCTACATGTCTGGTGAAAATGCAAATTTACTGAGTTGGGTGCATCTGGAGATGTGTCCGTCTACCTGTGTGCACCTTTTTCCTTTATAAGCTTGAGTGTGTATAATGAAGTCCAACTCTATAGAGGCCCATAATGTTTAGTTACTGTACATAGAACTTACTTGAGGTCATGTTTCCATTTCTTCAATGCTACATCCTATGCAACTAATCACACTGTCATTTTCTACACTTTTATGTTTTCATGCATTTAAAATACACATTAAGAAAGGCCAAAAAAACAGTTACAGAAGGTAAAATTCATGAAGTCATCTAAATGCAGCCCAACAGGTGAGTGATATATGTATACAGACCTAGGGAATACGGTTACATTGTTCTGCATATAAATAATATGTAGTAGAAATGAGTACATTTTGCAGATCTCTTGGATTGGTGATGATGCTTTGAAAAACCTATCTCCTTGAAGAAATTTCCGAGATAGCATATAGAGAACAGGGAATTTTAAGCATATAAAAAGGACTATAAATGAGAAAGTAAGAATAACAAATACCATCTTGGCTCATTGTCAACTGAATCCCAAATCAACAGGTACGAATAAGTAAATAAAAAAAAATTGGAATCTTGGGGTAGTATGTTTCTGCTTAAAATCCTAAATCCTGCTAATGTACATTAACTTCCATGTACAGATTGGTTTAGAGTTATTCCACACTGGTTATACAGTAGTGTGAATTTCTCAAAAGAACACTATCTCTGCATTATTTCCTCTGTTATCTGTGGAACATTCTTGTTCAATATAGTTCTCCAGCCTACAGTGGAGAGAAGTCACATAATATAATTTGTCTATTATAAATAGAGATGAGAAAAATAATGTGATATACTGTATGTAATACTCTTACTGACTTTGTATACCCTTTTGTTTTTCTTGCCTAGAACAACCTCCTCCCACAGCAACTGAGGAATGTTATCAGTTTGATTTAAGCAGTCTGCCATTATATATTGCAGTTCAGAGAGGCATAGATGAGGCCAGCATTAGGAGGGCATGCTTGGTCCTGTAGTGCCGTTTGGAGGACACAAGGGTGACTCCAGGCAAACTAGCTCTCAATCTGGATTTTTTTTAATGTGCGATTATCATGTGGCCTTACATAAAGCAATTATATGACCCATAGTGAATACAATTATTATTGCTGTTTGTGAGTTTGGGGTGTGGTACCCCAGGATTTGGTGAGGCTGGGCTGTCTTGGGGTAGCACAACATAATATTTATTTAGCACTTTTGTAACACTCCTATTTATTTTTCTACTAACACTACTCTTTGGCGTATTTACTAACACCCTTATTCTTGTATTACTTTTTAACACATAGATCCTGCTTCACTCCTACTAACACATATTCACACTTTAGTATTTCAATGGTGTGCTGTCCTGGGGTGGTTGGGCCTGAGCCAGCTTTGTGGGGTCGTCACCCTGGACTTATACTTAGTATTAAGAACCTCCAGTAATAGAGATGCCTTGAAGTGTCCCAGAGGGTTATCATAATTTTTGCAAAATATATGTAACCAAGATCTCTAAATTTTCTGTTAACATATAGTGTACAGGTCTTTTACTAATAGCCCTTAGGGTACATGGCAAAATTTTGTTTTTTATTGGGTTACTAACCTGTAAGGAATACAGAGGCAAGGTGGAAACATAGCATTTTTAACAAACAAAAAATACAGATAGACTATGCTTAGATGAAGAATGGAAACGTTTGTTGAAACCACGACAGCCTAAGTGGGAAAATAACCACGACAGCCTAAGTGGGAAAATAATAATGTTTACAAATGAACCCACAGAATCAGTAAGGGAATAGTGAGCCAGGTTCAGATCAGTGGTAGAAATTATGGAGGTATTGAGTTGATATTTGAACAAAGATCTCTCCTGTCAATGCTGTCCAGCACTTTTGTTGAAGGTCTTAAACCTAATATAAAAACTTGGTTGACTAATAATGATCACCTATGACATACAAAAGACCCAGAGGATTTAGCAACTTTGGCAGAACATTAGGATCATTTGTAAACCAACAATTTACAAGCAGAAACTAAACTCATGATTCTTCAGGTTAAAACAGCTCAAGCCACATGTTGCTGGCCAACAGAAAAACAAAAATGTTTTTACTAAAATTTGATTTACAAATGACACCGGTCAACAACAAAAAAACATTTTTTTTTTGTGTCTTTATTTTAATGACTATTTTCTGATTCTTTATATCGAAAAATAACCAAAACCTTTGTTTATTTTTTAAAAACTTTGCTTTTGTCCCTTTTACAATGATAAATAAATATTAAAGTTTTTGAATGACCATATAAGAAATGTGTTTTACTAAGTAAGGGAGGGGGTGAGCGGGGGGATGGGAAGCAATTGGTATTCTGACCCTCATTACACGTAAGCAGGCTGTAACTATTCAGATAGCTAAACCATGTCCATCTCTCAATGCACAGACGATGAGATTTCTTGAACTGTAAACCTTTTATTAATACTGACTGGAATACTTGTCCATATAATATAGCTGAAGTTCTGCAGACTAGATAACTGTACATGTAACAAATAAAAGAATAAACAGTGCCAGGGAAAAATTCATGTTGACCGGAGTCATTTGTCTCAATTGTCAGGGTAAGGGTTAATTTACCAGAGAATGTAAATGCCTCGAGAAACCTAGACAGATTGAAGAAGATGGGATGACGCAGTCCCCATTAACACTATGAAATAAATATGTTGTGATCTTAAGGAACCAACTATGGATTTGAAAATTGGACATTCTAAACAATCATTTCTAATTGATATGGGAGCTGCCGTATCACTCAAAATGTACAAAATTGCTTTACATATAACTAATAATAGCACACATGCAGTAGGGGTAGCTAACAAAATTATTTCCCTAAAATAAGCACAAGAGATAAAGGTCTCAATCTAGAAACTAATGGTGCCCATATACTTGTGAGATAATCGGTGCTAACCTTCTATTTTGACCGGATCTGTGAGAGAAATTGGGGGATTGTATGCACATTTTAGGTACCTTTCGACGCGATGCGCAGGCACACCAGTCGAATGTCGCGTCTCAAGACAGTATGTGCTGCACTTAATATTTATCGAATTGCGGTGTGATCGCATGCTGTTTTTTACCACTTTTGATTTATCACACTGCGATGTGCGATATGTGAAGACAGGAGCCCACTACCTGGACACTCCTCTTCCCCTCACTGTGCACATGACAGGAGAGGAGGCTGCAAGCACGCTGCTGAGCTCCCAAACACCAGACAAGGTAGGCAGGCTATACCACTGGCCACCAATTACTATTATGTATTTTTACCAACACTGCCCACCATTATGCTGCTGCACCCAGAATTATACTGGCCCACTGCCCAAAATGGTGCACCACTGAAAGCCACAGGCAGTCGCACCCTAAATGCCATTATACTGCTCCACTGAAAGCCACAGCCCACCATTATGCTGCTGCACCCTGCACACCAATGTATTCTCACAACATATTTCAGATAACTCACACCAGTAACTAGAAAACAAACTTTATTTAATTAGAATAATGGAACTTTTTTCATGTTGATTAAATTTCCATTTTTTGCATTCTGCAGATGTCCTGTGAGAGCCGCAATTTTCTTTCAGGCTTTATCAGCCTGTACCGTGAGGAGTGTCTGTGGCTGATGTCCTCACCAGACTACAGCAACAAACAGAAGAGGGAGGCTGCTTATACCCGCATGGTGGAGTACTCGAAGCCCACCTACTCTGCTGCCTCAGTGGTCTGCGTCTGGATGAAAATTGACAATTTACGAACAGTCTTTGTCAAAGTTAACCGCAAGGTGGAGGAGTCCAAGAGGGGCTGGTGCAGACAAGGTGTATGTGCCGCAGCTGTGGTACTACAAAGATCTACACTTCCTCCTGGAGAAACTATCAGCTAAGGAGTCCCTAGTGGTGATGGCAGAGCCCGAGGAGGAAAGTCTGGACATGGAGGGGGCTGAAGGGGTAAGTTGCTTTTAAATAATTTTTCTTATCTGATGTATTCCTCCTGCCATGCCACAGCTCCTTCCCCATTGAAGAAGGCATTATATTTTTCCCGGACCTCTTTTGCCCTTGCAGTGCTGCGTAAAGTTGCTGCAGGTGGTCACACCGAGGAAATCGGCACTGTCACCACTGGCTGGTTGGGGTCTTCCGGTCCTGCTGGGAGCAAAGGCATTTGCCTCGTGACCTTGCGACGGAGCATGTTGTGTTGTATACAACATGCTGTTACTACACAGTCAATTTTGTACAGCCTTATGTTAATGGGTTTGTAGAAGATCCTGAACTGGTTGCTGAGAATGCCAAATGCATTCTCAACAACCCGACGGGCCCTAGAAAGACGGTAGTTTAAAATGGGCCTATCGTGGTTCACGACTCTTTGCGAGTAGGGCTTCATTATGTGTTTGTGCAGTGAGAAGGCCTCATCTGCCACGAACACAAATCCCAGGCCATTCTTTGTTTACTCCACAGGCGGCAGATGAATGGAGTTGCTGGTGAGCCTATCATAGAAGCGCATATTTTTCAATGATCCACCATTTGAGCAACAACCATTTTTCCCAACATCCAGGAAAATAAATTCATAGTTTGCATTAACCACCGCCATAAGAACAATGCTAAAGCAGCCTTTATAATTGAAGTATTGTAGTCTGACCCGCTGTTTGTGGGTTTGGTGATGTTTTCCGTCTATCGCACCACCACAGTTTGGGTAATTCCAGCGCCTGTCAAAGTCCTCTGCAACAGCTTGCCATTCTACCACACTTGTAGGGAACTGTAAAAGAAAAAAGAAAGTTTAAATATTCACTAAATATGTTTTTCTTTACCCTACAGTCACAAGACCTACAGACACCTGAAGAAGACCTCAGCCATACCCCTGCCCTCAACTACACCTCACCAGAGGAACCAAACTCTCCACAGCGACAGGCTGCCAGGAGGAAGCCACGGAAAACCAAATTTGTTGAAGACCCACTACTATTGGAGGCCTGTTCACAGATGCTCCGGAAACTGAATGAATTTCATGACTTTGCATCATATGTGAGCAAAACTATGCTTAAGGTTTCTGCACAGCAGCGGGTAAAGTGCCAGCGCCTGGTGTCACAGGTTTTGTATCAAACACTCTCAGGACAACTGACACCAGAGTGGAAGGTTCATGGGCCAGAATCTCTAGCACCTGATCCTCTTCTCCCATTGACCTTCAGTTCACCACCCACCTACCCTTTCTCCAGTACCCATCCTTCTCCGCATAACAGCTACCATTCCGGTTATCCGCAACCACCGACCCCATCCACCTACCCTTACTCCACTTTCCATCCTCCTCAAACCCCTCCTCATCAAACCAGCCACCCTTCCCATTATCGTCAACTACACCCCCATCCACCCACCCTTCCCCCACTATCCAATCTCATCTTCAAACCAGCTACCCTTCCCGAGGCAGTCACACATCCAACGTACCCTCCGCAATTTTGACCTCCTTGATGTCACAGGGGGGACAAGAGGAGGAGGAGACATGTCTCTTTCAAATGTAAGGGTGATTCTCATTTACTGCTGCCCTTGTTATACATACCAACAGATGTGGTGCATTCTGATACTACGGTGAGTGTCAACGCTTTCAGGTGGACAATGCACACATGCTGCTAGGGACAGGTTGAAGGTACCCGGGACCCATCTTCCTGCCCCTAGCTGCATGTGTGCATTGCGCCACTGGCATTGGTGACACTCAACACTGCAGTATCAGAATGCACCACATCTGTTGGTATATATAAAATTGCTGCTGCCCTGGTATATACTGCGATAGATCTGGTGCACTATGATATACAGCGTTTTAGTGGCGCCCCTTTCAGGTGGACAATGCACACATGCAGCTTGGGTCCGGTTGATGGTGTCAGGGAGCCTGAAGCCGGTCCTACCTGCATGTGTGCATTGTGCCCCTGAAAGCTCTGCCACTCAAAAAGCACCGTATATCATACCGCACCATATTTATATTTAAAATTAGAAGAAACATTAATATACAGTTCTAGTGTTTGAAAAAGTTCTGCCATATTGGCAGCATATTTAAAGTATATTTATAAAACTACTTATGTTTAGATGTATATCTACACAATTTTTTTTTTTGATCACAAGTGTATTCATGCACTTATATATTGCAACAGATGTGGTGCATTCTGATACTACGGTGTTGAGTGGCACCGCAGCCAGGGGCACAATTCACACATGCAACTTGGTGCAGGTTGATGGAACTGGGGACCTATCTTCCTACCCCAAGTTGCATGTGTGCATTGTGCCCCTGGCTGTGGTGCCACTCAATGCCGTAGTATCAAAATGCAGCACATTTGTTGTTATACAGTATATAGCATTTTTTTTATAATTTCATAAATGTAATGATGCACATGTGCTGCATCATGAAAACCATGGTTAAGAGTGGCACCGCTTTCACGTGCACAATACACACATGCTGCTAGGGGCAGGTTGTTGGTTCTGGGGAACCTCAATCTGCACCTACCTTCATGTGTGTTTTGACAGTCCATACATTTGCAATATTTTTCCAGACCTAGGCCACAGTATCCGCTAATAAGGTGGGCTTTGACTACTCCACCAGGCGGTTATAGGCAGTCTCTCTCTTCTGTTTGTTCAGTCACCCACAGGCATTCTTTCTCACGGTACAGTCTGAAATCACGTGCCACTACCACCATTTTTCATACTGCACCAGATGCTACCATAAAAATACTGTTTGAAATGGTTCAGCCATTTTGGCTGCATATTTATAAAAAGTTATATTTTGATATATATGGCATTTTTTTACGTTTTCACAAACGTAAATGCTGCCCTTGCTATATATAGCAACATATGTGGTGCATTGTGATAATACAGCATTGAGTGGCACCGCTACCAGGGGTACAATGCACACACTTGGTGCAGGTTGATGGTACCGGGGACTCATCTTCCTACCCCAAGTTGCATGTGGGCATTGTGGCCCTGGCTGCGGTGCCACTCAATGGTGTAGTATCAAAATGCCCCACATTTGTTGCTATATATACCATTTTTTTTTATCATCTCATAAATGTAATGATGCACATGTGCTGCATCATGAAAACTTCTACTGTTTGCTAACGTTTAGCAATGTTGGCCACATACTGTATGTAATACAATTATGTCTTGAAATAAAAAGCACATATTTTTTTCTATGCAATTTCAGTTTGCAAAATAAAACATTTTTTTACACGACAAGCAATGTATTGTGTAATTTTCTTACCTTACAGTACTTATACTGAAGCACTTTGATAATAGCCTTGCAGATTTCAGGTATGATGTGTCCCAAACCCTGCGCAGAGATACGACTGTCCAGTAGCAAGGAACCGCAGGGTAGCCACGAGCCTCTCCTCAGCATGGATAGGCACCCACCATTTGGTAACCTGATTCTATATTAGGGGGGTCACCAGACACAGCAACTCCTGGAAGGTGTCATCATTCATGCGCAGGAAGTTGCGGTAGTCATCCGGGTTATTCTCCCTGATCTCATCCAGGAGGGGCATGTAGGAGTGAGTAGGCCGCTTAAGCAGCCACTCCTTGGACCAGCAATATCTCTCAATCCGCCTTCGCTGGGCCCTCTCCCTGTCTCCCCTCATCTTCAGCACAGAGTAGCACATGAGAGCCTGATAGCGAGTAGAATCCATCTCTACACACACTCACAGCAGTATAGAAACACTTTGTAATGCAAGCAGAACAAAGCAGTGCACGGTAGCTAGCAATGTGGAACGAGCAGCAGGTATAAACAAAACTTCTCTAGTCACAGAGCAGACAGGAGTGCACAGACTTAAAATGGCTGCTTGTTTATATATCCCCCAGATAGGCTAGCCCTCTATTTAAATTTGTAGAAATCTTGCAGATAAATCTGTTGTGCGTTTGGTCAGCATGCGATGCGCTCGCATTCGAGCATCCAATACCACCCTATTTCCGGTCGTAGGGGGCATGAGATAAATTGCAGGATTGTATGTGCAATAAATGCACAAAAAAAGCACTTTCGATGTGATTTATCTCAAGGTGAGCTTCAAGGGAAATTGGGCCAAATATTGCATCGAAAGCAATCGCACAAGTGTATGGGTACCATAACCAGTTATCACTCATTTCTACTATCAGTAGAGGCCCCCGCTAAGTTGTTAGTTAGAGATTTAGTGCATAAACTTGAGTGTACTGTGATCTGTAACCCAAATGGTGTGTCAGATTAAAACCAAGGTTTGGTCACTAATGCACTGCTTAGTGATCAACCCAGCCCAGACGTTCTGAAGCTTAAAACTGTAGAAGACTTTCTCCAGAAGTTGTAGAAATGTTCTCAACGTGAAACATTGTGGACAACAGGGTCTAATGATGTTGGAGAGATTCTACATTCTACAACAGTTAGTGTCAAACTGAGAACAGTGGCAATAGTTCTGCAATAGACTACAATATCCCTTAAAACCTGAATCACAAAAAGGCCTGTTTCTAGTATTTCATGAACTACTACACCAAGTGGTATTGGTTAAAATGCAAATCCCAGCTAACACGCCCTTATTTCCAGTACCCAATGGCAGTGGAAGGAGCTTTAGGCTAGTTCAAAATCTAAGAACAATTAATGTAATTGTTGACCAATTACATTTTGTAGTACCAAATCCTGCCACTATTTTAGTGAAAATTCCATTAGGCAGTACACATATACCAGTAATTGACATGTGTTCTGCATTCTTTTCAATTCCAATACATCAAGATAATATCTTGTTATATTCACACATCAGAGCATACATTACACCTAGACTAGGATTCCAAATGGCTTTCTAAGTTCTTCCACAATTTTCTTTTTTTAATTAGAGTCATATTTTATTGTTTTTCTAATAAGAAAAAATACAAACATTAAAAATTACACACAAGCATAGTTAAATGTATATTTTCGACAAGCCAGTTTACTTTGTGGTGTATTCTTCCTTAGAGCCACAAGTTGCTTTAGGCTACATGCTTGGGGCCACTGTCACCAACCCTGTCCACACCGATCACTTCTCATTTATAACTTATTTATTATTTACTTATTTATTGTATTTGTTTCATTTGCATAATATGTGCCTCATCTTTTAACTTTATTTAGTGACATCAGTTATTTCCATAGTTCCAATGTGTATGTGTCTATCTGTTTTTTCTGTAATACATGTGAATTCCCCCCTATACATTTATCATCTTTATTTAATAAAGTGTCCCATGTGGGTCACTGCCAGCGACAGCGGGCGCCCCCACACTCACCAAGGTCTACTCGACTTTTTATTTAATCTATTATTAATCTATCGATTTTTATTCATTAACCATTACATACATACACACGTACATACATAAATATAAGGTATAATATACACCGGGCCAGTACTTCTTGTTATTTATGCTTATTTATAACCACAAAACTACATTACAGGTCTGCTACCTACCTGGGAATTCCAGCACCGTCCACACAGCAATTCCTAAATTATACTCTACATCGTATTACTAACTATTCCTTTCCCTGATATATTAATTATAATTCCTGTTTTATATCACATCTTACTTTATATTTTAACATAATGTGCACAAATCTAACCCTTACTTATGTGACCTACCTATTTAATTTTAATATATCATGTGAGACGGTAGCCGCGGCCAGAACTCCCCAGGTTTTCACAGGCCACATACCGACCTGATTAGATTCCCCCCCCCAAAATGTTTCCACATTCTCCCTCAGTGCAACATGCTACTTCCCTCCTTTTTATACATAATCATTTTAAAGTCAATCTCTTAACCAATATAGCTATTCATTTGCCTCCACCACCATATCATAGTATCTTGACTGAAGCTATTTATTCCATATCATACTGCATTTCTAGACAGGTATACATATTTCTTATGGGCAATGGTTGTATTTACCAAAATTTTCCAGGACCTGGATACAGGGCCCTCCGTAGCCATCCATGCCATAGCAATAATCACTTTTGCTAACGAACATTTATTAACCAAATATTGTATAGTATATCTATCAACCCCAGTTTCCTCATTTATACCTAGCAAACACATTCTTAACGTCATTATCGCTCTTTCTATACCTGTATTGACAATGGATCTAATAAACTTGCGCCAAAAGTCACTCAAAACTGGGCACTCCCATACCATATGCATGAATGTACCTACTGCAACTCTGAACTTTGGGCATTTATTTGTTTTTGTGCCTTTAAATTTCATCAACCTCTCAGGAGTGAGATACGCCCAGTGTAAGATACTCAGTTGAATTTGCTGGTATCTAGCTGAATTTGTAACCCTTTTGGGTATTGCAATTACCATTTTCCAGACGTCCCCACTTATTGGACCCACATCCTCCTCCCACTTATTTTTTAACCCCAACAGGTCTTCACAATGATAGTCATTTAAAATCAATGTATATATCTGAGAAATTACTTTCTTCGGACCCATAGCTTTCAAAGATCATTTAATTATAAAGTCCTCTAAGCATGGATTCAAACTGGGAAACTGAATACTCAAAGCATGTCTCAATTGCAGATACCTAAAAAATAGGCAGATGGCAAACCAAATTCCTATTGCAATTGAGAAAATTATTTAAATCCAGTTTCACCGTACAATTGTCCTAGACACACTATTCCCTTAGAACCCCACACTACATCTACTTGTAAATGCCTTCATTCATTCAATCTTTTCCACTTCCATAGTGGAGTTTCTGGGTCCAGACCTACATATTTCATCAACCTTTGTACCTGGCTCCAGATCTTTATCCCTTGATTGACAATGTCATTTTTTCCCAAACACTCTACCTGCACATAGCACCTTTAGAGGGGTATAGCCTGGTGCTCTCTGGGAAATGAACACATAGATCATATAATTTTTTGGGTCCTCCTTTAACCAAGTTTTCAAATGTGCTAACTGAACAGAGTAGTAATGCCACCTAAAATTTCTTTTTCCATATAAATGTAGAAATCAAACTATTAGTCTTCCTAAATAACTCATCAGAAATATAACAAGGAGCTTGTTGGAGAACATGTATCAATTTGGGCTGAAATATAATCTTTATTAGATTAACCAGCCCTACTAACGTAAATGGTAATTTCATCCAGAATTTAATTTTAATCTGTAAATACTCCAGTACAGACTGGAGATTCAATGAAATATAATCCTGTTGGATATTCTTTATTTGTATGCCCAAATACGTAAATTGATTTACCCATTGAAGGGGGAGCCCATGTGATAGACCTTCCATGTAAGAGCCTCTAAGTGGAAAAATACAGGACTTAGACCAATTAGTTTTTAACCCTGAGTACACTCCAAATTTGTCAATCACTTGAAGAACTACCATTGAATCTTGATAATTCACCAGAAATAATAACACATCATCAGCATAAAGTGCTACTGTGTCCCTCCTCTCTCCCACACTGAAACCTATTATCTCTGGATGTGCCCTTATAATTCATGCTAAAGGCTCTATTGCTATCACAAATAGTTTAGGAGAGAGGGGACACCCCTGTCTGGTGCCCCTGAATAAAGGAAAGGATGTCGATACATGCCCGTTGATTGACAACCGAGCCCTAGGAGTTGTAAATCATAATTTTATCCAATTAATAAACCCAGGCCTATCCCCACTGCTCTCATGACGTCCCATAGGAAAGACCATTCAACGAAATCAAATGCCTTGATAGCATCTAACGATAATATGGCTGATAAAGACTCCTCTTCATGAGTAATTTGCATATTCGTGTACAGCCTTCTAAAATTAATTACCGTTGAGTTTCCATGCATAAATCCAGTCTGATCTGGGTGTATTATTGTATTTATTAGTCGGTTTGCTAAAATTTTAACATCTGTGTTTATTAAAGAAATAGGTCTATATGATTCAGGCAATATAGGAACTTTTCCTGACTTTGGTATCAATATTATTATTGTTTCCTTCATTGACTCAAGAAGCTTATTATCTTCGTAATACGCATTGAACGAATCTAACAGTTTGGGAGCTAAAGATGTCAAGTTTTTTTATAGATCTCTATAGGTATTCCATCCACACCAGGAGCCCTACCTCCTGGAAATGTCTTAATGGCACTTTCTATCTCACCTACTGTAAAGAGGGCATCCAATAATTCACTTGAGGCACTTGACAAGGTGGGTAACTCAATATTGTTCTCATATTCACACATCTCCCTTACAGTACAGGCTTCTCTTGTATTATAAACATCCTGATAAAAAGCCATAAAACCTTTACTATCTCCGCGGTATCTACAACTATATCTCCTGTGGCAGTTTGTATTTTTGTAATTATATTTGAGGGCCCATCTGTCTTTGCTAGGTATGCCAAATAGCTCCCTGATCTATCCGAGTTCAAATAGCTATTGTGAGATCTAAATAACATCGCTCGATTTATACCATCACACAAATGTGCTTTCCATTTCCTTTGAGCTTCCTGCCAAACCAACCTAGTGTCCTCCTGTTTATCTGCTAAATATTTTACTTCCATATTAATACTGTCTTTTTCTAGCTCTATTGTGGTTTTCCTATATGACAACTTTAATTCTGCTATTCTTTTTATCAAAGAGCCCTTCATATACGCCTTAAATGCATACCACACAATATCCATACGTGCTGATCCTATATTAACTTGAAGAAACTCCAGCCAGCTTTTTTCCAGTTCTAATCCTTCTCCCATCTGTATTAACCTGAAGAGTTACATTTCCAAAATAGCTGCCCCTTATCTACCTCCACTTCTATTTGCAGTAGAATTGGTGAATGATCAGATAGTCCTCTTGTTTTATATTCAATAGAGGATAGTCTTGGCAAAACATTTTTAGATATCAATACTAAATCGATTCTTGAAAAAGAACCATAATTCTGCGAATAGCATGAAAACTGTTGCACCCCAGGATTTCTTATCCTCCACGGGTCTACCCATCCTAAATCCGCTATAAATGTTTCCAAACCTCTATTACTCTGGGGCTTATCTATTACTGCTTTCCACCATCTATCTAAAGCTGGATCTAATACATTGTTAAAATCCCCAAGACAGATCACCGGTATTTCTCCCACAATTTTCAGTCAAACCTTAGCTGAAAACTAAGATGATTTGCTACTATTGTATGCTCCCCACATTTTGAAACAACTATTAAAGATACAGCAAAACTATTGAAGTCCCTTGCACAGATGAACACAAGGGGCGGTATTCAATTCTTTTCACCCCCTTCCACACCCATTCTGTTTCCTCTTAAGGGTGTGGTATTATCATTTCAGCTCACTAACCCCACAGCTAAACCGGATTACTTTGGGCGCAATATGCACAATAACGGGGACAACTTTAGAAAGGAGATTGGGCGTGATATATCATTTGAATTCCGCCCAAGGTCTCCAAAGACAACTGCCAGAAAAAAGGTTTCTCATATAGGCCATTTTTATCTGATGGGTTGCAGCATCTATCTCCAGATAGAATTGCAGCCATTCAAGAAATTAGATTACCCAATAACAACATTAAAATTAAGAGTTTTTCTGGGACTGGTAGGTGTCAGCGTCTGCAGACTTACCATTGGTCTGGGGTTGTGGGGGTTGCCGGTCCCATGGCTGGTAGGCGGCAGGTGGTGGGGGAATGCTGTGCTGGGTCCACCCGTGGCTAGTGTGGCTGCCTGGGAGGCAGGGGTGGAGGTCAGGAGCTGTAGACCACTGCTGCTAGCATGTCTGCAGTGCTGGGGGCAGCCATATTGGATACCATATCAGAACCAATAACAGTGACTCCACTGTGTGTCCAGCCAATCCAGGGAGGTCTCTCCTGTTAAAAGGGGGCTGGTCCACAGTCAGGGTGACAGTGCTTCAGGTTACTTTTCTGTAATAGGTGCTTTTGCCCTGTGCTCCCAGGTTACTTCAGGTGCCTAGGTTTTCTCCCTGGTTCAGCCCAGCTTTATTCTTTAGCTGCATCAGTCTCATCGCTCCCAACCTGCTACTATTGGTGGATGCACTCCCAGAGGCCTGACCGCACAAGGGTCATGGGACACTGACAGCTGCAGTTCTTCATTCAGCATCATCTTAAAGTCACCGCCACAGTCCGCAGTTCTTTATTCTTTAGCATTGTCTTAAAGTTACAGCCACAGTCTGCAGTTCTTCATTCTTCAGTATTGTCTTAAAGTCACAGCCACAGTCTGCAGTTCTTTATTCTTCAGCATCGTCTTAAAGTCACAGTCACAGTCTGCAGTTGTTCATTCTTCAGTATCGTCTTAAAATTACAGCCACAGTCTTCAGTTCTTCATTGCAGTGTCCTTCAGCATCATCTCAAGTCACTGCCACAGTCTTCAGGTCTTCATTTCAGTGTCCTTCAGCATTGTCCTAAGTCACAGCCACAGTCTTCAGTTCCTTATTCTTCAGCCTCATTCTAAACCACAGCCACAGTCTTCAAGTGCCTCATTCAGTATTCTTCAGTTGGCCATAAAGGTGCAGCCATACACTTCTGTTCCTCATTCTAAGTCGACTTGCTCAGTTGTTTGGAAAACTGCAGTCTTGTATATCACCATTACTTGATTAAACCGTTATATATTCCTCTTAATTTTATCACTCTTTGGGTTCATATTTGGTTCTTCATCACATGAGATGGAACTATATACAGCCTCCCGGTCTCCTCCATTCCCTGGCAACTGCCTCTGCAGGCAAACCTCAGTTGCCGGATCCTCAAAACCAGACTGGCATAACAGTAAGTTGTTGTAGAAACTTCATACCTAACTTTTCACAATTAACTGCAACTTTTATGCCTTGAATACAACTTCTGTACCAGAACATTTGGTACATACTGAACAAACAAAACTGTCATTTGAACAATGAAAAAAATATTTCATAGGAGCCCCAGAACTTGGGTTACCCAATTATAAAATTGATTTTTCTTTATTCCGTCATGAAAACTTAACACATGCAGCAGGAGTCCTTACATAATTACATGGTGAAAAACTGAAACTTGTAGCTTATTTCAGTGCCCAATTAGACCCATGCAGTTAAGATGGCCATGATTAGTCTGATACCAACTTTCATGGTATGCTCCTAGCTTTGCATCAGTTGCCGCTAGACACTATGCTTCCTGTATTATCTACTTGCAGACAAAGCAGGACAGTCAGTTAAAACAAACATCAGTTCCTTTCCAAATCATACAAATTGATTTTATTCAGCTTCGAAAGGTTAACATACTTCAGTATGCTCTGGTAAGTGTAGACTTAGGGTTGGTATAAAGGTTTAATGTGGCCAGTACAACAGCATCAATTACTGCTCTGAAACTTACAGGAATATGGTATACCTTATGTAATATCACCTGACTATGGTGGTCATTCCGAGTTGTTCACTCACTGCTATTTTTTAGCAGAATTGCTAATAGGCTAAAATCCGGCAGTTCTGCGCATGCGTATGCACCGCAGGGCGCACGTGCTAAGCAATTTTACACAAACTATGCTATTTTACTCACGGGCGAACAAAGCTTTTCAGTCGCTCTGTTGATCGACAGGAAGTGAGTGTTTCTGGGTGGTAACTGAGCGTTTTCCGGGAGTGTGCTAAAAAACGCAGGCGTGCCAGCAGAAAATACATGAGTGGCTGGAGAAACGGGGGACTGGCTGGCCAGACGCTGGGCGTGTTTGTGACGTCAAACCAGGAACTAAACGGACTGAGGTGATCGCAATCTAGGAGTAGGTCTGGAGCTACTCAGAAACTGCAAGGAAATACTTAATAGCAGAATTGCTAATCTTTCGTTAGCAATTCTGCTATGCTAAGATACACTCCCAGAGGGCGGCGGCTTTGCGTTTGCATTGCTGCTAAAAGTAGCTAGCGAGCGAACAACTCGGAATGACCACCCATGTCACAAATTTTAGACACGTTTTTAAAGAGATGTGTTAACTACTTAGAATTAAACAGTCAAATACAGCATGGCATCCGCAATCCAATGGCAAAGTTGAACTTTACAATGAAACAATTAAGATAAAACCTTCTAAAATATGACGAGAACTATTTTGCAATGGCCAAAAGCTTGCCGTTAGTACCGCATACTATCTAAATAACCCCAGAGTTAAGTAAATATTTTTCCTATGAGATATTTTTGGAAAGCTATGCAACATTTTTATTGTACATGCATATGAACTCAGCAGGAAAAATGATTTAACTGTGAAATATCTCATCTCACTAAGCAACTAGCTGAAAAAGATACAGTTAATTTACTTAACCAGTAAAAACATCAAGTGAGTGGCACCTCCTGGGTCACATGCCTTCAGGTTCAGTCAAAATAAACTGTGGAAACTTCCCAGCACAGTAACTAAGAAGAGAAACATACTGTAACTCTAAAGACTATGGTGAAGCGCATCATAAACTTAAATATGTTGTTGGATCCAAGTACAAATTTGGGAGTTTTGGGTTGAATTTTTGGATGGTGTATTCTGATTGTCATGAGCTTTAGTTTGATTAATAGTTTAATATTTCAATGACTATGGATGATGTGACCAATGATACATGTGATAAATAAATGATTTACAAAGAAATATACAATACATGTACATAAAGAAGTACAAAGGGGAGATCATAAAAATTATTTGGCAGGGAATTCAATAATAGAAATGCATAGTTGTTATGCAAAGACACTAAAAATCTATAAATCTATCAATGAGTGAACAATTGTCATTGTGATGAAAACTTGGAGATCGATTAAAGCTTCTCTGCAAAGGTGATACAGATGTGTCCACTTACTGTACACCTTTTCTATTTTGCTCAATTTGGCACGCCATGCATAACACGGCTAAGCTTTTTTTATGAGTAGTGAGTTGAAGAAATGTAACATTTTGGTTTGCCCAATTTGTCCATTCCTGAAGAAGTTAGATAATTACCAAATCGCGTTGCATGGATTCCATGCTTGGACTCACTTTTATACTTCATTTAAAGTGATCTGCAGTGGTGCCGAATTCCGGCCCAGGACCCATCTGCTTAAATTTAAGCTAGTCCACCACAGCAACGTCAACTGGTGATTATAGACTGCTTTTTGTAAAGAAAGTTGTGCTATAGACATCTTTTAATGTCATCTCACCTGTTTCTATATTTTAATGAACGTGATTGATACCATTAAACTGTGTGTAACCTGTCAATAGTCCCCACTTTCACTACCATAAGGTAGAAGGTATTGTGAGACTTCATTGTAACCCTAGCACCATTTCTTCACACAAAATTTCTTGTTTGTAATGATACTCTAGGAACAGAAACAGGGCCAAATTATGTGATTTTAGTTTTTTTTGCCAATTTTGGAAAAAATACAAATCCATATCCAAAACCAGTTGGTGAATCCAAATCCAAAACCGGATGATGAATCAGAGCCAAAATCAAATCAAAATCAAGTAAAAATGGTCCGGCGCACATCTCTACTATAAAGTAGTAAATCTGGCTACCTTAGCCATCTACAGTTGTAGACTCATTGCATCTTTCTCAGGTTCTCTTTGTTACTATTTTTGTGGTAGTGCTCTTTCCATTGGGGTCCAATGTGTGAATAAAGGGTAACCTTACCTACTTTTCTGTGACAGCCATGGATTAAGATGGACCAGCACTAAGTAATATCAAGAGTAAATTGAAATCTGCTTGGCACAGTGGAACAAGAAATAAATAAAAAAGAACACTCTACTGTACAGTATAGTGCACACTGTTTCAGAGTAATGCCCATGTGACTAAAGGGCCTTATTCACATATGTATTCACACCTGATATGTTTGTATATCACTGAAGTACTGAGCATGTGCAGATCGGGTCCTGCATCAACGGACACAGTGCGGCATAAATCATTAGGTAAGTGATAGGCATTTGAGTGTGGGGAGGGGGTAGCAATTGGGAGCATTTTACAGAATGGGAGTGTGCCAAGGACAGGGTCTGGATCTTCCATTGCAGCTTCACTGTCCTTCCTGAGTAATCTGTTCAAGCAGATGATCCAATACTGAATATTCATATACACCAGCAAATCTCAAAAGCATGCAGTGGACGTATTTCTATTACAGATGCCTCCTGCTGTTTTAGCATATTTTAGCACAGCTGCTGCATACAAATACGCAGTGGCTGTGCAGTACCATTCATCTTTGAATCAGAACCAACGTTTTGAGATACCTTTATGGTGAGACAATTCACATACAGTACTTTTATTATTGGCCCATTCTTGTTCCCATTAAGTGGGAGAAATTCATTGCAATGCATGGTGATTCAATCAGTCTCCATACGCATTCTTTGTATAAAACCTTTTTTTCTAAAATTAAAAAATTAACATAGTATGAAAGGGGTAAAATCAGCAGTCATAAATATGTAAACAATTGCACTGACATTTTATAAGATAATACTAAGCACCATAAATATTGGGAAAAACAGACCACAGTTATAATAGTAGAGAAGCTTGGACTTGTAGCGGAGAGATAACACAGAGATGCTTGATACGCATTTTAAAAGAATCTTGTCTGCTTCTTCAGAGGAGTTCAAACCTTGAACTTGTAAATGTGCAAGTCAACTATCTGACAATAGAGTGACTCTATTTTCAGAGGACCTAAAATAGCTGCTCAACTTTTGTTTCAACAAAAAAAGTTGTTTTAGCTATGGAAATTTCTGGTTAAGGGAATTTCTACACCAAAGGTCATCAACTGCAATCTGCTAGCTACACAACAGGTCATGTTTTCAGAATTTCTGTCTGAGGAAATAGGTGGAATAATAACAGACAAACAGTGTAGATTAACTTACCTGTTCATGATTAAAGAAAACCTTATCAATTAGGGGTACTTGAGGATTTGAGCTTAGAATCTAGACTAAAAATAAAGTGAGCATGTTATAGCTATATATTAATGAACACAGTGTAAAAGACACAGTGGGGTTGATGTAGCAAACAGTAAAAAAGTGGAGAAGTGGACCAGTGAAGAAGTGCCCTGAGCAACCGAACAGCATTGAGGTAGCATTTATCAAGTAAATTCTATAAAATCATAGGTAGCAGATGATTCGTAGCTATGGGAAACTTCTCCATTGGCATATATCTCCATTCTTTTCACTGCTTAATACATCAACCCATATGATGTTTCAGGGGTACAAGGTTTAGACTAACAAAATGCTTATAGATAAAATATAAGTACACAGGTTTTTATGGTGAACACTATACTGTAAATCATAAGGAAATCTCCGTGTTCTGTGCCTATACATGTATTAAGGGATTTTGTTCTGTAGGAGTATAATTTATTTATTATTCTATTTCATGTGAATTTGTAGTGTAGATTACATAAATACCATTGCTCTGTGTTTCATGTGAATATATTATTGTAATACTTTCATTGCAGGGAGGTGACAAACTCTATTCAACATAGCTGTCTGTACCAGAGGAGTTTACACCACCTCGGACAAACAACGGTCTCTTTGTAGTTTAAGATGTGGACAAGCTTTTGCAGTATGTTATCAGGGTCTTGAGAAGATGTTAGTATTAAATTATGTAACTTGAGGCCAGAGTAGAAACAAAAAACATGTTCAGGTTCATTCTTGCAGGTTGATTCTAGTTTGTGAAAAGGATAAATAAGTTAATACTTTGCAAATCACATGGGAAGATAAGATTTCTTGAATCTATAAACAAAAGCTATAACTTCACCCAGGAACCCACAGGGGTTAATTAAGAAGTAGATTTGTAGTATGTTTTTGTTTTTTGCTTAAGATATGCAATTCTGTATGCATCAAATGTGTATACGTACTGTTTGACCATCTATTGCCTAATCTCATATAGTGAATGTCTAGTGCAAGCATAGTAGACAGCATACGTGAACCTGAAACACACCCCTGCTGGTAGCTCCATGCAACAGCAAATCACACACAGGGAAAACCTGCCGCAGGTGTGAAGAACAGAGCTCTAGAGGCACAGATGCCTCAGTGCTACAGCGGGTGCCACTGGTCTCTTACTCCCAAGGGACAATCAGGAAAATTTATCAATATTATTTTTACTAAAATAATGTGGAAAAGATTATTTTCATACCCTTCCATATTATTTTAGTATTAACTGGAGGATAATTCACAAATTTATCTTCCAAGCACTTAAAATCAATTTTTGTTAGCAATTTCATACTTGTAATGGGAAATGTGATCTGCCCAAATTTATAAAAACTAAATAAAATAAATAATACCAGTAAGAGCCCTGAGATAATAACACTATCTTTAGATAGCAATATCCAGGATTTCTTCTGATTGACATCTGACAGGCATAGCAAGCCTGATGCCTATGATTAGTCTAGTGTGTCTAACTAGACACAGGTGCAGGATAGAAAATAAATAAAAATAAAACTTACCTGGACATGACTGGTGGCCTCCTCTCTGTGACCCAATCAGCTGATGTGTGCAGTCAACTGAGATGCTGTGAAAGTGCCTGCAGGAAACTCAGCTTAATGCACACATCAGCTGAAGAGGTCACCGATCAGCAGTAGCCTGGCTTGTCAGATTTACAGTATTTTAATTCTGTATTTCCCCAGGAACAGATGAGAAGACTGAGCAGCAGATGATGGATAGGGCAGAGATTGTAGATGGAGCAAGAGTGGGGGGATCAACAGGGGCAGGAGAGGAGACAGATAGCCGGGCTTCAACAGCAATAGAGGAGGCAGGGAGCTGAGCAGCAGTAGGGGTCCAGGGCAGAGACAGTGGGATCATGGGGGGGGAGGGCTTTGTAGCAGAGACAACAAGCCTAGCCAAAATATATATACAACTGCCTTTTAAATTTGGACTGTGGTAAATATGCCCGAACAAGATATACCTGACAAAAATAGGAAGACTTTGACTGTGTCTAATTTGGCCTACAAATGGTGACTGGTGGACGGCAAGAGGAGTCCAACTACAGTTAAGTAAGCCATATTCACATAATAGCTACACAATTAGATGTGGACACATCCACAAAAACACCTTTCAGGGTGCTGGAGGTCCTGTGCGACAATACACAATAATAGCAATAAGATGATGACAATAAGCAACATGTTTTTCTTGCAAACATATTTAACTATTCATGTTTGGGTGTAAATGTATCCACCTATAAATGCGTTCCAAAGTGTTTTCTTCACTCACAACCACAGGACTGCTACAAAAGATAAATTGTTTGCTGTTCTCCTGTTCAGAAATAACACATACACCAGACATTGAGTTATACAAGGCTTCAGGGACATCAATTTTGTGGTTGGGTTGAATTTCAGTAAGAAAAAAATAGCATTCAAAGTGGAAGAGTTAGTATTAAAAAAAAATAATCTTTAATCCCCCCCTCACACTCGCGCTGAGACCCTGAGATTATGAACACCATTTAGTACCTTTAATGCACAATAACAATGAACAATAACATCAAATGCATTAAAAATAATCATAATATGTGCTTGCAGTACAATTTTAGTAATTACTTAGGAATTACAAGTACCCGTGTTGAAGTCTATAATGCTGTAACCGCAGCATGTACTGTATTAAGAGCACACTATTTTATGTTGCAAGCAATTTTCTAAACAATCATGTATATGTATGGAATTTTCATTCAATGGTTGGACTGAAAATTCCAAAGAACATAGAGAACTGAAATATAGCAATCACAACCATTTTATTTGGTGAAACTATTACACATTCTTTATCTATCTCATGGAATATTTATTAGGTGAATGAAAAGGAGCCTCAAACCCAGGAGAACATTATGCCGTTTCTCACATCTTTTAGCAGTCTCACGTTTGCTTGTCTTCAGTAGTAATTACTATGCAGGGCTTGAAATAAACTTGCTGTTGAAGCTATTACCTTGGTTGAAGATAGATGTGCACGATTTAGGTACTGTTTCCCAATTGTTCAATAGATCAGAAAGAGGGCTGCTAGTTAATAAGGCAGCTTATCGGTGCATGAAATAGCATCCCAAAGAAAATTTTACATAAAAAATGGTGGGGGAGGACTTGATTCAAGGATATCTGAGCAGATACATTAAAAGCAAAGTCAATTATAGAGATGAAAAACTGGGCAGCTTGTGGCTTGAAAGATAAAATCTTTGTAACAAGCAACTTTTAAATATTTAAAATCATGGGGCAGATTCCATATTTTAGGATATCTTATAAATAAAAATATTAGTGCACTGATTCCTCGAAAAAAGAATCACTCGACAAATCGTTATTGTTCCATAAACTGAATGGAAGGAGATTATCTTACTGTATCTTCATTAAAAGCAGAAATGTATGTACAGTATGCAAACATATTAGATTTAGTTTTAAATATATAGCTTTCTCTATTGTCAAGTTTCTGACTTATTTACAAGCTCATTTTTAATCTCTTACATTTCTTAAAATGTTTTACTCTGATACTACATATTTACAATTTTTAGTATTAAAGAAAAAAGTGACAACAAACTATTAAAAAACAAATATTATTTTACTGCTGAAATTAACAATTAAATGATTTGTGTAATTGAGTATGTGAACATCTATATGCCCCACATAGGAAATACAAGATATTTCCATGGAACAAACCTGTTACCCGGCCTCTGGCTTTGGATGACTTAATCCATTTATACTTTGTCAATAAAGCTCTAACAAATCACAGCATCTGCAACAGCGATTTCAAGATTTCCATCAATTTAATTAGTCATCTGAGCTCACGTCTTAGAGATAAGCTCTTCGGTATGTTCAAAAAACGAAAACACATGCGAACTTAGGGGATACAAGTATTTCTGAGTCCCAGCTCAGGTGTGCCCGCCAAACTCGGGTCTCAGAATTGGACAGGGCAGGTCTGGGGTGCGGTTCCCCCTGGATTGGTGGGGCTGGGCTGCTTTGGGGTAGCACAATGCGAAATCCTATTTAGCACCCCCTTAACACATTTATTAATACTTCTGGTCTTTTAATTACACTTTCACTAGTGTATTAATTTTTATGTATAGATTTTGTTTTCCTTTTATTCACACATACTAACACTTTACCTTCTCGCATTGTGCTGCCCTGGGGTAGCTGGCCTTTGTTGGTTTGTGGGGTTCTGCACCCCGGGCACAGACCTAGTGTTAGGGACCACCAGCATCAGAGGAGCCTTGTCGGGGCCTGGTGGCTTATCATACATTTGCAAACTGTATGTAACTAAGACCTCTGGATTTCTGTTATATGTATATAATATATATAGTCTTTCATGTCTTGGTACAGGTACAGCTTGGTGTGCTGGGGGACATTAGGGGTTAATCCCCAATGTATTTCTAGCCTAGACCTACCCCCTCCCTTTCATGCACCTGAATTGTATTTCCTAATTGATTTGAGCAACTTACATTTTGTTCTGTTAGTATCCTTTTTTTCATAACAGAACTAAATAAAAGAAAAGCAGTGCACATCTGGGTTTTGTTACTGGGTGTATGTTACCTCCTATCTCTACTAAATAATGATTCTTGCAAAGCAGAACTTTTCTTGTTCCTGCTGTGTAAAAAACGAATGCCTGTCATACTTTTCTAATAATTTAGTTTAATAATTTGTGTGTGTTACTATTAAGATTGATGCAGCATATATTAGTGTTGTGTTACTGGGTGAGTGGTATCCCCATTATCTAAACCCAAAAAATCATAATTGGAAAAAATTATTTTTTGCAGGTGTCAACATTTTTCTCCAGTCTATTAATAAAACTGAATGGTAAAGATAACAGCCGTCCCTCCTTTCCCTATCTCATTGTACGTTCACTTGGTGTTGTGACAGTGACTAGTGAGCATTGCAACCCATTACTAGTGCTGCAAAATGTCATCATCCCGCTGACAGATTCTCACGGGTTTTGGATTCTATATAAGTCCTGGTGATTGGCGCCATTTTCACTCTGGCTGTGGAGAGCTCAATGAACGGACGTGTCCATCTCAGTGCTGGGGTGTGTGGCGTGGAGCATGGACGTGGGGCTGCTGGCTGCATCCAGTAACAACAAGGGGCGATCTTTAATCATTATCAGTCCAGGAGTGCTGGTGTATCTGACAGTGTATCTGACAAGGGGTGATTTCATCTGTGTATACATCCAGTTGCTCTGCCCAGTGTTAAAAAAAAAGTCCAGTATACTGTGTGTACATCCAAGGGCTGGTGTGTCTCCAGGGGTGCTGTCGTCTGTTGTATCTGACAACAAGAGGTGATCTCATCTGTCCATATAAATCCAGGGGCTCTGCCCCAGTGGTAAAAAGCCCAGCATACTGTGTGTGTACATCCAGGGTCTGGTGTGTCGTATATATCAGTATAAGTACAGGGGTGCTTTGTCTGTCGTCTGGTGGTGTATCTGACAAGGGGTGCTCTGTCTGTCCATCCACGGGTTCTATCCCAGTGTAAATATAAAATAATAAAAGCTAAAAAGCCTAAATTATAATTATAATATATATATATATATATATATATATATTTATTTTGTTTGTGCTGTACCCCAGTGTTCTGTACAATTTTTATTTTTATAAGCACTGTGACAATGCTAGTCAGACCGCAGCATATTATTTTGTACTCATACACACATACCCTCAAACATGACCCATTTCATTAGGTACAAAATGCTCTGTTCCTGGTTTTTCTCGCCACTGTCAGTTACAGATGTGGGGCTGCAGCACAGTCCAAAATTCAAACAGGGGAGCCACACCAACTGCCAGGGAGTCCTGGCCAGCAATGTTTGGCAGTGTTTGGGGTGGCAGTTCATGTGGATCCCCTGTTTGAATTTTGGACTGTGCTGCAGCCCCACCTCTGGAGCCACCACTGGAAGAAAGAACATTTTGTACCTAATGGAATGGGTCATGCTTTAGGGTATGTACGCATATTGTACCACACCTTTGGTGATATTAAACCGCAGTGTTTGATTACTATTTCATACTCATACACGTATTGTGCCACACTGAAGGTGTTACATTTTTTTATACAAATTGTGTGTGCTGTATCCAACTTCATTTGTGTCTGTGGATAGATATGGAGGATGAACAATTGAGAGGAGAGCAGGAAGCACATTCTAGTGGTGCATGTGCTGCCAGCAGTCATGATGATACAAGTCCATCTATGTCATCTACTAAGGCTGATGCCCAGGGGCATAGAGGGCTTAAATCAGGGAATGTAAAATCATTTAATTTTAGAGTGGTAAAGAAAAAATAAATCAAAAGGAAAGTTAGCTGCAGAGGCAGTAAGACAAACTGTGCATTTAGAATCAGAACTGTCAGACATTCTTGAGGAACATTTAGGGCTGTCCATGTCAGCTATGTGTGAATATGATATTTTTCACACTGTCCTCATAGAGAAGCCTCTTTCACATCCTTCCACCATTTCTGCACCATCTGCAGATATGAGGAGCAGTACAAATAAAGATGGTACTGATGAGAGGGATATAATAGAAATTGAGGATTCATGTGTGGAAGTAGAACAGGATGAGCGGGATATGTATTTACTACTACTATCTGACACTGAGGATGCTGATGATGTTGTCTGTGTACGTCAGCCACCAGTGGCTGCATTTGTTGACTGCGATAAAAAGAAAGCTATTGCGATGCCTGGGCAGAAGACCAAAAAAGCCACCTCTTGGGTGTGGGATTATTTTTACCACAATCCTGACAATGTTTGTGAAAGCATCTTCTCCATTTGTGAGGCCAAAGTTAGTAGAGGTAGGAACGTTAGCCATCTAGTCAGCTCCTCTATGTTACGTCATTTGCGGCGAAGACATCCTCATTACTGATCGGAGGTAGTCTTTCTAAAAAATTGTTTTGTGGGTGCCCAAACAAACCAATTATTTCAACCACAAGTGACAGTCCCTGTCACTGAAATGATTGATTTGTTAAACTGTGCATTTCCTGTTTAATATATACAACACAAGGGAGGGTGAAAGAGCCAAGGGCAATTCCATCTTCCACCTCTTTTCTTTGCAATATGTGCTGTTTGGAGCATTGCTGACTGTGACGACAAACATTGGTATAGTTTATGAAACTGCTAACCTGTCTACCACTGCAGTGCCATTCTGTTTCCTAGATGTGCCATTTTGGAAGTTTAAGTGCCACATGTTTGTCCTGCCCACTGCTATCGCATAGCTTAGTCATCCAGCTACATTGGTGTATTTTTTTGGCATCAACTAGATGAAAACAATATTGTGAGCTGTGTAGTGGTCAAAATTGACTGGAAATTAGTGGACATTAATGTTATTGAGGTTAATAATACTGTAGGAGCAAAACCAGGCCCAAATTCTGTGATTTTAGCTGTTTTTATGATTTACAAAAAAATACAGATCCAAAACAAATACATATCCAAAACACGAAGGAGATACAGATCCAAAACAAGAACCCAAAACCTGAGATTCTGGCCGGCGCACATCCCTAGTTTAAACACTAATGTAAAAGCAATTGCCGCATTTCCGATTCTGCGGGATAGAGTAGGAATAACAAGATATGGAAGACTTTGTTGTGTGTTGTGCCAGAACTCTCAGGAACTCTCAGGAAGTAATATCACAGACACTGATAGGGGTATTCAGAACTCAGACCATGGGCTAAATGTAATAGCATGCAACCAAGCGGAGGTTCGGGATTTTGTGCAAGACTGCCCACTTTTTTAAAGCAGCAATCATTTACAGTACAAGGCAAAACCAACTTACATGTAGCCTCAACCATGATTAAATTCCAAAGTGACACAGTACAGAATTTTCCTCAGCTTTATATAACAGGACAGTCTTAACAAGTAATAAAATATCAACTACTTAAGATAACAACATGCATCATACACAGCTTCATAGAAAAACTGTGGACATTTTAACTATGGTAGGCCATGGTGATGTTAGCAAACGGAAGTGCGCCACGTGACCTGTCTGGCGTGATGACTGCATATGCTGTGGATAAGGCATTTTGTGTGCTTGAATTAAGTAAAACTGGTTCCATTGTGAAACAACATTTTAGAAAGCAATTTGGGAAATCACCACTGACTAGACAAACTATCTACAGATAGCACAGGAAATTTGTAACAATTGGACATTTGTGTAAAGGTAAAAGCCTTGGGTGACCATGCTTGTCTAAGAACAAGTGCAGTTCATTTAACACAGCTCAAAAATATCCACAACAAGGGCTAGTCTAGAGTTACAAATTCCACAACCGACTGTTTAAAAACTTTTCCTGAAACGGCTGCAAATGAGTCCCTACAAACTGTGGCTATTGCAGAGTGACCAGGACAAAATCATATGTCGTGATTTCTGTGCAAGAAGTTTTATAGAGCACCTATTTTTAGTGAGAAGTTGAACTTATGAATGACTAAATATCCAAGGTCAACAGTGGAGCATGTGTGAAATTCCCCGCAGGTTAATGTCTTCTGTGCTACAGTATATCCCATAAAAAAGTGTATTGCCTCTTTTATACAAGAAAAAAATGTAGCAGGAGCTTTTTACCTCAATATCACTGTTAATTGGTTTATACCTTAACTCAGGCATTCCCAACCTTGATCCTCAAGGCACACTAACAGTACAGGTTTCAATGATAGACAGGCTTCAGCACAAATGGTTAAATCAAAATAACTGAGGTACAGTACTTGTGTTCACGCATGGATATCACTGAATCCTGGACTGTTAGGGTGCCTTGAGAACTGAGGTTGGGAAAGCCTGTCTTAACTATACAAAGGCAGTGACTACTGCAGTTTTCAACAAGACAGAGCATCGACTCCCTAGCACAATGAAGTTATTACCTCAAAGAAACACTTCCACAGCGCTGGATTGGCTGCAACAGACAGCAACATATCTTTCCTACGTTGGACACCATCAAGTCCCAAACTGTCAACCTGTGGGGATATGTGAAGGACGGGTGTGGTATACCGTCCACCAGAATACCGTCAGGGGTGAGCACAAAGAAGCCCCTTGCGGGCTCAGTGGCTCTATGTGCTTGCCACAGTGGGAATATCACATGTTAGCCGGGATTCCGGTTGTTGGCATTGTGAGTGTTCAGGATCCCAGCGTCGGTACGCTGACCACCGGGATCCCGGGCCCTGGTGACGTTACCACATCCCATCAAGGACAAGGTCTTCATCCTTCTTCTTCTTGTTAATCTTGATGCTCTGAAATAACTTTGCAACAGCTATTGCTGGAGTTAATGCAGATATATTAATGCATGTTTGACAATAAATGTAACTAATGTTATCTTAAGGTACACAGATCAAACATCTGTAAGCTGCTGTAATCAGCTTCCACAGTTTTTCTACAAAATGGTTTATGTCAAGTGTTGTTATCATAAATAGTTATTTAATACATTTTTAAAACTATTTCTTTCATATTAATAAGCCTGCATATATAAAGGCAGCACACATATGGTAACAAATATTTTTATGCTGTGTAAAGTCCATACAAATGATGTAACACAATCACCAACTCTTGCGGGAAATATGCAAATCTGCACCAGCCTGCAGATTTTTGTTTTATTGTGAACAAACGTTTACAACATATAATACACAAGGGTGTTTCAGTCATAGGACACCTTTTTGAGTAAACACAAATTTTGGGTTTGTGCAGATCCATCCCTTTCCTGCAAGATTGGGTGAGTGTTTGCATAATTGTTATTTTCTATTTATAAAGCACAGGCATACACTATATGGACAACAGTATATGGAAGTCTGACCATTACACCAAAAGAGACTGTAATGACATTGCATTCAAATATATAT